>NC_089847.1:122453483-123120983 GCF_035609145.1 Eleutherodactylus coqui | reverse complement strand
GCTAATGCCAACTGGTTGGTCGGTTGTGCGGCTTCTCTTCTTAAAAAGGGCTTTCCCATGACAGAAAATCAGTTCACATTCACTTTTTCTTCCCTGGTTGCTGCTGACAGGACATGTGACTGCTACAGCCAATCACTGACCACAGCGGTGACCTTCTATAGCTAGTGATTGGCTGCAGCAGTCACATGTCCTGTCAGCAGCAACCCATGACCCGGGCTATTATACATCACAGTTGTCAGTCACCAGCTATTACATATGCAATAAAACTAGGGTTGCCACATTTGTCATGAAAAAACTACTTCTCAAGGTAAAAGGGGTGTGGCTTATCACAACATGTTATTCTAGTGGCCCCCAATAGTAAGTGTCCCCTTTAGTGGTCCCAGTAGTAAAAATGAATCCCGTTACTGTTAGTGGCCCCAGTAGTAATAATGTCTAGAGATGAGTGAGTAGTGCCTTAGGAGAGTATCCTCCCGCTCGTCTCTAAAGATTCGGGTACTGGCGGGGGTCAGGGATCTCTCTCTCCCTCTCTTCCCCCCACTCCCCCTGCTCACCACCGCAACTCACCTGTCACCCCCGCCGGCACCCGAATCTTTAGAGACGAGCGGGCAGGTACTCGAATAAGGCACTACTCGCTCGAGTAGTTTGCCTTATCGAGTATGCTCGTTCATCTCTAATAATGTCCCTTTCAGTCATCCTAGTACCAATTAACCAGAGTACTAATAGTGACCAGTTAGTGGCCCCAGTACTAATAGCGACTAGTTAGAGGCCCCAGTACTAATAGCGACCAGTTAGAGGCCCCAGTACTAATAGCGACCAGTTAGAGGCCCCAGTACTAATAGCGACCAGTTAGAGGCCCCAGTACTAATAGCGACCAGTTAGAGGCCCCAGTACTAATAGCGACCAGTTAGAGGCCCCAGTACTAATAGCGACCAGTTAGAGGCCCCAGTACCAATAGTGACCAGTTAGAGGCCCCAGTACCAATAGTGACCAGTTAGAGGCCCCAGTACCAATAGTGACCAGTTAGTGGCCCCAGTACTAATAGTGACCAGTTAGAGGCCCCAGTACTAATAGCGACCAGTTAGAGGCCCCAGTACTAATAGCGACCAGTTAGAGGCCCCAGTATGAATAGCGACCAGTTAGAGGCCCCAGTACTAATAGTGACCAGTTAGAGGCCCAAGTACTAATAGTGACCAGTTAGAGGCCCCAGTACTAATAGTGACCAGTTAGAGGCCCCAGTACTAATAGTGACCAGTTAGAGGCCCCAGTACTAATAGCGACCAGTTAGAGGCCCCAGTACTAATAGCGACCAGTTAGAGGCCCCAGTACTAATAGCGACCAGTTAGTGGCCCCAGTACTAATAGTGACCAGTTAGTGGCCCCAGTACTAATAGTGACCAGTTAGTGGCCCCAGTACTAATAGTGACCAGTTAGTGGCCCCAGTACTAATAGTGACCAGTTAGAGGCCCCAGTACTAATAGCGATCAGTTAGAGGCCCCAGTACTAATAGCGACCAGTTAGAGGCCCCAGTACTAATAGTGACCAGTTAGAGGCCCCAGTACTAATAGTGACCAGTTAGAGGCCCCAGTACTAATAGCGACTAGTTAGAGGCCCCAGTACTAATATTGACCAGTTAGAGGCCCCAGTACGAATAGTGACCAGTTAGAGGCCCCGGTACTAATAGCGACCAGTTAGTGGCCCCGGTACTAATAGTGACCAGTTAGAGGCCCCAGTACTAATAGTGACCAGTTAGTGGCCCCGGTAATAATAGTGACCAGTTAGTGGCCCCAGTACTAATAGCGACCAGTTAGTGGCCCCGGTAATAATAGTGACCAGTTAGAGGCCCCAGTACGAATAGTGACCAGTTAGAGGCCCCAGTACTAATAGTGACCAGTTAGAGGCCCCAGTACTAATAGTGACCAGTTAGAGGCCCCAGTACTAATAGTGACCAGTTAGAGGCCCCAGTACTAATAGTGACCAGTTAGTGGCCCAAGTAGTAATAGTGACTTCATTAGTAGCCGCAGTAGTAATAGTGTCTCTTTTAGTGGCCATAGTACTAACAGTGACCCAGTTAGTAGCCCCAGTATTAACAGTGTCCCCATTAGCGGCACCAGTAAACAATAGTTACCCCGGCAGTGGTACCAGTAGTCATAGTGGACAGTGGTACCAGTAGTCATAGTGGACAGTGGTACCAGTAGTCATTGTGATCCCCATAATGAAAGCCCCAACAGTGCAGCAACCAGACCAGCAATCCATTCACTTAACTGAGGTTCTGTTCCGGACAGCGGCCATTGTACTCACAGGATTCCTCCCCCTGGTGTTTGCGTTCGTACACGTACTGTACGCAGACGCAGGGGAGGGGGTGGAGTCCAGAGTCCTCTGCTAGTACTACGGGCGGCGTCCGGAACAGAACCTGAAGTGAATGTCCTGGCTGGTCTGATTGCTGCCCGGCCGGAGCTGCTCAATGCACTAATTATTTTTTACCGGCCTTTAACAGGGACAGTAAAAAATAAATACTGGCACCAGCCGTCTGGCCAGATTAACGGCCGGGCGTATACCAGCTGGGTGGCACCCCCAATATAAAACAGCATATAATAATACCGACTGAAGTTTGGCCCGGATTTTGCATAGCTGTTCTCCCAGAAATAAAGCTCATTCTCTAAACTTACGTAAGATGGCGACAAAACTGGTTTTATCCACCAGAACCCATACTCCAAACCCGAGGATCACAGCTCCGATGACCTGTAAATGAGACACAAGATGTAAAACCACTGATGTCACCCAACGTGACTAATAACACAGTAGCGGTGTCGTCATTTATACTCCAATTACATCCAAAGCTGCATTTAATATTGTAGTAATTGCCATTTGTGTGACTATTACATATGCGACTGCAAGCAACAGGAGACTTTAGTGAGATATGAACTACTGCAGAGGGCTAACCACAGATAGCAGAATTATGAATGCAGCTCTGAATGGAACTAGAATAGGAGAATCATGCAACTCTAGTGGACAGTGAAGATCGGCACCGATCAGAAGGAATACTCTACACACTACACAGCGGTTTTTGCACTCAATATTCCGATACGATGTCCAAATAGAGATAAAAAATCTGGTTAAATGTGCAAATCCTGATTAGACAAGACATGCTTCATATATACAGAATGACCCCTTTGTTACAGCCTGGGGGTCTTTTATGATTGGTGCTTCTCTGAATGGCAATTATCCCCGTGACCCCGGAGTGCAGCATAAAATCACGTGACAAGTTTTCCGTGGATGAGTTTCAGGGTGACTCTAGACTACATGAGAAAATCCAGCAATCTGAGAGACTTCCAACGGAACCCGGTCATCGGTGCTAGACTAGCCAGGGTCGGGATGTCACTGCCAACCGCGTGGGGTTTTATCGTGTACCAGTGTCTATACAGATAATGACGTGATCGAGGAAAAACAACCAGTGAAATGGGATCTGGTGGACCTAACCAACTGGTCGTTGAAAGGGGTCCGAGGAGGATGTCAGGAATCACTCTGATAAACGTGTGCTGCACAGTCAGGCAAACTGCAGGATGACTAATACCTTTGGAATCTACACCATAATGAACCTCTGCGGCTCGGAAGGCTAATGGAGCCCACCACGCTTCCAGATGACCCTTTCTAGTAAAGTGGACAATCCATATATGTTTTTGCACTGAAGATCCAGGCACAAAATTCAGTAGGAGATATAAACTCCGGTTGGATGTGACCCCTCAGTCCTTGTTTGAACAATGGAACCATAGCACAACCCAAAATAGGGTCACCCCTGATGCCATCACATGGTCCATCCTAGTACACGACACCTTGGTTTTAATTCCATCAATCTTTCTTCCCCTAGGACATATTCATTGGCTCCTTCTCATATATCGCACATCTAATCAATTCCCGGCAGGGAGGCAGCTTGCTGGAGCTGAAACCTTCCCACATATCTAAACTGTACCCTCTTGACCAAGCTCTTCATACCATCCACAAGAAAGCAAGAAGTGGGCTAACCTGAATAGGGGGCCCCATAATCATCACTGGGACAGCCTTATGCCAGCACCCCAATACCCCAGCCCTATTTTATTGATCTCCTTGAGTGCCAAACTCAGGGGCCAAAATCAACAGTAAATGCACAATGCAACCCTTCTCATTATTTGGAATGTGGACCTTGGCACCTCTTTCCCGTTTCCATTATTGACACTAATCTCCAATAATGAGGAGTCACAATGTAGTCAGGAGCGGGATGGTTAATGCCACAGACTGGACCAACCTGTTCTGTAAGACGAGGAACGAGGAGGGAGAAACTTACTGAAACACAAAAAGCCAAGACATGAATGCACAGTGGAAAGGTCCAGAGTATCACTTAGCATGGAACCGGCTCTGATCAGCGAGACCATTAATCAGCGCTAATGTTCTGTGGTTGGTAATGAACACATTAGTGGCCAGCTATCCATCCACTACGCACTTACAGAACATGTGAGAGAACTGAATCACGAGGCAAATCATATGGGGTTACAGTCTGGTGAGTTTAGGGACCGAGGCAGTGGGCAGAACTCATTGTCGTGGTCCTCCAACTATTCCCTAGTGATCGGAGCTCAAAGACACGGAGTAGTGCGGTTGGGGAAGATTTCCTGAAGATATGGGTGCAGATGGTCAGCTATCAGGTCCCTGTAGTATTCATCATTGAAGCATTGTGGTATGATGACCAACAAACCTAGGCCATGCCAGGAAACTGCTCCCCAGACCATGACACCCCACAACTGGCCTGTTGAGCGCCAGCAGTACATAGGATACAGCTTTATGTGCCGTTTATGCCATATATGGACCCCGTCATCAATCTGACTCAGCAGGAAATGGGACTCATAACTCTAGACGTCTTTCTACCATGTGTCCAAACACCATTAAGGTCTTCCCCAAGCCCCTTCAAGGTTTTGTT
This sequence comes from Eleutherodactylus coqui, assembly GCF_035609145.1. NCBI lineage: Eukaryota > Metazoa > Chordata > Amphibia > Anura > Eleutherodactylidae > Eleutherodactylus > Eleutherodactylus coqui. The sequence goes on along the minus strand of NC_089847.1, from coordinate 123,116,039 downwards.
GGCAATGATACATGGTCATCAGGGGCACCCTTGCTGGTCTTCAACTTTTGAATTCCAGTTGATGCAATGTATGCCGCATTGCCAATGTGGAAATTTGTTGAACTTCTCTGCTGTTGTACCGCTGGGTCAGTTAGTCAACTGTGGCAGGTCGTTACTGAGATACCAAACGCTCGCTTCTAGGATCAACCATACATGGCCTGCCGCTCTTTGATCTGCTGTCGACTGACCATCCATGGTCCAACCAGTCTTGGTACACTCTTGATATTGTGGTTCAGGAACAGCCAACAAGTGTGAATGTTTCAGAAATACTGGCACCACACCTCTGGGCATCAACAATATGTCTGCAGGCAAAGTTACTCATGTCACCACTTTTACCCATGACTGCCAAATGTTGTCTTCTCTTTGGAACGCAGTCTGCCCCCCTACTGAGTCAAAATAATTCCTATCTTCTCTGGTCACTTATGAACCCCTCCATAGATCTTCAGAGTACAAATGAAATAAGAAGTACGTTGCATGTTTGCCAGTCTGTCCAATCAGGCCAGGTCATTTAGTCATCTACTCCAACCCCAACACCGCTCACCGTAGCCCCCTTCTGTCTTTATGAACACCACATAGATGCCCCTTCACCATGGTCCTCCCTTGGAGGTCTCACAAGGAGTTCAATCTTTGAGGATAAGCAACTAGTCGATGCAGAAAAATTAATCCCAGCAGAAACAAAAGGGAAACTTTTCATTTTGCCACAAGTTGGCTGTTGGACAACAATGCAGAAGTCTTATTAGGAAATGTACTCTCCCTTTGAGAGCCGCCAACTGGCTTGAGAGCTGTCTTCTTCTCCCCAAGTTCCCGCCTGAATTACTTTCTATAATCTGAGGCTTGATTCCGCCTCACTTCATACGCCAATTTACATTAGGGCCTGGGACACCAAATTAAATAAGAAGTTTCCAAGGAATGAGATAAAACTTATCCTTAGGGTGAACGTACACGGGTGGAAATTCCACGGCGAGAATTCCTGCAGAATTTACGCCCGTGCACGCTGCCATAGGATTGCATTGGTTTATGCAATCCTATGCAGACAGCTGTGATTTGACCGCGTGAAAACTCGCGTGGTAAACAAATTGCTGCATGTCCTATTTCCGGATCTGCTCTGCGCATGTGCGGCTGTGTGCCAGCCAGCACATCAGAGCAGAGAGAAGACACCGGAGGAGGTGAGCCGCGGGTCACTACAGGGGCACGGGTGGCATCCCTCTGCGAGAATTCTTAGAGCGGGATCCGCTCTGGCCGTCTGCATTCCCCCTTAAGCAGTCTCACTGCTTCTCCTGCTGTGTTAGAATACAAAATAATGTATTCAAAACTTTGACAAGTTGATAGAAGAGATCTGTCTTTCTTAAAAAAGCACGCTTGCACTGTCCTACCAAAGTAAGTGGACATCTGAGCAAGAATCAACAGTAGTATTTACTTCCATACGTTAATACTTGGTGGGGCTCCTTTGGCCCTAACGACATCAGATACTCTCTGTGACATACTTTCTACTAACATCTGATACACTTCAACTGGTATTTCCTCCCTCCATTCATCCTGGAAACGTCTGGCCAGTTCACTCAAAGAAGATGGCAGCTGATCATATTTCCTGACTCGACGTTTCAGTTCATCCCAAAGATGTTCAGTAGGGTTTAGGTCAGGACTCTATACAGACAGTCCAATCCTGGAACTTCCAGATCGTCAAACCAATGTAAAACAGCGCTGGATGTGTGACAAGGTGTGTTGTGCTACTGGAAGTATGGCCGACCATTCCCAGAGTATTGCCACATTGTCAGCAGCACATTATGGTCTAGAATGTCAGGGTCACCTCCGTGTTCATGGTTCTTGTCACTACAACCAACGGACTGAGACCATGCCATGTAAAGCATCCCCAGTTTATTTCTGCTTGGGGTAGATGGGTCGCTTTCAGTCGCTCATTATAGCAGCCCCCTTTTCCTTCCTTTACACTTGGTGGACCGGACACCCCGAGAATCGGCACGTTCTCTTGGTCTCCACCCCTGGAGCCCTTTTAGATGCTTCATGTATTAACATTGCAGATGCTATTATTTTAATGGTAGGTGCTGTTTTCGTTTCCTGCTCTTAAGGACACTCTGTTCTCATCAGATTTGTTAAGATGCCATAGTGCGTGTACTTCGGTTAATGCACCGTTAATTGCAGAGACTCTTCATTCCACACATTCTCGTGGCCCTGACACACCTGCTCGTTGTCTTGATTAATGGCTACGAAAATTGAAATCTTAAGAGATTTTTTTTTATTAAATTGCAGAAATTGAACATAAACGAGAGCTTCTTTCAGATTAAATTATTGATAGAGCACATTATTTATTGTTTCCGATAATGCAGCCACTAGGTGGCGCTGCTGTGCTAAATCTTACAAAAGGGAAAAGCTCCCCACGCATAGTAAGTGCTTACAATCTGAACTAAGCTTACTGGTAAACTAGGCCTTCATTTTAGCAATGTGATGTCATGCAGGTTCTTCCATATTATCTGCATCTACATACATTAGCCTATCAAAAGTAATTGGACATCGGAGCAAGAATCAAAAGTAGTATTTATTTCTATATGTTAACACTAAGTGAGGCTCCTTTGGCCCTAATGACATCAGATATGCTCCATGGTATACTTTTTACTAACGACTGATACACTTCAGCTGGTATTTCCCACTATTCATCCTGCAAATGTCTGGCGAGTTCTCGGAAAGAAGATGGACGCTGTTGTATTTCCTGAACTGATGCTCCAGTTCGTCCCAGAGATATTCATTAAGGTTCAGGTCGGACTGAACAAAGGCTATGTTCACACGAAACGGATACACTGCGGAATGTCTGCTGCAGAATCTTCGCAAGGCAGTTGATAAATCGTCCTAAAATCCACAATACAAAGTTGCAGTTTATTGTGGATTTTGTGGCATTTTTCTTGGCTAATGAAGCGCTTTTACTGTTTGAATTTTAATGTGATTTTGCTTTCCATTAGTTTATGTGGATTTTCCTCTATATTACCTCTATGTTAAATTCTGCTGTGCAAATGTGCTGAAAAAGACACTTTTTATCCTCCTGTAGACGGGCGTAAATTCCGCGGCAGAATTTCCCGCAGAATTTCCGCCCATGCCCGCTGCCATAGGATTGCAATAGATAATGGAATCCTATATACACGGCCGCGATTTGTCCGCGTAAAAACAAACCGCGGCATGTCCTATTTCTGTGCGGGTCTCGCAGAGGCCTGCACAGAAATGTCACTGGTGATGCGCCAGCTGGGAGGCAGCCGACACAGAGCAGAATTCTCGCAGCGGGATCTGACCCGGACATCTGCAGGTGGCCTTATACACTGCTTTTCTGCAACATTAAGGCTGGGTTCACACAGGGTGGAATTCCGCCGCGGCAAATCTGCCTGGGGCCGCTAATCCTGGGATAAGCCAGTGCTGTGGATGAGATTTCTCAGAAATCTCGTCACACGGGACGGCGAATCCATCGCGGCAAAGCCGGCGTTGCGGTGCAGATTCGCCGGCTGCAACATGTCCATTCTTTTCCCGCTGCGGCTGCGCTCTCCTCTATGGGCAGTGTGCGGCCAAGGCGCTTCAAAGCCCGTGAGTTTTGAAGCAGCGCTTTCCCGGCGGAAATCTCACATTTTTTCGCTGCGGCCAAACCGCAATATTTCCGCCGGGAATACGTCCCTTGTGACCCTCGCCTAACATTTGCTCCACAAGCACAATTACACAGCAGACAGTCTCCACTCCGTGCAGACGAAAAATCACAAAAATATATTCAATTGGCTGGCATTCCAAAATGATGCAGATTGTACGCCAGAAATTCCCCAGCGGACATTCCACAGGGTATCCGTCCCATGTGAATATAGCCTTACGGAACCTCCACTGTGCTCAATTGTTGGTAGAACACACTCAGGCAGAAGACGTTCCCCAGGATCCTCCACACCAGGTACCTCCATCTGATGTGAAGATGGAGTAGCGATATTCATCACTCCATAGAACGTTCTTCCATTACTCAACTGTCCAATGACTATGCTCCATGCACCATTGTAGATAGGCTGATGCATCTTCTTTGAGAGAACTTGCAAGATGTTTGCAGGATGAATGGAGGGAAATGCCAGCTAAAGTGTATGAGACCTTAGCAGAAAGTATGCCACGGAGAGCATCTGAAGTCATTAGGGCCAAAGGAGCTTCACTAAGTATTAACAGATGGAAATAAATACTACTTTTAATTCTTGCTCAGGTGTCCAATGACTTTTGGTAGGATAGTGAAGATTGTCAGCTCTGTGGTTCAGTAATCGTTATATTTATCCAGGGGCTATGGAGTGTTCTATTCAGGATAACCTGTAATGACACACATGACTTTAGGGCTGATAGGGAAGTTCAGCGCCTGGCACCCTCTGGTACCCTCATCGCTGTCGGCTCTGAACACACTTTTTTGAATGCTTCCTATCCGGAGAGCCGCATCACTTGGACATGCTGCCCGCACATGGACAGCAGCTGCTCTGACAGCCTTCTTGCTACAGCATGGCGGATGTATGGGCAGCTACCAGCCGCCTGCTCACTTCCCTAGAGCTGTACGTGTCTGATGCCGCCGTATGGAGACACTTCAGTTGGCATTTTTGTCTTATGCAAAAAATGTAAAGCGGGAACCATCGGTGCGGAGGAAATAACTTTACCATATTGGTTAGTAAAGTCATAATTGAAAAAAATGCAAAGTGGGGAAATCGGAACTGCTTAAAGGGGAAGCGCCGCTATAAATAGTTGTCACTTGTAGTTTCAGCAGAATCTTCAAAAATAGTCAACGTGTGAAAGTTAAGTGGGTTTTTTTAGTCTTACATAAAGCTAAATTACTGTATAATGGAAAGTTCTGCAACTTTCTAATAGGCTTTCTGTTTCAATTTCTCATCATTTGCAAGATATCTGCTTGCTGTTAGTGAATGGGAAAATATCCCAAGGCAAAAAGTCTGTTGGGACCCAATAGTTGTCAGAACGGAGTCCAGTCTAGACAATGCTCTGTGAGCTACACAGATCAGCACCACAAAGCTCTCTCCTGTCCTGATCGTTACAATGTGTCAGTCGGAGTCCGGGCTGCTCAGCTCACAGATGGTCTAGACTGGATACAGTTCAGAAGCACAAGTATAAGTCCCAATGCAAAATACATCCCAGGACCTCAACGCGTGTCTCCAAATTGTTCCAAGTGATTTTGGGAGCTGTCCCCATCCCGTAAGGCACGAGACGTCCAGTCCACACAGCTCCAATTGCCTGCTGGGTAGCGTGATCAGCTGCCATCTAGCATGAAATCGCTGTGGCCAATCACTTCGCTTAGAAACGCTGAGGTCCGGTTTTGGGTGCAGTGATGGCATGATGGTGCATCATCTCTATCTAAACGTGACCAGGGGGCCGGAGCAGTGTGGGGGAAGAGGGTCATTGAGGGGCACCTTTACTGTGAGGGGGCCAGCGAGGGGCACCTTTACTGTGAGGGGGCCAGCGAGGGGCACCATTACTGTGAGGGGGTCAGCGAGGGGCACCATTACTGTGAGGGGGTCAGCGAGGGGCACCATTACTGTGAGGGGGTCAGCGAGGGGTACCATTACTGTGAGGGGGTCAGCGAGGGGCACCATTACTGTGAGGGGGTCAGCGAGGGGCACCATTACTGTGAGGGGGCCAGCGAGGGGCACCTTTACTGTGAGGGGGCCAGCGAGGGGCACCATTACTGTGAGGGGGCCAGCGAGGGGCACCATTACTGTGAGGGGCACCATTACTGTGAGGGGGCCAGCGAGGGGCACCATTACTGTGAGGGGGTCAGCGAGGGGCACCATTACTGTGAGGGGGTCAGCGAGGGGCACCATTACTGTGAGGGGGTCAGCGAGGGGCACCATTACTGTGAGGGGGTCAGCGAGGGGCACCATTACTGTGAGGGGGTCAGCGAGGGGCATCATTACTGTGAGGGGGTCAGTGAGGGGCATCATGACTGTGAGGGGGTCAGCGAGGGGCATCATGACTATGAGGGGTGCTTTCTGTTAGGGGCCTAATGTAAAATAATTTGATCAGAATCATGCCTCTTTCCATTGTTCAAAGTTGAGAAGTTCCCCCAACTACCATGTGCCATTTATAATATTGATGTCTGTTACTGCTGTGAAAGTAGCAACTATGGGCCCCCTCAGTCATCCAAAGAAGGGGAGGGGGGCAGGGTTCAACCTCCACTCTGCACCCCCTATAACAGCTGTATTTCAACTGTACAGATTGCAAACAGTGACAGCGCCCATTAACTGACAACAAGCAGAGATCTGGAAAATGATAAAGAACTAACGCACAACGGACATTAAAAAAGTTATAAAACTTTTCATCTTCTGCTGAGAGTTGTAAGTTATCCCAGAATGCTTTGCTGCTGAACTCTCTTTTGTACGCCAAGCGCCTTGTCTTTAGGTGATGGAACCCTTGCTCACCACCGCCAAGACCTGCTCAACTCAACGGCTGCCAGGAAACTCTACGCACGATGCCAATGACTCGCGCTCAGAGTTGTACTAATGGACTACAGGGAGTGATGTTCGCATCGGCACGGAAAGGGTACATGCCAAATGGAGTTCTTCCTCGAAGGAAGCCAATCAGAAGAAACGGCACATTCCCTAAATTCCCGGGTCCAGCTGTCTCTGGAGCTGGGGGGGGGGGCAGCCGCTTCACATCTAACATCCCTCCGCCTTATCACGCATCCAGCAGAACACTCCAGGCCCGATCCCACAGCTGTTCTAAGTCCGGGCTGCAGGAATGTCTAAACAGATGCACACGCAGCTACGCTTAACCCTTCACTGCTCAAGCTGCGGCCAATGATTGATCGGACGATTGCAAAGGGAATCCGGCATGATGGACGGAAGTCTGCGTCATTGGCTCAAAGTTGGAAATTGTTCCGTATAAACGGTTGTTCTTGTGCGATTGCAGTTCGCGGCTTTGTAGTCGTCACTGTCTAATATGCTTTGTTACAACTCATCAATGTACCAAACAATTACTTCTCACAGCTGAGGGTTTGATGTAAGTGTATCCAGTCTACTGACTGACAATATTTTACGGACATTGATACTTTGTAGCAAACTGTCAGGAGAGGAGAGAGAAATGTATACAGCTGATAACAGAGAGAGAAGGGGGTCTGAGATCAGGCGGGCACTGCCAGCCAAGGAAGTGGTTTTGCTGTAATCAGCAGCCGTTTTGCTGTGGTCGGCCTTAGCTACATGCAACCAGTGTGGTCACATAGGGCGCAGGCCACCAGCTTGTATGGGTGGACACCAGACGGATGTAGGCTGGAGGCAATCAACCGCTTTCGGTCCGCCTGGCCACATGATGACCTTCCCCCCCCCTGTGGCAGCGTCTTGTGGAGCTACATGAATCATCCTCCTCTTGGCTCTGTTTGCTCCCCTCTGATGTTCCGAAATGCCCGTCAGCCCATTGGCACCTCAAACACAATAACACACCTTTGTTCTGCTACTGTAATTAAATTAGGAGCTGGGTGCCGCTGCTGCGCTTCCGGCATGAGCTGGGTGCCGCTGCTGCGCTTCCGGCATGAGCTGGGTGCCGCTGCTGCGCTTCCGGCATGAGCTGGGTGCCGCTGCTGCGCTTCCGGCATGAGCTGGGTGCCGCTGCTGCGCTTCCGGCATGAGCTGGGTGCCGCTGCTGCGCTTCCGGCATGAGCTGGGTGCCGCTGCTGCGCTTCCGGCATGAGCTGGGTGCCGCTGCTGCGCTTCCGGCATGAGCTGGGTGCCGCTGCTGCGCTTCCGGCATGAGCTGGGTGCCGCTGCTGCGCTTCCGGCATGAGCTGGGTCCCGCTGCTGCGCTTCCGGCATGAGCTGGGTCCCGCTGCTGCGCTTCCGGCATGAGCTGGGTCCCGCTGCTGCGCTTCCGGCATGAGCTGGGTCCCGCTGCTGCGCTTCCGGCATGAGCTGGGTCCCGCTGCTGCGCTTCCGGCATGAGCTGGGTCCCGCTGCTGCGCTTCCGGCATGAGCTGGGTCCCGCTGCTGCGCTTCCGGCATGAGCTGGGTCCCGCTGCTGCGCTTCCGGCATGAGCTGGGTCCCGCTGCTGCGCTTCCGGCATGAGCTGGGTCCCGCTGCTGCGCTTCCGGCATGAGCTGGGTCCCGCTGCTGCGCTTCCGGCATGAGCTGGGTCCCGCTGCTGCGCTTCCGGCATGAGCTGGGTCCCGCTGCTGCGCTTCCGGCATGAGCTGGGTCCCGCTGCTGCGCTTCCGGCATGAGCTGGGTCCCGCTGCTGCGCTTCCGGCATGAGCTGGGTCCCGCTGCTGCGCTTCCGGCATGAGCTTGGTCCCGCTGCTGCGCTTCCGGCATGAGCTTGGTCCCGCTGCTGCGCTTCCGGCATGAGCTTGGTCCCGCTGCTGCGCTTCCGGCATGAGCTTGGTCCCGCTGCTGCGCTTCCGGCATGAGCTTGGTCCCGCTGCTGCGCTTCCGGCATGAGCTTGGTCCCGCTGCTGCGCTTCCGGCATGAGCTTGGTCCCGCTGCTGCGCTTCCGGCATGAGCTTGGTCCCGCTGCTGCGCTTCCGGCATGAGCTTGGTCCCGCTGCTGCGCTTCCGGCATGAGCTTGGTCCCGCTGCTGCGCTTCCGGCATGAGCTTGGTCCCGCTGCTGCGCTTCCGGCATGAGCTTGGTCCCGCTGCTGCGCTTCCGGCATGAGCTTGGTCCCGCTGCTGCGCTTCCGGCATGAGCTTGGTTCCGCTGCTGCGCTTCCGGCATGAGCTTGGTTCCGCTGCTGCGCTTCCGGCATGAGCTTGGTTCCGCTGCTGCGCTTCTGGTATGAGCTTGGTTCCGGTGCTGGAGACGATCGCCCGCCTTTGGTCCTCCCTGCAGCACAGTCTTGTGGAGCTACATGAATCATCCTCCTCTTGGCTCTGTTTCCTCCCCTCTGATGTTCAGAAATGTCTCTGTCAGCCCATTGGCACCTCAAACACAATAACACACCTTTGTTCTGCCACTGTAATTAAATCATGAGCTCGGTTCCAGTGCCGTGCTTCCGGCACCAGTTTGGTTCCGGCGCCAGCTCTGTTCCGGTGCCGCACTTCCGGCACCAGCTCGTGTGGGTAAAGCTACTATCTGCACAGGAAAATTGCAGGCAGATGGCTTATTGGTGCAATATATATATATAATTATTTATGATGGAGGACACGCAAAAAAAAATCCTTACAGTGTGCCATCTTACCCAAGCCTGGCGCTGTATGGTGCCCCCTCTGCTCACCCCTGGCACAGCCCATTTCTTGTACAGACTCAGATGACAAGTACACAGATTACTTGTTAGAGATTGCGGAGCAATGTTTAGAAACAGGAAGCCATAGATCATGAGTCTTATCTCTTCCCCATTCTGTGAGCAGACAGAGAACAGACACAAGACTCATCCAAGAGGGAAACTGCCGCAACTTCCTACTGCAATTAATCCACGCTGCAGAACGCGGTCTCTGTGTTGCTTCAGCCATTCACAAGGCGCATGGGAAAGTTTATAGACGGACGATGAACTCTGCTAGTAGTAAAGGCCCGTTTACACGGAAAGATTATCGGTAAAAAAAAAAAAATTGCTGACATGTTCGCTTGTGCGAACAATGCGGTGCTTTTAGACAGAACGATCAAACGCACTGCAGACTCTCCTCATCCCCCATGAATACAATGCTAGAACTACACTGAATACTGATATTTATGCAGGCGGGTAGCAGGAGAATCAAAACATGGAGATACAATGATGTTCCAAAAGTCATGGGATAGCAGTGTGTAAATTGATGAAGTGATGTTACCTCAGTTGAGGCTTGGGACCCTACAGGACTGGCAACATGTGGCGTGGTCTGACGAGTCATAGTACCAATTGTTTCAGGCCAATGGTGGGGTTTTTGTGTGGCACAGACTCCATGAAGCCACCAACCCTATTGGTCAACAAGGTACTGTGCAGGCTGGTTGTGGCTCCATACTGGTGTGCGGTATTCTCATGGCATAGGTTGGGTCCACTGGTTAACCAATGCCTGCTACGTTTCACTGCTTGCTGACCATTTGCAGCCCTGCCTTGTACCCCACAATGATGGGAAATTCTAGCAGGATAATGCCCCCTGCCATTGGGACAAGTTGTCCAGAATTGGTTCACAGAGCAGCCTGGAGAGTTCCTATGAATGGTTTGGCCGGCACGTTCACTTGACACAAGTCCAATCAAGCATTTATGAGATGTGGTGGAGAGGTCCATCACACCAAAGATCCTACACCTACAAATACCCCGGAGCTGTGGGCAGCTATCCAGATGGCTTAACATCCCTCCAGACGTCTTCAGGCTACTTGTGGAATCGATGCTATGTTGAGTTACTGCATTGTGCAAGCCTAGAGGGGTCATACATGATAGTAGTTCATGTGCCATGACTTTTGGCATATCAGTGAACAACACTATGTGGATTTATGGGCCAATCAGGATCTTAAAAAGCTGGGTAACAAGCCACTATGGAAACCTAGATGGCTTCAATTAGTAGTAGTTCACCCGACAATTTTTGATGTACAACATGGAAAAATACGTGGAAAATGGTTGAATAGAATGGTAAAAAGATTTTACATGACAAGATGACCCTGGAAACTCTTATATAGGAGATTGCTCAGCCTGATCGTCCTGGTTCGTGAATAGAATGATAGAAAACCAGTGAAGACTGACAATGGCATGGTCAGAACTGAAGGAAAGAGGACAGAATGATGTAGACTTAGAAGCCATTCAGGGTCTATTGAAAGTTGGTGGTTATCAGCATGGTTATAGCTGCCTTAAGGGGGTTGTCCTACTTCTAGCCGTTCGCAGACAGTTCCGTACATTGTACAGTGCCCAGTGTAGGTACTGCAGGCCGAATCCCATTCACTTCAATAGGATTCAGCCTGCAATACCAATCTGGGCCACTGCACAATGTATAGAGCTGTCTGCTTCCTGTAGAAAAACAGCTAGAAGTGGGACAACCCCTTTAATGGTGGTCACCGACATCAGGCGTTGTAGGAGACAGAGAAAGAGCTGAATAGCATATTAATAGACTCCACAAGAGAAGAACTTTCTAACAAGCTCTTCATATAAGGAACAGATAAGAGGAAGTGCAGAGTTCTCAGAGTTGGGACACAATTCGTTGGACAGGAAAAACGAAGAAATTTAAAGAGAACATGAATGATGCGGGAAATTACCAAATGTTCCGAGAAAAGACTTGCTGCGGCCTCGGAAGAGGTGTGACTGGCGATGCAAATCTTCCGCTATACCCCTGACCTATAATGACCAGTCTCATTTCAAAGTGCATCCCAGAAACAGCGCTCACCACCTTTATCCATAACTATGTCTGGTATGGCAACTCAGTCCGGTTCACTTGACTATCACACAGCTCATGCACAGAAGTGGCATTGTTACAGTCTTTGCCTTGCCCCCTCGGGCGGTGTCGGCGCGTCTTTGCCTTGCCTCCTCAAGTATAGGTGTGTCTTTGTCTTGCCCTCTTGGGAGGTGTTGGCATATCTTTGTCTTGCCCCCTCAGGTATAGGTGCGTCTTTCTCTTGCCCCCTTGAGAGGTGTCGGCGTGTCTTTCTCTTGCCCCCTCGGGCGTTGTCGGCGCGTCTTTCTCTTGCTCTTTCGGGTGGTGTCAACACGTCTTTGCCTTGCCCCCTCAAGTATAGGTGTGTCTTTGTGTTGCCCTCTTGGGAGGTGTTGGCGTATCTTTGTCTTACCCCCTCAGGTATTGGTGCGTCTTGGTCTTGCCCCTCGGGAGGTGCCGATGTGTCATTGGTCTGCACCCTCAGTTGTCAGTTCATCAGTGTCCTGTCCTCTCAAGTATCAGCGCATCTTTGTCCTGACCCCTCAAGTGTTGTCACATCTCCGTCCTGACTCCTTGTTGGTTGGCGCATCTCCGTCCTGACTCCTTAGGCGTTGCCTTAGGTGTCGGCACATCATTTTCCTTTTCTTTACGGGTGGCTTTATACCAAACAACTATCGTCTGCAGAGTCACTAAAGCGTATAACCGACTGCTTGTGGGCTTTTACAAGGTGACTGGGGTTCACTTGTTCAATTTTGCAATTGCTCAACAAATTATTGGGGGCATTTACATGGTACAGAATATTGTTTCTCAACTAGTTAGGGGGTCATTAGGTTCTTCGATAGGCGTATTTGAAATGTCACTGCTCATTGGCTGCCAAGTCCATTGAATGCACATAAATACGTGCGGCCGGCCTTCTAGGGACCACTCCTTGCTGCAGTCTCTCACTGGTTTGCAAATGTATCGTCGAGGACCAAAACCAGCCAGACACCGCAGCAGCAAATGTTCTTTCAAGGACCAGCAGCGACCGTTCAGTTGAGGAACATTCGCACATATTTAATGTGTTTTCGAGAACCTCTGAGTGTTAAGTGGGAGAGCAAAATGTTAAAACCGGCGGTAGCCAATGGGTGTTTGGTGCGAGGGGCAGGCTGAACATGCGCACACCTCCCTGCAAACGTGTTGGATAGTTGCAGAACGACAACAATCACCTGTTTACACCACCAACTAGTGACTATTTGTAGGTGAGCTGCAATGAAGCACCTATTGAATGAATTCTCGCTCATCAAGCAGTTGGTGGCCGTGTTTACACAGAGCAATTCTTGATTACATTCGATCTTAGAAGCAACTGTTCGGATGTTAGTTGCACCATGTAAATCCCCCTAAGTGTCACCAATTTGTATTCTGTTACGTAGAAGGGAGGGGAAATAAATTGGTGATTGCTACAGAAGTTCATCAAATGATTCTAAAGAAGAATTAGTCATCATATTTGCGTTTGAAGAGACCATAAGGTCAGAGAATTCGGACTACTTCCACCATCCAACCTCAACTGTGGCCCCATAACTGGTGTCAGCAGGGTCGTCCAGTATAGTAGGTGCACAACGGTGACTGCCGCATGCCAGGTACATGGAGGGGACCGCAACATTGTATAGTAATTACAACAGTTCCCAACTTGTTACAATGTAGGTGCAGAAATAGAAGAGATGGGAGATCGGGTGAGTCATCATGGGGTTTGGTTTTAAAAGCTGCAGTGGCAGAGATCAGTACATATAGATACCATCATGTCTCTTCAGGGTTCAGCGGCTGCACCAAATTTTCTTCATCTGGTCAGACCACTCCAGAAGCCATAACTTGTATACCCCTTTATTAGAGCCCCGGCCCTCTCGCGATTGGCGCTTGCCAGTAGGGAAACTATATACGTGACCCCGGAGTGCAGCATAGAATTACGTGACAAGTCTTCCGTGGATCTGTTTCAGTGTGAATCCACATTAGATGGAAAAATCCAGAGATCTGAAAGATTTCCAACGAGGCCGGGTCATCAGTGCTAGACTAGCCGGGGCCGGGATTTCACTGCCAACCGCGTGGGGTTTTCTCGTACAGCAGTGTATACTGAGAATGGCGTGATCAAGGTAAAACATCCAGCGAATGGGCATCCTTTGGACGGAAACAGCTGATCACCGAAAGGGGTCAAAGGAGGATGTCAGGAATCGTTCTGACCAACAGGCGTTGCACAGTCAAAAGAAGCCGAATACAACGCTGGTGCTCCAACTTAAGTGTCTGAACACACAACTTGTCGTTCCTTGGCACGCATGGGCTATAACAGCAGGTGAGCAGTTCCAGCGCCATTATATTTGAGAAAAAAAGAAAGGCGAGACTCCAGCGGGCAAAAGAGCACAAAAATTGGAGCAGCAGTTAAATATCACCTGCTCAGATTTCTGTCGCACCGTCCGGATGGGAGAATTTGGCACAAGCAGCATGAATCGATGACCCCTCCCTGTCAGACTAGAGATAGAGTCATGGTGTGAGGAGTAATGGTGGGAGTGTGTCCTCTTGGTACTCCCTGGTCCTCTGATACCTGTATATGGATACCATGCCAACATGCTATAGTTCTAAAGGACAAAGGAAGTCCAACGTGCTACTAGATGGGGGCAGCCATTCGGATCAATTGAACCACCCCCTCCTTCAATTCCTAGTCGCTTCTGCTATAGGGGTCAGACTGGCGATCCAATGATATCATTCTCCGCTCATACATAGAGAAGTTGATAAAACGCCCTGCATGATGTGACAGGTGCACAGACTGTATGCACAGTATGGCGGCACTCTACAGTCTTTGCGTTTTGTGCACATCTTGTTTGGCTGGGGAAATCTACAGGACATGACTACAACTTGGAAAAGGCTCAAGAAAAAAAAATCATAATTAAGAAAACAATAGGTGAGATAAGAGCGGCCATGGTCACTGATAAGCAGCGCCGCTAGGAAAAGGGTGGAGAAGTGAAAAACACGGATGCTATAATACAGTGACCTCACATGGGGTCAGTAACAACATGTACCATGTCACAAAAGGGGCAACTCCCCCTCCCCCCCAAACATACCTCTGGGAAACACCACCTGACATGGACACTCAAACAAAAGGGCACCATGTAGGTGAATGTTATTGCTTTCTGCTATGAGCCATTGCAGGTTGGGGCGAAGTTGACTAACTACTTTTTGCTACGTATCTCCAAAGCGGAGAACCTGTAGATACACCCATAGGTGTGAAGGATACTAGCAGATGATGTCAGCGTTAGTGACCCTTTAAAAATGACCCCGTTGGTACTTACAAAGAACAGGAGGTTAAATAGGAACAGGAAGTATTTGATCACTTTCATGCAGCCTCCGCTTGCCATTTTCTTTGAGTTTCAGAACCTGTAAAAAAAAAAAAAAAAAAAAGACACAGAAGGGTTAATGATCTTACACGGATACAACAGAGTCATTATGCCCCAAGACTGAGATCAGCGCCACACAGCAACCTCAGCTCTGCTATTCCACCCACATAGTGTAATGCAAGTTGCACATTTTTATGTTTCCAGTTGTGAATAAATCATTGTAAAATTAAAAAGTTCTACAAGTTTCTAGAATACTTTGCACTTCAATGCGCCGCCATCTTCATGACAATTATCTGCGAGTCCAGACTGATATATTTGACATACACTGGTATATTGTAGCAGACCATCAGGACACGAGAGCAATTTGAGGGTGCCATTATGTGAGCGTTAGCCACTAGCGCTCACGTTTTCCAGACAATAGTCAGGCGACACCTGTGTGTTTTTACCTCTAACCTTCATAGTGAACACAGTGGTGATACGGGAGGTGGACAAAAATATGGAAACAGCGTACAAAATGCATGTGATTTTAATCATTAGCACTAAACTGCCCTTTTGACCCCTGCTTGGCTGAGAGTTTTCCCTCCAAATTTGTGTTTACAAAGAGTTACAAATTTGTGTTTACTTCACCTCTTGCCCTGCTCTGGTAACAGCAGCTGAGTGGCTCAAACCCCTGACCAATGGAACCCTGTTGCTCAGGCAGATGTTCACTTCTGTTCAGCAGCATCTGTGTCATATTACCTCCACTAAGGCCTCCTTCCCACGAACGGATTTCCGCCGCGTAATTCGCGGCGAAAATCCGCTGCGTTGCACGCAGCTATTAGGTTCTATTGAACCTAATAGCTCCATGCTCACGATGCGTAATTCCACCGCGGAATTACGCACCGCGATTTCTCCCGTCCTCACCCGCAGCATGCTCTATTTTCTGCGGGTGAGGACGGGCTGTACGCACTGACGGCTTCCATTGCAGTCAATGGAAGCCGTCCATTCACGCTATCTCCCGCTGTAACCAGCGGGAGATAGCGTGAAAAAACGCTTTCCCGCCCACCGCCGAGCGTCATATGACGCCAAATGACGCGGTCCGGCCGCGTCACGTGACACGGCTGGTGACGCGAGAGTGGTGGGCGGTGATGAGCGGTGACGAGCGGTGACGCGGCGGTGGTGGGCGGGGAAGCGATTTCACGCTATCTCCCGCAGGTAAGTATAGGGGCTCTGGGGGGCGCCGTGACGGGCTTCACAGCGGAATATTACGCTGCGGAGCCCGTCACGCTCGTGGGAAGGAGGCCTTAAAATCAGTCTCTACATGTCTTACTGAAATAGGATTTATAAACCCATGTCATTTACCATATGTATTTTGTACGGCGTTTCTATATTTTTGTCCGCCCCCTGTACATTTATAATATATGCGTGCTATTTTAGTGTGCTTGCATTACACCGTGCTGCTTTTTGTGGTAGGATTTGATATTCCATCCTGATAATCCCATTGCAGAGTAGGAACAGGCCTGGGATTAAATACAGGGCATGCACCGTCACCTGCAGAACAAGCCCTGACACTTACAGCCCGGGGACCGGGTGTCACTCACTGTGTTTTTCTTTACGCCCTAATTTGCCCTATTTTAACACCCAGTTTTTAACTAAGATTATTGTAACAAGAAACACTTATTAGGTGTACAGAGAAGTGCCAACAAATGGAACAATCGCTTAGTGTGGCGTTACGTGGGACAGCCATCATCTGACTAATTGCTGAAGAATACAGATGACTGTGCCTTTACACAGGAGCGATTGTTGCTGCCTTTCGCCATCACTCAACGAGTTGTCGGGAGCATTTACGTGGGTCAAAATATCAGTCGTCGACTAGTTAGGAGGCGTGAGGTTCTTTGGTGGGTGTTTATCTGAAATTTCAACTCGTGTCCAACACACGCTCATTGATTGCCGAGTCCACCGAACATAAATACGTGCGAGTGTTCTTTGAGTGATCACTCGCTGAACCAAACCCAGCAGAGACTGTTTTTTCGCAGAACCAGCAGGGACTGTTCAGTCGAGGATCGCTCAAATGTATTTATGTGTTTTCAGGAACCAATGAGTATTACGTTAAAAGGTGGGAACCAATCAGTGTTCAGTGGGAGGTAAATGCCGAACAAGCGCACACCTCCCTGCAGAGTTGTTGGCTAGTCGCTTGAAAGACCAGGATTATCTGCTTACACCAGACGATAATTAACCAGCGACTATTTTTAGGTGAACTAAAGTGCCGCATTCAGGATGGATTGCAGAGGGGAGAGTCTGGTGTGGGGGAGGCTGATCAGCAGTAAGTTGGATGAGAGCAACGGTGAGCGTTTTTAGCATGTCAACAGTGAGAAAAGAGCGTATTCTTGCGATGTTCTTAAGGTGCAGGTGACACATTCGGGCGAGGTATTGGATGTAGGGGGCCGGGCTTATACGAGCATATGGTCACAGCTCAAGTTTTAGCACAGATCAAGTTTTGCGCGTGTAATACGCTGCACTAATCATCCATAGCCTCCCATATTGCCGCTCACACGAATTGCGTGAAATACACAAGCAAGATAAATTGCAGCATGTTCTATCTTGGCATGCATTACGCACGTACAAGTGCCAAAATAGTGCATGGTGATTGGCAGCATGCAGGAAGTACGGATATTATTGGTACTGAGAACAGGGATCTGGTTGGTTCCCAAGCATATTGACCGCAAGTCAAGCAGGTGCACCGGTGTTCCATTCACTTCAATGACAGCACCGGAGATTACCGAAGCGCTTCAACTGAATATTCAGCACTAGCCTTAAGGTGAATGGAGCAGCGGCACATCTACATGATCATCGCTCTATTTACTTTGGGGTTGAACATACACTATTCTTGGGGTTAGTGGGGGCCCCAACAGTCGGACCACCACCAATCATAAAGTTATCCCCTATTCTGTGGATCAGGAATGACATTTTAATATGGCACAACCCCTTTGAGTTAAAGGTGAATACCACCTTTCACATAAATTGGGTGTCTCTGACTTGGGTCTCGCATAGTTTCCCTGAACCTCAGCACTAAGTAAATACGGTCTAATGGAGATCTGGCCATGTCATTCGCCACTTGGACCACGAGTAATGATCATAGACCAAACCAAAAAAGCATAAATAAATTGGTAATAGATAAGGATATGAGGTTTTTGGTACCAATGATGGGGCAGGATGCACCCATCATGAACCTAAAGTTGACTATACACCTTGGATATCTGTCAGCTGAACTCCGATTTGGCGAACAGCTATTCCTTCCAAACACCCCACCCCAACACACAGGGCTCAGCCGAGCGTGCATGTGCTGTCAACAGGGAGAAGGGTGTAACCTCCTCTGAGAACAAAAGGATCAGGCATGCTGAAATTCAGCACAACCCTTCCTTCCCTTGATCTCTCCCATGGCCGCCTAGTCCGGCCAATATTTGTCTGTGTATAGCCATTCATCTGCGCACTGTAGAGTTGGCCATACACATTAGATCGAAGTAGGCTGATGGTTGTACAACTGTTGAACGAATGATCAATAGGGCCAGAAGGTCGCCTTAAAGGGGTTCCTCAGGACTTTTACTATTGATGATCTATTTTCAGGACGGGTCACTTCAAAATAGGACCCTGATGACCCCCTTGTAGGTGGTATAGATACCATATTTATTGTTGCAGCAGGAAGCATCCACCACAAATTTGCAATGGGGCCTGGGCAAGCTAAAATTCACTTCTTAAAGGGGTTGACCCAGATAATTTGGGGTTCCCATTGCTATATGATACGCTGTATTCAGAAAGTCTTCAGACCCTTTCACTTTTTTTGCATTTTGTTATCTTGTGGTCTTTTGCAAATGTAAAAAAATATTCAAGTTTTTCACTCATCAATCGGCACTTAATTCCCCATGATGACAAACTGAAATAGATTAGAAATCTATGTAAATTTTTAAGAAATGAAACACTCCCTGGGACTCCCATTTCCCTTGATCATCTTTGGACGCAATTTTAAAAGACACCCCGTCTCACAGCTCACAATGCATATCAGAGCCAAAACCAAGCCATGAGGAGGAAAGAACTGCTTGTAGAGCTCAGAGACAGGATTGTGT
The DNA here is from genome assembly GCF_035609145.1 of Eleutherodactylus coqui. Taxonomy (NCBI): domain Eukaryota; kingdom Metazoa; phylum Chordata; class Amphibia; order Anura; family Eleutherodactylidae; genus Eleutherodactylus; species Eleutherodactylus coqui. Next base: position 123,097,270 of record NC_089847.1, on the reverse strand, counting down.
GAAGATCTGGAGAAGTCTACATAAAAATTGTCTGCAGAACTGAAAGTCCCCAAGAGCCTAGTGGCCTCCATAAATCTTAGGTGGAAGAAGTTTGGAACAACTAGGACTCTTGCTAGAGCTGACGTCCCACCAAAGTAATCAAGGAAGAAGGGTCTTGGTAAGAGAGGTGGTCAAGAACACAATGGTCACTCTGGATGAGCTCCAAAGATCCTGTGTGCAGATGGGAGAAACTTCAAGAAGGTCAACCATTACTGCAGCCTCCACTAATCTGGGCTTTTTGGCAGAGTGGCCAGAAAGATGCCTGTCCTCAGTAAAAGATACATGAAAGTATCTTGGAGTTTACCAAAAGGCATCTAAAGGAATCTCGGACTGTGAGAAACAAGCTTCTCTGGTCTGATGACACCTAGATGGAACTTTCTGGCCTCAATTCTAAGCATTATGTCTCAAAGAAACCAGGCGCCGCATCATGCTGTGGGACAGGGAAACCGGTCAGGGTGGATGGAAAGCTGACTGGAGCAAAGTACTAAGATCTTCTTAATGAAAACCTGGCAAGGGACCTCAGAGTGGGCAGAAGGGTCACCTTCCAACAAGACAATGACCCTGAGCACACAGCCAAGGCAACACAGGAGTGGCCTAGGGACAACTCTGTGAATGTCCTTGGGTGGCCAACCAGAGCCCTGACTTGAACCCAATCAAACATCTCTGGAGGGACCTGAAAATGGCTGTCCACAGACGGCCCCCATCCAACCTGACAGAGTATGAGAGGATCTGCAGAGAAAATGGTAGAAAGGACAGATTTGCTGTGTCACGCTTTACAATCCTCCTCTGCCCAACTAAGAAACCCCATCTGGATCCTGTCCCTGATTGCGAGGCGTCATGTGACCTCCCTTCATATATTACAATCAACGTCTACAAGAACCGGCGCAATTCAGTGATAATTTAGTGTCACAACACGGGATCCCCTACCAGGGAGTGGCTGCAGGCGGCTGCTTTGTATCCAGCGTTGTATGGAGGGGGGACCTGTCCATTGTCCCCCGTGTCACACTGTAGCAAGTCATTAGAAGTATTGTGTCACAAGAGGGCCGGGAGTCGGAGGGGACAATGAGGCCTCTGTTACCAGGAGCACTCCTTCTGTCCCATGCACTGGCATTAATAAACAAGCCACGGGGGCCACCAACAAAAGCTGCACAAGAGCCGGGCCTGGCAGCTGCAGGTCTGCGCCCTCCTTTATGTCTCTGCTTCTATTATGTCTATGGAAATGAACTTCGCCGAGGCCTCATTCCCAGGCAGCGCAGACGACGAGCACATAACAAATGGACCGAGACAAAGCCGCACATCTAGTATAGGCAAATAATCAGATTATCACACGCAGAAGATAAGAGCATATGGCCATGGAAGAGCACACAGGCGAGGGACGACTCGACCGCTATATATTGGGACTTCAGGGTTAAAGGTCGCAACTTGGTTAAACGAAACACTATACATAGTGTCATGGTAATTTCCGCACTATTATAATGCAGCCCAGGGATGAAATCTCATTCCATAGCAGCGAACAATATGGCGGCACGCACTCATTATAAACTATAATGACGGTTCAGGTGCTCTGTGATTGGCACAGCATGGCCCTAGCTACCCGTCGATGACCTCTAATAATCGTCCTTGCGTCCTAACTAAAATCTGTTCATCTGACCCAAAATAGTGGCATACAAGAGTCCATATAAGACATCTTTACTGGCAATTCTGCGCTGATGTTTTTTGTGTCTTTCAGGATTAGAAAAACATGGCTGCTCTCTTGCCAAAGCGGCGCCACACTTGTTTACAGGTTGTGAGTGGTACTGCAGCTCAGCTGTATTCACCTTGCTTGGATATGCGCTGCAGCCCCTCATCTCAGCGATTAGTGGGGGTCTCAGCACACAGACTCCCACTGATCAAGACTTTTGACATGTCGCTCTACTATGTCAAAACTTTTTCCTTTTTAAATACAGTTACTCTTTAACCCTTTCCAATCCACTGTCTGACCTCTGAAGACATTATGATTTCATTCTGTACAGCTCCGATGTTGGAAGACGTCCGTCGGGGTTCTCTTACTGTATATTGCCAGCCTCTCTGCTGTCGGAGCCTGTCCAACATGTCACCTCATGCAGTACTGGCTTTAGCCAGCAGATAGCACCGTTGTATAACGGCAAAAAAAAGAGTAAGCCCCCTAGGAAAACCAAGATACAAATAGGATTGGAAAGGGTTAAAATCCAAATCACTGGATATTTTAAGTCAAGACGTAAGCCTATACTGTATACTGGTCATATGAATAGAACACTGCCCCCTAGAGACCAAACAATTCTGAAAAACGGTGCAGTTTTTCTGTGCAATAGAAATACATAATCCCCGATATACACATTTTATTTTTCATCAAGAATGAACGCTGTAATCAAACATGACACGCGAGTTTAGGTTGTGTGCGCCCCTTTAAGAAATTCTGATTGTAGCTAATAAATAAACACTCCTTAGAACATTCTTTGGGGCCTCGCGTAGCGATCCAGCTCATTCCTTCTAGTTCTAAACATCTAAAACCATAAACTACATTTTTCTTGGGTATATTTGCAAAAATGTTCAAAAAAAAAAAAAAGCTCGTATCTGCAGGACGCCAATTTCCATAAATCACACAGCAAGAAGGAATTTTTCAGATACGCAGCAAAAACTTACAATGTTCAGCACAAAGTAAAAAAAAAGACATTATAAAGGGTCTGTGTCATTACAGCAACCATGAGGAGCGGTCACCCGGCTCTTCTAGAAACACTGGTGCACAGTGTTAAGGTAGCAGAATGCAGTCCTAAGCTCTCGCCGGAAGGTTGAGAGTTCAATCCCCGCTTGGTTCAGGTAGCCGGCTCAAGGCTGACTCAGCCTTCCATCCTTCCGAGGTCGGTAAAATGAGCACCCAGCTTGCTGGGGGGTAATAAATAAAAATTACCTGAAAGCGCGGTGAAATAAGTTGGCGCTAAACAAAAAACATGATTTTTTTTCTCTAGACTACTTTATGGTAAAATCGGCCTTATTATAGCCCCCTCCCTTGTATTGCTGCAGGGCAGTTACCATTCAGGATTTTGGAATGCTGATCATTAATGTTAATTATTAGTTCAGTGCTATTAGCACAACCATTTTCCGGTGATTTTTGAATTTGGGGGAAAAATGCGAAGACACAATGGAACCATTTCTCGCTTTCCAGTGACTATCCTGCCGCAGCTGCTGACAAAGGCAAGAAGTCTTTAAGCTGCAGGCTGGTTCCAGGTATGGGTAGCTGGATGTGAACGGCTGTGGTCTCAAGGAAGCAATCCTTAAAGTGGTTGCGTCAAGACAGAAAGTTATCCCCTATCCACAGGATCGACAATAACTTTCTGATTGGTGAGGTCCGACCGCTGGGACTGTCACAATCCCGAAGGTTCTTGCATGATTGGAGAGCCGGTCACACATGCGCACGGTCACTCAATTCATTACAATGGGACCCCCGTAGAAATGTATTGAAGGGGAAGATCTTCAGCTTGAATCCGTTTCAGTATTTTCCATCTCCATTTTGTTTTTTTACACTTTTTAGGCTGCTGCGCTTTTGTTTCCAGTTTTGGAAAGGGAATACAGAAGGATCCCTGATGGTGGAGGTTCCTCTTCAATGAATGTGGCTCAGTGGTTAGCACTGGGGTCCTAGGTTCAAATCTCAATCAGGAGCAAGATCTAATCTCAATCAGGAGCAAGATCTAATCTCAATCAGGAGCAAGATCTAATCTCAATCAGGAGCAAGATCTAATCTCAATCAGGAGCAAGATCTAATCTCAATCAGGAGCAAGATCTAATCTCAATCAGGAGCAAGATCTAATCTCAATCAGGAGCAAGATCTAATCTCAATCAGGAGCAAGATCTAATCTCAATCAGGAGCAAGATCTAATCTCAATCAGGAGCAAGATCTAATCTCAATCAGGAGCAAGATCTAATCTCAATCAGGAGCAAGATCTAATCTCATCAGGAGCAAGATCTAATCTCAATCAGGAGCAAGATCTAATCTCATCAGGAGCAAGATCTACTTTGAAGAGCTCCATACAGATCTACTTTGAAGAGCTCCATACAGATCTACTTTGAAGAGCTCCATACAGATCTACTTTGAAGAGCTCCATACAGATCTACTTTGAAGAGCTCCATACAGATCTACTTTGAAGAGCTCCATACAGATCTACTTTGAAGAGCTCCATACAGATCTACTTTGAAGAGCTCCATACAGATCTACTTTGAAGAGCTCCATACAGATCTACTTTGAAGAGCTCCATACAGATCTACTTTGAAGAGCTCCATACAGATCTACTTTGAAGAGCTCCATACAGATCTACTTTGAAGAGCTCCATACAGATCTACTTTGAAGAGCTCCATACAGATCTACTTTGAAGAGCTCCATACAGATCTACTTTGAAGAGCTCCATACAGATCTACTTTGAAGAGCTCCATACAGATCTACTTTGAAGAGCTCCATACAGATCTACTTTGAAGAGCTCCATACAGATCTACTTTGAAGAGCTCCATACAGATCTACTTTGAAGAGCTCCATACAGATCTACTTTGAAGAGCTCCATACAGATCTACTTTGAAGAGCTCCATACAGATCTACTTTGAAGAGCTCCATACAGATCTACTTTGAAGAGCTCCATACAGATCTACTTTGAAGAGCTCCATACAGATCTGAGCCTTGGTCAGATTTGAACCTACAACTCCAGAACTGCAAGGCAGCAGTGCTAATGACTGAGCCACCAAACTTGTTTTTTTCAGTGCCAGAGAAAGAGAAGAGCAAGGAGAACAAACAAGAAGAGAACATAAAAAGCCAACACAAACATCACCCTTGGTCTGACTTGAACCCACAACCCCAACACTGCAAGGCAGCAGGGCTAACAACTGAGCCACCATGCTTGAGAAGAGAGAGAAGAATAAATACAATGAGAACATACAACCTACATGCAGATGTTGTCCATAACCAGATGTGAATCCAGAAACCCAGGATTACAAGGCATGGTGGCTCAGTAGTTAGCACTGTTGTCTTGCATGGCAAAATCGGCACCATTTAGTGTGGATCTTCTGCTGCAGCAAATCCGCCAAGTATAAACATGCCCCTGCCCAATCACTCTCCGCAGCGGCAAGCAATGATAGGGGATGTAGTGCTACAATTGTACCACCCCTGTCTCCCACAGATGGGACACAGCTGGGACTAACACGGGAAGTCTACGATGGGTACCGCCATTGTTTTTTTAGCACTCGTGCTCAAACTGGCCTTCCAAAAACAGTTTGGAATTTTTTTAACGTTAGCGTCACTGTCCCTTTAAATGACTGCTGCCAGCTGACTGACAGCTCGGGACGGCGGCGGCGGGTGGTTATTAGCATTCAGATAAATATTTACCATCTTCCATAGAAAACACATGGTGAATCAGCGAGTGCCAATGTGACTGCTGCGTCTGTGTGTGGAGAGCGCTGTGGGAAAGACTGCAGAGACGGGGAAACGAGGCCAACATGTCGACAGACGGAGCATTGTGGAGAGACGAGGAACACGGCGCGTTTCATGGCCCTCCATACTCCGGCACACAGCGGGGGAGAGATCTATGACAGCTCAGGCCCAAACATACACTAGAGCCGTGCATGAAGCTAATGGAGAATGTCACCCAGCTCTCCCAGGCTCCTGAATGGCCCGATACACCCGTATAGATCTATGATCACACTAGTCAGGGATCCAGAAAAGCTGGGGAATCACCAATCACACGCGAGTATGCGAATTTGTGCGCGCATGAGCAGATTTACGCAGTGAAAATTCGTTCACTGCGTAATGCTTGTGCAAATTTTGCGCACACAAATACGCCCATGTGAATTTGGCCTTAAAGGGGTATTCAAAGCATCACAGAGGTCCACAGGTTATATCTTGGTATTGGAGCTCAGCCATATTCGCTTCAATGGTAGTGAGCTGCAATACCACACACAACCCATGGACAGGTGTGGCGCTGTTTTTGAAACAAAGCAGCCATGTTTTTCTAAGGGCTCTTACCCACTTGTGTTTTTTTAATGTTGCGATATCGCTGCGTTTTTTTATAACGTGAATGTCAACTGGAATTTCGAAGGTTAAAAACGCATCGCACAAAAATCGCAACACACAAACTCGCGGTGCGTTTTTAACATGAGAAAGTCCCACTGACAATCGCGTAAAAAAAAACCGCATGTGTGTGGGAGCCCTCATCCTGTACGCTGTCAAGGTGTTAGAGGGGTTAACTCAGTAAAGACATTGCATTATGGTCAGTCGCTGTGGCAGCCGCCCCGGGAATCTGCTGATCGGCGGCGATTAGGTCGACAGCAAATGCACCAGGTATGAACGCACATTAATGCCGCCCTCATACATACCGTAAATGACGTGGAATTTCCGTAAAATAAATCATGCCGCAATTTTTCATCCACGAACGGAAACTGTGACTGGTTTCCGGTCGTGTGCATGAGAAGTCCCTTTCCCATTGTATGCTATGGACGGACATTGGTGCGGAATCCGCGGGCAGACTCCGCAGCACAAATCCGCCTGTATGCATGAGCCCTAAATCACGGCGGCCGTGTTTTGCACGCATTTGTGAAGCGGCCCGGCAAGCACAAAAAATGCAGTACTATGCGACAATACGCACGCTAATCAACCTCGTTAACTGCGCAAAAACATTGTGCTGAAGAGTGCGCAATTGTGCATACATTCATCTAATTAAGCCCCACTGCGGATTCGCTCTGCAGTTGGTGCGGGTTTTCCACAGTGGATTGCGCGCAGGAAATCTGCGCCGTGTGAAGGCAACCAAAAAAAGACAAATTGGGGCAGATTTATGACAAAAGTCTAGAAGAAAAATCTGTTGGTTGCTATAGCAACCAATCACAGCGAAGCTTTCACTTTACCACAGCATTATTAGAAATGAAAGCTGCGTTGTGATTGGTTGCTATGGACAGCAAAGACAAAAAGGGGGCAGATTTATGACACTGCCTGAAAGAAAAACAGACCTTGTTGCCCATAGCAACCAATCACAGAGCAGTTTTCATTTTGCATTCTGCTCTTGAAAATGAAAGCTGCTCTGTGATTGGTTGCTATGGGCGACAGAGACAATTGTACTTTTAGACCGTTTCTACCCCACGGTCTTCGTAAGAAAAGTGTCATCTTCCATCATTATCTCCTCTTAATGTAAATTAACACGACGGGACGCACCTATTGCAGCGCTACCAACCACCTTTCTGGGTCACTCCTGTATGATGACACAGGCTGGCACAGATGGCACTCCCTGCCCACATACAATGAGTAGTTGAATGAAAGCTATTGTTCTCTGTTATCAGCCATTTCAGCCCAACAGTATTGCTCTTCAACGTGCTTCAAAATCATTTGAGCAATCGATAATCGTTCAGCTGAAACGAGCGCCAGCGACGAACGAGAATTGTGCGTTTCCCGTTCAGTTTCAGCGGCCATCACAATCGGCGCCAGCTTGTTTCCTCGTGAGATACTCTCTTTGTCTCAAGGGGCCATGCAGCCCGTTTATAAAAGCAGATGAATTGTTCGCAACTTCGTTCGCATATCGCTCGCTGGCACACGCAATGACGTGCGAACGATGCTTTTCATGCCTGCGTAAAATGAACGAGAAGCGAACAAATTCTCGTTGAATCGTTGGCCGTGTAGAAAAGCCGTAACCAATCCTCGCCCCGAATATCCCCCTCTTTACCTGAAGGTATGGCGGTGGGGGGCAGTATTTCTAGACACGCAGCTCGCGCAGCTCTGTGAACGCATCGCCCATGTTCCGCTAAAGTTAAATTCTCAAATTTCACAATTTTAGGTTCTACTAAATGACCCTTTTGGACGGATTGTTGGGAAATAAAAAAAAGTAGGTCAAAGATTTTTTTCATTTTGAGTCACTGGAAAAAGCGCGGCGTTGTGCTGTGTGTGACAGTGGGAAAAAAAGTGTGGCGCGCTGCCCGCCATGACAGCTAGCTCAGGAATTCTCAAGCAGCAACTTTAGTGCCTGTAAAAAGCCTTATTAAGGCCGCTCTCACACTGGCGTTTTCTACCGCGTGTTACACGTGCGGGCTTTAAGCACGCGATACGCGGTAACTAACTCTACATTACTTGCAATGGTGGATCTCGGCGCACACGGCGCGAAAGGCACGAGCTAATAAAACAGCAACATGCTCTATATCTAGGCACATATTACGCGCCAAGATGGTGCATGTGGATTTGTCGGCACACAGCAGTACAGGTGGGCAAACGCGCTAGAGCTCACCCCATTTAAAAAAAAATAAAAATAAAAAAATCGCATTGCAGGGGAAAAAATCGCGGCATGTCCTATTTTTGGGCGTTCCCTCGGAATGCGTTAGCCATTGTTTGCAATTGGGCTGGAAAACACGTCGCACGCGAGTGCGATACGGGGTTTGCCATTGAAAACAATGGGAAATATTTGCCGATCCTCCGGCGCGGCTGAAAGGTTCGCTACTTTATCTGAAGTGATGGAGGCGTTTTAAAGAAAACCGCCTCGCATCTGCGGGTAAATCGCACGTTGACGATAGCGCTATCAGGCCGAGTTTCACAGCCCGATATCACGCTCACCCATGTAGGAGTTGTCCTGGATAAGAAAAAGGCTGACATTGCAGTGAGTGATCAGTTTCCCTGCAGTGCCTCCGCAGGACGGATGAAGTATTACACAGTTTCCATTTAAATCAATGGGCTGTGTGTATAATTCATAGACATGCGGGGTTCCCCGGCTTTTTTGTAGCCGCTCCCAGTTCTGGCTAGTAGATGAGAGGCTAGAGTAAGAGGACCCTTTAAGGAATAGACTTTAGATAGATAAGACTTTAATCCGATTTCCATAGGCAAGGTGATAAAAGTCTGATTGGTTGCGATCTCACCACGGAGCCTCCCACTAATTCTAAAAATGGGGGTCCTGTGTTCTCCTTTTCTGTTACCGAGGGGATGCTTCTCCCACCTGCAGTGACGTCAGATGGGCGCATGCACAACAGCTGCTCCATTCCTTTCAATGGGGGCAACGGGAAAAGCCAAACGCACGCTCAGGGTCCGTGTCCTATTTTGCAATGACCAGGAGTTCAGCTTTAAGATTCTGCAACAACAATATTATATAAGCGCCTGAGAGACACGAAAAAAAATGCTCGGCGTTGAAGATGAGCGGCACATGGAAATTTACCTAGAACACAGATGTCTCCAGGTCTTGGCACGGAGTCGAGGAGGCGGGTCTGATCGCAGGGCATTACTACGGCATGCGTCACACTGAACTATAGATTTCATAACAGCTAAATAAACGTTAATGCCCATAAAATGCCAATTACATAACTGTTCCCATGCCGATTAATGAACGCATGGCACGCCGGACACATGATTCATATAATACCACGGCGCAACCCGGGACAAGGCATTATACCATGGGCCGATATTAACTAGTGTGCGGAATGTCAGCTTCTGGGGAGACAAAGGCAACGGTTTAAGTCCCATTAAGACTTGTACCAAATTTGCGTAAATTTTTCTACTTACGAAATTTGAAAGGTCATGAGAAAAATGTGCACAAAATTACATCAGATAAGACAAAATAGAGAACTTTTCGGCACAAATCCATGTTTGATCATAGCTGGCTTTTTAAAATTTGGACCAAAGAGGTCAAATTTATAAGGTGGCGTCCAGTTTTTAATAAATTTCGTACCAATCTCGCCAACTACTTCTCCACTTTGACTTCTGACAAAAATGATATTTTTACTAAATGAGGCCCAATGACGGACTGAAACAGTAAGTATATGTTATAAATTGTCAACATGATGGACGGCATGTAACTCAGTGAGGGTGTAGCCCTCCCGCAGCCAACATTCTGCACCTCTTCCATTCTGGGCTACTCACACCTGACAGGAAGGGGTCATCAATTCATGCTGCTTGCATCAAATTCTGACTACCTATCAGGATGGTGCAACAGAAATCTGGACTCATCTGACCTATTTTTCTGCTGCTCAGTGATCCTATTTTGGTGCTCTTTTACCCATTGGAGTCAGGTCTTTCTGTTTCTCTTAGACACGATGGCGCTGCGACCGGTCATCTGCTGCTATAGCCCATCCGTGCTAAGGAATGATGAATTGTGCATTTGGACATGTTAGCTGGAGCACCAGTGTTAAGTTCGACTGCAACTTGCTTGGCTGTGCAGCACCTGTTGGTCAGAAAGATTCCTGACATCCTCCTCTGACCCCTTTTGTCGACGAGCTGTTTACATCTACAGAATCCCCTTTCGCTAGATGTTTTTCCTCGATTCTCTGTATACTCTTCACACCAGTACATGAGAAATCTCTATAAGGCTGGCAGTGAAATCCTGGCCCCGGCTAGTCTAGCACCGATGACCAGGCCTCCTTGGAAGTCGCTCAGATCGCTGGATCTTTCCATCTAATGGAATCTAATGTGTCATGTAATTTTATGCTGCACCCTGGCGTCACGGGTCTAATTTCCAATCTTGTAAGGGGCGGGGGCTCTAATAAAGTCACTATTGTATATAGTTAGTGCTTTTAAACAAAGGGAAATTTCATGGTGTACCCCAAAACCTGAGCATGAAGGTGCTCCAAGCATATTTTGGGATTGGCTGAAGAAGAACCCCATTCTCTCTAATCAGCAATGCCGTTGGCTAAGTATTCTCCCCTGCAGCGCCCGCCCTGCACACCACAACCTCAATTCAGTGGCTGTTCTCAAGAGTACTGGGCGAACACGCAGAACTACCCTTCTCGGGGGATCATGTGGATGTCCCTATCTAATATGATTGTACCACAATTGCAAATTATCCTCTGTCCACAGAACAGAGGATAACTTGCTGAGAGGTGGAGGTTTCAATGCTCAGACCCCTGCCAATCCCAAAAACTGGACTCCAGTGTCCCATTCTCATGTCACTGTGGGGGTCGCTTCTCATTTCAATGGGGCTTACGGGAAAAAACTGGGCGACACCAGCTCAGATATCTCTGCAGACCCATTGAAAGCAAAGAAAGCGCTAGTGCGCGACTACTGCTCCCAGTTTCCTGCTCACTTTGGGGGGCTGCAATAACGTCACAGTGAGGATGGCGGTGGACAGGGGGCTGCCGTTCTCAAGATCGGCTGGGGTCTAGGCGGTGAGATCCCCCTCTGATCAGCAAGTTATCCCCCATCCTTTGCGTAGGGAATAACTTGAGATTCTAGTACAACCGCTTTCATGCTCAGTACATTTTAAAAGGCTTTTCCAGGATTAAAAATGTGTTCTGCTTCCCCCCCCCCCCCCCCAGAAACAGCGCCACCCCTTGTCTATAGGTTGAGCTTAGTATTGCAGGTCATCATTTAATTCCGCTGCAGTACTAGACACAACCCTGGACAGGAGTGACGCTCCTTCTGAGGGCTTATTCACACAATCGATATTCTTGCGCAAATTCTGTGTGATGCTATGCGCACAAAACGTGCGCGGATATAAACTCCATTCACACGAGTGATAAAAATCACAGTGTGTTCTATTTTTGGGCGTTCACTTGGAACGCCTCGCCCATTTCTTTCAATGTGACCTTAAAAGATATAGCAGGGCACTGTCCGATTTGATGTATCCTATTGAAATCAATGGGAACCCCTTGTGATCCTTTGATAAGCGTGAAAAGCCCCTAAGGATCGCAATTTCACAGAAGTGATGAAAGCCATTTTAGAGCAAAAACCGCACGTTGGCGAGCATGATAACGGCCCGAGACCGGATATGGCGCTGGCCCATGTGAATGGTCTACAAACCCCTTTAAGCAGTTCTATGTCACGGACGTCTGACTCATCTGTGGGATTTCATCCAGCGCAATTTGAGGTTTCATTGTCTTCATTGCTCCAAATATTTGACCTGTTCCTCCAACCTGTAATTATCGTGACTTTGCTTTGACACAGCTGAGTTTATAATTAACTGCTCGTTAGCTGCACATGTGGTTTCGCAGACGTACGGATGTGGGACGCTTTACATAACATTTAAAAATAAATGTCTCATTTCCTTTTATTTACAAATACAACATTTTCTGATCTGTTAATTGCGGGGATTGCAAAACTATTAGTGACTTTTTGTAAACTACAATATGGGAGAGGGAGAGGGGGAGAGGGAGAGGGAGAGATTAATGAGTCATGCACAGACTCTCAGACTCCAATGTTCCTTTAAAGGGGCTATCTTGCACTTTTACTATTGATGACCTATCTCCAGATCATCAAAAGCTTATTGGGGGGGGGAGTCCGCTGCTCAGGATCCCCAAGGATAGGCTAATCGCCAGACCCACCGTCAGTGCCAACAGCACTGGAAGCAGATAGTGCTGTATGTAGTGTAGCAGTCCAGCATTGTATTGAATTCAATGGGAGCGGTGCTCGTAGTACCTACCTGGGCCGCTACACTATGGACAGCGCTATTTGCTTCCAGTGATATCCGCACTATAAGTGGTTCAGCGAGATCCTGAGCAGCGGACCCCATTGATCAACTCCTGAGAATAGGTCATCAATAGTAAGAGTCCCAGATACCTGTTTAATTAGGCACGAATGAAAGTGCAGGTGCTGCTTGATTGACAGCTGAATCTACCTGAGGGCATCCAATTTTGGTGGCCAACTAAACTCTAGATCCAAAAACTCTATGGTCAGCTTCAAAGGGATCACCAGCGCCAATGACACATATCATGAGACAACAGTCACAGAGGAATCTGGCCACTGGGACCCTCACAATCCTAAGAACGGAGGAACCCTTTCTTCAAGATGTCCACATACATTAAAGGGGTTGTGCCAAGATTTCGAGTTATTCCTTATGCACAGGATAGGGGATAACTTGATGACGGGTGGCTGAGACCCCCGCAGATCTCAAGAACGAAATAATGAAATCACGCTCATGTGAATAAAACACACTGAAAGCATCAGGTCCAGATATGACGGCCACTTTTGTACCACCTACAGCTACGCCCTTGGGTACCCGACCCCTTCCTTCTATGAATAATAAGGGTCCTAATTGCTGCACCCCCAAAAAAACAAATTGTAGTCAAGAAAGCCCCTGTGAATGTAAATACGATAACGCCTTACAAGCCCGTGTGTCATGGCAGCCATGGAGGGTCCTGAATGTTATTGCAGCAGCCCCCATGCAACTCCTACGGTCAGATGACCGATCCGTTCTGTTGGTGAATTGCGCTAATGTACATGATGAGATGGCACAACATGCAGCGCTATTCCATCCTGTAAAGTATTGGACCACCAGATAGAAACCAAACGGACCCCATTATAGTCAATGAGGTCCATTTAGCACCGGTCGGTTTATTCAGGAAAACGGAACCCCTCAGCGCTAATGTGTCCGAGCCGTAATAATAAATCATAAAGGAGTAAAATCCCCAAATGTTCGCAATGTAGACACAAATCTGCTGCCTCCTTTGTGACGTGCGCCAGGTAGGGGTCAGCCCGAGTTTACTTCTATTTCAGGTGGAAATTCAAGCCGCCAGGTAAACACCCGTCACATGACCTCGCTGCAGCGCACCTGGCTGCTCCGAGCCAGCAGGGAACATTGGCTGCAGATACTAAATACTAATCAGTAGAGCAGAAGGGACAAAGGAACTGAAGGCCCCTTCACACGGGCGGATTTTCTTTCAGGTTGTACTTTTTTGGCGTACCCAGAAATGCATTTTTTTTATGTGGACCGGTCGCAGCACGTCAAATTTGGGTCCAAATCCACAAACTAAAATTAGCTATTAAAGCCTATGGGTGTGTAAAAGAGGACGCAGCGAACAAGCGTGACCATCTGTATTTACTGCAGGGTTTTTTCCGTTTTTCACGAACCAAAGTTGCGCAGACCCGTGCGGATGAGCCAGTATCATCGCCCCCCTGAGCTGTGCGCTTTGGAAGGAGTTAGGGTTCCTACACACAAGCGAGCGGGCTGTGAAACCCGGGTGATATGGCACTCGCCAGCGTGCTTTTTACACCACTCATCACTTCGGTAAAGTTGCGATCCTCCGGTGGAGCTCTCAGTCATATCGGAGGATCGCCAATTGTTTCCTATAGTTGGTAACAGAAAGCCTTGCATCACACTCGCCGTGCGAAACGTTTTCAAGTCCCATTGAAAGCAATGGGCAATGCGTTCCGATGAATGCGCAAATATAGAACATGCCGCCATTTTTTTCCCGCGCCACGATGCACATGTACATGCGTATTTGCTGCGAATGTTAAATATCCACCACCTATATTGGTACATATCACGCACCAAAACAGCACATGCTGCGTTTTTTTTCACAAGTGTAATACGTGCAAGAAGGAAAAAAAAACAAAACACGCAGGCGTCAGCGGCCCAATAGACATCAATGGGCTTTTAGCACCACCTATACGTCCGAGTGAGCGAGCGCTAATCCGACATCCAGTAATTCGGGTTCTCTGATAATCCGGCACTTGTTTAGTTGGTTTATAAAAGTACAAAAATTCTAGTAATGCAGATTGGGCCCGATAGTCACACATTGTATCCTGAAGGGCACAGCAGTGGTCAGCGAGGGGTTAATCCTAGTGGCCCGCTGGCACCAGATATAGCAGGATGCAACCAGCCCCTTGCACTTGTATCCTCTGACAGCCATTGTCTCCCCTAAGCCCCTTTTATGTCCCCCCTCCCCGCTCCTCCCCCATTCAGGGGCTCTGGTTCCCATGCATCTCCTAGTGTGGGGGCAGGGAAGCGGAGGACAGAGATTCCCACAGTGAGAGCAATGCGTCATCCGTGTAGAACAGCGACAATCTGACATTAGCGCACTGCAAGACTGCAGACAACTGCGGCAAGATCTCCGATGGGGAGGAGTTGGTCTGTATGGGACTTCAGTGTCTGGAGGGCATTGCCATTCACTGACAGCAAGCAGAGGTCTAAGACAAAGTCAAAATGGTAAATGAGCAGATTAGAAAATTGGAGTTTCGTTAACGTGTCATTTGCATATTACGCACATTTTAGTGAACGCCTATGGACGTGAGAAGAGCGGCGCGGCCCATGTAGAAGGGCTCTTGGAATTAAACTTTGAGTTGATTGGTGTGTAAGGCCCCCTTCACACGAGCGTATGTACATTTGCGTGCGCCTCAGCGAAAGTTTTTTTGAAAACTGAACGAGGCTTTTTTGCACGCGTATCGGCATATTTTAGTGTTTTTGCATATTCATTTGTCCACAGCGAACAAAGACGCGCCAAATGGCTATTTAGGCCGCCTGCACACGGGCGGATTTGCATTGCAGAAAGCGGAGCGGGCGTCCGCCTCTGGATTCCGCATCAAATGCCGTCCATAGCATGCTACGGCCAAACACGATTTCATCTATTTTCTATTATTGGGAGGGGTCAGAGACTCGCCAGCCATTCAGCAGGTTTCCAATAGTCCGACATATTGAATAACGAGCCAAACATGCCAGACTAAGGGAATTTCCCTGGGACTGGATTAAGGGTCCTTTTACACCGGGGGACGGTCGCTCAGTGAACGGGCAGCAAACTGCTGAGGTAAAATGGAAGCTGTGTTGTGAGTGGTTGCTATGGGCAACAAGGGCAGGTTTGATAAATGAGGCCCATTATGTATTTAGTGCCCAATAGCTACCATTAAAGGGATCACTTCATGACTACTGAGCCCATTAATCTACGTTATGGGGCTCAAAGGTCAGGAGGTAGTTGTCCTGTAGTCAGAGTGCCCCGTTCTTGTCCGGTCTCTCCATACGCGCCAGCAGCGACTGTCTTCGGCCCGCTCGGTGCGGCTGTCGTGGGATGGGAATTCTTACTTTGTTATATTTGGTTTTGTAACCCATTGCTCACGTCTGTGCCCCTGAGTGCTGGTAAGGGCAACCCGTTCCTGGTCCTATGCGCCATTTTCCTCTGTCACCCTGGTAACCAAGGTGCGGTATATAAGAGGGCGGCAATCGTTCAGGCCCTCCCCGTCAGCGAATGGGAACGACTCTCTCGATTTTTCGATTTTAGCCAACCATGTCTCTGTCTAAAGAGGCTGAGTGAGAGCGAATGACTAGCGATGACGTCCGCGGCTCCTTCAAACGGTAAATCGGCTGGTCTAAAAGTATCCCTACCATAAACGCCCCTGTCCATTTTCGCGCCTGCCGGTTGGTAGACCGTACGGCAAGCGAGTCCGATTCGGAAAAATTGGAGCCGAGCGCATGATGTGGACTCCGATGGCCAGGTTACAGGTCGACCCCCGACCCCCAGAGAGTATACCATGTACGAGCCGATCCTGGCGAGCTGGACACTCCCTCGCACTACTTCTTTCACGTATGGTCTCCCATAGAGATTAATGGGAGAACGCACGCACAGAGAGGACCGAAAAGAGTCACACTGCCGCCACACGGAACATGGCGCAGGAACAGGAATGACCTCTCGGGTGCAAATGTCCGACAGTCATCCCAGCGATAATCATTCCTGTGCTTTTACACATCGCTGAGTGAATGGAGGCGGAGCGGGTTGGGGACAGTTATGGCCGACCACCTCCATTCAAAGTAAGTAGGCAGTTGTTCGTAAGTGAGCGACTGCCTGTTTACATGGAACGATACGGCGTTCGCTTTTCTGCAGCATTCCGCCGGTGCGTGAATTAACGCCGAGGATAATCGTTCAGATTCTCGCTGGATCACAGGAATACGAACGATAATCGTTCCGTGTAAGAGACTTTTCACACAGGACGGAATTGCGCCGCGGGACACCGCCAAATTCGCAGCTGCGGAATTCTACGCCAAAAACTGCCGATTTTGATGCGGAATTACAGGCAGGTTTTAAGCCATTTTCAATTCTGCATCAGAATCCACAGATTTGGTTGCGGGATCTCCAGCGGCTCGCGGTGCGCCGCGCGGCCTGTTCCTTCCCGTGTGAAAAGTCCCTCATGGAAAGAAGAGATTCAGACTTGTTATAAAAGCCATTATATGACGGCGGAGATGCAGAGACAGCGCCCGTCCGCTCCGCCTGTATAATTACACTGAAGAGCTACTCAACGCACCGACTTAAAAATGGAAAATGTCTCTTAAAGTGGGGCGTTAATATACAACTAAATTATGTATTTCATATACGGAGTGGGGGAGGGGCAGTGCTGGGAAGTGGAGCGTAATAACTGTGATATTCAAAAAAGTCAGAGGCCTACAGGACCCACAATTAGCATCTTCTCGAAAACACAATGAAATTAAGTATGGCCGCCATTACCGTTTCTACAGGGATAGTCACCCAGAGTCTTGAATGGCAAGTCTGCCTAGTTATACAGTATAGGAAGGAGATATCACTGTATAGCTAGGCAGAGGTTCCATTCAGGGTTTTGGGAAAGCAGAGTGACAAGCCTGTAAGGCTAAGTCCACGCGGGCGAGTGCGGTATTGGTGCATCAACACCACCTCGCATCACTACGGGGGAGTAGCGATCCTCCAGGGCGGCTGTCAGTCCCGGTGGAGGATCGCGGAGTGTTTCCTGTTGATTTCAATGGGAAAGCTCGCATCACATCCCACTTGCGTGCACCTAGCACATGGTGCGATGGAGCCGCGGCCCCAGTGCAAACAATGAACGATGTGGGGCACGCCAATAGACAGAACATGCCTCAATTTTTTTCCAGCATCGCGGTGTCATGCAGGGGGGGGAAATAAATAAATAAATAAATAAATAAAATAAAAAAAATAAAAATTGCTCACATGTATGACCCCTTTCAAAAGAACTAGATTGACCCAATGGTCGCTATCGCTACACGAAACTAGAGTATTTGGGAAAATGTTTGCAAATGTTTTAAGAACTGTCAAGCCAATATCTTGTATCTCTGGTATATTCTACAGACTGGATCTACTACAGAGAGAGAATACAGTCCCTGAGCTGTAGACCACTATATACCTGCGTGTAGCAGAGCTAACGGCATGGACCCGCGTGTAGCAAAGCTGATTGCATTGGATCTTCTACAGAGAGAGAATAGTCTCTATATACCTGCATGTAGCAGAGCTGACGGCATGGACCCGCGTGTAGCAGAGCTGACGGCATGGACCCGCGTGTAGCAGAGCTGACGGCATGGACCCGCGTGTAGCAGAGCTGACGGCATGGACCCGCGTGTAGCAGAGCTGACGGCATGGACCCGCGTGTAGCAGAGCTGACAGCATGGACCCGCGTGTAGCAGAGCTGACGGCATCTATCACTCTCTCTCTCTGCCGAGCCAAGATTTCTGCCTGGCTCTCTGCCGCCTGCGGCCTGCTATGAACGTCATTTATTAACGCTTCACTGGCTGAAGCGCAGCAATGCTAGACTTAACAAGGGAACTTTGACCTGGCCTGACGGGTCACTCAATGTATCAAACTCAAATTTTGTGATTTTACAGCGGTGGTGGGGATGTAACAAATCTAATGACACCACAATCAGCCACCAAAGGTCACACAAAGGGGTCAAAGTGTGGGAGCACGAAAAAGCCAGTAGGCTTCTTTATATTAGATGGGATTCATATTCGGGTCAGATTTGTGCATCTCGCAACGCTCACATCCCGCACGAGAATACCGGCCTGGGGGCTGTAATTGCATCATTGTCAAATTTTGGGTAGTGATCCATTTTAAGGGGGTGTTCACACCGAGCAGGTCTGCGGCAGATTTAAAATTACTAGAAATTTTGATGCAAATTTCACCATTTCAACAGAATTCAAATCGAAATGGTGAAATCTGCTGCAGATCTGCACCAAAATCTACAAGAATTGTAAGAATTTTGTACATGCACAGGAGAAAAAATCTGCAGTGGAAATGCACATGCGGTACAGATTTTGGATCTGCAGCGTGTCAATTCTGGGGTCAAGGGGATCATTTCGCATCAAAAGCCTCCCCAAAGTTATAGAACGTGATTTTATATTGCGGATCTGGAGTGTAATGTCCGCTGCAGACACTCTACAACAAAATCTACCCCCAAGGCCGGGCCCTTATGAGCACCTTGTATAATGGTGTGTGTATAACGTCTTAGCGCTGCGGGAGCCAGCGTATCGCCGCATATGGCATAAAAGCGTATCTCATTGCATATAAACTCTGCACATACACAATGTAATTGCTTACGTACAGCGTTTATTACGCGCCCACAGAGAAAAATAGGGCTTTATCACACGTACAACACGGTAAAATAGAACATGCTTTTTTTTTTTTTTTTTTACAAGCATACGCGAGTGTGAATGGATGAATGAAAAATCAATCTACTTCCATTTACTCCATTCACTGCTTATTAGGCGCGCATAATATGCTGTTAAATTACGCCGAGCGAACCTGCCCTAAGGCTGCGTTCACATGTAGCAGATATGGTACAGATTTTCTGCAACTGAAAAAAATCCACAGAAAAGCTGCACCAAAATCTGCGCCGTTTAATGCGGATTTTGTTGTAGATTTTGGCGCAGATTTGCTGCGGATTTCATCCCTTCAATTGATTCTAAATAGAATGAATGATATTTTTATGCAGTGTAACATTCGCAGCATGTGAACGCTCCCTTAATTAAACCGATCACCTCTCATAACACGTCTGTTTCAGGGTTCACTCATATGGGCGCATGTACAGAGCAAATACACCTGTGCATGCATATCTGCTGGGTATTCTAAACCCCATAGGCTATATTAGTGTGTATGATGTGGGTGATATGCTGCGGGTTTTCTCACACGCATAATACACATGTGAAAATGCAGGCGTGAGTCGGCTAATGGGAATCAATGGGCTTTCAGCACCACGTATTACGCGGGACACATACTCCCATGTAAGTGACCCAAGGGTGCATTCACACGACCGGGTTTTCACGCCCAGCCGATATGGCGTCTCTCTCTGCAGGGGGAGGAAGCTGGAAGAGCCGGAAGCAGCGCTCTGAGCTCCCGCCCCCTCTCTACCCCCCTGCACTATTTTCAATGAGGAGAGGCAGGGCAGGGGCGGAGCTAATTTCCCCAACTTAGCCCCACCCCCGTTCCGACTTATCTCATTGCAAATAGCGCAGAGGGGCGGAGAGGAGGCAGAGAGGGGGCGGGAGCTCAGTTCCTGCTTCTGGCTCTTCCATCCCCCCCCTGCAGATGAGGACACGGTATATCGGCTCGGCGTGAAAACCCAGCCGATATACGGTCGGCTGAATCCACCCTGAAGTAGTAAAAAGATAAGGTTAAAAACACCTCTATAAACCTTTTATTGCATTAATTCCGCTGATCCAGATTTTAAAAAAGTCACCATGCTACTTTTACTGAACGGCGAATGCCATAAGACCAAAATCCAAAAGAACAATGGTGGAAATTTTGGGGGCGCAATTTCTTCCTCCCCCCCCAAAAAAACCCAACTAAATAAAAGCTCTACAACACATTCTATGGACCCCAGAGTGCTACTATTAAAAATGCAACTAGTCCCACAAAAAGCCTTTTCTGGCCATGTCCACGAGTTATGGCGCTTGCAATGCAATAATGAAAATCGCTTGCTCCTTAAGGGCGGCTTCACATGGGCGTAAGCGTTTTTGCGCATAACTCTTTTTTGTGCACGTAGCAGCATATTTTACTGCACTTTCTGCACTCGCAAAGCATTTTTTTGCGCACGGGACAAAACTATGCCCCGTTTTAAATGGCTATTCAGCCTAATGAGTTCCAGACGTGTTATTTTTATCCCGCAGCCTTTGTGTCCCCCCTAAATGTCTACGGGGACCACAAAAGTAGAGCATCCTGCCTTTTTTCTGCATCCGCACACAAAAACTGATTATGGTCGAACTTATTGAAATCAATAGCTTCTATTCCCTGTGCACTAAAATATTGCGCATGCTAAGATGTGCACAAATCTGTCAATGGAAATCCATGGCCGGTAACTAAGGGGTTAAATGCACCACATTTATCATAGTAGCTCATTCTATAGAATAAATTTGGCGCATCTTTAGACTAATCGAATTCGATACCATTTATTAGTTGGCTTAGCTCACGACAAAAATTGTGCCAAAATTTAGGCCGCACTCCCTTTACAGAAGACCACGCCCCTTAAATCAGACAAGTCGTAAAAAGTGTCCAAAAGTGTCCTACAAACCCCCGATAAATGGAGCGCAAACTCTTCCAATAAGCCCCATGTCAGTGGGAAATAAGGGGCAAACAACATCCCCTACTGCTTCTTCTATGCTTCCTCTCTAAATTGGCTGATAACATAGAACAATAGCATGGGCTGCAATATACAGAAGTCCATGTTAAAGAATATAATTTGGGGTTTCACTTCTACTGGGATAGGACTTCTTAAAATTAACGCTTCCCCTCCCACTCCGTCTGCCCATGCCATCCTGATAAGTATAATGCCAGTCTGCGGCAGGAAGTGTTTACATATAATTATCATGCTAACGATAAATTTAGATGTGAAGTAACACGCCCTTCACTGAGGTATTCGGGGCTGGCACCATGCCCGCTCTGCGGCACCAACAATGTAGTAGGACGTCCCATGAGTGATGAAAGGCGGCAGCCATCAGTGGGATTCGGTTCACGACAAAGTCACAATTATTTACCCTAAACATTCCATGAGCGAACGGAATGACTGCAGCAGAAATGGGCCAATGCCCATATTTAACCCTTTCCAATCCACTGTCTGACATCTGAAGACATTATGATTTGAGGCTGTACAGCTCTGATGTTGGAAGACGCCCGTCGGGGTTCTCTTACTGTATTTTGCCAGCCTCTCTGCTGTTGAAATCTATCCAGTGTGTCACCCCCTGCAGTACTGGCTTTAGCCAGCAGATGGCGGCGTTGTATACTGGCAGAAAAAGAGTAAGCCCCCTAGGAAAACCAGGATACAAATTTGATTGGAAAGGGTTAAAGGGGTTGTTTAGTCCTGCAGAATTCACCACTAGATGCCACTCATGAGGGGGGGGGGTGCGCTTGCTGCTTATAGCCCATTTGGTCAGTAGCTAACTACAGAAGAGACACATGGAACCCCATAGAAATGAATGGAATGACATTGTATCCTTCCATGTTGGGAACCAAACTCAATGTGTTTTGCAAACAATGTTTAATCATTGTGTAAGATCTCTGTTTGCTGTCAGCGAATGAGAACGCTTTTGGTACATTCATAGCCAACACTTCTCACACCAGAAGGGTGCGGGCAGACAAGCGTAGGCGTATTTACGTTCGCACGAGCGCAACGTATAATCGCCCGAGCGATCGTTTTTCACCGATCACGACCAGAGCTAGAAAGCGTATTTTCGTTTGTTCCTACTTTGCAAACGGTCTTTTCGGCGATCGAATATGCGTTGGCGCGTATTTCGGTCTCATATGTTCCGTTTTTTTTCGAATTGCCGTTTTTACGCGCCGTAAAATCGCCCATGTGAACGAATACATTCGAAACCATTGCCTCAGATGGTCACGTATATACGTTTGGTCGCAAAAACGCGCCATTTATGCGCTTGTCTGCCCGCACCCGAAAGATTTCCACAATTGTATCCAGTCTAACAAAATGTTGACTCCAGTCTGATACAATGTATCTATCAGGGTTGATATAATGTAACAAACTATTAGGACAGGCCAGAGGGATGCACTGCTGATAGTGCAGAGAGAGGCAAAAGTCTGGACACACCCTTTTAACTGGTGTAATAATGCTAAAGTTGATTTGCATTGTGTGTCAGGGTCCTTTTACATGGGATGCCCGACAGTTGTCCCAGCGAGCATCGTTCAGTAAAGGGGTGTGGAGCGGGCCAGGGATCATTAGGCCGGGTTCACACAGTGCGGATTTGCTGCGGATTGCCGTTGCATATCCGCACTGCGGCAAAACCGCTGCGTTTGCAGTGCAATGCAGCACAAATGAGTTTTGCAAAAAAGCTGTTCTCACAGGGCGGATTTTTTCCGAACAGCCGCAGTGCGGAAATGCAACTGTGGCGCGGTTTTCAAAGATGCAGCATGTCCATTCCATTGTCTTTTCCGCAGCGCTTTTTTGTCCATAGACCTCTATGGACGCAGCAAAATCCGCACCGAAATCCATGGCAAAATGTAAAAAAGCGCTGCGGAAAAAAACGCTTGCAGATTTTTCCGCCCGAAAATCCGCAGAAAAATCTGCAAGCCAAAATTAACCTTTGAAGCTCTTCTGCGGAAAAACCGCAACGGAAAAAACGCGGCAAATCCGCCCTGTGTGAACCCTGCCTTACTGTCCACCTGTCTCCATTCACAGTACAGGCAGTCAATTATAAGTGAACTACCTGTTTACACAGGCTGATCCATCCTTCAGTTTTCTGCATACACAAGGGACTTTAAATGGCTCCAGAGGTAAAAGTCCAAAGGCCTTTAAATCTGGTGACCTTGGTGGCCATTCTACCAGACCTCTATGCTCAATCTACCGCCATGCGCATCCAGCCACAGCAAAGTGCGGAGGTGCGCCATTCTGTCGAAAGTAACGGGGAACTCGCTGCTCTCATTCATCGCAGATGGAAATATGTAACATCTGGAGGTACTCTCACCGTTAAGTGATCAGTCAATGAAAACAGGTCCCGGATGTCAGACACAATTTACCAACTTTGCCCTCACTTAGACCCTAACCAAGTCAAGATAGGACAATACTGACACTTCCATGGTGCTTCCGAGTAACTTCTAGTAAGACTGATATATCATAGGACCCCTTTCCTATTTGAAAAAACCGGAGCAGAATTCAACATGGTGGAGTTCAAGACGGCCGTTGAAAACCTCTCTTCCACCCTCCCTCCCAATTAATATTTTCACACATTGAAAGTCAACTTTCTCATTATTGCACTAGTTAAAAGGGTGTGTCCAGACTTTTGCCTCACCCTGTATTTAGCTCACAGGGGACTATTCTTGTCCTAACTTAGAATATCACAATTTCCAGACAGACAATCAGGTGCCAGTCTAATGGAATCATACCGTATAGGTTATAGATCTAAAGGTCTTCTCCAGCTCTGAACTGAGGTCACTGACCTGACCCTACCTACTTCTAGCTAGGCTTTTCTTCAGCTTCGTCAGCACAGGTCATCAATAAAGGTGGGGAGATCTCTCTCTCTCACCCCCACCCCCCCGCCGCCGCGCACCTCCCTGCTCACTCCCGCAACTCACCGCTCATCCCCGCCGGCCCCCGAATCTTTTCGGACGAGCAGGCATGTACTCGAAAATGGTGATACGCGAGTAATTTGCCTTAACGAGTACGCTCGCTCATCTCTAGTGCTCACTCCTCTCAAACACGTATATGACTCTCCCAGACTAATGTTGATGGCTTCTCACCCAACCAACAAGAATTCCAGTATGCACTGATGAGGGGCAATAACCCCCCAAAGCCTGACTATTATGGTTTGGCTCACACCCTAGTCAAATGCAAGGCCTGTTAAAAGAGTAGATATTGACTTGTAGGTTAGCTACCACTCAATAGGTGTCGCAGTGGAAGTTTAGTCCATAACATATTTGCATAGCTTTTTCCCAGGAAGCATTGCATGGCCTATTTAAGACTCCTTACACTCTTATGGTGCTCTCCACAAAAAGAAATCTTAACCGTTGGCTTCACCCAGGGCAAAGATTCTGTTTGCTGCCTTAATCTATAGAGATAACATAGCCAAAGCACAGCAACGTGTCAGCACCCTGCCTAGCACCCAGAGCACATGCCCCACCAGCCCACCCAACACGGTCCATTCCTTCCCTCATTTCACAAGCAAACTAGGATGACCCAGGTCCTCTAAAAAGAGCCACTCTCTGCAATGTTACCCCCGCTGGCTTAAAAATGGGGTTGTGTAATCCTTTCCTGCAGTCAAGAAAGGTATAGGGTCTACTTATGGAGAGCAACAAGAAAGTGTGAGGAGACTTCAAATATGGAAATAGTAGGATGGAACACTTCTATAGCGCCGCCTACTGGAAGGCAGCATTCCTGCAAGTCAAGATCTCTTTATAGGCCTTGTACCAATGACTGGGAATATTAGCCAGAGGCTTCTCCAGAAGACTACCATGTACAGACAGACTGTTTTGGGGGTTTTGCCCCTCATCAGGGTGCAGTGGGTCGCTGGGTGCGAGGCCTATAGACGTGGGTCAGGAAGGGTACAGCTCCTCCTTAGGGAGAGCAAACACAACTTTTGATTGATTCACGGAAAGCCAGAAAACTCCTTTAAAAATGTTCTTGCGTTCCAGTTTGGCACACCCCTCTTCCCACCCCAATATGAAAGAACGACTTAATGTACAGGTTTTTGTCCGCATTTTCATCTTTCCTCGTTCATCAATTCCTGGCTTGAGTTTTTAATGGCATTAATCTGGATTCCCAACCCTTCTACAGGATGGAAAACAGGATCGGGGGGTCAGCCAAAGCCATCACAGGGTCCACAACCGCATTCCAATAGATCAGCGCTATCTCCTCACTAACCTTCCCTTTCCATGTGCCAGATGTAACATTGTATCTGTATCCAGGACCAGCAGAATGCACAGCGCTCTGCAGGAAATGCTTAGAGCGCAATTTCACAGTGATTGCCGTGAGAGATAGAGTCGAAAAACAAAAACTGCCCAACATCATGGCGCCAACGTCTGACCCAACGTCATAAGCTTCCTTGCTTGCCCTATCTAAGGGGTTTCCCACTCACTCCCACAAGGGCTGAAGGTAAGTGGCAACCCCTATAGGTATCCAAAATGTACAGTATTTGTTGGGCCAGAATCTGTGATCGGAATCCACGCGGCAGATCCACAGAAAAATGCAGACATTGAAAAGTATGCAAATTCGCTTTTACGCTCATACTCGCGAATACAAAATGCATATTCCGCGAGCGGAGGAAAAAAAAAAAAAAAAATCGCAGCATGTTCTATTTTGCTGCGGATTCCGCGTGGACGGCCTCCATTGCCCACCCACAGCCCATACGCAATTAACATTGTGTCTAGGCCGCGGATACTTGTGTCACCACTTAGGGATGGTGCGGGAAATACAAACAGTAGAAAGAAAGCGGTACTGAGCATGACCGACGGTGAGCCGCCGCAGTTATACGCGATACAGAAAATTCTGGTACGTGGGGTCGCCGGCCGGATTCACCCCGATCTCCTGAATGCGGAATCGGGTCAGTCTGTGTGAAGCCGGCCTTACACAGACAGCCAAAAGAACACCATGTAATGCTTTACGTCTCCCATGGTGGCGCTGCAATGACATTGAACACTTGCCGCCAGGTTTTCCCCACCTGATCACTTCCCTTCGCAATGATCAGCTCATCTTCAGGAACCTTCTAACCGTCTAAAGTCGACGCCCCCCCCCCCCCTAAAAACCTGTCACTGTGTCATTATAATGCTGAAGTATCTGCACCCACTCATGGAATGGAAACAGAATTTATGGATCCTATGTGAAGAGATTTCTACAATTTTACCTAGAATGACTGTCAAAAAAGTACAAGATCAGTAACATCAGACTGTCACTACCGCATACAAGAAGCCACAGTGAAAAACACCGTTACTAAGTAACCAAACAAAAAGATTTGACAGTCTCTTCATTACTTGCAGTCTATTCTTTACAAACTCAATGGCTTTTATATGTATAAGGCTCCTGTTGCTATATATATGTAATCTATTCATACGGTGAGTCACTGTGTACATACATTATTCATCAGGTATTATGCTCCAGAGCTGCACTCACTATTCTGCTGCTGGAGTCACTGTATACATACATTACTTATCCTGTACTGATCCTGAGTTACATCCTGTATTATACTCCAGAGCTGCACTCGCTGTTCTGCTGGTGGAGTCACTGTGTACATACATTACTTATCCTGTACTGATCCTGAGTTACATCCTGTATTATACTCCAGAGCTGCACTCACTATTCTGCTGGTGGAGTCACTGTGTACATACATTACTTATCCTGTACTGATCCTGAGTTACATCCTATATTATACTCTAGAGCTGCACTCACTATTCTGCTGGTGGAGTCACTGTGTACATACATTACTTATCCTGTACTGATCCTGAGTTACATCCTGTATTATACTCCAGAGCTGCACTCACTATTCTGCTGCTGGAGTCACTGTGTACATACATTACTTATCCTGTACTGACCCTGAGTTACATCCTGTATTATCCTCCAGAGCTGCACTCGCTGTTCTGCTGGTGGAGTCACTGTGTACATTCATTACTTATCCTGTACTGATCCTGAGTTACATCCTGTATTATACTCCAAAGCTGCACTCACTATTCTGCTGGTGGAGTCACTGTATACATACATTACTTATCCTGTACTGATCCTGAGTTACATCCTGTATTATACTCCAGAGCTGTACTCACTATTCTGCTGATAGAGTCACTGTGTACATACATTACTTATCCTGTACTGATCCTGAGTTACATCCTGTATTATACTCCAGAGCTGCACTCACTATTCTGCTGGTGGAGTCACTGTGTACATACATTACTTATCCTGTACTGATCCTGAGTTACATCCTGTATTATACTCCAGAGCTGCACTCACTATTCTGCTGCTGGGGTCACTGTGTACATACATTACTTATCCTGTGCTGCTCCTGAGTTATTAGGGTTTATTCCATCTACGGATTCCAATAGATTTACTTCTGAATCCCTGAAAACAGGATTTAGGCAGAACCCCGATGCAACCATTCCGTTCTATCTGATGAAGTCTGCTGCAGTGGAGATCAGTCAGTCACCGTTTCAGCAGGTTTCCATTAGTTTCTGGCATTCTGAGCTGGAGGAACAATACAGTCCCCGAATATTTTCCTCTTATGAGGTCTCTACTTTATGTAGATGACAAACGGTCGCTACAAAGTGTCACAACCTGCATTACAAATCTGCCGTCTGCAGCGTAACCATTTCCTCCCGGCGAGGAACACGCAACCTACATGGCTTTCACTGTAAAGGAAGACGCTCTAGAAGACGCCTACTAATACGGTAGCGAGGTGTGACTCAGCGAGGCGGCGGTGTGGTTTGGTTACTAGTCGGTGACCGAGGAGTAGAAAGAGAAATATTGTATCATATTCCAGCTTTCTGGCCGCTGACCATACATGCGCCAAGCTACCAAAGGGGGCGTCACCCAGGTTCCCCTAATATCACATCAGCCTGATAATTAATCACTGCCTATATTGCTATACAAGTAGATATGACACTAAGGAGTTTTGAGAAGTGGGCTGACAACCCACGTGGGATCATTACGGTGGTCATTTTAGTTGTCAACCAACTTCCCAGCAATCACAAACTAAGAATTAACAGAACTGCTCAATTTAAAGGGGTAATGCGGAACTTACAAACCGATGATCTGTCCATACTACCAGTCATCAATTTCAGCTCAGTGGGGTCCGACTTCTGGAACCTCTTCCTATCAGCCATTTAAATGGGTCAAGCATTGTGGCCTCTTCATTGTATATCAGACCCAACACTGAACATCGTGTAGCGGCGGTGTCTAGTATTGCAGTTTAATCCCTTTCACTTGGATGGGACTGAGCTGAGGAAAGACTATGTGACCAATGCATGGGATGTAACAGGCCTAAGAGGCCGCAGCGCTCACCTGGGCACATTGGCACCTTTAAACAACCAATCAGCAGGGATGCCAGCAGTTGACCCCACTGATCACATATCGATGACTTGTCTTAAGGATAGGTCACAAATATATTGCCCCACATAATCCCTAAAGACTAAACTACTGATGACCGGTCCTCAGGATAGGTCCAAAATAGTTGATCAGTGGGGGTCTGCTGCTTTGGATCCCTGCTGATCAGTGGGCGCCGCGGCCACTTTTCAGGCCAGTGATGTCATTTAGTTGTTACGTAGCTCGAGAGCGGCACCATGCCATTCAAGTGAATGGGACTGAGATGCAATACCAGGCACAGCCACTATCTAATGTACAGTGCTGTGCTGGTATGGACTGAAGTGATACTGGTGCTCACCTGAACAGCGCCGTTACTTTAATCAGTAACTTTCAGGGACGGGCCAGAAGTCCCCGTTACCCAGGAAACCACCAGGCGATGGTATCAGGGGTAGGGTAGTACCCAACCCGTGGCAGAGTAGGAGTAAGCCAGTCTGAGTCAGTGTGTACCACATATATGTCCTCCTTGCAGGCTGAGACGGTACTTGGACTGGCTGAACTGTTATAGAGACTTTGGCCCTGCAGAGAAGAAAAAAAATAGGGGATTTGCCTACCTGCTCTTCTGGTTGCTCCACTCCCCCTTTTTTTCCGCTGTGTCTAACAACAAGGTAATCCCTTTGGTCTAAAAGTCTATGCGCCAAGAGTCAATAATCCACGATGCGCCTGCCAACTGCGCTCAGCTTCTTATTAAGACGGCTAATTATGCTATTCTAATACAAGTTAATTTTTAACAACTTTTTGTTTAACCATCGTAAGCCTCCAACTTCCCCGCAGCGGCTCGCTTATTGAAGTCCAACGGCAAAGCTGTGCCCTATACTGGCACTATATGGCGGGCGCTGTCCAGTTGAAGGTTTTGGGTTGACCCCCACTTGATACAACATTATGAAAAGACCCTGCGTATTCTTAAAGAGATATTCCCATGTTCAGGAACTATGGCACATCAGTAGGAATGAACCAAAGGGATCACCGATCCTGCATCCTTGTGTTAGTCAGCGGGCGGACCCTCGTCAATCATAGAGTTATCATGTTTCCTCGTAATAGGTCATCACATTATAAAATGAGAATACCCCTCTAATTCTGCTCAACCATTTTGAACGGGGTTCTAATGTAGGCAATCCAGTCCGTACGCCCTATTAGGGCTTATGGGCATCAGAGGGGAGGAGCTGCATTCAGAAACCCCCTTTATGCATCACTTCTGGCACACCTTTCATCTAAACCACCACTTTGTATTATCGGGTGGGGGGGGGGGGGGGGCTGTCCGCTCAGACGACTCCTTTAAGTTACATCTGTTTCGAGAAAAGTTGAGTGAAAGCCAACACAGCCACCATTACAGCTCCCATCAAGTTGGCACCCAGCTTTCCCAAAGTTTACAACAACTTTTCTGGAAAGTTGGAATTGAATATTAGCGACATGATGCATCCGGAAAGCGAATTAGATCAGATTATGTAATACGCAGTGACAGAACACATGGATATCATTGGCTTCATAGGTTTCTTGTGCATTTCGGTTGTGCAAAAGAGGAAAAAAGCAGCATACTCTACTGTCCTGCGCACTTCTGCCCCCAAAGTCCCCATAGAAGTCAATGGAGACACGCAAATGTGCGCAAAGTACGCTAGGAAAACACACATCCGGAACACATTAGATTCATTATAGTTAGGAGCATGGGTGTATATTTTTTTGCGTGCGCAAAAGTACACTAAAATGTGCCAATGTGCATGCAAAAATGCAACGTGCTGCGCTCATGCGCGCACAAATACACTTACATGAATCCGGCTTTAAGGCCTCCGGCAAACGGGCGGGTCGGACCCTGCATGCGGGATTCTCGCAGCGGAGTTCGACCCCGATGCCCAGCAGGAGACCCCAGCTTACCTCTCCGGCATCTTCTCCTCTGCTGCGAATGTGCTGGACGGCACGTGCGCAGTACAGAGGACGCTGCGCCTTCGCTATTGTGATGACGCCGCTCCTGCGACCATTCCGCAATAATGATTGCAGAATGACCGTGGGACGGACGGCTTCCATTAACTGCAATGAAAGCCGGCCGTGCATAGCCCGCACAAAATCACAGCATGCTGTTATTCCTCCCCCGCGAGCGGACAATCGCAACCGATTTCTGCTCATGGGCAGGAAATTGTGTTTTTTCATAGCATGCTATGGGCTGGATTTGCACAGAACCCCGCTCCGGATTTCGCAATGTGAATCCGCCCGTGTGCAGGAGGCCCAAATACCATATCAGCATCCAAGGTTCGACTTACCGGAACGTAACTGGAAAACCGCGATTGCAAAACCTCCAGCAAATCAATGCTTCAAGAAGCGAAAGAGAAACGAGTCCGTCCTGGTAGCAGCGAGCTGCGGAGTGTAACCGGACACCCCGTACCAGCGCCAGGTACAGGGCAGGACATCCCCCCACTCAGGTAAACAGGAAGAGGGGCAATTAACCCATAACCCAAGGTCAGAGGGACAATCTACACCTACATGTGATCTGGATAGTGTATCACCTAAGCTGGGACTACATGTGTGCTACCATGCAATACCTTGTGCAGAGTGGGGGCGTACTAGAGCTGCAACTTTCTTTTTGTTATGTGGCAGGCCATGCGCCATAGAAACAGCCATTACAGTATCAATGTATTTATTTACCGTGGCTTGCTTAGTAGCTATACACAGATTGCAGGAACATCCGTTCCTGCCCAGGAGCTCACAATCTAATCTCTCATGTATGGGCTTTGCATTTAGGAGGAGAACAGGGTGGGGAAACTAAGGCTGCGTTCATACTTGGTATTTCATGCTGCAGTTTTCACCCACAATTAAAAACCATATCAAAAGAACGCCTGCATTTATTAATGGGGTTTTTAATTGCGGTTGAAAACAAAAACCGCCACGTGTGACCGCGGCCTCTGATCACACGGCGGAATCCACCAAGGGAAAATCAGCTTTCTGATGCAGATTTTCACGTTGGTCCGCATGCAGAATTTAGAAGTGGAATCGAAAAAGAAGCGACATGTCTTTTCTAAACATGAAAAAGCATGGAAATGAGATTTCCCACGTTGAAATTTCACATGCGGATTTTCCCATTGAAGGGTCAATTCCGCACGTGGTAAGTGGAGAAAAATCGCTTAAAAATTACACAGATTCTTCCACGGTGAATTCCAACATATGAGCATTCCCGTAAGGCCATTGTACACGAGGAAAGTCTGAATAGTCACTAGCTTGGATACAAGATGTGTATCACTACTAGGGGTGACCGACTGTCGTATGCGATGTCCCCACAGACCATCACATCAGGGGGAAGTGTGCCACTTCACAGCAAAAGCAGGATTGAGGCGCTCACCCCGAGGTCTCCAGACATAAACACATCCGTCGTTGGTGCCCAAACTAAGCCTGGATTAATCTCCGTAGACAACCTGGTTCCCCTCCGTAGCGTCCAGTTTCATCGTTCATGACACAACTCTATGAAAAGGCGATGGAAGGTGTCAGAGGCCGTACATGTAATGGGGGCCGTGAGATCAAATAACCTTCAGCCAGGCGCTGAAATGGTTCCGACAGACACAGGGGTGTTAGGATGGCGCCCCCTGTCTCTGGATGGCGAACAATGGAACAGTTGTGGCTGTTCGTGCTTGTCCAGGGTGGTCTGTCGGGGGTCCTGAGCCTGGTCACCTTGTGTGCCCTCACACATCCACTGGTCCCAACACCTCCAACAATCTTGCCAGTATTTCACGGACAGCAGTCAGACCCATTAGAGCTAATCAGGCTATTCACATGAGCGTGTTTTTTTTACACCGACCAATGCGGTAACCATAAGGTCCAATTTACCCCAAAAAGGCCCAAACAGCGCCCTTTTGGCCCTAAGTGGGTCGACATACATCAGTGTGCTTTCTTTTACAGTATGGAACTGCGCTTTTTCAATACAGAGGCATCCAGAAAAAAAACGTAGGCAGGGCGATATACATATTATAACCTGGGAGTTTATGGGGACCCCAACCACGGTAATGCGGAATTACGGGAATTTTAAGTTTGGCATCAGTTTTTGGAGGAGTTTTTGGCATTTTTACTTTTCTTAGTATAACCCGCCGTCTATTTCCACAACCTGTGGGATGATTCCTGAGGACACAGCTGGGAGCGGCCAGGAATTTGCAGTAATTCCATGAATCACTCCCCCAGGAGCGTCCAAGTTACAGCCAGGAGCTATTTACTAAATGCATCGCACCTCCTAAGCATAACCTCCAACTGTGACCCCCCCCCCCCTTATACCCTAGGAGGGCTGAGATTCACCAACACGATTATCTATACAGATGCAACGGGGCTGCCAGGTTACAGGTACTGGACTACCAACTATTCTGGACTATCAGATGATCATAGAAAAGTGGGCAGCATACAGTGCCACCACAAATCTAACCACCTGGTAAAGGCGAGATCGACAGTAAAGACATTTGGTTGATTGTGACTTTTGACCCTGATCAGAAAACTCCTTTAATCTGAAATAAAAGAATGGTAGAGCTGGAAGGGACCCCGAGGTCATCGGGTCCACCCCCCTGCTCAGTGCAGGATCACTAAATCATCCCAGACAGATGTCTGTCCAGCCTCTGAAGACTTTCATTGAATGAGAACTCCCCACCTCCCGTGGCAACCTGTTCCACTCATTGATTCCCCTCACTGTCTAATATCTAATCTGTGTCTCCTCCCTTTCAGTTTCATCCCATTGCTTCTAGTCTTTCCCTGTGCAAATGAGAATAGGGCTGATCCCTCTGCAGTGTTACAGCCCTTCATATATTAGTAGACCGCCATTAAGGGCTCATGCCCACGAGTGTTGTGGGATACGCCCACAGATTCACGGCGTGGGAGTACCATGATTAAAAACAAAAATGTGCCTGCTGGTGATCGTGGATTTCTGTGGTCCCCATTAATGATATTTTAATGGAGACCTCCCGCGGCGCAAATCCGTGGCAAATACTACATACCATGATTTATTTCCCGCTGCAGAAATCCGCGGTAGAATTCCACATGTGAGCATTGGCAGGCAGAAAGCTATTAGGTTCAATAGAATCTAATAGCTGCGGGTTTCTGCTGCGGGAAACGCGGTAGGCATCCACCATTCACCCTAAGTCTCCTCTCAGCCTTCTGTTTTGCAAGCTAAACATTCCCAGATCCTTTAACCGTTCCGCATAGGACATGATTTGCAGACCGCTCAGCATCTTGGTAACTCTTCTCTGAACTTGCTCCAGTTTGTCTATGTCTTTTTTATAGTGGGGTGCCCAGAACTGGACACAGTATTCCAGATGAGGTCTGACTAAGGAAGAGTAGAGGAGGATAATTACCTCATGTGATCTAGACTCTGTGCTTCTCTTAATACATCCCAGAATTGTGTTTGCCTTTTTGGCTGCTGCATCACATTGTCGACTCATGTTCAGTCTATGATCTATTAGTATACCCAAGTCTTTTTCACATATGCTGCTGCTTAGCCCAATTCCTTCCATGCTGTATGTGCTTTTTTCATTTTTCTTGCCCACAAAGGTCGGAGCGGAAGTCTCCACGCCAACATTTGTGTAGAGGCCGGGGCTTGTAACTGCAGGCACAACTCACGTTGATTTTAATGAGAGCCGTGCCTGCAGTTACAGGCGCCGGCACAGACTTCCGCTGCTTCTGCTCCGACCTTTGTGCATTCGTGGCGCTGACAGCATGTGCCTGCTTAGCTGATTGGTCAGGGTCCCGAGTGACGGACCCCAGCCGATCAACTATTGATGACCTATCCGGATGAGAAGTCATTAGTAGTATGTTCCACAGAAAACCCCATTAAATACCATTGTTAGTCGTCGCCCGCTGTCCACGCTTGTCTAGATCTTTTTTGAATACTCTCTCTTCCCTAGTGTTAGCCATCCCTCCTAGCATCAATTCCCTTCTCCAGATCATTTATAAAAATGTTGACCACCCCTGGGCCTAGGACAGTCCTTGTGGTCCCCACTTGATACATTCTTCCACTTGGATGTGCAGCCATTTATGACCACTCTTTGTGTAGATTACACAGCCAGTTGTAAACCCACCTATGGCCGCCTGCACACGAACACATGTGCATTGCGGATTCCACGGTCAGCACCGCGGTTCCGCAGCCACTACTGTTCATAGAACGCTTTTAAAAAAATCACTTCTTCCTGCACACTCACAGAAGCAAATTGCGAGCGGAGAAAAAAAAAAAAAAAATCACAGCATGCTCTCTTTTTCTGCGGTGACCCCATGGACAGCTTCCATTGAAGTCAATGGAAGCTGCCCGACCCTCATCCCGTCTGAAATTGACATTGTGGACAGGTCTTGGATTCTGTTCCCCGACGGCATGGGGAAAAAACCCAAAGATTAAAAAAAGAAAAAAAAAAAAAATGTATAGCGCAAGTCTGACGGCGAGCTGCCGGGTCCATCCACAGCACAGACGAAGAAGAAAGAAGACAGGTATGTGCGGTCGTCGGCTGGGCACAAGGTCGGATTCCTCTGTGGGCTCCTGCATGCAGAATCCGAAAGCCAACATCCAGAAATTCTGTTAATCCGGCACCTCCTGATTATATGCATACAACTTCTTGGTTACTTGAAGGGGTTTTCCATCTGTGTGACATCATCCACCCAACTCTTCATAAGTAGGTGTCAGGTAGGTGGGGGTTCCCCAGTATTGATAGCACTTCTCTCCATGACACAGATGACTAATCGCATTCTCAGGAGTCACATTATCAGTATAGGGGGTCACTGTGCCGTGAAGGTGGAAAGCCCCTTTAATACTTCAGAGAACTGTACAAAAAAAGGGCAGCTACTTTATATGTCACCACCGGGATGATCCCCGCTCACACAGAGTGAAAATGCTGCGGAATTTCCACATCAGATTCCGCAGCATCTACACTCCAAGCCATGTGAGCGGAAATTTTGCGCAATAAATCCACAGTGTTCTTGAAAAACGCTTCATATTCTACAATCCCAGCATGCCTCTCACGCTGCGAATTACGGGTATATTCACATGGGTAGTTTTTTCAGGCCGAGAATAAACTTTTGCGCTGCGGATTTCAACCCTGAATATACAAGGGTTAAAACCCGCAGCAGATCCCATTTAGGTGCAGATTTCGCCCCTGCGGATTTTCAGCGCATACGCTGCGGGCTTTGTGCTGTTGAAAGCTGGCAGCGAATACGGCCTCTGTGACAAACCGGGTGCTTGTCGTTATCCTGATCCGTTTTAACGGAGGCGCCTAGGACATGTGTAGGGTCATGCAGACATACATGGGGGTCAGTTGCCTCCAGGTTTCCCAGGCGCAACGTACATTAGACCTTACGGATCTGATCTAAAGAGGGGTTTTGCGCAGCTTATATGTTGAACATCCAGTAGTGCCCTTACATTACTCAGCTCTGCTACATCTATACAATAAAGTACATCGGTGGTCACACATTCATATATGTACACACACATCTAAAGACACGGATATGACATTGCAGAGTTGGATGTACGTACTTTTTAGCCTCCCCATAAACCAATGTAGACCCCAAATTTAGATCACCGTTAAAGTATCTAAATTCGTATCACCCGGACGGGCGTTGTGGTCATAATACGGATGCCGAAAACCACCAGCGTTATGGCAGTATGACAGCCATTATGAGCCATGACAAACTCAGCTCTGCTGCATCTGCAGGTCTCCCTGCACAATGACAGCACAGATCAGTGTCACCCAGTGATCAGATCCAATCACCAGATGACTGATCGCAGTGTCCACAGGACAATAGAGCAATCAGTGCACCGATCTGATTCAGCTCCAGCAGAGACTGCAGACGTGTCCTGGCACACAGGACTGCAAACACTATCAGTGCTGCCTGGGAACATGCTGCCCTGTCACTGCTGCGATCAGGTGCATCTGACGAGGCACACATGGGAACGACTGCAGGGCACACAGAGGAGCCTGAAGACACAATGGTATCTGGGAAAGGAAGTGTCCCTTTAAATCCCCCTCCCCCATGCCCTTCTATTACAGCAGCTGGTGGGCTCCTGTGAGGACCTGCAGTATTTCTTCCCCGGTTACCTGAGGATCTCAGCGAGTTCTCAGCCTTCTCTGACCCTCCTGCTGTCTGGGATCCTCCTTGTAAGTTGCCAGCAGCTGCTCTGAGCAAACTTTTCAGAGTGATTCAGAGTCCACAGCAGCGGTGAGTCTGGGGGAGGGCGCTGTGCTGCCACCTGGCGGCCGACCTTACACAGCGCTTGGAGGAGACGTGGAGGTGAGAGCTGTCGGTGCAGCCAATTGTCCGGCAGGAGTCCTGAAAACTCGCATGAAAATGAAAGCTGTTACTTGCGATGGGGGTGCGGTATTTACAGGGGCGATCTGTGCTCTATTTTGGAGTGAGTCTTGCACAAGAATGGAATATATAGATGTGGGGTCCCACGGACAGTGCGCAGCATGCAGACCGAGCGCCCGTGTCCGCTGCGATGTGTCGTGGCTGAGAATGTTTGTCGCTACTCGTTCACGTGAACGCACACTCACACTCTTATTATTACCACCATACAGTGATTATTACTTCTATACAGTGATTATATATTACCTCCATACAATAATTAAATACTACCTCCAAACAGTGATCACAGATCACCTCCATACAGTGACTATATATTACCTCCATACAGTGACTATATATTACTTCCATACGATAATTAAATATTACCTCCATTCAGTGATTACAGATTACCTCCATATAGTGTATATATTACCTCCATACAGTGAATATTACCTCCATACAGTGATTAAATATTACCTGCATATAGTGATCATATATTATATCCATACAGTGATCATATATTACCTCCATACAGTGATTATTACTTCTATACAGTAATCATCTATTACCTCCATACAGTGATTACAGATCCCCTTCATACATTGATTATTACATCTATAGGGCTTATTCACACTTGCGTATATCAGCCGTCGTTTTCACGGCCAGCCAATACACGCTACTATCTAATGCACGGGCTCGGCGTATATGCCTTCGGGCGGGGGGAGACAGCTTAGCTCCCCCTCGACGGGTTTTTGCAAGGGGAGGAGGCGGGATGGGGCGGGAGCTCAGCATGATTAGCTCTGCCCCCTGTCCCACCCCCTCCCATTGCAAACAGGGGCGGAGAGGAGAAAAGAAGGGGGAGGGAGTTTAGCGGTCATGCTGTTAAACTCCCTCCCACCTCCTTTCTCCAGCCACTGTCATTGGCTCCCATAGGAGTTTATAGCAGCGGCTGTAGTCCTGCTAGGAAGATAGGTCTAGGACTATATCCAGGCACTTTTATGCCATGGGAATACGCATGTGTGATCTGATGTATTGGATCCAATGCATCAGATGGTAGCGTATATCAGCTGGCCGATACGCGCTTGTGTGAATAAGCCCATGCAGTGATTACATATTACCACCATAGTGATTATATATTACCTCCATAGAGTAATTAAATATTACCTCCATACAATGATTACATTATACCTCCATAGAGTGATTACAGATCACCACCATACAATAATTAAATATTACCTCCATACAGTGATTACATATTACCTCCACACGGTGATTATATATTACCTTCATAGAGTGTTTATTACCTCCATACAGTGACTACATATTACCCCCATACTGTTTTTGAACGAAATGCACTATATAATGATTGATACTCCCAATAATACCACCACACCATACCCACCACCAGAAGCGCTATAGAGTGAATGGTAAAACATAGTGGGGGGGGCGGAGTCAAGGGGATGAAAGAGAAGAAAAAGCAGCTTGATGAATTGAATTGAAACCCTCGAGTGGTTGTGATATCAGACGGCGCCCCCTTAAGGTTGCGTCCAGCACAAACAGCGCCTGACACCCCTGCAAACAGCTGATTGTGAGTGAGGTAACCGCGGCCGGACAGACATTTCCCCGAAATCCACTGGAATATATATAAACCCTTTAACATCTGGCAACGGACTGGTTCACTGCTGGAAAGGTGCTGCGCCCCTCACACAGCACTAAAGGGGAATCCCTTGGCAGTTCAAACTCCATGCCAGAGCGCAGGAATAGGAAAAAAGAGGCAGGAAGGCAGGTGCCGCCCGGTCTTCCCCGCACGCAGTCTAACTACAGGGCGGGTCCTATCTGTGCCCGGCCGCATAAATCACAGGCGGGAGAAGAGGTGGTGAAAACAAAACGACTGAAATCCCATAGAGATCTGCAGTTTAGTTTTGTCCCATTTTACGGCCGTGACTATCAAGGCAATATAAGGCGAGAAAACCACCCTTAGGGCTCATGCAGAGTACGAAATACAGTGTGTAGCTAATATACTTGGAAGATGCGTATTTGCTGTGTATTTCATGCACCAGACTATGATAATAGTGCATATTACACGCCAAAATATGACATGCTGTGTTTTGTTTTTTTTCATGCGTGTGAAAAACGTAGGTCTGAATGGCCCAATATGTACATTAACCCTTTGCAATCCAATTTTGGATTCAGGATTTCCTAGGGGGCTTTTTCTTTTTACCATTAAACAATGGCGCCATCTGCTGGCTAGAGCCAGTACTGCGGTATGTGACATGCTGGAGAGGCCCTCGACAACAGAGTGGCCAGTAATATACAGTAAGAATACCCTGCCGGAGGTCTTCCGACATCGGAGCTGTACAAGTTTCAATTAGAATGAAGGAAGATGTCAGACAGTGGATTAATGGGCTTTAGCACTGCGTATTATGCATGCAAAAAATGTGCGCCTAATACGCAGCCTAAATACGCACACGGGTGTAAGCGCATATAAGCTCACTATCTCGTGATGTACATGCGCTATGCAGGGCGCACAATTGCGTGCTATAGCACCCGTATCAGTGC
Organism: Eleutherodactylus coqui; assembly: GCF_035609145.1. Lineage (NCBI taxonomy): Eukaryota > Metazoa > Chordata > Amphibia > Anura > Eleutherodactylidae > Eleutherodactylus > Eleutherodactylus coqui. The sequence goes on along the minus strand of NC_089847.1, from coordinate 123,057,924 downwards.
TTCTAAGGCCGCCTGCAGACGGGCGGAAATTCCGCGGCGGGATTTCCCGCAAAATTTCCGCCCCTGGAAGCTGCCATAGGACTGCGTTAACAAAGCAATCCTAGGCAGACGGCTGCGATTTGGCCGCGCAAAATCTTGCTTGGCAAACAAATTGCGGCATGCTCTATTTCTGTGCGGGGCACATGAAAGAGCCGGAGCCGTGGGAGAGGTGAGTGCCCGCGCTGCTCTCTGCAGGGGCTCGGCTTGGGTCCCGCTGCTAGAATTCTCGCAGCCGGATCCGACCCAGCCGTCTGCAGGCGGCCTTACTGTCATTTTTTGCGCCGCCAGGACCCGTCACATCAACGCGTCTCAGGCAGCCCCATTTTTGAGTAGGTGAGCCAGCTTATATGGAGGGTCCCTATTATTCCTGGGGCTGGTATAGGGGACACTATTACTACTGAGGCCATAGTGGTGGTCACTAATACTACTGAGGCCGCTCTGCATGTGGCAGCATGCCTCAAGCTGCCTTAGGGTGTGTTTACACATGGCGGAAATGCTGAGGAATGTCCACAACGGAAATTTCCGCAGATAAAAAAAACGATCAATTTTGACTAAAAATCAGCTGCAGATACTATGTGGCGCTCCCCTCACCTCCTCTGAGGGCTTCCCACTGTCAGCGCTCCCCGCTTCCCGGCTCAAGCGGCCTGTAATGGCCTCACCTGACCAGGCCTCTGGGAACTGGAAGCGGGGAGCGCTGACAGTGGGAAGCCCTTAGAGGAGGTGAGGGGAGCGCCACATAGTATCTGCAGCTGATTTTTAGTCAAAATTGATAGTTTTTTTTATCTGCGGAAATTTCCGTTGTGGACATTCCTCAGCATTTCCGCCATGTGTAAACACACCCTAAGGCAGCTTGAGGCATGCTGCCACATGCAGAGAGGCCTCAGTAGTAATAGTGTCCCCTATACCAGCCCCAGGAATAATAGGGACCCTCCACAGTAGCCCCAGTAGAATTAGCGCTCCCCTATACCAGTTCCAGAAATATTAGTGACCCCCCACAATATCCCAGTAGTATTAATGCTCCCCTATACCAGCCCCAGCAAAAATAGTGACCCCCACAGTATCCAGTAATATTAGCGCTCCCCTATCCCAGCCCCAGCAATTAAACTAACCCCCACAATATCAAATCGTATCAGCGCTCCCCTATACCAGAATTAGCAAAAATAGTGACCCCCCCACAGTATCCCCAGCAATAGTAATGACCCCCTCTTCTGTGCGTATTGTGTACACAAATACGCACGCAAATACATCCGTGCGAAGCCCCCCCGAAGAAAGGGGCCTCCTGCGACAGGTGTCAAGTGGGATCGCGAGACATTTATCTGGGGGCTTGGGATAAGTGAGACATGGAGGGATTAGTCGCTCCCCTTGTTCTCACTTTCACTTACAGTGTGAATTATGTTGATGGAAATCCCCCTAACAGATGCCCAGAAGTAGTACGTGGAGGTCTGGATTCCCCCGTGTCAGCAGGTGTCAGGCGTAAGAAAGTTTCCGCATGTCGTATTTCCCCATGCCAATCCTTTGTTTGGGTGGGAGATAAGCTGCGCCTGAATGGTCTTGCAGCTGTTTATTCTTCTCTCCCTACTGTATGTGTATGGTTGGATTAAAGGGGTTGTGCCAAGACTCCTACACCATGCTATGTAAGATGCGGACCCTCGGAGGTGTCAGCCATAGTTTGTAATGGTAACTTCACGCTATTGGATATATGGGTTATTTCGCTGCACACAACCACAATGCATCAGCCGGTCTATAATGGTGCAAGGAGCGTCATTATTGGACAGTTGAGCGATGGAAGAACGTTCCATGGAATGATGAATCACACTACTCCATCTTCACATCACCCGGGTGTGGAGGACGTCTGGGGAATACCTTTTACCTGAGTGTGTTGTGCCAACAGTTCAGTTGGGTGGAGGTTCCGCTATGGTCTGGGTGTCAGGTCCGGCGGCTCTGGGGGTCCCCATGGCAGCACTACCGGTCCTATGACCCGGGCTGCAGGGGTGTGACGCAGAGGAGCCCCGGTCTTGGTGACCTCCCCTTGCCTTCGTGATCCGCTACGCTGGCTCCGGGCGCGTGCTACCATGCGCCTTGTTAGCCGGGTTGCTGGGGACGGATTACCCTGACATTCTAGACGACAATGTGCTGCTGACCATGTGACAATACTCTGGGAATGGTCGGCCATACTTCCAACAAGACAACGCGCCTTGTCACAGATTTAACACGGTTTTATGTTGGTTTGAGGATATGGATGTTCCACGATTGGACCGGATGCACAGAGTCCGGACCGGAACCTACTGAACACCTTTGGGATGAACTGGAAGCTCAGGTCAGAAAATATGAACTATGTCCATCTTCTTTAAGAGAACTCACCAGACATTTGCAGGATGAATGGAGGGAAATACCAGCTGAAGTATATCAGACGTTAGTAGAAAGTATCCCACGGAGAGCATCTAATGTTATTATGGCCAAAGGAGCCCTACTAAGTATTAACATGTGGAAATAAATACAACTTGTGATTCTTGCTCAGGTGTCCAAGTACTTTTGGTAGGGGAGTGTAGATATTAGATGGATCGGTAATGACCTACATAGAGATACTGAGATTCTTGCCCCGTGATGCATTATTATCTCTCAGTACAGGAATGTGTAGGTGTAATAATAAATAGACGTAGCGGGATGTGACAGGTAGCGTCTGGTTACGTCTGAGATGTCACTATGCTGCTATGTCAATGATTCATGTAGTGGAGACAACAGGTGCGAGAGCAGAACGGGCCCAACCTTCCAAATAAAGGCAAGCAGATAAGGTTCAAATCTTCTGTATTGAAAGATTGCTGCGGAATCTCTGTGCAGCAAACCGCCCCCGGCTCCTAATCCCGGGATTAGCCAGCCATGTGGACGAGATTTTGCAAAAATCTCGTCCACATCGGGTGGCCAATCCGTTGCGGCAAAGCTGGGCGGAACCAGCGATGCGGCGCGGAAATGACAGCCGTAGCATGCCAATTCTTTTTTTTTTTTTTTCCCGTTGTGGCCTCACTCCTCTCTATGGGGAGAAAAGGCCGCAAGGGAATGCCGGCGGCCGCACCGCTCAAACATCTGTGAGGAAATGCCGCTGTTTTTGAAGCTGCGGCTCTCTCGCGGAAATCTTGGGGCTTTTTGGTGTGGCCAAGCCGCGAGATTTCCACTGGATTTCCGTCCCGTGTGAACCCAGCCTAAAATGTGTTGCGATGCGCAAAGCCTCTTCTTCAGATTGGAGTATGGCCGGCAGAAGCTCACGGTTGGCTTATTCGAGTGAGGGATCAGGCACCGAGGCTAAATACTGCATGCGTGCAGCTGCCAAGATGGAATGACCTATTACTGAATGCATAGATAAAGGGCGCTATTCACACTTTATGGCCCTCAATATTTTTGCTGTTTATCAGGGTCTTGTTGTTATGAGTCACTGGTGCCCTCTGCTGGACAAGCCTAGACCTGCAAACATAGAATTTTTCCTGTTTATTATGGAATGGCTGGTTCACAGATATTTCCACGCTGCCTCCCCTTTCCATCACTGCCTCCCCTTTCCATCACTGCCTCCCCTTTCCGTCCCCTGCTCGCTCTCAGCAAGGGAAGGGGGCGGGATGGGGCAGGAGCCAGTGGGCTAAGCTCCTGCCCCCTCTCCACCTCTTGTTGGCTGCCAGAAATTGGATGGGGCAAAAGCTTAGCAACTAGCTCCTGCCGCATCCCACTCCCATTGCAAACAGCCGGCAAGGGGCGGAGAGAAGGAGGGAAGGGGGTGGGAGTTTAGCAGAAATGCTGCTAAACTCCCTCCCACCTCCCTTCTCCGGCAGCTCCCATAGGAGTCTCAACTATCGTTCCTGGCCGACGCAAAAGCGCCCGGCCAAAATGTGCTCGTATGCGCTATCTTGTCCGGCTGGGCGCTTTTACGCCACAGGAATACGCCCAAGTGAATTGAGGGAAAGTAAACCAATGCTTCAGATGGGCAGCGGATATCGGCCGGGCGTGAAAGCGCGGCTGATATAATCTCGTGTGAATAAAGCCTCAGATTGCTATTATGTTTTTGAGAGGCAAACAAAAGAAAAATAGCGATTCTAGCATTAATATTTAAATTTATTTTTACAGCGTTCATCATATGTGATAAATAACAAAATATTTTCATTGTCTGGGTTGTTACAAATGCGGCGATAGTGAATATGTGGTTTTTTTCCCTTTTTTTTTTTTGTGGAGAAAATGTACCTTTTTTTTTCATTTTATTTTTCCTTTTAATTAAACTTTATTGAACTTTTTTTTTTTTTTTTGACACTATTTTTTAGTCCCTAAAGGGGACTTGAAGATGCGATTATTTGAGCGCTAGGATAGTACACTGCATTACTTATCTAGTGCATTCTACTATTTTTTTTATAACAGCAGGACTCTGCGGGAGGCGGGTCCTTATAGTCTGAGTTACAGGGCGAAAATGGAGGCCATTGTCAGGCTTTCGGCTGGCAAAGGGACCCATTTGTACATTGAGATCGCACTGCGGAGTGCTGATGGGTGACAGGAAGAGCCCCCTCCCCCTGTCAACTGCCTGGTTCTGAGGTTTCTCAGTTCCTGGCTGGTTAGAGCAGGAGCCTGGCTGTTAGAGCAGGAGCCTGGCTGTTAGTAGTCAGCTAAGCCATTGCCTTAAAGGGGTTGTCCCGAGGCAGCAAGTGGGTCTATACACTTCTGTATGGCCATAATAATGCACTTTGTAATATACATTGTGCATTAATTATGAGCCATACAGAAGTTATAAAAAGTTTTTTACTTACCTGCTCCGTTGCTGGCGTCCTCGTCTCCATGGTGCCGACTAATTTTTGGCCTCCGATGGCCAAATTAGCCGCGCTTGCGCAGTCCGGGTCTTCAGCAGTCTTCTATGGAGCCGCTCGTGCCAGAGAGCGGCTCCGTGTAGCTCCGCCCCGTCACGTGCCGATTCCAGCCAATCAGGAGGCTGGAATCGGCAGTGGACCGCACAGAAGAGCTGCGGTCCACGAAGACAGAGGATCCCGGCGGCCATCTTCAGCAGGTGAGTATGAAGACGCCGGACCGCCGGGATTCAGGTAAGCGCTGTGCGGGTGGTTTTTTTAACCCCTGCATCGGGGTTGTCTCGCGCCGAACGGGGGGGGGGGGGTTTAAAAAAAAAAAAACCCGTTTCGGCGCGGGACATCTCCTTTAAAAAGATGTAAATTACTAAGGTCATTAAAAAGGTATATTACAGTGACAAAGGGGTTAAAGATGCACCAAAGGGAAAAGGTGCCAAAAAAAGGCATCAAAAGTTCCCCTCAGTGTAGGGATAAAGCAGGGGCGTAACTAAAGGCTCAGGGGCCCTGATGCAAAAGGTGAGCTGGGGCCCCCCCTCTATCTGTATCTGTACCCGTACCCATACCTAACCCATGCTGCACAGAGGCGTAACTTGAAGCTCCGGGCCCCAATGCAAAACCTGTAACAGGGCCCCCAACTATAATGCTTTATTCATAGTACTGGGCTCCCTATATGGAGAAGAGAGGCCTTATGGGCCCCCTAAGGCTCAAGGGCCCGGGTGCAACCGCATCCCCTGCATCCTCTATAGTTACGCCCATGGGATAAAGGCTTTTTACAAAGCTCAGTTTGGCCCTTCAGTCTGCTTGTAGTCCTCGAGGAAAAGTAACAACACTGAACTTTTTCACCCCCATCTGCGGCTGGCTGCCAGAGACCAGGTGACCACTGCAACCAATCAGAGGCCATAGAGACACCATCTGAACTCATAGCATCAGCGCTCACATTTTGGGTGCAATGGTGTCAGAAGTTTACTCTGGCCTCTGATTGGCTGCAGTGGTCACCTGATCCCAGTAGCGGTCCCCAGATAGACGAGAATGTGGCAGCAGGAATGGCCCAGCTGGTTCTAGGGGGCGAAGTCGGGGGGGTTAGTATGCTGTCGTATTTATCTGCCCAGCCTTTAAAAAAAATGTTCTTCTACTCACACAACCCATTTAAATTTGCTCATTGGACCTGATGCAAGGTTTAGCTTGGGCGACGACCCCATCACCAAGTTCTCTCCCTGTTCACATCTTTAATCCTAACTGAACCGGGTCCCTATTGGTGTGTTTTAGGCCTCATGTCCACTTGCACACACCGCAGCGGAATCCAGCCGTGCCCGCAGACATGGACAGGAAAATACATTTTCTTCCCTGTCCAGGTCCAGCCTGAGTCCCCTCCATGCCCGCCGTGCTTCGGTGGATACGTCCAGACGTGCCGGCGATGTGCCGGACACATGCGCAGTGCAATTTTTTTGTTTAAATCTTCTTCTTTCCCGCATATCTGCGGCACGTCCGCAGTGTCGGCTGCGGTGTGCCGCATATCGGACGGCTTACATTGACTTCAATGGAGAACAGAGGAGCTCCATGCAGAGGCTACCTTTCATCAGATTCTTGCAAAAAGTTCATTTTGGTGTAAGCCCAAATTTCAGGCTCTTTGTCTTGGCCAAACCCAGTAATATTTGTCTTTATCTTTCTTCTTATTCTTCTTTCATCTTTCTTCTTTTTATTCCTTCCTTCTTTCCTTATTTTTCTTTATCTTCTTTTTATTCATTAAATTTGCGTCATAAACAGCTCAAAAGTCCTGTGTTAAGTGAATGGAGAGGGGCGGGGGAGAGCAAGGAGTGAAATCTCCTCCAGCCCTCCTGGCCCCCTGCTGGCCGCTCTGTGAACGAACTAGTGACACTCGCTCCTGTGCAGCAGGACGGGAGCGAGTTCACACAGGGACAAGTGTCAGACATCGTTTGCCTGGCATTCGTCCCCTGTAAATGGGCCCTTAGACTCCCTCCCAAGTGACCTAAGAGTGTTTTGCAGGGCTTTTATGGCTCTTGGAAAATGTAATACACCATAGGGATTGAGGGATTTCGGTGGAGTTCCAGTTCAGATCGAACTAATTTGGACTGAATCCAACTTTTTGCTAAACTTTCGAAAATTTTGCTCATCACTAACTAGGACCTCAGCACTAAAATGTTAATCACTGAGCCACAGTGCTGCCCCATAGCTATCCTCTATCAACATATGAGGGCACCATATGGCAACAGACAGAGTGCATGCTACATGTAGTAAAGCATGGCTCAACATTCTTCTCTTGCAGTTTATCTAGCAGCTTATCACCTTCATTTGCATGTAAATGAGCCTCCTGGAGCTGTAGGCAGAAAACAGTAGGTGGTCTGTACTCTGCATTAAGCTCCTTTGTTCTGTGACAGGTTTTCTGCTGAATACAATGTAATCAGCAGTCCCATGTAGAATACAGCACCATGGACAGCACACACAGCATGCAGTCTGTGTAATCTTCTCTCCAGCTGAAGGATGGATTTTATGCTCATCTAAAAATCATCATTCAGCCGAAGAGTGAAAGATGTGAGCATTTACACACAACGATTATCACTCAAATGATTGCTTTTGAGCGAATTTTGAGTGATAATCGTTGCGAGTAAATGGGCCTTAAGCCATCAGTCCAGCCTCACTAACGGATCTCCTACTGAAATGCTTAATTGTAAAAAGCAGAAAATGATGGACTGTAGATGCAACCCTTGTAATGTAAAGTACATAAAAAGCAAAGGGATTAACCTAATTTTTTCTTTAATAATTAATTGATAGCCAGCATAAATAACTTGTTTCGGAGGCGCAGCCCCTTCTTCAGAATACAGGGATGTTGCTGGATATTCATGTCCTGTACTCCAGGATAGAAGGAGTGGTGGAACCCATAGAAATACTGCGATGTGTTAGCGATCATGGGTCATGGCAGACCCAGACGCCATTGTCTGGTATCCGGTTGCAATGGCAACCCATCGGCCCACTGTTTGTGTACATGTTGCAGTCCCGCCCAGTTTACGGGATGTCATAGGCGCTGCGCTAAACACATGTGAAATCCCGTAAACAGGCTCTAAATGTGAGGGGGGACTCAGAGCTGCAACATGGGACACAGCTGGGAGTACATACTGAGTACATGAGGAGCTGCTTGTACATTCCATAACCCGGACAAGCCCTTTACCATATTCTCTATGAGTGTGCATGTATGTTATCTCCAGCAGATGGCGATGTTGATCCCTATAAAAAAGTTTGGTTATAATCTAGAAAACATCAACCACAAACAGAAGAACTAACGGGATTAGAACCTGATATCCTGCAGGATGAAGCTGGGGGGGCACTGCATCAACTACCAAATTAGGAAGCCCCTGGAATGGACTACATACCTGCTGAGCTGCTTAAGCCCCCGCCAGTCCGGACACTGACGACACTCTGTCGCAGGATTGAGGAACCCAAATCCTGGCCAAAGGATCGGCAATCATCTTGTTTCCTTAGGAAAAATAGAAAAATCGAATCGCATTCGCTTGAAAATCGCATTTTTATTTTTGCTGCCATTCTGAAACGGAATCATCCAAAAATGGGAAATGCAGCAATTTTTCATGGTGCTTACACATATGTGTTTTTTTTATCACGTGTTTTCTGCATTGTAGGACGCACTAAATTCACACGAAGATGGAAGCCATTATTTACAGCGGCTGTATTTACGTCAGTGGCTTTTCTCTCGCAGCGATGTGCGCAATTTGCAGAACATAGATCCCATTGATTTCAACCGGTTCATTCTCCTTTCTGTTTTTCGTGCGTGCGGTTCTCACACACGCAAAAAAATAGGACCTGCTTTATTTTTTGTGCGCCAAAGAGCCCATAGAGTTCCGTGGGAGATGCGCAAATGCTCACGTATATAGGCGCAGGTATGTGCAGTATGCTGGGAGAATAGCCATTTGAATCAGGGCAGGGAGATTCCTCCGCCAATGTAAACTAGCGGTGCCTGTGTGAATCCGTACGGTATAGCGTGCAGGCACGCGAACATTGCGCAGAAGCGAGCGTATATTGCAATATGTTCGCCTGAAGCCGCCATAGGGAGAAATTGCTGCTGTGAATGAAGGCAATGTGTTCTTTTCACTGGCAATATCGAAGCATATCACAACCGGTCAGATATCACGCACGTAGCTCGCCCATCTGCATGCACCCTCAGGCCACTTTCACACGGCCGTTAAACTTGCGCAAATTTCTTCATGTCCGACACAGATGGAACTCGCACAGAAAATAACCAAGTTTTTCACTTGGGCTGATGGTCCAAGTTTGAAAAGTCGCAGCAGATCCCATTTTTGTGCGAGTCTTGCATCAGAATGGGATACATAATGTACGGAAGGAGTGTCTATGGGCTGTGCGATGCGAGTTACATCTTAGAATATCTGGCGCAATTTACAATGTCCGTGTAAATACACCCTTATGAGGGAATTTGGGGATCAGACCGTGGAGCAAAAACCTATTTAGAAGACCTAAAACCTGTTGCGGTCTGTGCTGCTCACCATGATCACATCTCTGCTTATTTCTGCATTGACTACTGTGGAGATTACAAGAGGTTATTCTCCATTCTACCACTAGAGGGCAGCAGTGTAAAGCAATTTAATATCGTACATGATCAAAGTTTGCCCTGACACTTTGTAGCTTGTTAGAGGGGCGGTAATAGACCTGGAGAGTGTGGTAGCTATAGGGCTGCACAGGTAACAATCACACCTGGGCTCTGCTGCCTGAAGGGGCTCAAAACCCCTGTGCCACATAAGAGATGCCAGTATTATAAGTGACATATGGTGCACTGAGTGGGGGCAGTATTAAAACTTTTTTCTTTGGGCCTTAAAGTTATACCTCTGCCCTCATCATTTCAGTAAAAAGTCTCCTGAAGTATATACTAAGAGTTTCTGCAGCAGCTGAGGTGAGTGCTATTATGTTCTGCTGCTGCATATACCACAAGGAACTTTGCTATTTGGCTCCTGCACACTTACGTTTTTTTCACGCGATGTCGCTGCTTTTTTTTCACGCCATTGTCAATCGGACTCACTAAAGTTAAAAACGCATCGCACAAAAATTGCAAAGCACCAACCTGCGCTGCGTTTTTCATATTAGTAAGTCCAACTGAAAATGGTGTGAAAAAAACGCAGCGATATCGCGTGAAATAAATGCGCAAGAAAAACGCAGGAGCCCGTAGCATATTAACTGCTCTGAACCACCAGGGACTTTGCTGCCACTCCTTATGTTATTCATGCATTGTATGGCGGTATTATTTAGGCACTGAGTGGCAGTTTTACATAAAAATAGGAATTGGGGAAAGTATATGAAAGTATTATTTTGGCGCTATATGTTAGTATTTCTCCACTGTATGTAAGTATTACACCGATAAACCACTTTATTAGAGACCCCCATCTAGTAGTTTCTACTAGTTCCTCATCCTGACATCTCCATCTCAGTGTGTGGCACCATAACTCCCAGCATGCCCGCTGCCTTGGGGTCATATTGGACTCCGATCTCTCCTTCACCCCCTACATCCAATCTCTGGCCCGAACATGTCATCTGCACCTCAAGAACATCACAAGAATCCGCCCTTTTCTCATCGTGGACTCGCTAAAAACCCTCGCTGTTGCCCTCATCCTTTCTTGCCTTGATTATTGCAACTCGTTGGCTGCCCGTCAAATATAGAATTCAGTTTAATCTCACTACTCTTATTCACAAAGCCCTCCACAGCACTGCCCCCCCCCCCCTATATTGCCTCTATCACCCAGCCCGGGCTCTCCCCTCTGCTAACGAAATCAGACTGGGTGCCCCTTTAATTCGAACTTCTCATTCCCGCCTCCAAGACTTCTCCAGAGCAGCACCAGTCCTCTGGAACGCACTATCCGGGCAATCACTGACACACTAAACTTCAGGCATACTCTAAAAACACACCTCTTCAGGGAGGCATCCCCTAAACCGAACCCCTCGGTACTCCGCCTGATAACATGCTCCCTGACCTACTGACTGCAATCCCTGCTAGCCACCATCAACTGGCACCTGCAGTCATCCCGATTCCGCCACTATACGCCACTGACCATTGTCTGTGTATAGCATCCCTCACTCTCCACCTCGCCATACCGCGCACATCTCCAGCCCCTTTACCTTCTGTCTCACCCCATTACTTGTAGCGTGTAAGCTCGTTGGAGCAGGACCCTCACCCCTACTGTTTCCATCAACTAGATGTAACCGTGGTCTTGTTTTATTTATTTTGTTTTTATTTCCCCTGCGCTGCGGAATATGTTGGCGCTATACAAATAAAAATTATTATTATTACTAGGTGGTGAAATAATTGTGCAGGATTATCGGCCCCTGCGAAGATTGCTGCCCCCTTCTTGTGGTTGCTGCAGATTAGATATGAGGTACGGACGTGTTCTCACCGGCATTTTTTTTTTTTTTGCGCTTGTGAAAAATGCAATAAATACGTGCACAAAAAAAGTAAGCCGCAATAAATACGCACAGTTTTGGTCTGTAAAAACGCTGCATATTTCACGGACTGAAACTGCATTTGTCTATGTGAATGGGCCCTTAGAAACAATGGCGCTGGAACTGGTCGTCTGCTGTCACAGCCCATCCGTACTAAGTACCGTGTTTCCACGAAAATAAGACCCTGTCGCCGAAAACGGCCATATACTTACTGATACAGGAGGGCAAATATGTGCACCAACCTGCTGAATGAGGGAGCCAGTTATACCCGTGGAGGACACCGATGAGACAGCCGCTCACACAACCTCCTATATAGAGGGGGGTGACTGCTTGGTGTATACTCTCACACAGAGTGGATACAAAGTGCCAAATCATCCTGATACATGTAGTGCACCATGCAGACTAGCAAGCTATTAATGACATCATAATAGTTATTATATAAATTTTTGCCCCAAAAGAGGCACAGTGTCTTTTTTTGGGGATGTCTTATACTCACCTGGCCTGCAGCCCAAGCGAGTATTGTGATTGTATCATGAGTGCCGCTGGCTCAGCCAATCATAGCTGGCTCTCGATGAACCAATCACAGCCATTCAGTGATGTCATTCACTGAATGGCTGTGAATGATAGAGCGCCGGCTCTGGTTGGCTGGCGGCTCGATCCAATCATAGCACTCGCTGTAAGCTGGGTATTCAAAGCCCCGTCACCAGAAAGAGAGTGATATGTCAGCGCAGAGGACACAGAAGCCTGCCGCAGTGCCAGTGACCAGCGCGAGGGACTCAGATGCCACGGGTTTGGTGAGTATTGATGTTTTTTTCCTGTACTTTAGCTGGGGCTTATTTTTGGGTGAGGGCTTATATTTCAAGTCTCCCCTGAAAATCATAGTAGGGCTTATTTTCAGGGAAACGCAGTAACAGCGAGTTGTGTGTTGATACACGTTAGTTGGTGCTCCAGCATTGTATTCAGCTGCTCTTGATCGTGCAGAACCTGTTGGTCAGAACGATTCCTAACATCCCCCTCTGACCCCTTTTAGTCCACAGGATCCCCTTACGCTGGTTTTCCTTGATTACGCCATTATTGATATACTCTATATAAGGAAATCCCATACGTTGGCAGTGACATCCCGGCCCCGGCTAGTCCAGCACCGATGACCGGGCCTCGTTGGAATCGCTCAGATTGCTGGATATTCCCTTCTAATGGGGATTCACACTGGATCTGATCCGAGGAGAACTTGTCACGTGATTTCATACTGCACTCCGGGGTTTAACCGTCTAATTACTATAAAAGGAAGCGCCAATCGTGAAAGGGTCAGGGCTCTAATAAAGGGGTCATATGGGCACTGGATAGCAGGATTATCCGGGCGGTACACAGCAGTATATGGTGTACAGAGAGCTGCACTACGAGACGCCGGTTACCTTGTAGTTCGGGAAATGATTGAGATGCTGCTAGTAATTATCGGCACCGGAAGGGCGCAGCTCCTTAGAAGACACTTATCTGCTTTACAACGTGACGCTGGATGAGACTCAGAAGTCACGGCAAACGGACGCGGCGCTGAGGTTTGGCCACCCGCTCTGGTTCCAGGCAGGAACAGTAAAACAAAGGGCGCCTGTCAGCGTGGGATTAGCGGAACGCAGATTATTTATGAAGATTCACAAAGTGCCGTTCAGGAAGCCAAGATGTCAGCCGCTCACAAAGTCACAGCTGGATCCCAGGAGGAGACGCGCTGCCAGCCAGCGCTTTACATCCGAAGCCTGCAACTCCCTCATTGTCTACATGGACCGCGGCCGGACGGTGACAAACCCTCCTAGTCAACCCTTTGTATTCCGAAGGCTGTTAGAGCATGCTGGGAGTTGTAGTTTTGCAGGTTGGACATTACAGTGTTACGTAGTATTATAAGGGCGCGTTCACAAATGGCGCATTTGCTGCAGAGAGTCCACTGCAGTAACTTTGCATCAAAAACAGATTTTGACGCTGCTTTTAACAAAGATTTTGTGTGATTTCACCCCGTGTATTACGCAGTGTAAACGGCGATAAAATTGACATGCCGCTGATTAAAAAATCTGCCCGGCACGTCAATTTCCGTACGGATTTTGTGTGGAATTTTTCACCAGAGGAGGGTCCGCACAAAAAAAAAAAAAATGCCAGAAATCCGTCCGGTGTGAATATGGCCCAATACTGCCTCAAACCAACCTGTTGGCCGATGACACCTAGTGGTTGAATTCTGAACTGCAGTTCACTTTACATGCACAGGTGGTATTGGGGGTACATGTATTCACAAATCTGTTTTTTTATGGTGGATTTTGATGCAGTTTTGCAAAAATTGCAGCAGCAGAAAAATGCTACAAAACCGGCGCATGTGACTACAGGCTTTGGCAGAACAGCAACACTATTTGTCAGTGGTCCTAGAGATGTCTCTTAGGGGGTATCTTGGCGGTCCCATTGAAAGTGAATGAAGTGTCATTGTGCTTGTGTGAGCAGCGTTTCAATCAGTCTCGTCCTCCCTGCGAGGGGTGCAGTAACCCCCTCAGTGAGGAGGATGTTGGGCACGGGAGTCCTGTTCTTGAGATCAGTGGGGGTCTCAGCAGTAAGACACCCACTCATCAACAAGTTATCCCCTTTAAGTGCCCTCCTATGGAGTGTAATCACGTTCTTTAAGTAAAGTTTGCTTAGTTAAAAAAAGTGCGCTGCATTCACCTCACAGGCGACAAAATTGTGTGATTTTCTTGCGATGCGACAACGCTACAAGTCGTATGTATGCGAAGCCCATGGGTTCCTTTACATTTGCGATGTTTTCTCTGCTGCGATGTTGCGAGAAAAAAAATTGCGGCATGCTCCATGTAACCGCGATTTGCGTTTTTGTTTTTTTTGTAGCCCATGATTTCCTATGGAGCTTCGCAACGCACGAAATTGCGGCTTTCATGCGATGCGACTTTAACATTGGAAAGCCCTACCCTACTTTTTCAGTATGTTCAGGGGGGCTTGAAATATAAGCCCTACCCCGAAAACAACCCCTGACTATATTACATAAAAAAATATTATAAAAATACATCACCTAACAGGCAGTCCAGGTCCTCCCGCTGGTCTCCTTGGCTCCAGCAACTTACTTGCAGTCCTCAGTACATCGCTTCCTAGTTAGGGGGGTGATAAATCCCGCCTCCAGGAAGCAATGGCTCTGATTGGCTGAGCTGCGATTCTCGAGAACCAATCAATGGCATTTTTTCATGATATCGGTGCGAGAAAATGCAGCACAAAAACACGGGAACAAAGATGCTAATTTGTTGCGATTTTCTAATTGCTGTCGGCCGTGTTAAAGAAGCCCCACCGGTGCGCCGTGTAACACCAGCACCCTGCTTCTCACACACTCTGCATGACCTCCAGCGACCAATCTCCATATCACATGTATTCCTGCCTAATATTACTTATAAATAAGATAAAGAACTAGCCAAGGCAGTAGTGTTGGGTACTGCACCAGTCCTGAAGTGCCTTACTGAAGCCAAAGGAGAGTGTCGGAGAGAGAGGCAAGAGTAAGCTACTGTAGATGAGCCACGGGTGGGAGAACTGATGGGCTAAATGTTGGGTCCTGCAAGTAACTGTATCATCTGCCTAATAATCTCACCATCAACGCACTCCTGCGAGGGGGAAGAGAGGAAGGAGCCACAACTGGCTGAGTGATCGTACTCAAAGAGTGGTCATACATGGCTCCACATCCAAGAGGAAGAATGTATCAAGTGGGGGCACCACAAGGACTGTCCTAGGCCCAGTGGTGGTCAACATTTTATAAATGATCTGGAGGAGGGAATTGATGAGAAACTGGCCAAATTTGCCGACGACACAAAGCTAGGAGGGATAGCGAACACTAGGGAAGAGAGAGAGGAATTGAAAAAAACTAGACAAGCGTGGACAGTGGGCAGCAACTAACAGAATGGTATTTAACAAGGAGAAATGCGAAGTCCTACATCTGGGCAAGAAAAATGAAAAAGTACATACAGAATGGGAGGAATTAGGGTAAACAGCAGCACATGTGAAAAAGACTTGGGTATACTAATAGATCATAGACTGGACATGAGTCAACAATGTGATGCAGCAGCCAAAAAGGCAAAACACAATTCCGGGATGTATTAAGAGAAGCAGAGAGTCTAGATCACATGAGGTCATTATCCCCCTCTACTCTTCCTTAGTCAGACCTCATCTGGAATACTGTGTCCAGTTCTGGGCACCCCACTTTAAAAAAGACAGACAAACTGGAACAAGTTCAGAGAAGAGTTACCAAGATGGTGAGCGGTCTGCAAATCATGTCCTATGAGGAACGGTTAAAGGATCTGGGAATGTTTAGCTTGTAGAAGAGAAGGCTGAGAGGAGGCTTAATAGCTGTCTACAAATATCTGAAGGACTGTCACAGTGCAGAGGGATCAGCCCTATTCTCATCTGCACAAGGAAAGACTAGAAGCAATGGGATGAAACTGAAAGGGAGAAGACACAGATTAGATATTAGACAGTGAGGGTGATCAATGAGTGGAGCAGGTTACCACGGGAGGTGGTGAGTTCTCCTTCAAACAGAGGCTGGACAGACCTCTCTCTGGGATAATTTAGTGAATCCTGCACTGAGCAGGGGGTCGGACCCGATGACCCCGGGGGTCCCTTCCAACTCTACCATTCTAGGATTCTAAAAAGACAAAAATAGTGCTGCACACAAGTGGCAACACCTGCCTCTGCCCTTCTGCATGGCACTAGTCATTCCCTATTGGAACCATGTGTTGTCCTGTACCAGCATATACCGTAGTACAAAGCAGGACATGCAGCAACCTCCCGGGACAGCAGGACTGTCCCACTGGATCCGGGATGTTTGGGTGGTATACCTGCAGTTCTGTAGAACCATATAGACCCATATGCCTTACAGCCGTAGCATGGACCCTGATCTGCACTATGGCTGCCTGAAATGGGCCTTAGAAACAGCCTGATAGTTTCTATTTACACTGATACATTGTTACAAGCTGCAGCTGCGTGAACAGAACCTGTCAGGGACTGAATTCACCTTCTGGATGCATATAAGAATAGTTTCATTCACTGACAGCATGCTGAGATCTTGAATATAGCGAAGGTTTGAAATACAAAGTATATCAGACTAGTTGTAGAACTCTGACCCGTGATGACAGCTGCGTGTATCGCCGGCGGACAGACATGTCCGTATGTAGCACCAGCTATTCCACAGCGCTGTACATCACACATCTGTCCGGGTCTCAGAGGAGCTTGCAATCTAATTTTTCCACTACAGACACATTTGGCCTAATTACACGGATAGCCAATTAACTCACAATTATGTTTTTGGAACAGGGAAAGCCGCCCCAGGGAGCGCAGAAGAACGCAATCAGAGGCCGCACCTGTTTGGATGAGTCTGAGC
Source organism: Eleutherodactylus coqui (assembly GCF_035609145.1). Taxonomy (NCBI): domain Eukaryota; kingdom Metazoa; phylum Chordata; class Amphibia; order Anura; family Eleutherodactylidae; genus Eleutherodactylus; species Eleutherodactylus coqui. The sequence goes on along the minus strand of NC_089847.1, from coordinate 123,041,193 downwards.
TCAGGGTCTCACGGTAATCCCGTCCTCTGCGTCCTGCGCCAAACGTCACCGGCAAGAGAGCAACTGCAGAAGTCCAGCAGCGAGAAACTGTGGAGAGTGTTTGTTAACCCTTTGTCACATTTATAAAAAGTGACAGCTGGCAAAAATGGCGCAATACTTACCGGACGGGAAGTGAACATTGGCAGAAGATGGAGCACAGTCCTATGTGAATTCGGCAGGAGTGTTCCGTCTTGTTAGTGTTGGGCTGGATGCACACGAGCATACGCCTGTTTGCATGCGCATTTGTCCCACTTTTTGCAGAATGGGTGTTCCGTATTTGCAGTTTTTTACTGTACTTTTCGCGCACGCAAATCATGCATTTTTGCATGCAAAAACACACGCACCGATGCTGTCAGATAACATGTGACCCTCGTACAACCCATTTAAAGGAAGGGGGGAATGTTTGACACCACGTATTTGCCAGCTTTTCTTCCCTTCTCCAGTTTATAGATGCAGCAGAATGCGCTTAATCTGTTGCGTCTTTCTTGCAATGTAGAGTCACTTTGTAGACCGCCCAACTATAGGCGTGAAATTGCGACTTTTTATAAAGTCACATGTCATAAATGTCTGCAAGCACCTCAAACCCCGCCCCTTTTCTAGACCATTTTTGAAAAGTGGAGTGAGAGTCTGTTGTTTTTGGCGCAAATCTGTCTAAATGGATTTGCACTAAAAAAAAAGGGCGCAACTTCCGGCAGACTACTGGCACAGCAGCAGTCATAAATGTGCCCCGAGGAGCCCGAACCCCTCTGTAGTTGGTGGCTGAATGCTCCTTCGGCTTTGAGATATTCCGTCAAGCTTCCCCAAATACATGAGCGCTCGGTTCAGACAAGCGTTTATTGGCTTTACATGGAAAGCGTGAATAAAGCCACCGCCAGACCGCTCTGTTGGCGATTGATAGATGAAGCACCGCTAACGCATCTTATTACTGCGCTAATGAGGCGCAGCATGTTGCGGCTATGCTAGTTGGCATCGGCATTCAAACAGAATGGCAGCAGCTGCGCTGCACAAATAGCGTGGCGGCTGGCGGTTTTTGCTGCTGCTACATCTGTATCTCCAACGGGAACAAAAGGCGCAGTGTGGAAGTTCAACGCGCTTAATTCTTTCTTCTTTCCTATGACATCCTATGTAGGGGGAAAGTCACGGGTCCAGACAGATGCGACAGGCGTGTGCCGCCGAATGTGTGTGGCCACCTTTAGGCCTTCCATTTCCATTACCCTCGCCATCTTGTTTACTAGCAATGCAGTTCCTCCAGAAAAGAAATCCTATACATGTTCTTGCCGTGTGACCATGACTGGTGCCATCTCATCATGGATCCTATAGCAGTCACATGGTCTATGGTCCATGATACTGTATATATGAGCCATGATGGGCCTTGCAACCCATACGGTTACACAGGGTGTGGGCCCCCATTTTGTAGGGGACACCAGGCGTATGTAGACAGCACCATCTGGCCAGATGATATTTACCCTCCATACAGAATTGTATCGTGGAGCTACATGGATCATCCTCCTCCTGGCTCTGCCCCTCATGTTCCAGGGCATTGTTGTCAGCCTATTGGTGCCTGATGAACACAATTGCTTAGTTTTGCTGCTATATCTATATAAGGAGCTTTGTTCTGGTGCTGCATTTATGTTATGAGCTTGGTTCTGCTATTGTATCTATGTATTGAGGTTGCTTTGATCTGTATTTATGCTTTGAGCTTGGTTCTGATTCTGTATTTATGTTATGAACTTGATTCTGCTGCTGCAGTTAGGTTATGAACTTGGTTCTATTATCTATGTACAGAGCTTGGTTCTGATATTGTATTTATTTACTCAGCTTGGTTTTGATACTGTATTTATGTTATGAGCTTTTACTGGTGTTGTATTCATGTTATGAGCTTAGTTCTAGCACTGCACGTATGTTATGAACTTGGTTCTAGTATTTATGTACTAAGCCTGGTTCTGGTATTTTATCGTTGTACTGAGTTTGGTTCTGCTGTTGTATTAATGCACTGAGCTTGGTTCTGATACAGTATTTATGTTATGAGCTTGGTTCCAGAACAGAACTTAAGGTATGAACTAGGTTGTAGTATTTTGTACGGAACTTGTTTCTGGTAATGCATTTATTTACCGAGCCTGGTGCTGGTATTGTATTGATGTACAGAGCTTGGTTCTGGTACTGTATTTATGTTATGAGCTTGGTTCTAGTGCTGCAGTCATGTAATGAACTTTAGTTCCAGTATTTATGTACTGAACTTGGTGATATTATATTTAGCCTGGTTCTGCTATTGTATCGTTGTACTGAGTTTGGTTCTAGTGCTGTATTTACGTACTGAGCTTGGTTCTGCTACTGTATTTATGTTAGGAGCTTTGTTCTGGTGCTGTATTTATGTACTGAGCTTTGTACTGATACTGTAGTTATGAGCTTGGTTCTAGCACTACACCAACGTTATGGACTAGGTTCTAGTATGTATGTACCGAGCTTGGTTCTGGCATTGTATTTATTTACGGAGCCTGGTTCTGGTGCTGTACTTATGTACGGAGGTTGGTTTTGGTGCTGTCTATATGTTATAAGCTTGGTTCTGGTACAATATTTATTCACTGGGCTGTTCTGGTGTGGGTATGCTGCTATATGGCTACTTTCTGCACAAGCAGAATACAGGCGGACTGCCTATCTGTGCAATATATATATATATATATCTCAAACCTAAGAGCAGCACTGGTATGACGTCCCCTGTTGGTAGATGTACGCTTTGCAACAATAGGGTTAATGTCACCATTGTGCAACCTGACCATGAATAATAAACATCTGTTTCTGTGGGATTTTTGGAATGAAGTTTTACTCCAGGCGGAGACCCCACATAACGTCAGTGGCTGGGGAATACCAGGACATCCTCCTCTTCCACCCAGACTGAAGGAAGAACAGCTGAAGCCAGGCAGACCTCCTACGGATGACGTGACCTTTACTCAAGACTGCGAGGCTTATTCCATAACCTGGTGCACGCAGCTGAACTAATCCGCAGCCCAGAGCAACGGCTCCGCTGACTGAAACCTAAAGGACAACTCCGTCCAAAACCAATAAATGGTGTGGAAACGTATCACCAAAGGATTACGCCAAATCCCTAGTTATTCAAAATAACTCCCATCATGCCTCAGGATGAAGCCTAGTGTCTACAGTCAAGGTGTGAACTGTGACGGAGACCACGTCAGCTGTCACCCCCCCCACCATATATTCTCCGCATATCCCTAATGTTAGCTAAAGTGGCTTCTGAGCTGTTCTTGCTTCCACTTTCATCATGTCTCCAACTTATTAAATGACACCTCCTATAATGGTTGTCATATTACCCAGCTTTTCCCGACCCCGAACCGTGAATATATGTACAGCCAGATACGATATGCTTAATCTAGAGTAGGTCTCTCTCATCTATCTTATTGCTGCATTTGAATTCATGACAATTTATGAATAGGTGGCGCTGTTGTGCTGCTCAGTTACACGTTCATTACTGTGCATACACCAATCAGCCCTGCCTAATATTATGGGGTCCCCATCTCTGATCAGTCGAGGCATGGACTCTACAAGACCTCTAATGGTCTCCTGTGACGTTAGCAGCAAATCCTTTAAGTCCTGTTCGGCCTCCATGGTTCAGACTTGTTTTCCCAGCACTTCCCACAAATGATCAGATTGCGATCTGTGGAATTTGGAGGACAAGTCATCACCTTCATTTCTTTATCATGGTCCTCATTCATTCCTGAACCATTTTTGCAATGTGGCCGGGCGCCATTATCCTGCTGATAGAGGGCACTGTCATTAGGGTATCCCGGTGCCAGGAAGGAGGTACTTATCTGTACATTGTTAGGTAGATGGTACGTGTCACATCCACATGATACCAGGACCCTAGTACACAGCATAGCATTGCCCAAAGCATCCCACAGCTTCTGCCGGCTTGTCTTCTTTCCATAGTGCATCCTAGTGCCATCTCTTCCCCAGGTAAGTGACACACATGCAACCGACCATCGATGGAAATGTAATCCATCAGACCAGGCTGCTTTCTTCCATTCTCCATGGTCCGGTTCGGATGCCCACCTGCCCATTGTAGATGTGTAATTGTAAAGGGTCAGTCCTTTGGCCAGAGGAGGCAGTGGGGAAAACCTAGTGATGTGTCATGGGTGGCTCTACCATCTCCTACAGGTTAATCCAAGATGCTGCCAGCCCAGCCGTATACAGTGCTGAATGAATTTATTACCTACTTGTTCCCGTGACGCCAGTGCCTCGTCCAAGTGATCGATCACCCGGAAAAAATAACAGAGTCCACAATCAAAGAAGTAGTTTTAAATCGGAGGCGCACGGTTTTCTTTTATTCACATTTCCAATTCTGATTTTCCAGGAACAAGGCATTACTACAGTACATCTCTGCACTCCTTCACACCTCAAACTCAGTCCCCAAAGTTCCTAACCAACCAAACACGTCACACACTCAGCAGGTAAGGGGGACAGAACAAGCTATTAAGATGGGTAACACCAACACAGAACACAAATGGACACAAATACACATAGAGTGACACAAAGACAATTCACATGAGGTATGGGACCTCTCTCTGTGGGCCACTACAGATGCTTTCAGTGGTGGACAGGGGTCAGCATCGGTGCTCTGACCCATCTGTGGCTCTGTAGCCCCATACACAATGAGCTGCAATGTCCCGCGTGATCTCACACTTTTTATCATCACCAACAAGGGCTTTTTTTTAACTTGCAGGTGCAAAACATTCTGACCTTGTGACTTATATGTCGTGGTGATGGCAATCTGTGTCTTGCATTGCCACTCCATTGACTTCAGTGCTGCACATTGCTCTTTGGTCCCCGACCCCTGTTGCAGCCAAAGTCGTCATATAGTCCCAGTCTTAATATTACGGTGTTCGCGCACCCATTCCTAGTGATGGCTATTTTTAAGCGGGGTACATTTTCCATATAAATGGTGGATTATAATGCTTCCCAGCTCCCCTCTTACTCTGCCAGTAGGTTCACATTATTCTTGTATGTTTGTGACATTCTGGTTTGTGATTCTTCAGCTATGGGGAATTTCAGTGGAATGACGCCTGTTGAGGTTTTGTGGCCCCTTCGGGACGTGTTGGGATTTTATTGACTTTTTTTACATGATTCCTCATTGTAGGGTTGGGGAGGTCTTTCTCTGATGAGTTATGAGGGGCTGTCAGCATCCATCCTCCGCGCTTGCTGGAGGCATAGTGTACACATATGAGCACAATGGATGGAGGGGACGTTACACCCCGAGTGACAGTAAGACGTGCGCTGGAGAACCTCTCCCTCCATTACACCCAGACCAATAAACCTAGTAATATCATGCAGAAGTGCAAGAATGGGAAACACCTAATAGGGGAGTTCAAGATAAAGGTCAGAAAGCAATTTTCTAATATACATAAGGGGACATTTGGTAAAAAACTAGGAAAAGTCGCACATTTTTTGCATAAGACCGACCTGTGCAAATGTTTTACAACGAAATGCTGTATACTTACTGCATATGGATTGGTGGGCTCAGGAGCTGAGCCCGCACCATTCACAGCGGGAGTCGTCTGTGACTGACAGCCGATATCTCGCTGCAACGGCAGGGATCGGTAAGAGCAATGATCCCCGCTGTTAACTGCTTATATGCTGGGATCTCTGTGACATAATCATCCCTCCATCATGAAATCATGAAGGACCGTTGAGTCCTGAGCTGAGGGATAACAATGGGTCTGGGTTATTGTAAAAAATTGGAAAAACTGAAAAAAAATCTATTATTTTGGAATCGTTGTAAATCGTACTGACCCAAAGAAAAACGTGTCATTCATACCACATACTGAACGTCGTAAAAAAAGACAGAACTGCACCCCCTCCCCAAAAAAGTCATACAATATATGTACCCCCAAATGGTGCCAATACATATGGTACTACAGATCGCCACCCAACAAACAAGCCCTCATACGGCCATGTTGATAAAAAGTACAAAGGTATGGCTTTTGAAAAGTTGAGATGAAAATCCCCAAATTATTGTGTCCTCAAGTACCAAACTAGACAGCGTCCCTAAGGGGTCAAGAGAAGGGACCCTGCACCTTCAGCGTCTGGTGAACTACTAACATTGGGTCAAGTCTCAGGTGACCCTATGATGGAGAGCAAAGTCTTGTGAGAACCAGTAGGATTATATTCAGGTCCTTATTGTGCATTCCAATATGGTATCAACCATCAGGCCCAATTGCAAATGGATTAACCAATAAGAGCATTAACTTTCTGGAGGCGGGGCATTCAAGCCTCACTTCCAGGAAGAAATGCTTTGTCAGCATGAAGGAGGACACAGCAGTCTGAAGGAGCACTGCAGGCCATCGCGAGGACCGGAACGCCGATGGTAGGTGAGTATTAGACCCCCCCAAGCCAGTGCAAGATTTCTGGAGACAGTAGCGGCACTGCGTATCCGCGGTGACGTCACCTATCTCCGGTGGAACGTGGAAGCAGGCTCGTAACCCACGTTTTTGTTCTTAAATCAGAGCAAAAGTTCGTTAGAGAGCCTGCTCGCAAGTCAAGGTAAGACTCTATATACATTCATGGTAGCCTAGCAGAGCAGTATACATCCATGCTGTCTTGGTGTTGTCCTAGCGGTGTAGTATACATCTATCATGGTCTAGGGGTACAGGGGTACAGTGTATGTCCATGGTGGCCCAGAGCTGTAGTATATATCCCTGGTGGTCTAGTGGTATAATATATATACATTCATGGTAGCCTAGTAGAGCAGTATACATCCATGCTGTCTTGGTGTTGTCCTAGCGGTGTAGTATGCATCTATCATAGTTTAGGGGTACAGTGTATGTTCATGGTGGCCCAGAGCTGTAGTATATATCCCTGGTGGTCTAGTGGTATAATATATATACATTCATGGTAGCCTAGTAGAGCAGTATATACCCATACTGTCTTGGTGTTGTCCTAGCGGTGTAGTATGCATCTATCATAGTTTAGGGGTACAGTGTATGTTCATGGTGGCCCAAAGCTGTAGTATATATCCCTGGTGGTCTAGTGGTATAATATATATACATTCATGGTAGCCTAGTAGAGCAGTATACATCCATGCTGTCTTGGTGTTGTCCTAGCGGTGTAGTATGCATCTATCATAGTTTAGGGGTACAGTGTATGTTCATGGTGGCCCAGAGCTGTAGTATATATCCCTGGTGGTCTAGTGGGATAATATATATACATTCATGGTAGCCTAGTAGAGCAGTATATACCCATACTGTCTTGGTGTTGTCCTAGCGGTGTAGTATGCATCTATCATGGTTTAGGGGTACAGTGTATGTTCATGGTGGCCCAGAGCTGTAGTATATATCCCTGGTGGTCTAGTGGTATAATATATATATATATATATATATATATATATATACATTCATGGTAGCCTAGTAGAGCAGTATATACCCATACTGTCTTAATGGTGTCCTAGCGGTGTAGTATACATCTATCATGGTCTAGTGGTTCAATGTATATTCATGGTGGTCTAGAGGTGCTCTATACTGTACATCCTCAGTGGCCCAACTTTTGTATCTTTGCTCCCTGGTGATCTAGTGGTAATGTGTTGTCCAGAAATGTTTCCGTCACCCTGAAGAAGTTTTATGATTATAATTTAAATGCAGTTTTCATTTGTTCTAGCGAATAACAACTATAAAAACCGGGATTTCAGACATGTGAGTCCTTTAATACGTTGTGAGTAAATCAGTCGTATCCCTTTAAAACCAAGTCAAAATCTGGGGGAAAAAAAAGGAATTTCATTTAATTAAATTCAACAGTTTTGTGGTCGTATAATCAGAACCACACGGGGCGGATCTACTAACACAGAATATAAGGATACAAGCAGACAGAATGGGGCATATGTACTTAGTCCGGCGGGTTATACCCTGGTCTAAGTAAACTGTGCAGCAGCAGTCCTGCCACAATGTATTAACCCCTTGTGGACACGGACATTTTTGTACCATACGACATTTTTTGATGACTTTTTATTATTCAGTGCTGTTTTGGCATTGTGCATTTGTTTCTGATGGCATTCACAGTGCGGCTAAATAATGCGTTATTTTAATAGATTGGACTTTTATGGAAATGACAATACGAAATATGTTTTTTTTAATCGTTTTGATCTCTTTTTTATTATAAATTCAGGAAAATTAGAGTTTTAAACTTTTAATATATACAATTTTTTGTAAGAATTCTAAATACAGTTTTTTTAACTTGTTTTTTCTTCCTTTTTTTTTAAAGCCCTCTAGGGGAAATTATATAACATACTGCAATACTTCAGTGTTGCAGTATAGTGTGCTACTGCAGGTATTCTGTTAAGATGTGCCTGTGGGCAGGATAAAATACATGATACCCTGGGGGCCTTCACATTTTGATTCATACCGTTTACTGGTGGATTCATTGATCTGATTATTTAGTTCATTCCCAGTAATTCAGTCCTTGTCCCTGGAAATCTAGTGGTTAAACCTACATCATACAATGCAGGGGCGTAACTAAAGGTTCAGGGGCCCTGATGCAAAAGGTGAGCTGGGGCCTCCCCTCTATCTGTATCTGTACCCGTACCCATACCTAAACCATGCTGCACAGAGGCATAACTTGAAGCTTCTTGGCCCCAATGCAAAACCTGTAACAGGGCCCCCAACTATAATGCTTTATTCATAGTACTGGGCGCCCTATATGGAGAAGAGAGGCCTTATGGGCCCCCTAAGGCTTCTGGGCCCGGGTGCACCGCATCCCCTTCACCCTCTATAGTTACGCCCCTGATACAATGATTAAAAAGTCATTTCCCTTTATTTAATCTCCATCTCTGGTAATTAGGTGGTTTATTGCCCGATCCTGGTAAACCAGTGGTTGTCCCTAGTGATACAATGGTTTACTGGTGACTCAGAAACCATCCCTGCCAAACCAGTGGTATAGTAATTCTGGCATCCCAGTAGACAGTGCCATCCTTAGGTTAGATGGCATATATTGCATTGATTGGCAGTCTGCCTGTATGCTGATAATGCAGAAGTCAGCAAGGTAGCAGCATACCCACACCAGAATATCTCAGTGAATAAATACTGTACCAGAACCAACTTCATGACTTAAATACAGCACTAGAATAAAACTCAGTACATAAATACAGCACCAGAGCCAAGCTTAGTACATACATACAGCAGATACCAACTTCAGTATATAGATACAATAGCAGAACTAAGCTCAGAACATACATACAACTCCAGAACCAAGCACATAATGTAAATACAGCATGAACCAAACTCAGTATATAAATACAGTACCAGAACCAAGCTTAATACATAAATACAGTACAAACCAATCTTATTACCTTAATACAGCACCAGAATCAAGCTGTTAATATCAATACAGTAGCAGAACTAAGCAACTGTGTTGCGAGGGTTCCAATTGGCTAACAACGGCACTTCTGAACATCAGAGAGGAGACGGAACCAGGAGGAAGAAGATTCATGTAGCTGCACAAGATGCTGATACAGGGTAAAGGAAGATTATCTGGCCAGGCTGACCTAAGGGATGCGATCACCCTCAGCCTACATCCTCCTGGTACCCCCCGGAAGCTGGTGGCTGGCACCTCTACTACCACACAGGTCACACATAGCTAAGCCTGGCCATGCCAGTAGATATTGCCCATATGCAGACGTAATTTTATTGACCTATCTGAAAGGTTACATAATGCACACAAAATCCTATAATAATAGTCTTTACTCTGCCATCTGATAGACCGGAAATGTTGATAATCTGAACTTTTTCTGAAGTTCGTCGCAGAATTCGTTCTTCTTCTAGCATAGCCAATGTTTCCTCAGTACTGTGTTGTCACATAGTGGTTGTCACTTCTCTAGCTCCCTGGACCATGGGTCTCGGACACAGTCGGTGACCTTCACCCTCTCCTGATGTGATCAACGCGTGTTCTTTTCTAGACTATGAATGGGACACGAATGTCTTCTATTAGGTCATCCGTCATCTTCATTGGTCCTTCAAAGCTTTGATGACTTGCAATGGTCCAAGTAGAGCTCTGGCTGCGGCACACACGAGGACACGGGTGGTGCAGTTTGCGGCGAGCCTGCGTTCCAGCATTATTCTCTCACGCCTCTCCGTTACTTAATGAGAAGCAAAACTTTGGTGGCTCCAGAGAGAGAGAAAAAATGCAGAACAATATGAGGAATTGCTGCACTTCCTCCGCACATGGAGGCAGGGAGCAGGCAGACAACTACGAAAAGCTGTCTTGGCTCAGGCTTTTGTTTTCCGGCTTCCAGGAGAGAATGCTCGGAGCCCAGACAAACTCTAGGGAGCAGGCAAAGAAAGAACACATCACTCTGCTATGTGCACGGACCTTCTCAAGTGCAGGCTGCACATCTTGCTGTTTATTGTTAAGTAAAGTGATGGCTCAAGGACATATTTATCTTGTGTAACTGCTGCTGAGAAGTCTTAAACCTTCAAGGCCCCTCTGTCACATTCTGGCTGCTTTGCGTGGGACGGAAAGTGCAACAATGGTGTTAATGGCTTGCGGGTGTGTGTGCGACTCGTGCAAGTGTCAGGAGGAACATGCTGAAGTGCTGCTGAGCATTTAAAGGAGCACTACAGAGCAAAAATGATACCCTGCAAGCCTAAGATGTTGGGTCTCCAATTCCCCCCTATAGATATCGTGGGTGGTGGAGCAACACAGGATACGATGCAGCAGATGGAGTTACAAACCTAAGCAATATTTATTTGCAAACAGAGAAACGAAAATGAGCAACGTTATAAGAACAAGAAAACAGTTTACACTTGACCGTAGATTTTCCTATTGCTAACTGTGGCTAACTAAATCCGAGGATTATGAATGTTGTACTCACAGTACGAAATAACAATAATGTGAAAAAAAGTATCACTAATTCTGTAAAGATATCAATCAAGTCCGTACTATATGGGGTTAGCTCTCTATAACTAGCTACACAGTCCATGTGACACACAGCTTTCGACTCGTGTCCCTGTATCTCAGTTTGTAACTGCAAACACCCGAACAGTCCTACTATCTTTGTCCTTAAGGGTGTGCACACTTACAGTCAAATTGAGGTCAGCCTCACTTACAGTACATTGCATGGAAGTATTCACTTTAACCTACTAGGGCTAATACGGAACCAGGAGCATTCCTCGTCCATTGTTTCCTGTATTCCTTCTTGCTGTACAGACTTGTGTTACAATCAGTAGATCATCCTAGGTCCTCTCATGGTTGCTGCACTCTCTGGCCTCACAGCACCCCTGTCTTCAATGCACTCCCTTGTACAGCTTCCTTGGCAGGCACTGACACTCTGCAGACTATCACTCTTTTCCAGCAGTCTGTGCACCCTAGTTCAGCAGAACTCTTCTGCAGACTGTCGTACTGACTTCTGCAGCTCCCAGCAGCACCTCCGCTCTTAATCCTTGCTGCTCTTTTGTGATGCAGCAGTAAATTGTTCTTTTATAGTGCCGCTTACATCATTGCACTTTAATATTTCCAATGAGTGTATTGTCCCCGTGTATATGTGTTTATACTGCTACATGTGGTAGATTGTGTATTGCCTTGTCTGGGTCAATGTAGGTTTATTTGTCTTGAGTGACTATGCAGAACTTCCCCTAACCTTGTTTGTCTTGTCTGTCATTTTAAGCCCTGGGATTGGCTGAGCAAATCGCCCTATAGTTATAGATATAACTGTAGAGGTTCATTTTTGGGGAGCAGTTGATGAGGTAGTAGTTAGTGAGTGAGGTGGTTGGCAATAGAATAGAGGAGAGTCAGGTAGCTGAAAGTGGAGCTTAAGCCAGAACAAGTCATGTCTAATGGACTGGTCAAGTTCAGTGCAGGCGCCCAGACTGGAAGGAGTTTCTTCCATCCCTGCTAGAAAGAGGAAGTCTAGAAAAGGCAGACCTTTCGGAATCAAGAGAAGAGAGGCCATTACCAAGCTTGAGTCTAACTAAGCTAAAGAAGTCAGCCTGATCTCCTTCATTCATCCATAATTACCCGTCTGGAAGAATCCCCCAGATAACTTAGACTGGTATGTCCATCTTCCTGTGCAGAGGAGAAGCTAAGAAATCAATGTGTTTATTTTCTGCTCAAGTGGAACTGTTCAATGTAATGCTCACTAAGAATCCTGCAAAGTGTGAACTGTTGTTAACTTTTCAAGCGTGGCGTAAACTGTGTACCTTCGGTTTACTTTCTCAAGTCTGGTTTGGACTCTTCATTTCATTGTTACCAGAATGCTTCATTTAAGAGGTACTGGCGTCATGAGAACATTTAAACTATAACATTATTCTTTGCCACTATGTGCAGCCGGGCCAGGTCGCATCTGGATCTTCCAGGGAGGGACAGTAATAGCTGTTATTGACATTCATCTTGGTTCCCCACCTGGGGTTATGTAAAGGTCCGCAATAGAGGGGCAGATGCTCTCTGGGAGAATGACGCATGTCAGACAGGGACAAGTGTCTTGTCAACCTTTACTGATGGAAATTGATAACCTAAATTGGCCAACACAGGCCTGTTTTGGCTTCTCGGGGACCGGCTCTCAATGGCAGCAATACTCGTCCACTCGGAAACAGCAACTTACTACAGACAAGGTTCAATGCAATCAACTGATATTCTCTTCCAGCAGGTGAGGCACAATACTTGTTAAACCAGTTATATCATGTAGTAGACCTCAGGGTGATGATTTTGACAGCATCTCTTTCTCCTCATCTACATCCGGTTCCTGATGCCTGGTCAGTACTTTCATCCCCACTGTTTCAGACTCATTGCCCACAGTCCCAACAATGCTTGGCCTCTCAACTGTTAATTGCTTAAAAGCCAATTTTGGAGAGAGAGCGAGAGACAATCTAGCATCAACCATACAAAAAGCCAATTTCATGCGGGGGAGACAGAGAGACAATCGCTTGACTACCACCTGCTAAAAAATCTATTTAGGAGAGATAGAAACAATTGCTTGACTGTCAACCACTGAAAAGCCAATTTTTGAAAGAGACGATTGGTTGACCGTCAACTGCTCAAAAGCTATTTTGTGAGAGAGAGACAATCACTTGACTGTCAACTGCTCAGAATGCAGTCACAGGGCAGGCGACAGGCTTCAATGAGCAAGCCCAGGTCGTACTAATGGAAGAGAAACTACTCATATTCTGCCCAGCAGTCCGATTCCAGGACTGTTCACTGAGACATTGTACCAGCAGACAGAGACAGGACTGGAAGTCAGTGGGATAGACATAATATTGGCGGAAGAGATGAAAACGTGGGCAAACATGAAAAGTGATGGGCACTACTTACAAACAACTATGGACACTTGCAATGGCAAGCATGGGCACTATCCTGATAATACATAAATACGTGGGAGTGATCCTCGACCAAACAGTCTCTGTTGGTCATCAAAAGAACACTGGTATCACAGAAAGGGAAATATAAAAACAAACAATCACTGAAAACGGCCCTATACTTACTGATACAGAAGGGCAGATAACTGCATCCCCCTCAGCATGCAGGCAGCCAAACTGCCAAATGAGGGAGCTAATTACACTGATGAGAGAGCCACTTACACAACCTTCTAATATAGAGAGGGGTGGCTGCTTAGTGTATACTTCTACAGAGAGAAGATACAGGGATAGAACACTTGGTGTTACAGTCTCTGCTGGTCTTGGATAGAACACTTGGTGTTACAGTCTCTGCTGGTCTTGGATAGAACACTTGGCGTTACAGTCTCTGCAGGTCTTGGATAGAACACTTGGCATTACAGTCTCTGCAGGTCTTGGGGAGAACACTTGGCGTTACAGTCTCTGCTGGTCTTGGGGAGAACACTTGGCGTTACAGTCTCTGTTGGTCTTGGATAGAACACTTGGTGTTACAGTCTCTGCTGGTCTTGGAGAGAACACTTGGTGTTACAGTCTCTGCTGGTCTTGTAGAGAACACTTGGTGTTACAGTCTCTGCTGGTCTTAGAGAGAACACTTGGTGTTACAGTCTCTGCTGGTCTTGGATAGAACACATGGTGTTACAGTCTCTGCCGGTCTTAGAGAGAACACTTGGTGTTACAGTCTCTGTTGGTCTTGGAGAGAACACTTGGTGTTACAGTCTCTGCTGGTCTTGGATAGAACACTTGGTGTTACAGTCTCTGTTGGTCTTGGATAGAACACTTGGTGTTACAGTCTCTGCTGGTCTTGGAGAGAACACTTGGTGTTACAGTCTCTGCTGGTCTTGGAGAGAACACTTGGTGTTACAGCCTCTGCTGGTCTTGGAGAGAACACTTGGTGTTACAGTCTCTGCTGGTCTTGGAGAGAACACTTGGTGTTACAGTCTCTGCTGGTCTTGGAGAGAACACTTGGTGTTACAGTCTCTGCTGGTCTTGGAGAGAACACTTGGTGTTACAGTCTCTGCTGGTCTTGGATAGAACACTTGGCGTTATAGTCTCTGCTGGTCTTGGAGAGAACACTTGGTGTTACAGTTTCTGCTGGTCTTGGAGAGAACACTTGGTGTTACAGTCTCTGCTAGTCTTGGATAGAACACTTGGTGTTACAGTCTCTGCTGGTCTTGGATAGAACACTTGGTGTTAGTCTCTGCTGGTCTTGGATATAACATGTGGTGTTACAGTCTCTGCTGGCCTTGGAGAGAACACTTGGTGTTACAATCTCTGCTGGTCTTGGAGAGAACACTTGGTGTTACAGTCTCTGCTGGTCTTGGAGAGAACACTTGGTGTTACAGTCTCTGCTGGTCTTGGAGAGATCACTTGGTGTTACAGTCTCTGCTGGTCTTGGATAGAACACTTGGTGTTACAGTCTCTGCTGGTCTTGGATAGAACACTTGGTGTTACAGTCTCTGCTGGTCTTGGATAGAACACTTGGTGTTACAGTCTCTGCTGGTTTTGGAAAGAACACTTGGTGTTACAGTCTCTGCTGGTCTTGGAGATAACACTTGGTGTTACAGTCTCTGCCGGTCTTGGAGAGAACACTTGGTGTTACAGTCTCTGCTGGTCTTGGATAGAACACTTGGTGTTACAGTCTCTGCTGGTCTTGGATAGAACACTTGGTGTTACAGTCTCTGCTGGTCTTGGAGAGAACACTTGGTGTTACAGTCTCTGCTGGCCTTGGTTAAAACTACTTGGTGTTACAGTCTCTCCAACTGGAGGTTCCAATGCAGATGTGAAACCACCCTCATCAACACACTACCTGCAACAGTCC
Source organism: Eleutherodactylus coqui (assembly GCF_035609145.1). Classification (NCBI taxonomy): domain Eukaryota; kingdom Metazoa; phylum Chordata; class Amphibia; order Anura; family Eleutherodactylidae; genus Eleutherodactylus; species Eleutherodactylus coqui. The sequence continues at coordinate 123,025,956 of NC_089847.1, read as the reverse complement.
TCTAGATAGGAACCCCCCCTATGGTATATCTAGCAGAGTCATGACCCACGTAAGCAATGTAGTGCGCCAATACTGTTGCAGTTTCACGTCACTCCGGAGTAGGGAAAGCTGGGTGACGCCAACGTAGGAGCTACAATGGCAGCCAGACGGACCATCACCCAGTTTTCCTAGAATCAGGTATAACTAAAAATACAGAATTTTCATCGGAAGACGAGGACGCAGGACTTATATTTGGAGTAAATCGGTTTATCTTCTCTTGGAACAGAAGCTTCTGTTAGCCGCAGATTTTAGTGGCTGGAAAGACAAACTTTTCCACTCGACCGGTTTATTTTTAACCGTATTCGCTTCTGCCGCTTTGGGTTTATCCGTCTTGTGCTCAGAAATAATTGAAGTAAAAATGAGCAAAACAAAGAATGGAAACATCATGTTCATGAGAAAACTATTAATGGAGGAGCCAGAGATGATATCGAGGATCACAAGGGAGAGTTTTCTTCTGAGGTTGATTCAAACCAAATCGCCTTGAAACTTAAAGGGAAATGGCAGTAAAACAAATCCTAAGTTTTCTACAGGTGTATTATGAGCACAAGATGGCGGTCGTAACGTAAAGGCTGGGGTGTCATTTCTTTCTAGGTTCCTTTCTTTTAATAAAGGTAGTGTGCCATCAGGAAATCACCATTTAGAAGTCATGTTTTTTATGTTGAATATATTTTTAAAGAAATTTTTGGTAATTTTTGCAATTTTCAACGTCCGAATCTAGGCTCATCATCAGACCACCAGTAGAGAGAAGCGTCTGACCAGACTGTTAGGGGGTGTTAGGATCAGTGGATGTGTGAGGGCACACAAGGTGACCAGGCTCAGGGTGCCCTCTACATACCACCAGTAGAAAGGAGCATCTGACCCGACTGTTAGGGGGTGTTGAGACCAGTGGGTGCATGAGGGCACACAAGGTGACCGGGCTCAGGACCCCCCGACAGACCAACAGTAAAGAGGTGCGTCTTACCAGACTGTTAGGAGGTGTTGGGACCAGTGGATGCGTGAGGCACACAAGGTGACCGGGCTCCGGACCCCCTACAGACTACGAGTAGAGAGGAGCGTCTGACCAGACTGTTAGGAGGTATTGGGACCAGTGGGTGTGTGAGGGCACACAAGGTGACCAGGCTCAGGACCCCCTGAAGACCACCAGTAGAGAGGAGCGTCTGACCAGACTGTTAGGAGGTGTTGGGACCAGTGGGTGTGTGAGGGCACACAAGGTGACCAGGCTCAGGACCCCCTGAAGACCACCAGTAGAGAGGAGCGTCTGACGAGACTGTTAGGAGGTGTTGGGACCAGTGGATGTGTGAGGGCGCACAAGGTGACCGGCTCAGGACCCCCCGACAGACCACCGGTAGAGAGGAGTGTCTGACCAGGCTGTAAGGGGGTGTTGGGACCAGTGGATGGGGGCACAGAAGGTGAACAGGCTCAGGACGCCCCAACAGACCATCAGTAGAGAGGGGCATCTGACCAGACTGTTAGGGGGTGTTGGGACCAGAAGATGTGTGAGAGTGTAGTGGCCCAATACATGCTTTCCTGGCCCCTCCATAATGCCATATATGTACGTTTTATGTAGATGCTCTGTGCAAAAGTGTTTTGTCGTTCTGTTGTGTGTATTGCACAGCTGCAGGAAGTGAGAGGTTAATGTCTGCAAAGTGTGAGCTGACTGTCTGTAAATGTATCAATTTATGTCCTGTCACATGGTATGAGAGAGGCTATAAATGTGAGTGCTTGAGAGCGGAAAAAGGTTTTCCATCAAGTTCCATCTTTGCTTCCACCTAAAGCACAGAGACATATGGGGGCACCTTCAGCCCTCATGTGTTGAAAATGGAAGAGGAGGAGAGATTTCCTGAGCACAAGGATCAGTATTAGCAGTGAGTGAGCCCACCCCAGAGAGAGTGCGTGAGCCAGTCCTAAGTCTTTTCTACTGAAGACCCAGTGCAGAGGTACTCTTCTTTTCTCAATTGTTTATGCCCCAAACGTCCTAAAGTCTGGGACCCCTGGGTGGAGGTACGCGTTTACAATTGTCATACACACAGGCGTCCTGAAGTCTGAGATCGCTGTGTGGGGGTACTCCACCAGCAGACTAGTTAGTGCAGCTCTGGAGTATAATACAAGACATAACTTACAGGACGCTATAATATTGTGATGTACAGTATATATACAGTGAACTTGACTTTGTATAGATTCCATCTTTCTATATAAACTAGGTGGACAATCCCTTTAAGTAGGACCATCAGAATGTGATGCCTGCAGTGTTCCGTCTCGCTGTTCCCACTGATGAGTAATGGTTTTCGGAGACTTGTGCCCCCTTTAATAAAACAATATGTTTCTGTAGCCGGTCACATGGATGTTATTTCTTCCTCACCACCGGCTCGGGTTGATGTAGTGAAGTGAACACTCAGCAGGTAGAGCGCTTATTATGAAGCATGTCATTCAGTAAGCATGTTACGCACACTTCTCCAGCGCTGGACTTCAAGCTCGCTGGTAACAAGGTCCATATGGCTAATGGTTTTTGGATGAAGTCTCAGCACATAGATGATCCATCTTGGCTTCTTTTCTTTCTTTCCTAGTGGACGGACTTAGCATCGCGTCAGGCGCTCTCCTGCTCCACTGCTAATTCCTTGAAGGTAAAAGATACTTGCTGAACATGTCTCTCTGCGGAGTAGAGGTGCGGCTGATTGATCGCAGGGATCTCATGCCACGCAGACAGAACACCAAGCAGAGACACATGAGAGCAAAACATGGACGCTTCTAGACGCATACACTAAAGTGCAAATAAAAGGGAATAATGACCATTTAGATAGATAGATAGATAGATAGATAGATAGATAGGAGATAGATAGGAGATAGATAGATAGATAGGAGATAGATAGATAGAAAGATATGAGATAGATAGATAGAGATAGATAGATAGAGATAGATAGAGATTAGATAGATGGATAGATACATAGATAGATAGATTGAGATAGATAGATATGAGATAGATAGATAGATATGAGATAGATAGATAGATAGATAGATATGAGATAGATAGATAGATATGAGATAGATAGATAGATAGATATGAGATATATAGATATGAGATAGATAGATAGATATGAGATATATAGATATGAGATATATAGATATGAGATAGATAGATATGAGATAGATAGATAGATAGATTGATATAGATAGATAGATAGATATGAGATAGATAGATAGATTGAGATAGATAGATATGAGAGAGAGATAGATAGAGATTAGATAGATGGATAGATATTAGATAGATAGATAGATATGGGATAGATGGATAGAGAAAGCATTAAAGTACACATATAAAATAAAGCAATATAACAGTAAAGAAATTAACATTTTCTTCTTGAGGGCGGCTACCCCATTGCACATGTGCAGGTAATAAAAGAGGGACCTTCACTCAGGACCCCCAACAATAGCTAGAGTGGTGGGCTTCTGTTAACAGTGGCTCTTGGTCTGGGAACTACTGTTAACGATGCCTTACATGGACACTCATCCTGCATAAATACCTAAAAGGGAAATGAGAGTGGCTCCCCCCACTGGTCACAGAGGAACCTGCTTCATAAGGGTCCTGTGACTATAACTCATTACAGGGTGTCCCACCCAATGATCAGCAGCAGGTGATCATTTCTAAGGGTGCTTTCACATGGGACAGAAAATAGTGCACGGTCTGCGCATTGGGAGATGCCCGAACATACGAGCCATTATGTGTGATTGGTGTATTTACATGGGTGATGTTTTTCTTGTAGAGACACTGTGAGATGGAAAACGTGCAGCATGTTCTACTTTCATGCCGGCCTCGCACGAGACTAGAACATGCAGATGTGCCCGTGTTTGTGATGTGAGTCACGCCCAAGAATGTCGGGTGCAACTTGCTCTCACCCATGTAAATGCACTCTGAGGCTGGATTCACACGGGCGTCGGCATTTTTACATTCACCCGCCAGCGACTTAAAAACGCATGAACGGGCGCACAAATCTAACGTTTGTGTGCCCATTCAGATGGCCCTGGCGCGGCGAATATACGCCAAGCCCGCAATGCCGTTGGGCGGAGGGAGACATTTCAGTTCTGCTAAGCTGTTCTCCCCCTTCCCTCCCCTCGTCGTCTCTCGGCCAGGGGAGGAGGTGGGATTGGGCAGGAGCTAGAGTGCTAAGCTCCTGCCCTCTCCGCCCCTTGTTGCAGCCGCCCCATCCCATTGCAAATATCTGGCAAGGGGTGGAGAGGAGCAGGTAAGGGGGTGGGACTTTAGCAGTCACGCTGCTAAACTCCCTCCCACCTCCCTTCTCCGGCAGCTGTCATAGGCTCCCATAGGAGTCTATGCAGCTGCCGCCAGCGTAAAAGCGCCCAACCGAAATGCACTGCCGGCAGGGCGTTTTTACGCCATGGAAATACGCCCTTGTGCACTGATGCATTGTAAACCAATGCATCAGAGGGGCAGCGTATATCGAGCTGGCGTGAAAACACGGCCGATATACGCCCGTATGAATGCAGCCTAAGGCCGTATTTACATGGGCGATCTTCACACGTGAGTTCAGTGCGTTGCGAGACGGACAGAAGTTGAATAGAAACCATCATTTTCAATGGATTCATTTACATGGGTGATTTTTCGTTGCACCGCGTTATTCTTGCGCCATACCGCTGCGAGAACCCCGCGTTATTTCCTGTGGGAGATGAAAAACATCGCATTGCGCTTGCATGGAAACGCGATCAGCAGGTGAGTGCGAAGGGTTTTTTCCATTTTAACTTTTGGAACAAGATGCAATTTTTCTTTCACATTCATGAAAAACGCGAGTAACAATCGCCGTGCAGGAAAGCCAAAATATATCGCATGTGCTGAGAAATCGCAGAAAGAGTAAGTGTGATATGGGTCCGACTTCCTCTGACTTATACCGCACTCACCTGTGAAAATAGAGCCTGAGCAAAATACACGCAGACGATGCGCAGAGAGTACAACCCAGTGAGTCCATGGGTTTATTTTCATGGGCGCATTTTGCGCATTCATTTCTCGCGCTCGGAAAAAACAGGACCTGCTCTATTTTCCTACATATTGCACACTAAGGTCCCCGTAGAGCTGTATGGGAGGTGCGCAAATATGCGGACAAAAGCTCAATACTCTGCGCAATTCCTTGAAAAAAAAACATCCAGACCTTTTTAAGCTAAATGGCCTTTTAATCCACCGAAGGGGTTTGTTGTGTGAACCGTCCCTGTCTGCGCAAAAAGTCCAGTACTATCGTAGACACGCACAAATCAAACTCATCATCATCCCACTCATCAACCTCATTCATGCACGAATACGTTGCACTGAGGCAAGCGTATTTGCGCATATGGTTGTCTGAAACCACCCTAAATTTCTAGCACCACCACGAGGTAAATGCACCCGCTCGCAGTTCACATTCAAATCAATGAATCATCAACGTTCTGTATGGACACGCTGGGTCCTCCTGAGTGGGGGACGCACCCTGTAACCTCTCTCCACTCTGGCTGAAGACCCTTCAGAGGGTACCCCTTCTACTAACCCCCAATTTTCCAATAGGGTGTGGAGTTTGAGAGCTATTCACAACGAGGACAGTTTGGTGATTGACCACTAGAGGGAGCTGTCCCAACACATATTACCAAAGAAGTTTCAAAACTTTTCAAACTCTTGGATCCAGTTTTGCCATCACATGTGTGTAAATGTCCCATGTGCGCATCGCTGAAAAATCCTACACATTCCTTAATGCAGTTTTAACCCTTTATCGGATTGTTACTATATGATATGTACCATCTTTTCGTTTTACGTACAGCACCGCTGCGATTCTATATTGACCACTGTGAATCCTTTGCTCCTGTATCATTGGACAACTAGGCAGGTTTGTCTTTAGGGGTCCTGGGAAAGCTGAGTGAGAACTTGTATGGGAGCTATAATGTCAATGACGGTCATACTGGCGGTCACCCAGCTTTCCCAGGATCGGATATATGGAGAAGGGAAGTACATGGAGCCTGTAGTTCCCCAGCCTGTAGTCTCACCCTTTGCAGACTTGACTTTCTCTCTCCAGATCATCGGCAGTTTTATGATATGTTACTTTTTCTGTGTAAGACAATCCGGGTGTAAGCGCCCGCACTCAGGACTGCGCTGCTGTTTCCGATATGGTGGCTTGTGATGAAACCAGCCCCCCCGATGCCCGGATGTGTCACTATGGATCTGCATTGTACATCTGATCCCCACATCACTCAAAGCAAAAAGTCTAGCTTTGTTCTGTAGAAAGGCGGGCGGCTTTTATTGTATTTAATACTTTTTATGATGTCAGTCAGGGAAAGTGTAACCAAAAACTCTCCAGATCCAGACGCTCCGTCCTCGCCTGTCGTGACGTACGGAGATGGTTTATGTATGGAATAATACAGTATAATGGAAACAACATATCCAGTACATAGAAGGTACGTCAAGCTCCTATAGACCAAGGGGGGTGGTGGGTGAGATGATGAGGAGCAAAGTGTGAGGGAGACAAGAAGGGGCATGAAGGCAACGGACTGGGAACTATGGTGCCTGAGCTATGGAGTATGGCAAAGGGCAATGGAGAGTGCAAAGAATTATGAGTGGGGTAGATCACCCATTGGGGCATACGTTTGCTCTTCATGCATGTTCCTTGCCACAAGGGGCGCCACTTATTTGTTGGCAAGCCCCACTGATTTTGATGTGCATGTACTGGGTTGGTGAAATTAAACTTCCCCAACTCAGAGATCTCCAAATGAGACGAAAGTTAGACAATGGCCACTTCAGACGATGCGCTTGGCATTTGTGAAAAAAAAAATAGTGAAAAAAATCGCTGATAGGTGGCGCTGTGGCAAACAAGTCACGCTACAAATGTTCAATAAGGCCCTCTTGGTTTTCAACAACGCCCTCCATTCACAAAACCATGCTTTTCACTACTGGATGAATGCTGTCCTTCAGATCTGACACTGTTGCCGGTCTGTCTTGGTAGACCTGGTCCACTAGAGCGCCACCTATCAGCGACTTTTTTATTACAATTTTTTAAAATGGCGAGCACATCATGGAAACTGGTCACTGTCCAAATTTCAGCTCATTTGGAGCAGCAGAATGTCTTACAGCTGCCTCTTGAGTTGGGCAAGATAAGCTTAGCTAGCCCTGTATATACCCTTCACATCTATACCCAGTAGTATATGCAAGGTAGGAATTCTCACAGTCATCTGTATACATATATACCCATGGGCCAAATCGAGAAAAGAAAGACGTGGTCCAAACATCCATTTTGATGGTCTCTGCGTAAGAAGGGAGCTCAGGTTCAAGTTTGTGCTGTAATGGGCTCTGTTATATAATTTGGATGGTATAAGGGCGACCTCTACTGGCTGTCCTGCATTACTGCAGTTTGTGTATTTCTCTATGGAGTGTTGTATGTGACTTCTCATAGGCTGCAGGGGTCAGGTGGGAGAGCTGGCAGACTTGAGATCATAGAAAGCTGCAAGCTGGAGGGCAATTCCAGGGGTACTGAGCGTTAAGAGAGACTGCATTGCTGGGAGAGAGAGCTGCCAAAGGAGTGAGGAGTCATGTGAGACGTGTCCTGGGTAATTTGTGCCCGTGTGAAAGGGACAGTTGTAGAAGAAAAGAAGCCGGCAGTGTTTGAGAAGTGCAGCTCCATAATGCGCCAGAATAGACGTCACTGAGAGAACAAAGCTGCAGGGACTACAGAGACTGCTACAAAGGATTGACATCATCCGGCAGCTGTGCGAATCACAGTACCCCCAACCAGGGGCGTAACTATAGAGGGTGCAGGGGATGCGGTCGCACCCGGGCCCAGGAGCCTTAGGGGGCCCATAAGGCCTCTCTTCTCCATATAGTAAGCATAGTACTATGAGTAAAGCATTATAGTTGGGGTCTGTTATAAGTTTTGCATCGGGGCCCAGGAGCTTCAAGTTACGCCTCTGCCCCCATCAGATGTTCAAAGGCCCGTCACCTACATTACACTTTAGATATGTAAGTGAGGTTGGCCCTCAGAAAAAGGTGTGTGCGCACAGGTGGTGACTTAAAAGCAGGCCTGCCAGTTAAAATATGCGAGCTCGAGCCAACACCAGAGGAACACATATTCACCCGCCCACTGTGCCTAGGTTATTGGACAACATTACTGTGGTGAAATGCTGGGTGGTACTACCATGTGTCCTACAGCTGAAGTGTTACTGATCTATGGGATATAGCAGATTGTTACCATCTAGAGATGAGTGAGCGTACTCGCTAAGGCAAATTACTCGAGCAAGTACTGCCATTTTCGAGTACATGCCCGCTCGTGCCCCCGCATCTTTTGGGAAGAGTGGGCATGTACTCGAAAAATGGCAATACTCACTCGAGTAATTTGCCTTAGCGGGTAAGCTTGGGCATCTCTATTACCATTCCCCACTCACGTTAAAGTTCAGCAGACTCTTAGTTACAGTCAGGTAGGTTGTCAGACGTTTCTGAATACCCGAATATTACTCCTCTATTAACAGAAGCCTCTCCGGCAACTTCAACCCCAAGTTTGTTAAATTAACACAATATATATTTTTGTAAGCCTGGTGTCCGCATCGTACCCCGATTCCTGTGTTGCCCGCCCCTACCGTGACTTCTGCGCCCGTGGAGCAATGTGACTCAGGGCTATAGGCCTCTTGCCGTTGGACCACCGGTTTGCCCCACTTGTAATTGGTGTTTTGAAGCGCCGTTGATTGCCATCTAGTACTGCGCCTTCCTGAACCCTGAGGGTATATTCACAGGGGGCGGAAATGCTGCAAATGTTCTGCACTGACTTTGACGTGAGTTGACTTTGCAGCCTGTCACTGGGGTCGACTTCTTATGGACCGGTTTGTTTCAATGGCGCAATTTTTGGGGTAATTTATTGATTTGCTAAACTTATTTTAGGGGGGAAGATTGCAAAAAGAAATCCCCAGCAATGCAACTTTTTTTTCTTTTTCCACGGTGTATTGCCAAAAATAATGTAAGGTTATTTGACATTCAGCGATGCCAGAAAGATCGAGATTTTTTTCAAACGTTTTGGACTCTTGCATCATAAAAACATGTTTTATGGAAAAATAAGTCATTTTTGTGCCGCTGCGTTCTATGAGCCAGAATTTTTTTTATTTTTCAGTTGTTTTTTTGTGCCAAATGGGTTGTAGTTTTACTGAGACCGTTTGGGGTAAATACAATTTATTGACTAACTTTTATGCATTTTTGGGCGAAGGAGAAAAAATCTCTTTTTTTTTAATGCCATTATGTGTTTTAAATAATAAATTAAAGCGACCTTACAGTTTTGGGATTTACTACCTGCAGTTCTTCTCTGCTGCCCCTCTGATCCACCAGTTCAGGGCCCTATTTTTGGCCATCAAAGATGGCTATAGCGATTTTTTTTTTTTTTTTTATAAACTATTTATGTACTATTTTCGTTTTTTTAGACCCCCATTAAAATCAATGGGGAATAAATGAATCAGTTTTTTTATGTTTTATTTCAGTTTCTCCCCTCCAACGCAGGTGTTCTAGCAGACTCAGCACCTCGTTTAGCAGGAATAGATTGCTGTAAAAATGGATGCGCGGACGGACTCATTTATCACAAGTATCTAACAGTAGGACTGTTCTTTTTGCCCACAGCAACCAATCAGAGCTCAGCTTTCATTTCTAAAACTGCTCTGGTAAAATGAAAGCTGTGCTCTCATTGGTTGCTATGGGCAGTGAGGACAAATTACTGTTAGGGTGCGTTTACATGTAGCAGAAATGTTATGGATTTTCCGTAGAAGAAAATCCACAACATTTATGCATCAAAAGTCGCAACAAAATCTGCACCATTGGTGCAAATTATGACTAAGGATCAGCTGCATATCCACAGCTAATTTCAGCATTTACAGCGCTCCCCTCACTTTGGAATAATTTGCGCTGGCAGCTCACCCAGTCACCCGACAGCTGCTAGTGAATGCAGTGCTACTGGTCAGGTGATGCCAATTCCGCATCACCTGATCAGCGAGGCAGTGCTCACTGGCGGATGCCGGGTGAACAAGAATCAAGCTTGTAAAATAAATACATCACAAGTAATAAGCTCAGTACATATATACAATACCAGAACCAAGCTCATACTATGAATACAGCATGAACCAACTTCAGTACATAGATACAGTGCCACAACCAAGCTCATAACATAAGTACAGCACCAGAACTAAGCGATCCTGTTGAAGTGGAGCCAATTGCCTGACAGAACTGACGGAACATTAGAAGACATAGCCAGGGGGAGAACGATTCATGTAGATCCAGAAGAGACTGGCACGTGTAGGAAGAAGATGATTTGGACGGGCAGATCTAAGGGGTGCGATCGCCCCCAGCCTACATCTGTTTGTTCCCCTTCCTACAAGCTATTGGCCATCTCCCTGAATAGGTAGTACATAGCTAAAGCCGCTCATGAATGATACTAACAAAGACTACTTTGCAATTAAAAGTGGATGTCACGTGTTCTACACAGATGGCGGGTGGAAACTCAGATTAATCCCCTCTGATGGACTCTTGCACATTGGGTGGTGGTTAGAGATGAGCGAGCGTACTCAGTTCGGGTGTTTTTGCACTCGAGCACCGCTTTTTCCGAGTAACTGACTACTCGGGCGAAAAGATTCAAGGGGCGCCGGGGGTGAGCGGGGGGTAGCAGAGAAGAGTGGGTGGGGGAGAGAGAGCTCCCCCCTGTTCCCCACTGCTACCCCCCGCTCCACCCCGGCGCCCCCCGAATTTTTTCATCCGAGTAGTCAGTTACTCAGAAAAAGCGGTGCTTGAGTGCAAAAACACCCGAACAGAGTACGCTCGCTCATCTCTAGTGGTGGTACTATATGTGGAGTGTATGGGTGCAGAATCACCCTCTCGCCATTGCCTGCTACATATGGAATGGTTGGTGCATGCCAACTTGGTTCTGGGGCAAAAACCAATGTTTTTTGCATTGCCGTAACCCCTTCCCCCCAGTACTGCTTGAGACTGCTATCTGCACATTGGCTTTGGGTCAGAGACGCCACAATCCAGCTGTTCTTATCTCCATAGTCTCCTTGCTCAGAGCTGGAAGTCTTTAAGTCTATTTCAGGGCTCATCTGTACAGAATGGGGCTGATGGATCTGCATTGTGTGTCAGACACTCACCGCCTGTCGGCACCACTCACTCCTGTTCTTCTCATCGGCTTCCTCTCTCATTTAGAACATTCTGGGCAACGTGCGGGGAATATCGCTGACAATGCTGCACCGGAGAAGGCTTTGTAGTCCCCGTCTCGGCAGCCATGTCGTGTTTCGGAGGTGTGCGTGCTGTCGAGCATACAATATTTATGCGTCAATCTGTCAGATTTCCATATGAAGTCAATTAAAGTTTTTTTTCCATATAGCAGGAACTGGAAATGTTCTGGGGAAGAAACCAACATCATTCTCTTCAATGGAGTCAAGCTACAATACAGCCCATGGGCAGATGTGGCGCTGTTACGGGAAGGAGGCAGCCATGTTTTTTTTATTATGGACAACCCCTTTAATAGGGGAACTGTATGTTAATTATGGATTCACAGCACTCTTGGCTAATCCAAAGTTGGAACTAACTTCTCTCGCTGCTTCTGATACTAAACATCAAATGCTCTCTCGTAAGAAAGGGTCATAATTCCCAACTAACTATAGTTCCATTGGAGAGGTACTCCCCTCGTCCGTCACAGTCTCCAGCGTGCGCACACTAACGTCTTGTTGGATCGGTCTTACATGTCTTGCCTCTTTGTCGAATACAAGTCCATAGTGATGTTTGCCTCAAGGGCTGAGGTCAATGCAGGAAGGAAGACTTCCTCTCCTATCATATGGTGCAACATCCTCTTCAGCCACTGGTCATCAGGCCCTATCTCTTCACCCCGGGTCATCAGGGCTTCTTAGGTGGCCTCTTCCTATGCTGCTCACCAGTCTCGGGGCAGCGCTGCTCATGCCGCTCTCATTATTTCACTTGTTGGCCTCTGACAGGGGCGTAGCTATAGGGGTTGCAGTCGCTACCGTGTCCTGGAGCTTTAAGCGTCTCAAAAGCTCCTCTATCGTATAAGAAAACACCATAGCACATGGACGGTTGGGGGGCCATGTTACAGATTTTGCATTGCAGTCGCCTACATATAAAAAAAATCTTACATAGCACCAACTTATTTCACAGGACATTCAAGCTGGGTGCTCATTTTACTGACCTCAGAAAGGATGAAAGGCTAAGTCGACCACCTGAACCAAGCAGGGATTGAACTTGCAACCTTCAGGTTGTGAGTGAGAGCTTAGGACTGCATTTCTGCTGACTTAGCACTCTGCGCCTAACGGGGCTCTGATACAGTCTCTACCTAATGTTTTAAGATTCTAGTAACGCCCCCACCTGCTAGTGTTGCATCGATGGACTTTTTAAGAGACCCAACAATGCAGAGGAAAGTTGTGGAGGGGCCTCCATGCTGAAGTTTTGCATCTGGACCCATGACCCTATAGCTTCGCCTCTGGCCTCTACTGTTGTACCTCTCTGCTGGGTTGCTCACACGCTGCTTCTGCTGCATCCACTGACTCACTGGCGCAGCTAAAATCCCCTGCAAGGTGCAAGAAAGCTCCCAAATTTTTGGAATGCTGGGCAGGGCTTTGCTTCCTAGCACTGACACTCTAATTGCATAAGGCTGCATTATCAGGTACATTTGGGGTTCGCTGCACTCCGCCCACCACCGCTAGGCCATCCCGACGGCTACTTAAAAAATGAAGCAGGGTGGTGGTATGTTATGGGGCGACAAACCGAGGCAGCATTTATTTTTTTAACTAAACTTTACTGAACTACGGTTAAATGTTCACTCCATAAGAGGGTCCATATCTGGGACTGGGAGGGGGCGGGGCTTAACAAGCAGCACTTTGGACCACTGATCGGAGCGGTCTGACTGCTCCAATCTGTACGGCAAAGCTTTAGAAGCTCCACCCCCTTACATTTATATGGTATAAATAGCATATTATCCACTACAGATTGATGTGCAAGATTCAGAAAACTTCACACGCTCGATAAGAAATCTGCAGCATAAATTAACCCTCAGGCCGCCTTCACGCTGGTGAAAAAAATCGCACGATTTTTGAGTGGTGCAAGAGAAAACGCAGAATTATGAAGCTTTTCAATGACTTCATTCCCATCTGTGATGTTTTCTGTCATCCAATGTTGCGAGATTCGTAGATCACAGCATGCCCTATGTTTCTGCGTTTTGCCCATGTTTCCCTATGGAGCCTCCAACATATCGCATTGCAAAGCACAAACTTGCGATGTTCGTGCAATGCGTCTTTTGCATTAGCAACACCTGACATCGTCTATCGCGCAAGAAAAACGCAGGGTGCTGCGATGCGCAATGAAAAAACATTGCTGACGTTCAAACATCATATGGTCAAATATGCAAATCCGTCCTGGTAAACACGGGAAAGCACCGGATGGATTCTGTCATATGTAGTAAATCTTATCAGAACTGAAATAAATGGACTCACCTGACACCAAGCGAGACCCCCGATGGAGGGACTGACCGCTCGGCACCTGTAGTCCAGGTGTACTTGTCGTATATCAACATTTTTTTTTCTCCTAGGTCCTCTGTGTCCAGTGGTCCAAGGCGGCAGCAGAGAGTGATCCCCAATACTCCAAGATGAGGGGATTAAAACCAAAGGGCCAGAGACTCATGCGGCGGATTTTTGTAACAGAATTTTAAGTGGAATCTGCCCATTTCTGCGCCAAATCCGCATCCCATTGCATTGAATGGGATTCCATGCCGCAGTCTATATGGCACAAATTTTTTCCACGTGCAGAAAGAAAAGAAGTGACGTCATTTTCTGACATGGATTCTGTGTTGCTTCCGTACCGAATCCATATTGGGAATTCCGCACACTGATTTGCCAATTGAAAAAAATCCGCGGCCAAATAGTTGCATAGTCATGACAGATATCAGCAGCTCATGGGAAACTCATGATGGATTCAACCGTCTCAACATACCCTTGGGTTGAAGGATCGGGTGTGTCTGGTACCGTACATCCCGGATTGCTAAATGAACTTTTGGGGTCTAATACCCGATCCTGTTTCTCACTCAGCAGCAGTGGAGACCAACCTGGGGCTCTTCAGCTATTGCAAAAATACAACTACCAGCATACTGGGAATTGTAGTTTTGCAACAGTTAAAGAGTCCCAGGTTGGAGAGCGCTGCTCTGCAGGCATGGATTCACTAAAACACGCCCAGGGCTGGAGGGCCGATGGTTCCCTTACTGTCATTGGTGATGATTGGATTGCTGAAATAGAAAGAGGAGGAGCATCTAGGGGACCCGGTGACAAAGTAGGGCTGCACGTAATATGGTTGACAATGGTGTCTACTTATTTCTCAGCGTAGACGTCTAGAGCGCAATCATCTGAGCTTACAAAGTAATGAGACGCACGCACTTATACAGGATATTTGTATCCGTGTCGGCCTTAGGTTAGAAGACAACTTGTACCGGATTTTTTTTTTGTGCCCACCATAAAGGAAAAAAAACCAAATATATATATATAGTACTGAAAAGCAGTCTGCCTGTGCAGTAAGCAAGAAGATAGCAGCATATGCACACCAGAGCAGCTCAGTGATTAAATATTATACCATAACCAAGCTCATATCATAAATACAGCACCAGAACCAACCTCAGTACATAAATTCCACACTATTATCAAGCTCTATACATAAATACAGCCCAAATACCATGATCATAACATATATACAGCCATCAGAATAAGTCAGTGAATAAACACTGTAACAGAACCAATATTAATACAGTACTAGAAATAAGTTCAGAACTTAGATATGGCACCAGAACTAAGCTCAGTATATAGATACAATGCTAGAACAAAGCTCATAACATAAATACAGCAGTTGAAGTAAGATATTGTGTTTGGGGGGGGGGGGGTGGACTAAATAAATAGGAACCCAGCCTTGTATGGTGTCCAAATAACACAATCACCCATACAGATCCCAAATAACAGTGCTATACATTGCCTACATAAACTACCATGCAGTGTCTGTATAACAGGACCCTACATAATATCGCCATACAGTAGCACAAGTTATGGTGTCACAGTTACACCACCATACGATGCGTAATAATACCACAGCCGGTGCAATAATGTACGTTTGTGGCAACCTAGTGGTGATGACAGGGTGGAAGAGGTCCTTAAAGGGGCGTTACAGTTTGGAAAAACTATTTTCACATACCTTATTAGTTAATGAGTTAATACAGGGAGTCCTTTGATCAAGATCCTCATCTCTTTGCCTTAGTGGAGAAAGTTTATAAGAGCGCTCCTTAGTGTGGAGGGCCTGTCCTGTTCTGCATTCACTCACTGATATGAATAAGCATGGTGTAATACTTCATGTCCCCTGTGGAGGCACTGCAGGGAAATTGAACACATACTGTCAGGATTTTCACAGAGATTACAGCTGATTGCTGGGGGAAAACTTTGTGATCAGCTAAGAAGGGATTGTCTAAAGCAGAGAACCCATTTGAACAGGCCCGTAGGTTACTTCCCCCCCCCCCCCCCCCCCTTGGCTTAGCTATAATCAGATCCTAATAATAGCCACAAGTAATAAGAACCATGTAAAGATAAAGTCAAAGATGTTGTGAACCTTTGTGCTGGCGGGCACACATCTGACCCCCAAATCTCCCGCACATGGGTTAAATGCCTCATGAAGTCTTATTGCAAAGTGTTTTGAAATTGCAAATACCACATAAATGCAATATATTATTATTGTTATTATTCGCATGTGTAGCTTGAAGTTAAATCCTCCGCTTGACGACGATGCTTTATTGAGATCAAAATCCAGACCCCAATAACATTCAGGGCTTGTTTTTTATGAGCTGCTATGAACTTTTGGTAAGTCAGGGGCTCGATCCCTCCCCCCAACATCGCGCACACATTTGGTGCTCACAACTTTTCTTTTGTTGCTCCTGTTTCAAATACAAAAAGGTATATAAGGTCGGAGTCCAGAGAGAGACAGCGGGGCCCGTAGCCTATAGAGGTGGGGATGTTCAGCCGAGGGGCTCGGGGTACTGTAACATGTGGAAAGTATCATTCTTTCAACAATCATGAAAGTGCAACATCTGTCGGAAAGACGCCAGGGCTCGGATAATATTCCGCAGTTACGGTTTGATCAGGGCTGATGGCTATCATGACAGGTTTACTGGAAATTAGGAAGAAGCTTTATCTCATGTGCACTGTGAAACTTCCCACTGTGGCGTCAAGATCGAATATAGTCCTTGAACAGTTGGGATGTTCTACGGGGGCGCCAAAGAAGCTAATTGTGGTGATGGACTGTAGGACCTTCCGAAGGCTCCGGCGCCTCATCAGGTTCTGCAAGAGGGTGACACATACCGTACAAACTAAAGCCCATCGGGTATCTTTAAATACTGTTAGTATCATTTGTTTTAATACTGTGCCCCCTGCGCGCTGGGAAGGGCGACCTGTGGCTGGAGCAACGTGCCAAGTATCACCATCACCAGGGTGTGGTATATATTGGAAGGCGGTAAATCAGTGTAGAGATATTGGAAGTTGACAGAGAAAGCTTCCAAGTGTCAAGTCCAAGGCCTAAGGGTTAGTGAGGCGGGGACTGAGCTCCACTGATTTAGCCCCCCCAGCGCCCAGGAAGAAATCAGGCTCCGCATAGACTACAATAAAACCCATTACGTTGGGGATGGATATGGGCTTCATTGCTTCCAGCGCTGATAAGACCAAGCCATGGAACCGGAAGGAGTACCGGTTACTAATAGCGGGAGACAAGAGCGGGCAGATGACTTGGAAGCCAGGTTTCCCTTGGAGGACTCTGCTACCTGAGCTACAGGTAGGTTCCCGAGCCAACAGAGACTATACAACACCTATCAGCCGATCCCAGGAGGTGGACTCTGCCACCCGTTACAGTTCCACCGGGCAGTCAGCTATTTGATACTGTGTATCTCTTGGTGTCTAGCAGTAAGACTGAGGCGGCATCCTTGCTCAGAATAATTTTGCTAAACATATGCGAGAGGGCTCCGGGTTTCCCCAACTTTCCGGAAATAAGTTCAGGTTGGCCCAGTGGGTAACAAACCGATTTGTCTCCGGGTTATGGAGCGCCAGACCAATCTCCTACAGGAGGTCATAGTGCCCTTATCCTGCCTATTAGGTAGAGGGGTCAGTAGGGACTCCTGCCCCAGTTCCAGCCATACGGATTTGGGAGAGGGCTGGGTCTTAAGGCGGGCTCTGTTGGCGGCAGCAGCACTGGGACTAGGTGGGAAACTGAAGTAGGTCTCAGAACTTGACATTAATGCATAAAACAGCAAACTTCCCCTTCTTTCTCCAGAGGAAACTGTACCCGCAGGGCAATTTACTGCCCCAAGGCAATATAATCACAGGAGATACTCTTCTTGCCTTCCTCCGTCCGCAGCTGGCTGTTCCTCCTCACTTCCCTTTAGTTTTCGCACCCTCTTAAAGTAATAGTACTTGCAAACCAACATAAGAAAACATGTACCCCCTTATACAGCTGAAAACTTGGTAAACTGTACAGTCTCTTATATTTGGCAGTGAGCAACCAGCTCACTCGGGCTGATGATCGCACTCTGGCTTGTCTGGCACACTCAGCGCTCTCTTTCCAGGCAACACCCCTCTAGAGATCTCTAACGGTCCCCTGTGACCCGCCGGCATTCAACAAGGAACATCTACACAATGCCGCTTCCATCCCCTTACTCATCACAGCGCATGCGTGTCCACCCTATTGCATGTCGCACTGC
Source organism: Eleutherodactylus coqui (assembly GCF_035609145.1). Classification (NCBI taxonomy): domain Eukaryota; kingdom Metazoa; phylum Chordata; class Amphibia; order Anura; family Eleutherodactylidae; genus Eleutherodactylus; species Eleutherodactylus coqui. The sequence goes on along the minus strand of NC_089847.1, from coordinate 123,008,158 downwards.
GAAGCGCACAGGAACCAGGCTTATATACTCCAACTCAGCCACGCCGCCCGTCGTACTCTGTCGGAGCCGCCATTACAATATGAACAGTCACCATTTAAGAGAGACATCACAAAATAAGGAATACATTATAAACATAACACTTCTTTAGGAAGAACCCAACAGTGACGGTCTTAAGGGGGTTTTCTGATAGTTTACATTGGTGGCAATGGGGTGTCGGGGGGTATAATAAAAAATAATACACATACTCACCTATTTCTGCTCGCTGCTTCCCCGCCGCGCCCCTGCCACTCCAGTGCTGTGTTTACATCAGCGGCAGCAGTCATATGGGTTGTTTACCCACGTAACCACTGCAGCCAATGGGAGGCCAGCAGAGGCGTCATAAGTGATGTCCCGTAAACTTGCCTCAGGGCTTCTACAAAGCCCATGTGACAGGTTTACGGGAGGTCACAGTCGTGCTGCCCGGATGACGTCACTTGCCAAATACCGCAGCATCAGACCGGCGCTGTGGTAAGTATATTTATTTTATATAGTTCAGGCCATGGGAAGCCTCAAACTATATAAAAGGATTACATTGGAAAACCTTTTAAAGTGGGATGGCGACCTATACAGAATTGTTTTGGGCATCCCTGCCCCATCATAAGAAAAAACCCAATATATATTGCATTAATAGGCTATCTGCTTGTGGAGAAAGCAGCAGGATAGCAACATGCTCACAATGGAACAGCTCAGCGAATAAATTCTGTACCAGAACCAAGCTTAGAAGATAAATACAGAACCAGAATGAGGCTCATAACATAAATACAGTACCAGTACCAAACACATAACATAAATAGAGTAACAGAACTAAGCAATTGTGTTGCAGAGGCGCCAATGGACTGACATTGGGGATTCGGAACATCAGAGAGGAAAAGACATAGGTGAATGATTCATGTAGCTCCACAATACACTGCCACGCAAAAAAAGGGTCATCTGCCTAGAAGGCTCTAAGGAGGATGACTGTCCTTAGCTTACATCTGCCTGGTGCCCCCCTATAAACTGGTGGCCGGCACCTTGTGCGACCACACAGGTCTCACATGGCTTAGACTGTTCATGGAGCCCAACTTCCCCATATATATTCTTACAAGATCATGAAAAGTACTTATGAAAGTAGCCCAGGAGCCTTGGGGGGCCCATAAGGCCTCTCTTCTGCATATAGGGAGCCCAGTAATATGAATAAAGCATTATAGTTGGGGGCCCTGTTACAGGTTTTGCATTGGGGCTCAAGAACTTCAAGTTACGCCTCTGCGTTGAGGGGTTAAGAGAAGTTGGGGGGCCCCAAGATAAACTTTTGCACCCGGGCCTATGAGCCTTTAGGTACACCCCTGGTCTAGACATGTTCGATTATTGACTTCCAGTTGGAAATGGAAGCTTGTCGGAAGGTCTTCACAAGCTGTCTCCTGTTTCCCTGATGTTCCTCACCGTAGGCTGAAGGCTTCCAGGACTTTTACTTCAGGGTATGAACCCTGACGATTGCAGTTCATTAGGTCATTCCAGGTTAAAATGGAATTTGTGCTAATTTGGGAGCAGACTAGATGCACCAGTGGGGTGGGTGGAGCGAAGTCTGTGGAGTTGATCTTTGACCCTCACATTGATCAGTAGGGATGACGCCATCAATCTTGGCAGGCAGTGGTGGCAGTGATCCAGTGCTGGATCCTGGATTATCTAGTATATATTAATTATCTTAGAGGTGGGAGGCTGTATCTTGGTTGACCCAGAAATACGACACCTCCAGATAACCATCCGTATAAGAAATTCAAAATACCAAACCAGCATGTTCTTTAGTATCGAACAGAAAGTAGTCATTTCTCACCGCAGCCAAGCCCGTAAATAGTAGTAATGGTTCCATCAGTGTGAAATTCTATAAAACAATGTCTATAAACATTTACAATAAGCGCCTGTTGTGCGTTAAACCAGCGTTACACGTCTCCGTACACAACTTTAATGCTGCTTATATATATAGTTTGTTTTAAAATATTGTCATAGATTTTAAAGGAGGATGTTTGGAATCAGCGCCTCGCGTTGTAAAATCCAGACCGTGCGTCGGCAACAGCCATACTTTGGTCACCGATTGTGCGATTTATCTATTTATCAGAGCAAAGTATGGCATTCTCCAGGCAATGCTTGATAATGTGCGAGCGCTGTATGACTATGCAGGAAAAGTACGGCATCCTCTAGGCACCGCATGGCTATGTAGGAAAAGTACGGCATCCTCTAGGCACCATATGACTACAGGAAAAGTACGGCATCCTCTAGGCACTGTATGACTACAGGAAAAGTACGGCATCCTTTAGGCACTGTATGGCTATGTAGGAAAAGTACGGCATCCTTTAGGCACTGTATGGCTATGTAGGAAAAGTACGGCATCCTTTAGGCACTGTATGGCTATGTAGGAAAAGTACGGCATCCTCTAGGCACTATATGACTACAGGAAAGGTACGTCATCCTCTAGGCACTGTATGACGATGCAGGAAAAGTACGGTATCCTCTAGGCACTGTATGACTGCAGGGAAGGTACGTCATCCTCTAGGCACCGCATGGCTATATAGGAAAAGTACGGCATCCTTTCAGCACTATATGACTGTGGGAAAAGTACGTCATCCTCTAGGCGCTGTATGGCTATGTAGGAAAATTACAGCATCCTTTAGGCACTGTATGGCTATGCAGGAAAAGTACTATATCCTCTAGGCACTGTATGACTTCAGGGAAGGTACGGCATCCTCTAGGCACTGTATGACGATGCAGGAAAAGTACGGCATCCTCTAGGCGCTGTATGGCTATGTAGGAAAATTACGGCATCCTCTAGGCACTATATGACTACAGGAAAAGTACGGCATCCTCTAGGCACTGTATGACTTCAGGGAAGGTACGTCATCCTTTAGGCACCGCATGGCTATATAGGAAAAGTACGGCATCCTTTAGGCACTGTATGGCTATGCAGGAAAAGTACGGCATCCTCTCGGCACTATATGACTGTGGGAAAAGTACGTCATTCTCTAGGCGCTGTATGTCTATGTAGGAAAATTACGGCATCCTCTAGGCACTATATGACTACAGGAAAAGTACGGTATCCTCTAGGCACTCTATGACTTCAGGGAAGGTACGTCATCCTTTAGGCACCGCATGGCTATATAGGAAAAGTACGGCATCCTTTAGGCACTGTATGGCTATGCAGGAAAAGTACGGCATCCTCTAGGCACTGTATGGCTATGCAGGAAAAGTACGGCATCCTCTCGGCACTATATGACTGTGGGAAAAGTACGTCATCCTCTAGGCACTGTATGGCTATGCAGGAAAAGTACGGCATCCTCTAGGCACTATATGACTGCAGGAAAAGTACTGTATCCTCTAGGCACTGTATGACTGCAGGAAAAGTACGGCATCCTCTAGGCACTGTATGACTTCAGGGAAGGTACGGCATCCTCTAGGCACTGTATGACGGTGCAGGAAAAGTACGGCATCCTCTAGGCACTGTATGGCTATGCAGGAAAAGTACGGCATCCTCTCGGCACTATATGACTGTGGGAAAAGTACGTCATCCTCTAGGCACTGTATGGCTATGCAGGAAAAGTACGGCATCCTCTAGGCACTGTATGACTTCAGGGAAGGTACGGCATCCTCTAGGCACTGTATGACGGTGCAGGAAAAGTACGGCATCCTCTAGGCACTGTATGACGATGCAGAAAAAGTACGGCATCCTCTAGGCACTGTATGACTGCAGGGAAGGTACGGCATCCTCTAGGCACTGTGTAACGATGCAGGAAAAGTACGGCATCCTCTAGGCACTGTATGACTTCGGGGAAGGTACGTCATCCTCTAGGCACTGTATAACGATGCAGGAAAAGTACGGCATCCTCTAGGCGCTGTATGACTGCAGGGAAGGTACGGCATCCTCTAGGCACTGTGTAACGATGCAGGAAAAGTACGGCATCCTCTAGGCACTGTATGACTTCGGGGAAGGTACGGCATCCTCTAGGCACTGTATAACGATGCAGGAAAAGTACGGCATCCTCTAGGCACTGTATGACTGCGAGAAAGGTCCAGTTCTCTCTAGGCACTGCTTGTCAATAAACAAGTCAATCCAAAAAAAAACTGGTTCTCCAGCCTCAGTGAATAGAAATTAAATTTTCTTCCATCATGGTATTAAAACACTCATGGTGCACATCCTAATAAAAGAGCGTTTACACATTTCAAACCATGTGGGTTCTTAGTTCTGTTTCATAGTATTTTCCAATTGTTCGACTATGCATAGGCACTGCAGGACTGTGTGGGAAACGTATGGTCCCACTAGGTGCTGTTAGGCAATGCACTGTATGACTTTATGGGGAAAGCATGGCATTCTGTGGGCACTGCTACACAATGTGGGGAAAGTATGGCATCCTCTAGGCACTGGATGATTATGTGGGAAGCATATGGTGCTCTCTGGGAACTGTTAAGTAATATATGACTATGTTGAGAAATTCTGGCACATTCCAGGCATTGTTAGACGATATATGACCATGTGGGGTGGTCACTGTACACACTGCTTAACAATGTGAGGAAAGTATGGCACGCACCAGGCATTTTATGACTATGAGAGAAAAATTTGGTGGCCTCTAGATACTTAATGACTATGAAAAAAAGAACAGTACCCTCTAGGCACTATGTGCGGAAAGTATGGCACCCTGTAGGCATTGTATGTCTATGGGGGAAAAGAAAAAGTACCCACTAGGCACGGTTTAACTATGAGAGAAAAGCATGGTACTCTCTAGGCACTGCACGACTACATAAAAAATGTATGGCGCCCTCTAGGCACTGTATGACTATGAGAGAAAAGCATGGTACCTTTTAGGAACTGTATGACTATGAAAAAAAAATATGTTACCCTCTAGGCACTTTATAACTGTGAAAGAAAAATATAGTACACAGTAGGCACTATGTGGGGAAAGTATGGCACCACTTGGCATTGTATGACCATGTGGCAAAGGTATATTACCCACTGGGCACCATATGATTATGAAAGCAAAGTATGGCACCCATTAGGCAATTTATGACTATGAGACAATAGTATGGCACCCTGTAGGCACTGTATGACTATGAGAGAAAAGTATGGCACCCTCTATGTACGTTATGACTATGAGAGAGAAGTATGGCATCCTTTAGGCACTCTCCCATTGCCTTCCATAACGTCCAGTTGGGCTGTCCAGTGCTTAAAGTGCTCTCCAGACCATCCTCTCACATCCAAGGGTCAAGGCCACCGCTACCTTCTCTTTCTCTCTCCATCTGCAGACTGTTGCACCTCTTCTGCAGACTGTTGCACCTCTTGTGGAAGCCCCCCCAGTAGCAACTCTGCACACTTACACGGTCCCCTGCGCTCTCTCATGATGGAGCAGCAGAAGTTGTCCCTTTTTATTTGGGGAGCCTCAGCCAATCACTAAGTGCCCTCTAGGCATGCTATGTTTAGGTGCACTAAAACTTGGCGCCCCTTTCAGTCCATCATGATAGCAATCATTTAACCCATTAGGGTAGCCCCTTGCAAACAAACCAAAGGACACGGCAGGGGGACAACTAATAGCCTCAAAGGGCTCCCTATATCTCAGCCTCTTGGACCGCTGTGACTTGGGGCGTAATAAGATATTGGGGTTAACTGAAGGTGTAGAATAACAGGTATCATCACCCCAGGGTTAATAGTGACAACGAGAACTGATGTGAAGAGTGTTATATCACAGCCCCTGATTATAAACGCCTCCTCCGAGTTCTTGTTATGTCTCCGAGAAATCATGTAAAGAAAAGTATTCTAAATAAGGGTATTTAAAGAAGTCTATGCGGAAAACGGGCCGGGGGAGGGCGGGGGGGTCAGTCCTTTGTCTCGAGTTAATAAGGTGGGAATACTTGGCGATGGAGCCTCATTACAGTGGAGTTACATGGAAAATGTTTGGGTGGTTAACCATTAACTCTCTCCACTAGTCTTGGCAACCTCATATTATAGCGTGTCCCAAGGCACGGGCGTCACCAAACTGGACAGGGTGACGCCGGCGACCCTCTCTTTCACGTGTCGGAGACACGCAAACATGCTAAGCTGTGTATCTTGTGGTAGAAATGGACTTTTATGACATCCCTTTGTAAATGAAACGCGTCTATTATGTTTTAATGCTGTTTAACCACACAAGAATAAAACCAAACTTTGCTGCCGGGTGATGAATGAAATACTAAGGGTCAATCGGGCACTGACAAAACTCCTTAAAGGGGTTGTACATGATCTGGAAAACATGGCTGCTTTTTACCGAAAAAACAGCACACACCAACACTTGTCCAAAGGTTGTACAGTATATGTTCCATTTGTTACAATGGAGCTGGTCTGCAATACTGGACACAACCTGTGGACAGGTGTGGCGCTGTTTTTGGAAGATAGCAGAAATGTTTTTCTAACTCTGTACAACCCCTTTAACCCCTTACTGACCACCAATACGCCTTGTAGGCGTCACTAGTGCGCATTAAACCCGCACATACATCTTTTTAATACGGTGGCTTGGCTGACGAGGGTCGATCCCGCTCCATACAGTGACGGTGTCGGCTGTTTCCTACAGCTGATACCCGCGTACAACAGCAGCGATCAGCACTCCCACTGATGGCAGTTGTTAACCATTTAAATGCCGCTATCAATTCTGACAGCTGCCCCATTCGGAGTTCAGGGATCCCGAACTGCCCCCTGTGATGAGATTGTGGGGTGCTGTTTGGTTGCCATGGCAGCTGGGGGCTTTTTGAAAGCCTCCAGGGCTGCAATTGGAGATTACATCATACTGCAGGAGCGATCAAACCATCGTAAATTCTTGTCCCCTGTAGGAATTTCAAAAAAAGTTAAAATCAGTATGAAACATGTATTAATAATTGTAAAAAAAAAAAAAAAGGTAATAAAAGTTTTTAAAAAATCCTTTCCCCATATTTATAATACAAAAAACATATTTGGCATCGCTGTGTCGATAAAAGTCCGATCTATCAAAGTAACGCATTATTTATCCCACATGGTAAATGTCGTTAGAAAAAAAAAACGCAATGTCAGAATTGTGCCTTTTTCCAGTCATGAATTGAATAGAAGTTAATAAAAAGCAATCAAAAAGTCCTATGCACTCCAAAATGGTACCAATAGAAACTACAGGACGTCCCGCAAAAAATGAGCCCTCACACGACTATGTCAACGGAGAAGTTAAAAAGTTATGGCGGTCAGACGTTGGCGGTGGAAAATAATTTTATTTTTTCCTAAGATTTTTTTTATAATTTTTTTTAAAGTAGCGCAGCAAAAAAATATAAATGTTGCATCTTCATGATCGTACCGGTCTATAGAATAAAATGATGTCATTTTTCTGCAGTGTGTACTCAGTAAAAACAAGACTCCACCCCCAAAGATGACGGAATTGTGTTTTTTTTAAATCCATTTCACTCCACTTGGAATTTTTTTTCAGTTTTGCAGCATATTATATGGTACATACAATACCGCTGAAAAATACAACTCGTCCCGCAAACAAGAAGCCCGCGGGCAGCCATGCTGGTGGATGAAAAAAAGGGTTATTTTTTTAACCCCTTCGTACCACAGAGGGTAAGTGCACATCCTGGCAGCGGGGTACTTAACGCAACAGGAAGTACAGTTACACCCTTAAGGATAAAGCGAGATCAGAAGAGATCCCGCGGGAGCCGGCTGTAACCGATAGCCAGACTCTATCTGCAACAGCGGGGGTGCATGGGGACGGCGCCCCCCGCTGTTAACCCCTTACACGCCACGATCTATGAAGACCGCGGCATGTAAAGGGCTCACAGAGGGAGCGCGCTCCCTCTGTGACATCATCGGACCCCTGCAATGTAATTGCGGAGGGTCGACGGGTTGCCATGGCAACAGGACGCCAGATACAGTTGTTTTGTTTTGTCATTGCCTATGATCGCTAATACCAGTGATAAGGCATTGCAGGACAGAATTTGTGCAATGCATTATCATAGCGATCATAGCAGCTATAGTACCAATCCCCAAAAGGGATATAAAAAGTGTAAAAAGAAGTTAAAAATAGTGTAAAAAAAAAAGAAAAACATTAAAAAAAAAGTAAGAAAAACTCCTTATTTGTGCTTTTCCCCCTATTGGTCTCAAAAAAATTTTTTTTAAATTAAATCCTACATATTTGGTACCATCGTATCCATAACAACTCGTACAACAAATTGAACACACTTTTTATCCTGCATGGCAAAAAGCATTAAAAAAAAACTAAGAAACTGAGGCAAAATGCTTATTTTTTTCATTTTGCCTCTCAAAAAAAGGCAATAAAAGTAATTTAAAAAGCTGTATGTACCCCAAATCGTACCCATTAAAACTAGAGCGCGTCACGCAAAAACAAGCCCTCACAGAGCTCCGTCCATGGAAAAATAAAAAGGTTATAGTACTTTCAATGCAGCGATTTAGAAAAAAAATAGTTTCCAAAAAAAAGTTTTTTTATTGCAAAAAAGGGGAAAAAACCTAAAAAAGAAAAAAGAATTTCGGCATCGCCGTAATCCTACCAACCTGCAGAAAAAATGGATTGTGTCATTTATGCTGCATGATTAACGCTGTAAAAAAAAAAACTATGTCAGAATTGATGCGTTTTCTCTCCCTGTTATCATAAAAAAATTATTAAAAGTTTTACAATATAGTCTATTTACCCAAAAACGGCACCAACAAAAACTACAGTGCACCGCGCAAAAAAACAAGCCCTCATACGGATATGACAACAGAAAAATAAAAAAGTTATGGCTTTTGAAAAGTGGAGATGAAAATCCCCACAAAAATCGTTGCGTCGTCAACACCAAGATAGGCCCGGTCCTTAAGGGGTTAAAAGTGGGGAGGAAAAAAACGAAAATGAAAAAAAAGAGGGGTTAAATAGATAAAATATCAACAATTTTTAAAAAACAGCACATAATAGGTATTACCGTGTTCGTAGCGCCCCGGCGATGGAAGTATTTTATTAATCTCGCTTGATGAACGCCATAGAAATAATTTGAAAAACTGAACGCCAGAATTGCTATTGTTGTTCGCCTCCCAAAAAACGTAATGAAAAGCAATCCAAAAGTCACATGGAGCTCAAAATGGTACCAATAAAAACTGTAACTCTTCCCGCAAAAAATACGACCTCACACAGCTCCACTGCTGGAAAAATAAAAACGTTCGGGGTCTTAAAATGTGGCGATGTAGATTCAGTTGTTTTTCTTTAAAAAATGTGTTTTTTTGTGCTGAAGTAGTAAAAAATATAAAAAATCTCTATAAACTCGGAATCGTGGTAATCGTGCCGATCAGAAAAGAAAGTTATCATGTTATTTTTTGCGAATGGCGAATGCCATGAAAGCAAAACCCCCAAAATGATGGTGGGATTTCTGAGGGGTTTTCAATCTCCTCCCAAAAAATGTAATAAAAGTTCTACAACACCCCAGAGTGCGGCCAGTAAAAAATATAACTCAGCCCCCCCCCCCCAAAAGCGCTTATAAGGCAATGTCAACAAGTCATGGCTCTTGCAATGCAACTATGAAAATCACGTAAGGTACAAAATAGGCACTAAGGGGTTAAACACTTAAAGGGGTTGTCCTGCGCCGAAACGTTTTTTTTTTTTCTTCAACCCCCCCGTTCGGCGCGAGACAACCCCGATGCAGGGACTTAAAAAAAAAACAGCACAGCGCTTACCTGAATCCCCACGCTCCGGTGACTTCTATACTTACCGGTTGAAGATGGCCGCCGGGGTCTGCTCCCTCCGTGGACCGCAGCTCTTCTGTGCGGTCCATTGCCGATTCCAGCCTCCTGATTGGCTGGAATCGGCACGTGACGGGGCGGAGCTACACGGAGCCCCATAGAGAACAGCAGAAGACCCGGACTGCGCAAGCGCGTCTAATTTGGCCATTAGACGGCGAAAATTAGACGGCAACCATGGAGACGGGGGCGCCAGCAACGGAGCAGGTAAGTGAAAAACTTTTTATAACTTCTGTATGGCTCATAATTAATGCACAATGTACATTACAAAGTGCATTAATATGGCCATACAGAAGTGTATAGACCCACTTGCTGCCGCGGGACAACCGCTTTAAGGGGAGAGTTATCAAAACTGGTGCAAGCAAGTAGAAAAGCGGAGGAGCTGCCGATAACAATAAATGAGATATCTGTAGCACCACCCACATGGCGCCAAGTCATACATAGTTGCCGAAAGTCACACCTGCTCTTTACAGATAGTAGGAGGTACCAAATAATTTGGGGAGGTACCAAAAAACTGAGGGAGGTGCCAAGGATTTCCACCTGTGGTGCAAATATACCCTTAACTGGCATCTGTGCACATCATGCCATGTTCTGCCACATTTGATACATTGTAGCTTTATGCAATTGTGTCACATGACAATAGGGAGGAGCTAAAGGCCTATGAATGGACAATAATCACAAAACCGGGGCAGGGGCAAGGTGATCTTGTGCCCTAGGCATGTTAGGCAAAGTCAACCCCCACCAGCAGCAACCCTCAGACTCAATTAAAAACCACTTTAGTCTTTATTGAAAGAGATTTAAACACATTTTGAAAAAAAGCTGCATACTGAATAAATATTCAATCTCTCACTTCACTTTTCTTCTCCATTTGGCCCAGACCGTCCTGATAATTTCTACAGAAAACTGCAGAGTTTTCTACCAAAACATCTTTAGGTCAGGGCATTGCTATAATGGGTGCAGAAATAGCAGTTGCACCAGAGGCGTAACTTGAAGCTTCTGGGCCCCAATGCAAAACCTGTAACAGGGCCCCCAACTATAATGCTTTATTCATAGTACTGGGCTCCCTATATGGAGAAGAGAGGCCTTATGGGCCCCCTAAGGCTCCTGGGCCCGGGTGCAACCGCATCCCCTGCATCCTCTATAGTTACGCCCCTCGGTTGCACTTAGGCCTTGAAGCATTATGGGGCCCAAAGGCGCCACTATCACAAAAAACACCAATATATCCTAGGTAGCCGCCTACCCCTAATCTCGGCCCTGGCAAAAATGAAGAAAAATAATGGCCCAATCACTCGGCTGTATATTCGTTGGGCCAATTACAACCTGTGAGGCTATTTAGAGGGCGGAATTTTCAGAAGGACTGATGGTACATGTGGAAAAAAATCGCTATATGTCCTATTTAGAGATGAGCGAGCACCAAAATGCTCGGGTGCTCGTTACTCGGGACGAAATTTTCGCGATGCTCGAGGGTTCGTTTCGAGTAACGAACCCCATTGAAGTCAATGGGCGACTCGAACATTTTTGTATATCGCCGATGCTCGCTAAGGTTTTCGTTTGTGAAAATCTGGGCAATTCAACAAAGTGATGGGAACGACACAGCAACGGATAGGGCAGGCGAGGGGCTACATGTTGGGCTGCATCTCAAGTTCACAGGTCCCACTATTAAGCCACAATAGCGGCAAGAGTGCCCCCCCCCCCCCCCACTGTCAGCATAAAGATCGTTCTCCTCTGCCATAGCTGTAACAGCTGTGGCAGAGAAGAACGATGTTTGCCCATTGAATTCAATGGAACCGGCAATACAGCAGGTTCCACTGAAAGCAATGGGCTGCCGGCGTGTGCGGGGATGAATTGTTGGGAAGGGCTTAAATATATAAGCCCTTCCCTGCAATTCATCCAGAAATGTGTTACAATAAAAATATATAGAGTATTGCTTTCTGGACGCAGGGCTTGAAATCCCCGCCTCCAGAAACACAGCCAATCACAGCCATTCAATGACATCATTGTCATTGGCTGTGATTGGCTGAAGGCACGTGTGTTTCTGGAGGCGGGGATTTAAAGCCCTTCGTAGAGAAATCAATGCTCTGCCGGGAACCAGGAGGGAGCAACAGCCTGCAGGAGCGCCGCAGAACGCCAGGAGAAGTGAGTAATGATTTTTATTCTTTGCTCCACTGTATTGCCGGCGTATAAGGTGACAGTTGGGGGGTCGTCTTATACGCCCCGTCGCCTTATACGCCGGTATATATTTTTATTGTAACACATTTCTGGATGAATTGCAGGGAACGGCTTATATATTTAACCCCTTCCCGACAATTCACCCCGCGCACGCCGGCAGCCCATTGCTTTCAGTGGAACCTGCTGTATTGCCGGCTCCATTGAATTCAATGGGCAAACATCGTTCTTCTCTGCACAGCTGTTACAGCTGTGGCAGAGAAGAAGGATTTGTCTTCTATATGTTCTCAATGGGGTCGGCGCTGCTGCCGCCGGCCCCATTGAGCGCATATAGAGAAGATTTATGGCCTTAAGAAGGACCGTTGGGGTTCTTGAAACCTAAAATCACTCCTAACACTCTCCCTATAGCAGCTCCAGCATCAGCAGCACTTTCCCTGATCTCTGTCAGAATGCATCTGTGGCGAGCCGCGGGCGGGCAGATTTCAATACTCGGGTGACACCTGATCTCGCCAGCCACTCACTGCAGGGGGGTGGTATAGGGCTTGAACGTCGCAGGGGGAAGTTGTAATGCCTTCCATGTCTTTCTATTGGCCAGAAAAGCGCGCAAATTTCTCAGGGAAGAAAGTGAAAGTAACTCGAACATCACGTGGTGCTCGTTACGAGTAACGAGCATCTCGAACACCCTAATACTCGAACGAGTATCAAGCTCGGACGAGTATGCTCGCTCATCTCTAGTCCTATTCTTGTCCATTTTCATGGATGAGAATAGGACATGCAGTGTGCAGGTAGGGGTGCCCCAAGCCTTTCTGCTGCCTAAGGCAAAGTGTAAAATGGCGCTCTCCACATAAAAATAACACTCATTTTGCAGGCAATGAAAGCACCAATACACAAGATGCCCAACACATATTTGAACCATAGAGACTTGTCTGAAGTGACAGAGTAATAGTAATCCAGTAGTGGTTCCAATAGTAAGTGCCCCCTTACTGGCCCCAATAGTAATAGTACCCCCTTAATGGCCCCAATAGTAATAGTACCCCCTTAATGGCCCCAATAGTAATAGTACCCTCTTAATGGCACCAGTAGCAATAGTGACTCTGTTAGAGGCCCCAGTAGTAATAGTTACCCCCCTTAGTGGTCCCAGTAGTAAAAGTGACCCTATTAGTGGTTCCAGTATTAATAGTGACCCCTTTTAATGGTCACAGTAGTAATAATGATCCCAATTCTGTCCCCCATAGTAATAGTGAACCCCATAGTCACCTCAGTAGTAATAATGACACTTGAAGTGGCCCCAGTAGTAATAGTGTCCCCGTAGTGGACCCCTGGCAGCAACCTGACAAGCATTGAACTCACTCCGTCTGCAGAATTCTTGTGATGACCATTATTGTTGTAATCAGTATGTGACCCCCTGACCTCAGCCATAATACTTAGTGGGGCTCCTTTGGCCCTAATGACATTGGATACTCTCTGTGGCATACTTTCTACTAACGTCTGATATACTTCAGCTGGTATTTGCCTCCATTCATCCAGAAAAAGTCAGGTGAGTTTTCTCAAGATGCATCATCCCATCTACAATGGTGCTAGGAGCGTTTTAATTGGACAGTTGAGTAATGGAAGAATGTTCTATGGAGTGATGACTTGCGCTACTGCATCTTCACATCAGATGGAGGTACATGGGTGTGGAGGATCCTGGGGAACACCTCTTGAATGCCTGGGTGTGGAGGATCCTGGGGAACACCTCTTACCTGAGTGTGTTGTGCCAACAGTTAAGTACGACGGATGCTCCGTTATGCTCTGGGGATGTTTTACATGGCATGGTCTCGGTCCGTTGGTTGTAGTGACAAGAACCATGAACATGGAGGTGACCCTGACATCCTAGACCATAAAGTGCTGCTGACAATGTGGCAATACTCTGGGAATGGTCGGCCATACTTCCAACAAGACAACGCACCTTATCACACATCCAATGCTGATTTACATTGTCTTGAGGATATGGATGTTCCATGATAGGACCGGCTGCACAGATTCCCAATCCGAACCCTACTGAACATCTATGGGATGAACTGGAACGTCAGGTCAGGAAATATGAACAGCATCCATCTTCTTTGAGAGAACTCATCAGACGTTTGCAGGATGAATGTAGGGAAATATCAGCTGAAGTGTATGAGATGTTAGTAGAAAGTATGCCATGGAGAGTATCCAATGTCATTAGGGCCAAAGGAGCCCCACTAAGTAGTAACATATGGAAATAGATATTACTTCTGATTATTGCTCAGGTGTCCAATTACTTTTGGTAGCATTGTGTATTTGATTCCAGGTCCGCAGGGTAATAACAACATGGCGGCATGGGTTGTTACACAGCTTTCCTAAGGCTTTGAATGGCAAACCTTTCAAGTCAAGCAGTAATATTGCAAATGCTGGGTAGAAGTCAACTTGCCAGTTGGCAGATTTGCTGTTCAGGAGTCTAGAAAAGTTGGGCGAAACCCTCTGTGGGTGCTGTAAGAATGACTGGACTGGTAGCCACCCAGCTTTTCCATACAGAACTATGACTAGGACAATGACTGAATAGAGTTGGTAAGAATTCACAAGAGGACAACGCATCCTCGGATTGTCCTGCGGCAGCGCATCTGATGCCTCTCCGTCTGCAGCCTGTAGGTGACACCTCATCACACTACTTGCTAATAGTCTACTGCTGGCATGTTGTCAGCACAGATAGCAGGCAGCCAATGACATGCAAGCACTTCCTACATCCGTGGCCCCCATCTCAACCCCTCAACGGGCCCTACTTATTAGGTCAGCTCTGTAGGGGTTATATGAGTGAGCACAGGGGCTTTTTCATGTTCGGTCTTCCCTATGGTGGGCATAGGACTGCTCGCCCCCCTTCCCCCAGCAGAAGACTTTGCATCTCTTCCCTTTAAAGCACATACAGATGCAGCCGTTGTCTAGAACAATCAGGCAGCCCAGGTAGGTAATGGGCAGTGGCAGCACTTGGCAACATCTCATTTGCCTTTCTGCAATTTTCCCATAATTGCACTTCCTACGTGCCGCCATCTGTGAAAGATCAGTTTCTGAGACAGGCTTCTCATTAGTACGTGGACCCCTCGCAGCAGCCTCCAAAGAGATGGGGTCTGTGTAATCATCGCAGTGTCTCTATGGCATCATACCGCTGGAGATGGTGGAATGGAAGCACAGGGGCTGCTGGTGGCTTCAGTTAACCCTTCAACTCCTGGATCCAGCTCACAATTCTGTCATCCGTAAGGGTCGACACTGAGAGTGAGAGTTGCCATAGCAAATTCAAAGCAGCACTTCTCCAGAGGATTTACCAAGTATTGTCTACCGCCATATTGGGCTAATCTCCAACATCATCTCCCAGACAGTTATGGTGCTGTCCCCTTTTGGCTGTTTTTATAGGATTTTTTTGACCATCACAACCCGGCTCTGGTCTCGTAGACAGGAAGGAAGGCTGGATGTTAGCGGCTTTCACGAAAGGGGACCGGATCATTACCCGACTATTACTAGGGTCAACATACCCCGGTATTGGTATGAGAAGGCTCTCATTCCCCCGGTTTTCGCCACTCCATGTTAGGTCTTGGCTTATGCTGTTCTCTCTAAAATGCCCCCCACATTTTATAGCACCTATGGTGGTATAGTAGGGGCTACAATTAAGGCCATCATGCTCATTATACTCAAAGAAACTAATACGAACTGTAGTTTTGAATGCAAAAGACCATAATGGCTACAACCACAAAACAGTAGTTCCCAGAAACTGGGTTGGCAGAAGTCCTTTATCAACGTCTGGTTGACCAGAATTAACGAAAGTCCATTTAAGGAAAAGAAGAAGTACATCTCTGTGCAGAGATCGGGAATTCTTTAGGCCTACCGTATCAGGTTTGCATCGGCAGCGGAACTTTGGTACTGCAGGAGGAACTTGCAATAGTAGTAGGCTTGGCGTAATTTCACAGCACAACGTTTGCCTGAAGGGCTACTATAAATGTCCTTAGGTTTCTGACTGTCCGTAGGACAAAACTGCTTTCTGGCTGCACATGTTTTTGCGGAGATAGCTCAGTCAACTACTAAGCTCTGCCACTTCTGGGTACTGTAACTATGGAGTCCCAGAACTAGCCACTCCCCGGGTCCTCCGGGTCAACCTTAAAGAAATAGTCACACCCAACTAAGTGAACAAAAACACAACAGTATACCCCCTTACACATGCATCTCCGAGGTCTACAGCATTGGATTCTCCTTCCATTGGGAAGTTTGCACTGCTGTACAAGAGACTCCCTCTTCATGCTACGGAGGCTTGTTTTAGGTTCTTTTCATTGAGGTAATAGGAATAAGAAAGTGGCACAAGAAATGATGGGAGGTCGAAAAGAACAGGAACAAATATGATCTAAGAGGACATTTAGGAAAGGAATTGTGTAGAAATTGGTGGTTTTGACCATCAACTCTTCCAATGGTGGAGATTTCCATAGTTTTACTTCTCTAACACTAAATATATATATCTATATGATCAGTAGTTCTACTCCGTGTTGAGTAATATTGTACAATGTCTAAGGGAGTGGACCTACTCATTGCATGAGTTGTTTAGAAGCTGCCATGATGTAGCAGAGGCAGTATACACCAAATGACCACTTTATTAGACCCCCATCGCATAGCGTGTTGGACCCCTTTTGGCCTTCAGAACCTCAGAAATTCATTGTGGTGTAGATCCAACTAGATGTTGGAATCATACTGCAAGTATATCGGCCCTTGCAAACAGAAAATTCTTGAACTCAATGCGAATTAGATGGCGATGCTGACATGTTCTGACCAGCTGACAGGAAGGGGTCATCAATTCATGAAGCTTGTGCCAAATTTTGACCTCCCATCAGCACTGCTCAGAGGTACAATTTTTGGGCTCTTTTGCCCGCTGGAGTCTCACCATTCTCTTAGACACAATGGTCCTGGAACTAGTCATCTGCTGTTATAGCCCACCCAGGAACGTCAAGTTCTGTGATCGGACTAGTTAGTTGCAGCAGCAGTGTTGAATTCAGCCACAGTTCGCTGACTGTGCAGCGCCTGTTCGCAATACCGATTCTTGACATCCTCCTCTGAACCCTTTTTCGTGACGACTTCTTTCCATCCAAAGGATCCCATTTCGCTAGATGTTTTTCCTCGATTGCGCCATTCTCCGTATACGCTTCACAATGTTACGCAAGAAAACCCCACACTGTTGGCGGTGAAATCCCAGCCCCGCTAGTCTAGTACCAATGGCCAGATCTCGTTGGAAGTCGCTCAGATCGCTGGATTTTTCCCCTCTAAGGGTACATGCACACGGGCGATATTTCAGTCCAATTTTCGAAGTTCGGACATAAATAGCACCCATTCATCTGCATGACTGTATGCGAATGGGCTTTTTAATACTCACAGCATATCCTATTCTTCTATATCACAACTTCGCAAACTCTACTGCAAAATCAATCGTGGTGCACCTACAGGCATGGACCCAACAGCCTTGGAGGAGTATGTGATTGCAGGGGAGGATGTGATTCACTACATAATACCGCATCTACGGATCCCTCTGTCAGAGCTGTCAGCATGAACCCCGACCATATGTGCTCCGTGCAATCTCTGGTTTATAGGCCGGGAGGTAATGAGAGCAGATCACTACTTGCCAGTACAGAGTGTGGAACAATTTAGTAGCAGAGGGTCTGGAGCACACGGCAGAGCTCATTATGTCTCTGTGATACATGATATTACATATATCACCAGCATAGTCTGGAGAACTGTACATAGAACATACGGACTATTCTATAAGAAGTCAAACAGTTTGCATGGATTTTCTGGGACTCGGATATTGATTACTAATCCTTGGGATAGGTGATCGCTTTTTGATTGGTGAGGGTCCACCACCCAAGGCTCCCGTTGATCGGCTGTTTGACAGAGCCGCAGTGCACAGCCTGGTATAACAGCTCAGTCCCATTCTATTGAATGGGATTGGGCTACACGTAGGCTATATCACATCCTAGGCCTGAGTAGAGACCGGTCTCTTCAAATAGCTGATAAACAGGGGTCCTAGATGGCAGACCCCACAGATCTGATATTCATGACCTATCCTAAGGATCAAGAATTTTTTTAGTCCTGGAAAACCCCTTTGTCTGTAGATTTTGAGGGCATCGAGGAGAAATACACATGACTATGCGGAGGCTCCATCATGCCTTGATGGATTTTACACCATAACCCTAGTGTTATAAGATAGTATCCGCTGCCGCTGTGCCAGGTGACTATGGATACTGGGATAGGGATACTAACAGTCTCGTGATTTGAAAGTGGTGATATTAGTAATACAGTAAAATCCCAGTGTCTTAATAGTCCAGCTTGGGTGACAATGTAAGTAATGCAGCTGATCGACTGAACGTGGACTATGGAGAGCAGCTGACACTCAGCCATGTATCACACGCTCACCCATTTCTGGGGTCAGTGAGACTTTACAGTTGTAGTGGAGATACTCTGTGACATCTGTGATAGTAATGTTGTGACTGCTCTACAGAGATAGCAAAGTGTGACCCAACATGGCAAGAACTTATCTTAATACAGCAAAAGCCATTGAAAAAATAGTTCTGTTCCACAGTTTAGTTAACGTGTTGAATGTCAAATTAAACTAACTGGTACTCAGTGACAGTAATGATACATTTTATCATCTATAACACCAAAGGATCTCTTTACATCTGTGCCTGAGGGTCTGTGCAACTTCATCTAGGAAAATGCCAGATAGCATAATAGAAGCTGGACAAACCCAGATGGATGGATGGATAGATAGATAGATAGATAGATAGATAGATAGATAGATAGATAGATAGATAGATAGATAGATAGATAGATAGATAGATAGATAGATAGATAGATAGATATGAGATAGATAGATAGATATGAGATAGATAGATATGAGATAGATAGATATGAGATAGATAGATAGATAGATAGATAGATAGATAGATAGATATGAGATAGATAGATAGATAGATAGATATGAGATAGATAGATTAGATATGAGATAGATAGATAGATATGAGATAGATAGATAGATATGGGATAGATAGATAGATGGATAGATAAATAGATAGATATGAGATAGATAGATAGATAGATAGATATGAGACAGATAGATAGATAGATAGATAGATAGATAGATAGATGGATATGAGACAGATAGATTAGATATGAGATAGATAGATAGATAGATAGATATGAGATAGATAGATAGATAGATGGATAAATAGATAGATATGAGATAGATAGATAGATAGATATGAGACAGATAGATAGATAGATAGATAGATGGATATGAGATAGATAGATAGATATGAGACAGATAGATTGGATATGAGATAGATAGATAGATAGATAGATAGATAGATAGATAGATAGATAGATAGATATGAGATAGGTAGATAGATAGATAGATAGATAGATAGATAGATATGAGATAGGAGATGGATAGATAGATAGATATGAGATAGATAGATAAATAGATATGAGATAGATAGATAGATATGGGATAGATAGATAGATGGATAGATAAATAGATAGATATGAGATAGATAGATAGATAGATATGAGACAGATAGATAGATAGATAGATAGATATGAGATAGATAGATAGATTAGATATGAGATAGATATGAGATAGATAGATAGATAGATATGAGATAGATAGATAGATTAGATATGAGATAGATAGATAGATTAGATATGAGATAGATAGATAGATAGATAGATATGAGATAGATAGATAGATATGAGATAGATAGATAGATATGAGACAGATAGATAGATTAGATATGAGATAGATAGATAGACAGATAGATATGAGATAGATAGATAGATTAGATATGAGATAGATAGATAGATAGATAGATAGATATGAGATAGATAGATATGAGACAGATAGATAGGAGATAGATAGATAGATAGATAGATAGATAGATAGATAGATATGAGATAGATAGATATGACATAGATATATAGATGGATAGATAGATATGACATAGATATATAGATGGATAGATAGATAGATATGAGATAGATAGATAGATAGATAGATAGATATGAGATAGATAGATAGATAGATAGATAGATAGATAGATAGATATTAGATAGATAGATATGACATAGATAGATATTAGATAGATAGATATGACATATATAGATATGGGAAAGATAGATAGATAGATAGATAGATAGATAGATAGATAGATAGATAGATAGATAGATATGCGATAGATAGATATGCGATAGATAGATATGAGATAGATAGATAGATAGATATGAGATAGATAGATAGATAGATAGATGTGAGATAGATAGATAGATGTGAGATAGATAGATAGATAGATAGATATGAGATAGATAGATAGACAGATAGATGATAGATAGATAGATATGAGATAGATAGAGAGATAGATATGAGATAGATAGATAGATATGAGATAGATAGATAGATAGATAGATAGATAGATAGATAGATAGATAGATAGATAGATAGATAGATAGGAGATAGATAGATATGAGATAGATAGATAGATATGAGATAGATAGATAGATATGAGATAGATAGATAGATAGATAGCACCATTGCAGAAGGCTGTGATTTTACATATTTGCTGTAAACTTTATTTACTAGAATTAGCACCTAATGCCCATTACATATAAAGGACTTTATCTCCTATCTATTTGTCTATCGTGTGACAGTTTTCAGGATCTTCTTCTATGACTTTTCAGTGTAGCTTTACACGGGACAACTATCCTTCAAATCCCTTTCCCTGAATAGTCGCTCCATTGTCAGTGACTGAGCGGCGGCTCTTTCCACACAGAGCGGTTGCTGTTCGCTTGTTTTTGAGCTCACCTCCCTGCACAGTTGTTGGTTAGTCGCTGACAGACAACGGTTACCTGTTTACGCCAGATGATAATTAATCAACCGGCGACTATTTTTAGGTGAGCTGAAATGAAGTGACTAGTGAAGGCATTCTGGCTGGCCCTGCGGTTGGTGGCCGTGCTTACACAGAATGATTGTTGTTTGCGTTCGCTGTCTCTAACAATTAGGGCTCATTCTTCCGGGCGTATTTGCTGTCTCTATTCAGTCCATACCTGATTACAGTTGGACAGCACACCAACCCATTGAATTAAACTCCTATATTGAAATGTGCGTTTTTTTAAAGCAGGCCAATGTTGTGCATTAAAACTTCGCAACATGTCCTATTTTATTCTATATTCACAGACCAAAGTCGTCCATTAACCCTTTCCAATCCACTGTCTGACGTCTGAAGACATTATGATTTAAGGCTGTACAGCTCCGATGTTGAAAGACGTCCGTCGGGGTTCTCTTACTGTATATTGCCAGCCTCTCTGCTGTCGGAGCCTATCCAACGTGTCACCTCATGCAGTACTGGCTTTAGCCAGCAGATAGCGCTGTTGTATAATGGAAGAAAAAGAGTAAGCCCCCTAGGAAAACCAGGATACAAATTGGATTGTAAAGGGTTAAACCCATTAAAGTCAATGGGTGCATAAAAATGCCGCGAACACACATTAGCATCCATAAGCATAGCATTTTTGTTTTTTGCGCCCCCTGTTTTCCATGGATTGCAACAAAACTGGCATCACAGGGGCCTCCTTCCTTTTTTTTTTTTGCGCTGTTGAAAAATAGAAGACACATAGGTGCAACACGGATTTAAAAAATGGCCGCAAACATCGAAAGCGGCGCATTTTTCATGGACCAAAATTGCTAAGGCTCATGCGAAGAAGCCCTTAATCAGCAAACCGTCATCCCCTGTGAAGCCACGCTGAGCCCTTAGAACTTAAACACATGGACGTGTTTTTCCCCTTATACGGCCATGATAATCGCGGCCGTATACGGGGACAAAACAAAAGTACTGATTTCCAAAGTTTGAAAATAACCGCGGTTACTTGGCTGCGCAGTGATTTCCCGCCACAGTCCGCCGCCATAACAGATCGTCTTTGAAGCGATCTATCAATCACTTGTCAGTCAAATCCGCACTGAGCTGCTCGGCGAGGAAACTCTGGCGGCAGCAAAGCCGTGCCCTTTATTTTTCTACCTTCCCAATGTATAGCTGCCCTATATCCCATAATGTAACATAACCCCTTTAAGCTGTAGGTTCCCTTTAAGAACATATCATATGCAATTATACTTTAATGGACGTCTCACTTAACCGCACTCGGTATTTCGGAATGTTTAGCTAGGAAATACTTACATGCAATTAACTCATTATCTCATTTGCTTGTGTATAGCCGGGGAAATATATGTGCAGCCTGTCCTCGGCGCGGGGTGGGGAGGATTTACACGCCACAGTGTCACACTATGTTCCCTTCACAGAGCACGGATTTATGAAAGCCGGCTGTTTCGTACTTCTGTTTTAATATAAAACAAGCTGGATTGAGAAGCGTCAAACGTATTAAGAGGCGCACACTGCGTAATAAATTTGGCGCCTCTTATGGCGGTCTGTACACCAGAAAATCAAATCTAGACCAGATATCAGCTGGCGAAGATTTGGGCCTTAAAGAGGCAACTTTTAGGAGTAAGCTAAGTTTCTTAGCTGGAGGTAGGTGACCCTCTAAGACCGGGGATGTAAGTTTTATACTTGGCTTCCCCGTCATTCCTTCACCGGAAGCCGCTATTCCAGTGCATTGAGTGGAAGGCGCTTATGTTAATTTGCATTCAAAGGGGGTTTCTGGAACATTTTGGGGTTGTTTACAGGCAGAACTGAGATGGTCATGAATGTCCAATGATAGTGCCTAAAGGGGTCATCACTCAGCTTTCCGAGAAATTTACCTATTTATGCAACTAATGTCGGCCATGGGCTAGATGGCACCTTGTGCGGAATTATTTTTGACCCCCCCCCCAATTATGAAAAAAAATCCTATATTAATCGCACTGATAGACATTCTGACTGTGCTCTACTTGTGAACAATACCAGAACCAAGCTCATAACATAAATACGGTGCCATAAACAAGCTAAGTACATAAGCACAGCATCAGAAACAACCTCAGGACATCAATACAGCACCAGAACCAAGTTCATAACATAAATATAGCACCGGATCTAAGCTCATAACATAGGTACAGGACCAGAACCACGCTCATAACATAAATATAGCCCCAGAACCAAACACAGTACATAGATAAACCCCAGAACCAAGCTTTGTACATAAAGCACAAATACCAAGGTCAGTGGATAAACACAGCACCAAAACCAAGCTCATAGCATGAATACAGTACCAGAACCAAGCTCAGTACATAAGTGCAGCAGCAGAAACAACCTCAGTACATCGATAAAGCACCACAATACAGTACCAGAACCAAGCTCAGTACATAAGTGCAGCAGCAGAAACAACCTCAGTACATCGATAAAGCACCACAATAAAGCACCAGAACCAAGCTCCTAATATAGATAAATAACCAGAACCAAGATCATAACATGCATACAGCACCAGAATCAAGCTCACTACATAAATACAGGAGAAAAACTACGTAATTGCGTTGCTGGGGCCCTGATGGGCTGAACATGAGAAGCGAGGATACAGAGCCAGGAGCAGGATGATTCATGTAGCTCCCCAAAATATTGCTGCACAGAGGAAGACGGTCATCTGACTGGGCTGACCTAGGAAAACGCCCAGCCTACATCCACTTAGTATCCCCCACCAGCTGGTGGCTGGCGCACTATGTGACCATATTGATGACACGTACCTAGGACCAGCCATGTATGCAAGAGTACATCCATGTCACTGCATGACTGGACAGATTAGCCAATCAGGACTTTGACAAAGCTGGAAGACAGTCACTAGAAGCTGTAACAGTAGGAATAGCTGTCATGTTTCACCCATAGGACGACTGACGCAACTCGCAGTTTTACAGGTGCTATCACACTAACGAATGTACCGAAACCTTAATGTAGCCAGTTGGGGACAAGCTGACCTGCCTGTCCTCAGAGAACCTCTCCTACATGAATCGGCCACTGAAGAAAGTTACAGTAAGAATAAGATTCTTTAACAATTTATAAAAATGTGACAAGGAGAAAGCGGGGACGCAACAGGACAATAGAGGCTTTTCTGCGTTCCGCGTGCCCAAGGACTGAATCTCGCCCTCTAGCTGGAGGCCTCCTGTGTGCCATTTACGAGCGAATCCAAGTTGATTAGCTGTGAAAATCGTTAAGACTTGGGCATCCTTTGTGCTGCAGGCGTGGAGTCGGCAGGACACACTGGGCGACTGTTGTCCCTCTGTCTGTGTCTGGTCACACTAGGACATTACACCATTATACCCCCGTCATGGTGCTCAGCACGGACCAACTGTGAAATCGGGGCAAATCGCTTCAAGAAGGGGGAACAAGAAGTAGTAAACATGTCAGAAAACACACGATCTCCAGCTTTTCCAGAACCCTGAATGTTCTCCAAATGTAGCTCCAAGCTTTAATCTGACATCACAGAGCATGTGGCCTTTAAGAAATGGCGCAGAACATCCACTGGCTCACAGGTATCACGTACTTGGTGATTGCACAAAAAATGGGAGAGCTTCCTGGCTCTGGTGGTCAATGGTGCTTGGTGGTCAATGGCATATTCTGTGGCCCAATGCCCAATGAACCAAATATTGAAGGGAGGGGATCCTAACTGCAGTCGGTCTGCTAGAGAAGATCTGCAATCCCAAGTGGATTCCCTGGTATCACCAAGGTAGGTTACAATTACCAGTGTTCTGTGTAGGGGTAAGTTATCTTTACTGGGGCCCATTGGATGGAAGGAATAGTAAAGGATGATTTTCGGATATAGGCAGAGTTCGCTATACGGTGATCATGGCCGGCTTCACCTATATGTGACGTGTACAGTTGCACAATATTCCAGCCACCAGCTTGTAGAGGAGAGGGGGCACCAGGCAGATGTAGGCTGGGGGTAATTACCCTTAACACAGAGCCACATGAAAGCACTTTCAGCTTCCATGTAGGTGAAGATTGAGGAAGAGGAGTGATATCCAGTAGCGTTTGGAATGTGGATGTGAAGGAGTGAGTACCACCATAAGAGAGAGAGAGAGCCCTACAAAAAGTTCTAAACTAGGTACCCATTCACATTACAGGCTTTTCCTAGTTAGGATGTTACAATAATCTACCCTGGATACGCCAGCCCGGGTTGCCCTGGATCTTACCCGCAACCCCTATCCCTGCCTACTTGCCTCCTCTCCTGGCTAACCCCAGGTGGGCAACTGGGCGGCGGTCCCTACGCTATCTAGGGACCTAGAAGGAGCGTTGGCATACCTAGATGAAATGGGTAGACTACCGACAGGACAGGCAGATGAAAAAAACCAACACGAAACAATACTGATAGTACTGAGGCAGATGGAACAACCTGAAAGATAGTAACAAAATAGCAGACAAGCTGACAGAGGCAGGAGACCTACAGATGCAGACTAGCTAGCAACCTGAGGGAAACCAATAACTGGCAGTGATTGCAGTCACTGCCAGACTTTTAAACAGAAGCCTCCACCCAGAGGCGAGAGAGCTCGTGCGTGCATAGCAGCTGCACTCCCAGGTGCGCAAGCGCACGGCGTCGCCAAGACTACCGAGCGCGCGCACTGCACCGCAAGCCACCAGTACCACGCCAGCCCGGCACCCGCGCCCCTGGCAGCCGGACCACAAGTAGGGGGGGACGCGACATGACCGCGGTACCCAGCAACCGCCGCCTCGGGAGGAGCCGCAACCGCTGCATGGTAACATAGGATCACCGCACAGAGGTACTTGATTGAGACACCCACACATCTGCAGTGCGGGGTGTGTATTGGCTAAGCCTTCCTGTTAATAATTGTCTGCCAGAAAGTCTGCAGAGTGACCCCCTTCCTCCTCTGGAGTGCTCCCGGTCCAGAACCAGTGCCATACAGGTAACATAAATTGTAGGACCGTATTCATCCTATGTATCCTCCCTACCTATGAGCTCTAACCTGCTGATGTTTTACAGTGAATTGTACCTGCATTATCTGTTGTAAAAAGTTTATTATTACCAAGTAAATGTTATACCGGGTCCTAACCGTTTCCGGGGACCCGAGGTACTATACACAAGTCTCTGTGTTCATTTCTCCTCCATGTAGCATACTGGTGTATGGGAACGGTGGAGTCACGAGTGACAAGTACTACTACTCCCGCATCCCGTTTATTGGCATTCCCTATCATAGGGGTGTCGAAGCTAGCCTGCGATCCTACTCTGGTCCTGGCTACATGTCATCCCTCCGGGACCACAGCCTGGTAAGTGCCGCCATGACAAAACAGCAATTATTCCTCCCAGCTCTTCACGTTAGCCAGGTGCCCAGGGTCACCTCTCTGGGGTATTGCATACTGAACTTGATTCTGGGGCTGCATTCATATTATGAGCTTGGTTCTTGTACAGTTTTTCTTCCTTGAGCTGTTCTGTGGAAGTACAGTAGGTTGTTGGTGTTATAAAATGGTTATAAAAACTAATTTTAGTGGTTATAAATGGTTTAGCAGTGATGTTATATCATGGAGCAGATGGTGACATCAGGTAGTATCTGGGCTGTTCCTTAGTGGCTGATAATGGAGTGAAAGATTTAAGATGAAGGTCCACTCCTGGGCTTCATGGTCAGAGTTGGGTTGAATTACCTTAGTCCCACCAGAGGAAAATATTATGGGCCACTTCCATCTATACAAAGCAAGAACCTATCTACTTCAATCCAAGTAGCAAGTGACACAACACACACATGACAGGTTCAATGGTGTGACCTGTTGTAGATCCTCATGGACCTCATTATCTTGGTAGGAGATGGGCCCACCACGGGATCCTCTCGTTTTCTGGTGGCCCAATCCAACCTTTCATGACTCGTGTTACTCCTTTATTTCTCCATATCTTGCAAACATCTTACTTTTCACCAGCAAGATCTTCATTCTTAGATCTATGATGACGGCAGCAACGAGGAAGGACGGTAACACAACATCAAGTCTTCACAAACCTTCTCAGATGAGGTTCACTACATCGATGAATATGGAAAGTGTTACAGAATACACCTCTCCAATGTTACCCTCCTGAATGATTCAGCACCTCTGAGTAACTACATTCCCAGGAGTTAACTATTTAGACTCAATCCCAGTACAGGTCTGGATTTATGAGAAGACCGTGTAAGGGGCCAGTAGACCTAAAGTGATCAGTTGATTGAACTTTAGCATTGGGTGATATCAGTTACTCCTCCAGTGATGGACTTGCTAGGGAGTAAGGTCTTACGTGCTGTGGAGGCAGCCTATGTGGCTGCTGTGGGGCCGTTAAAAAGAAGGTGTCCAGCTCTGATTCCCTTGGTTCTTGGGTGGTGAGGACTCCCCTTACTGGAGGAACTCAAACAAGGGGGTAGGAAATTGGCTCAAGTGTCATGCAAATGGTGTGATGAGAGAAACAAACAGCAGATCCTTCTGTCCTGGGTGACCTAACCAGCATCGTAATGGTGCCCCCTCTTTTCTATGTACTCTATTCCAATGCAAGACAGTTTAGATGGTGTTGGTGATGAATGGGCCTGTATACTATTCCTGTGCAGCACTTCTACTGTCTGTAGCATTATCATTCAATTATTGGACAATTCTTTATAACGAACACTTAAGGACCAAAGGATTGTAGATTATGTGTCAATTCACTGACAGCAAGCAGAGGTTTTAATACGGCGAAGAACTGAAGCACAAAGTATATTAGAAAATGATTCAGCTTCATAAAACAAAAAAATACCCTCATCTACCGTATGGATCCCAGTCTTGGGGGAATTCCGGTGATATTTAAAGGGTTGTACCAGGATCACAAACACAGGATAGGGGATAACTTGCTGATCAGTGATGGTCTCACCACTGAGGCCCTGACTGATCCTAAGAACAGGGGTCCTGTGACCCTGTGTTTCTCACTGTAGTTTTACTGTAATGACTGCAGGAGTGCTGGTCATGTAAGGTTGCTGACGCTCCCTTCACTTTCATTGGGACTGCGGAGATTCCTGAGTGGTAAGCACTCACCTATTTCTATAAGCCCCATTCAAATGAATGGAGCACCGACTGCACATGCTCTGCCAGTGCTCCATTCATTCTACACAATTCCCATCCATTGTTACAAGGCTTGCTAAAAAGCCTGACATTGACTTGCAGGAATGCTGCCTTCCAAAAGGTGGCGCTGTAGAGGCATTGTACCATATTCCCATTTGCATATTTCCCAGAGGAACATGAATGGCTTTATAAGTCTCCTCCCACCTTCTAGGTGTTCTCCCTAAGGAAAAATGATACTCTTCATGACCCATTCATTCTAACATCACCGTGGGGGGGGGGGAGAAGGGAACCCGCAGCGACAGGCAGAAGAGGACACAGGATGTTTGTTCTTGAGATCAACGGGGGTCTCAACAGTGAGATAACTTGTGATCCTGGTGCAACCTCTTTAAGTTATGCCCTATCCGCAGGTGGGAATCTGACCACTGGGATCTCTATCGATCACCAGAATGGGGGTTCTGTGTTCCAAAGAGAATGGCAAATTGAATGGAGTAGCAGTGTGCATGCTCGGCCACCGATCCATTCATTTCAAGGAAAGCAACGGAAATTGAACGTGACTATTTTCAGCACTTCAACTAAAATGAATGAATCAGCGTCCGAGCATGCACACTGTGGCGCCATTCATTTTGCCTGTCTCTTGAGAGATATGGAACCATGTTCTGGCAAATGGCGTGGATCCCAACAGTCGAATTACCACCGATCAGCTAGTTACCCCCCATCCTACGGATCGGGGATAACTTAATTTCACCAGAATACCCCTTTAAGACAACTCCTCAAAAGTTTAATGCCCCTTTCTTGGCGCCCACACTTTGCACCACCAATAAGTCTTGTTTTCTACCCAAACTAGCTTGTCTCTGTAGTTAATTTATGCTGAATTCTCAAGACGCCCCATGACCCGCTCTCTATCTGAATTTGACTTGTCAGCCTGCGCTTGGTTCTGCATCTTCGCCACTTTTTTTTTTCCAATTATGCAAAAATCAAACAATATCCAATCGCTTTTTGTGAGGTCGGTGACATTTGAAGGACTGCGAAATGTCTCAGCCGCGGTCTTGTAAGCCACCCTTGTGCTCATATCCACCATGACATAAGCCTCAAGGACAGCGTTGTACTATGAGCCTCGCCGTCTCCTGTAAACAAGGTATAGAATCTCACACTTAAGGTGATTGGGGGCCGGAGAGTAAAGAACTCTGGGAAGTTTGCCAATCCGGCAGTTTAAATGGAGACGGCGTCTGTCACGGCCAATCAGTGGAGGGTTTGGTAAATCCTGGACATGCCTCCATCTGCAGAGCCTCCTATAGAAGATGGACCGCGCACATCAAGCGCCAGGCCTGGAAAATTCAGAGAGCAGTTTTCTGGCAGGAACAGGCCCAGTAATTACCGGCCGCGCAGTTAGCGGATGTGTGGGCCTGGTGTTTGTTCCAGTAACGGAAAACAGAGCTGCTCAATTCCTGGGTTTGTACACTGCGCTGTGGATACATTACACAAACTGACATGTGATCCATTGGGATTTCTTCTTGACAATCCCCAAAATCTGCGGCTCTGGTCCTGCCGAGGATATGATAGAGCGCAGGGACGAAGAAAACGCGTTTTCACTCTTTTTTTTTTTTTTTTTACAGTTTTCACTACTTTTTTTTTTTTTTGCATAACTCTTGCAATGCCAAAGCAAAATTTCTCGGTCTGCCAGGAAAAATAAGGTACACAATCCCTTAAAGGGAACCAGCCGTCAGAGAACAGTGCTTATTCCAAGGGCGGCTTCACATGCAAATACGCGTGCCATACGCAGAGAATACTAACCCATTGATATCGGTGGATTCATTCTCATTTCCATAGGAACATGCTTTATTTCGTGTGCATTTGCTTCTATGCTGACTTCTATGGGAGGGGGGGTGCAAGACGCAATGAGATGCGCCAAATACAGTGCAAGACCGCAGGGGGAAAAAACACATCTTGACCACATGGGCGCAGGACACTCATAGGGTGTGTCGCCCGACGATGTGAACGGGCTCTGTACGCGCAAAAAAGTACAGTGAGATGTGCCATTCACCATTCACATCGGTGTGGGCACACCCTCGCCTTGATTTAAAAAGGCTGAGCAGGCTTAATTAGTCCCCGGTGTATTGTTTTCCTTGTGAAATTGCGCAGTTTATTGAGCAATTGCGCGAGTATCGTGTGCACATTTGCACCCACACCCCCCTATAGACTCCTATGGTACCTTTGGGGTGCAAATGTGCACCACAATAGAGCATGCTGCGTTTTTTTTCATTAACGTGCAAAAGCACGCGCAAAAGTGTAAGTGAGAATGAACTCATTGACAGCAATGGGTTCTATTCTCTGCGCATTGTGCCTGTGTGAAACCAACCTTACCATGGGGGTCACCAGAAAAAAGAACCAGGAAGTGCAGAGCAGAGAAAATTGCGCAATAAAAATGCACGGGAAATTCGCGTGAAAACAGCATAAAAATCGTATGGAAAACGGTCATTTTTTTTTTACTGACCAAAATCGCACTTGCCCGTGTAAATACAACCTCAGAGCAGGCTACATTTTGAAAACCCACTATGGACTGAAAAACCACCCCAGATGTGAGCGAAGACTGCAAAAGAAAAAGCTATGTACTTGGTTCCGTAACTTCCTATTGACCTACAGCCATAAAAAAACGGAAAAAATGCAATGTGTGAAGCCACCCTAATGATGGACATATTGTCTGTCATCAGCATGCCCTAAGCTATGATTGATAGCCTATCCTAGATATTTAAACATTGGGAGTCCCCCCCCCCCTGGACTGCAACCCTTTCATTATGTACCCAGTGGCTCATCCATTTGAGCCTGCCTGCTACTCCATAGACCATCAAAATTTAAAGGGCCACTCCAGCAAAAAACACATGTTTCTATCCCTGCACCTCTCTGCCGAATGCCTGAGGTCTCCTCAATGTATTGCAGCTTCATCCATGCACTGCAGTCTCCTGCCTGATACTAATCAGGCACCATCTTCATGGTCCATTTTCTACTAAGTCACATGACTTGCGAGTATGTTAGAGAGGCAGAGTGTCTCAGAAGCAAGGGTCAGAGGTTCACTAATCTGTGATAAACTGTATCTAAAAACTGGTATAATTTCAGAAAAATGTTCCTCAACATAAAATTGTGAAGACTTTAAACAGCTCTGGAGAATCTGGAGAAAATGATGTGTACAAGGGACAGGGCGATGGTCAATATTGAACGCCCGAGATCTACAGGCCCTCAGGTGGCACAGCATTAAAAGCAGGCATGATTCTGTAATGCAAATCACTACATGGGCTCAGGGACACTTCCAGAAATCATTATACACAGCGTCCAACTTTTTTGGAATTGGGGTTGCACATCAGCACAGCATTAGCTACAAGTTGTACCATTTCTGCCTGCTAGGTGGACAGTTTAATTATAATTACCGTCTATATCAACTTAAGTAAGCTACAGCCCATAAGTATACATTCAGGAGGATGAGCTGTGATCTTCTGTATTATAGCGGTGTCATAGGAACTGTGGAATCATCATCAGTAACTGTGATAGGAGTGCCTGTGTGTCACGATCTGGTGCTGGACTGGAGTCACTTTTTGTAACTGCTGCTGGTGGAAAACGTGGTCATGGGGGCAACCGGAGCCTGGCACACGAGGTGACAATGCAGCACAGAGGATTCAAGCAGGACGTAGACAGGAGGAATAGCCGAGGTCTGGTACACGAGATGACAATGCAACACAGAGAATTCAAGCAGGACGTAGTCAGGAGGAATAGCCGAGGTCTGGTACACGAGATGACAATGTATTGAGGGAGGCAGGGGGTAGCGAGATAGCTTGGTTAGAGGCACAAGGCACAATAAACCAAACTGAGGGAGTGGCAGGGCCAGGCTTTTATAGTGGGCCTAATCAGGAATCAGGCGGAGCTAGAACAGGGAGTGGGTTTGCAGGACCTGGAAACAAAGGGCTGGATGGCTCAATAGGAAGAGCTACTGCTTGGAGTGCAGGAGGTTCCCGGTTCCTGATAGTAGTCCCCTCCTTCTAGGATGGCCTCCAGACATCCCAGGGGCTGGTTTTCCCAGGTAGTTGTGGTGGAAGTCCAGCGTGAGTCTGAGGCTATCTCTCAGAAGTTCTCCTCTAGCCCATCTCCTTTCCATCTTAATAGGAACTGCAAACTCCCTCTATGAATTCTTGAGTCTAAAATATTGTCCACAACATACTTTTCTTCTCCTTGAACATTCACCAGTGGAGAAGGTGGCTCCTTCCTGGAAAAGGGTTTTCTTTAAATGCCTAAAGGAGAGTTATATTGAACACTGGATGGATCTTTAAAGCACTAGGTAGGCTGAGATGGAATGTTACTTGGCCCACCCTTGCCGTGATTGGAAAAGGCCCTGGAAATTTCGGCCCAGACTTGGGATCGTTGGACTGGGGGTGAAAAGCAGAAGATAGATTTACAGTTATGCCCAGGCCTGTGCAAACGTTCTTCCAAAACTTCGATGAACTGAACCCCCCTGTCAGACACTGCATCATCAGGAATGCCATGAAGTCTAAATACTTCTCTGATCCCCAGTTTTGGAGTATATTTAGCAGTCGGTATCACTATGGTGGGAATAAAATGAGCCATCTTTGTAAGCCGGTCAACCACAACGAGAATGGTGGTCATCTCTCTTGACGGAGGGAGGTCCACAATAAAATCCATAGATATGGATCTCCAAGGTCTAGAAGGAACTGGAAGTGGCTGTAGTAGACCCAGAGGATGAGCTTGAGGTATCTTATTTCTTGCACATGTATCACAGGAGTCTACGTACTTTCTCACATCATCCTTGCAATTGGGCCACCAGAAGCAACAAAACAGGAGCTCTAAAGTCTTTGTGACCCTGGGATAGCCAGCAAGTTTGGAATCATGGATCTGTTTGAGGATTTCAAGTCGTCTCAAGTCTGGAACATACAGTCTGTTCATTTGCATCCAAAACCCCTTCCTGTATGAAAGATCTACCTTCATAGAAAGTTGATTGGAGAAATGGTCACTTTTACACCCTTCTTTAACCCTTATTAGTAATTCTTTTGATTTAAGTATTCCCCCCAAATTTTGGGGGACTAGAGTAGTACTGTCCCTCTCAGCCTCCTCCCGTGACTCAACCAGAATCCTCGACAAAGCATCAACCTTACCATTCCTAGACCCAGGCCGGTAGGAGTCAATAAAGTTAAACCTTGAAAAGAGTAAGGCCCATCGTGCTTGTCTTACTGATAATCCTTTGGCTGCACAAAGGAATTCTAAATTCTTGCCATCTGTGAGAACAGTCACCAGATGATGAGCTCCCTCCAGAAGGTGTCTCCATTCAGAGAAGGCTACCTTGATGGCTAGAAGTTTCTTATTCCCAATGTCGTAGTTTCCTTCCGCAGATGATAGGATATATGATAGAAATGCACATGGGTGCAGCTGCCTCTTATCTCCCATTGTGACAAGATAGCTCCTACCGTCGAATCGGAGGCATCAACTTTAACAACAAAGGGCAGTTCTGAATTTGGGTGGACTGGTACCGGTACCGATATAAAGAGGGTCTTTAATCTTTTTAAGGCATCCTGCGCCTCTGGGGACCATGAAAACGCTTGCGTTTTCTTGGTGAGAGCGGTGATGGGAAGCATGTTTTTTGAGAAGTTCTTTATGAATTTTCTATAAAAATTTGCAAAACCGACAAAGCATTGAACATCTTTTACGTTGTTGGTAACAGGCCACTCCACAATGGTCTTCACCTTGCTAGGATCCATACTGAGACCATTTGGAGACTTGATATACTCCAGAAATTGCATCTGGGTCTGTTCACATTTCTCTAATTTGATGGTATCGGCATATGAACATTGCCACCTGAACTGCGGGAATCCAGTTCTTGTCGCTGTAACATATCCACCCCTTCTCCTGATATGTGGTAGAGAACTCTTGTAATTTTGGCTTTTGTTTCCTCAACGTGGTTAGAGCGGACTCCATCTTTTTGGCGTCTTTATTCTGTCACGATCCGGTGCAGGACTGGAGTCACATGTAACTACCGCTGTCGGAAAATGTGGTCATGCGGGCAGCTGGAGTCTGGTAAATGAGATTTCAATGCAGCACAGAGGATTCAAGCAGGATGTAGACAGGAGGAATTGCCAAGGTCTGGTACACGAGATGACAATCTATTGAGGGAGGCAGGGTGGTAGCAAGATAGCTTGGTTAGAGGCAAGAGGCGCAATAAACCAAACTGAGGGAGTGGCAGGGCCAGACTTTTATAGTGAGTCTAACCAGGGAGTGGGCGGCTCTAGAACAGGGACTGGGTCTGAAGGATCTGGGAACAAGGCAAAAGGTTTGCAGGGGAACTGTCCAAAGGGCTGGATGGCTCAATAGGAAGGGCTACTGCTTGGAGTGCAGGAGGTTCCAGGTTCTAGTCCTGACACAGTTTCTGTTATTGGATCCATGTAACAACCTCACGCAGACTGAGAAATTGACTACAAACTGAACACATAACCCCAAGTAGATCTGAGAACTGAGATCACATGACCATCTGAAGAAAAATAGGTCAGGAGTTTTGCATAGAAATGAATAACTAACCAAAGTAACACTAGCTCACTTATATATACTGGGTGGATATTTATATCATGAATGAACAAAAAATTTCACCAGAGTGGCCCTTTAAATCTCACAAAGCTGCAGAAAAAACAGGCAGATTTGCCATCGAGAAAGCTGAGAAAAACTTTTTTAGCGGTAACCATATTGTAAACGAGTCAACAGCTTATGTTTTATAGCTATTTTTCTAGTTGTAAAGAGGAAATGCTCTTAAATAATATTTAGCAAACTTAACCAGCAATGTCATTGGTCCTAATGTCAGACGGTCACACTGCAACATTATTACATTTAGCCTTAGATTAGGAAATAAATTAAATAAAGAAGTTTGTCTAAGAAATGAAGTTTTTTTGCAGAGATGTGAGCGAAAGCCGAGGACGAGCGCCCTGGTTTGGGGCTTGCATCTTCCTCCAGGCTCCATCCGAAATCATATAAATGTGATTCAAGCTGCATTATTAAATCAACCTATTAAAAAGGCAAAAAAAAGATGTTTTTGTGCCCTAAAACATCAAACGCCTGAGTGTGGGTGAGAAGACAACCCATGTGACTGATACATCTGATCTCCCTACATAAAGGAAGCCTCTAAAGCAAAAGACTAATTTCATTAGCTTTAATTGGACACTGCAAGTCTCAAGAATCTAAGGCGCATCTATCTATATCTCATGCCATGATTGTACCTGAAATAATACCCCGCGTTATTCTTAATTTTTTTCGAAAATGTTAAATAGAAGCTATTGAGAGGTGCATTTAAATGAAAAATCGTGCTTTCAATGTGATGGGCAGGAGGCGGTTGAGTTTTAGCGCTTACGTTACTATTATACAAGGAAAATCCCTAATACATTCAATATACACTCCATTCTCTGAATAGAAAATAAAAACAAATTTAGGCAGAAACTAACTTAGAAAAATATTTTAGCAATGGTGAAAAAGAGATAATGGAACTCATGCAGAGCTATAGGGGGGGCAGCGTTTACAATGTTGCCTTCTAACTGTGACTGTATACGATAGATGTAAGTTGTCCAAACTTTCCAACTTCGGACGAAGTAGATGAATATCGCTTGTGTATGGCGGTGTCCTGACTCGCCCCTGACAGCAGATATTGGAGGTCAGAAAGGCTAACACGCCAATTCTTTGTCCAAAAGCAGTTAAGCTGCTACCAAACCTTTCCGTAAAACTACTACAAGACTAACCCCCATATGCAAGGATAAAATACTACAATACTGCCTCCTATGTACAACACTATAACAACTGCAATACTGCCCCCATATACAAAAATAAAACTACTATAATACTGCCCCCTATGTACAAGAATATAACTACTATAATACTGCCCCCTATGTACAAGAATATAACTACTATAATACTGCCTCCTATGTACAAGAATATAACTACTATAATACTGCTTCCTATGTACAAGAATATAACTACTATAATACTGCCCCCTATGTACAAGAATATAACTACTATAATACTGCTCTCTATGTACAAGAATATAACTACTATAATACTGCTCTCTATGTACAAGAATATAACTACTATAATACTGCTCCTATGTACAAGAATATAACTACTATAATACTGCCCCCTATGTACAAGAATATAACTACTATTATACTGCTCCCTATGTACAAGAATATAACTACTATAATACTGCCCCCTATGTACAAGAATATAACTACTATAATTCTGCTCCTATGTACAAGAATACAACTACTATAATACTGCCCCTATGTGCGAAAAATATAACTACTATAATACTACCCCCTGTGTACAAGAATATAACTACTATAATACTGCTCCCTATGTACAATAATATAATTACTATAATACTGCCTCCCTATGTACAAGAATATAACTACTATAATACTGCCCCCTATATACAAGAATATAACTGCTATAATACTGCTCCCTATGTACAAGAATGTAACTACTATAATACTGCCCCCTATATACAAGAATATAACTACTATAATACTGCCCCCTATGTACAAAAATATAACTACTATAATACTGCTCCCTATGTGCAAGAATATAACTACTATAATACTGCCCCCTATGAACAAGAATATAACTACTATAATACTGCCTCCTATGACAAGAATAAAACTACTATAATACTGCCCCCTATGTACAAAAATATAACTACTATAATACTGCTCCCTATGTGCAAGAATATAACTACTATAATACTGCCCCCTATGAACAAGAATATAACTACTATAATACTGCTCCCTATGTAAAAAAGTATAACTAATATAATACTGCTCCCTATGTACAAGAATATAACTACTATAATACTGCCCCCTATGTTCAAGAATATAACTGCTATAATACTCCCCCCTATATACAAGAATATAACTACTATTATACTGCTCCCTATGTACAAGAATATAACTACTATAATACTGCCTCCTATGTACAAGAATATAACTACTGTAATACAGACCCCTATGTACAAGAATATAACTACTATAATTCTGCTCCTATGTACAAGAATATAACTACTATAATACTGCCCCTATGTACAAAAAATATAACTACTATAATACTGCCCCTTGTGTACAAGAATATAACTACTATAATACTGCTCCCTATGTACAATAATATAATTACTATAATAGTGCCTCCTATGTACAAGAATATAACTGCTATAATACTGCCACCTATGTTCAAGAATATAACTACTATAATACTGCTCCCTATGTACAAGAATATAACTACTATAATACTGCCTCTAATGTACAAGAATATAACTACTATAATACTGCCCCATATACAAGAATATAACTACTATAATACTGCCCCCCTATGTACAAGAATATAACTACTATAATACTGCCCCCTATGTACAAGAATATAACTACTATAATACTGCCCCTATATACAAGAATATAACTACTATAATACTGCCCCCTATGTACAAGAATATAACTGCTATACTACTGATCCCTATGTACAGGAATATAACTACTATAATACTGCCCCCTATGTACAGGAATATAACTACTATAATACTGCCCCCCATATACAAGAATATAACTACTATAATACTGCCCCCCTATGTACAAGAATATAACTACTATAATACTGCCCCCTATGTACAAGAATATAACTACTCTAATACTGCCCCTATATACAAGAATATAACTACTATAATACTGCCCCCTATGTACAAGAATATAACTGCTATACTATTGCTCCCTATGTGCAAGAATATAACTACTATAATACTGCCTCCAATGTACAAGAATAAAACTACTATAATACTGCCTCCTATGTACAAGAATATAACTTCTATAATACTGCCCCTATGTACAAGAATATAACTACTATAATACTGCCTCCTATGTACAAGAATATAACTTCTATAATACTGCCCCTATGTACAAGAATATAACTACTATAATACTGCCTCCTATGTACAAGAATATAACTACTATAATACTGCCTCCTATGTACAAGAATATAACTTCTATAATACTGCTCCCTATGTACAAGAATATAACTACTATAATACTGCCTCCTATGTACAAGAATATAACTTCTATAATACTGCCTCCTATGTACAAGAATATAACTTCTATAATACTGCTCCCTATGTACAAGAATATAACTACTATAATACTGCTCCTATGTACAAGAATATAACTACTATAATACTGCCCCCTATGTACAAGAATATAACTATTATAATACTGTCCCCTATGTACATGAATATAACTACTATAATACTGCTCCTATGTACAAGAATATAACTACTATAATACTGTCCCCTATGTACAAGAATATAACTACTATAATACTGCCCCCTATGTACAAGAATATAACTACTATAATAGTGCTCCCTATGTACAAGTATATAACTACTATAATACTGCCCCTATGTACAAGAATATAACTAATATAATACTGCCTCCTATGTACAAGTATATAACTACTATAATACTGCTCCTATGTACAAGAATATAACTACTATAATACTGCCCCCTATGTACAAGAATATAACTACTATAATACTGTCCCCTATGTACAAGAATATAACTACTATAATACTGCCCCCTATGTACAAGAATATAACTACTATAATAGTGCTCCCTTTGTACAAGTATATAACTACTATAATACTGCCCCTATGTACAAGAATATAACTACTATAATACTGCCTCCTATGTACAAGAATATAACTACTATAATACTGCCTCCTATGTACAAGAATATAACTACTATAATACTGCCCCCTATGTACAAGAATATAACTACTATAATACTGCCTCCTATGTACAAGTTTATAACTACTATAATACTGCTCCTATGTGCAAGAATATAACTACTATAATACTGCCCCTATGTACAAGAATATAACTACTATAATACTGCTCCCTATGTACAAGTATATAACTACTATAATACTGCCCCTATGTACAAGAATATAACTACTATAATACTGCCCCCTATGTACAAGAATATAACTACTATAATACTGCCTCCTATGTACAAGTTTATAACTACTATAATACTGCTCATATGTGCAAGAATATAACTACTATAATACTGCCCCTATGTACAAGTATATAACTACTATAATACTGCTCCTATGTACAAGAATATAACTACTATAATACTGCCCCCTATGTACAAGAATATAACTACTATAATACTGTCCCCTATGTACAAGAATATAACTACTATAATACTGCCCCCTATGTACAAGAATATAACTACTATAATAGTGCTCCCTATGTACAAGAATATAACTACTATAATACTGCCTCCTATGTACAAGAATATAACTACTATAATACTGCCTCCTATGTACAAGAATATAACTACTATAATACTGCCTCCTATGTACAAGAATATAACTACTATAATACTGCCTCCTATGTACAAGAATATAACTACTATAATACTGCCCCCTATGTACAAGAATATAACTACTATAATACTGCCTCCTATGTACAAGTTTATAACTACTATAATACTGCTCCTATGTGCAAGAATATAACTACTATAATACTGCCCCTATGTACAAGAATATAACTACTATAATACTGCTGCTATGTACAAGAATATAACTACTATAATACTACCCCCTATGTACAAGAATATAACTACTATAATACTGTCCCCTATGTACAAGAATATAACTACTATAATACTGCCCCCTATGTACAAGAATATAACTACTATAATAGTGCTCCCTATGTACAAGTATATAACTACTATAATACTGCCCCTATGTACAAGAATATAACTACTATAATACTGCCCCTATGTACAATAATATAACTACTATAATACTGCCTCCTATGCGCAGGAATATAGCTACTACCATGTTTCCACGAAAATAAGACCCTGTCTTATATTAATTTTTTCCCCCAAAAAGGCGCTAGGTCCTATTTTCAGGGGGTGTCTTATTATACTTACCAGGTCTGTCCTTCTGCTCTCCGCAGCTACGACACACTCCTTGGAGTCCTCAGCCGCCCACAGAAAATCACTTCCTGGTTACAGGATTCATAAATCCCACTTCCAGGAAGCGATAGCTCTGATTGGTTCTCGAACGCTGCTCAGCCAATCAATGCAGTGCTCGATGAACGAATGCAATGGCAGTGACTGGTTCATTGAGTGCTACATTGATAGGCTGAGCAGCTCTGGAGAGCAGCGGGAGGGACTTGGACCGAACCGGCTAGGCAATTCATTCCTTTTTTTTATGCAATGCAGCTAGGGCTTATTTTCAGGTTGGGATTCATACTCCAAGCTTCTCTGAAAATCCCGAAAAATCAGGGCAGGGCTTATTTTTAGGGTAGGTCTTATTTTCAAGCAAACAGGGTACAATACTGCCCCCTATGTACAAGAATATAACTACTATATGTACAAGTCATTATATAAGGACATCTTTGTCACTGTCATTGGTTGATATTCACACATGCCATTAGGATGAGACAGAAAATCTTTGACAATTCCCAGAATGCTTGTGGTACAAGAGTCTGATTTCTTGAGGTATGCAGAGTCCCTGCACAGTGATGCACTGCAGTATGTCAATGGTTTCTGCAGTACTGGCAGATATGGTGACAGAGTATGACCTAATGTCCCTGCCCTGTGACGCTGGGTCTGCTCAGTCACATCCACTCCAGCATACTGGCAGCATGTGCACATCAGGAGACGGTCTGGATGGGGTATGGGGCTAATTGCTGCTGACATGTCATTGCCGCTGCTCCTGGCGTAGCTGATTACTCATGAGGTTTGTGACATTTACCACTCATCTTGGATACACTGTTATGACAGCATGGCACCGCTGGCATATATTCGACAAGATCATATGTGAAATCCAGATTATCGGGGGTTACCGGGTTTATGGGAATCACACTCAATCACTGTGGAACCAAAGTTTTGTAACTTTCCAATATACTTAGGGAGACATTCACTTACACCAGCGTTGGATGTGCCCTTCTAAGTAAAGAGTTCATCGCTGCTTAGTGCGCCAAATTTATTATAAGTTGTATGCGTCTTAATAAATTTGGCGTATTTCTTGTTAGCCCCTTGTGCCAGAATGTAAAATCTATGCCTGCTATAAACTGGCGTACATTTCCACTACAATTTACGCTAGAAACTAATATACATAAAGAAAATCCAACAGGCGTGAGAAGCCCTGCCTCTTTTTCCTAAACCACACCCACTTTTAGATATATGCCAAGTTAAAAGGTCAAAAAGTCACAAACTTTTGCACAAGTACCACTTATGCAAAAATTTGTGATTTATTTATATCAGTTCTGGCAAAAGTCTCAAGATAACGTTACTTTCAACTCACTAATTGCGAGATCTCTGCTTGTTGTCAGTGTATGGTAATATCTAAAAATCGATTTTCAGCTACTCCTGGTCATGCAGCGGAGGGCTTACCAAAACGTGTCATTCCAGGCAATTATCGGTAGACTAGGCACAGCAGCCACACAAATCCCCCTCTGGTCCAAAAATGAACAAATTAGTTAAATGATATAAACTTATTTAAAGAGGCAAAAAATACCTACCTGGTAATGCGGTATCGGAGCTTTCACTTCTGGTCTGGTTCAAACACCGATTACATGGAATGGCCCCTTCCACTGCCTGTTGCATCACTACAGGCAATGCTGGCCTCAGGTTTCATGAACCCCGCTTCCTTATCATAAGAAAACAGGATTTTATATTGCATTCTTCTTGTGCAGAAAGCAGCTAGATAGCTGCATATACACACCAGAACAACTCAATGACTAAGTACTGTGTCAGAAGTTCAAAACATGAAATACAGCATAAACCAACCTCAGTATACTGGTACAACACCAGAACCAAGCTTAATACATACATACAGCACGAGAATCAAGCTTGGTACATAAACACAGGCACCAGAACCAAGCTCAGAACATATATACAGCATCAGAACCAAGCTCAATACCTAAATACAGCACCAAAACCAAGCTCAGTACATAAATACAGAAAAAACAAGTCTCGGTACATAAATACGATACCAGAACTAAGCTCGGTGTATAGATACAGCACCAGAACCAAGCTTAATACCTAAATATAGCACCAGAACCAAGCTTAATACCTAAATATAGCACCAGAACCAAGCTCAGTACATAAATAAAACACCAGAACCAAGCTTAATACATAAATAAAGCATGAACCAGACTTAGTACATATATACAATACCAGAACCAAGCTCAGTACATAAATATAGCCACAGAACCAAGCTCTTAACTAAATATCGCGCGGCAAACAAATCGCAGCATGCTCTATTTCTGTGCAGTGATATGCAAGCCCCACACAGAAATGTCACTTACCCGCCGCCGGCTCTGGT
Organism: Eleutherodactylus coqui; assembly: GCF_035609145.1. NCBI lineage: Eukaryota > Metazoa > Chordata > Amphibia > Anura > Eleutherodactylidae > Eleutherodactylus > Eleutherodactylus coqui. The sequence continues at coordinate 122,965,764 of NC_089847.1, read as the reverse complement.
CTGCGCGGCATGCCGGCACACCAAACAGCCGGAGCCGGCGCGCGCAGGTGAGTATGCGCTGGTCCCTGCAGGCGCTCGGGTCGGGTCCCCGTGCGAGAATCCTCGCCGCCGGATCCGACCCGCCCGTCTGCAGGCGGCCAAAGATGAATGATTTCAGATTCATTTTCACCTTGTGACAATTCCATTGAAAAGCCAACTGAAATCTTCTAAAGTGGACAAACAGTTTGGTAACACTTTCATGACGGCCATATTGGTTGTGATCCATTTTCCTAGAGACCGGTATCACTAAGGAGCAGCTAAGAAGTGACAGTTGACAGCTATGATTTTATAGGTCCTTTAAAAGATGGCGCCCGCGTTACAGTCACACATCGACCTCTGGTGTTTGTAGTTGGAAATTCGCAAGTTATTCACCGCCATAAGGTGCGGCGGAGGACGAAGCGGCGACTGGTTTGTGTTGAAGAATCGCTTTCTTAGCTGCAGGTGAAAACTTTAATTTGTTCCATTCATTGGGACAACATTGTTGGGGCTATTATGTAACAGCTAATTGTTCCCCGTCTCAGTTAATTACCTAAGTGTTCAGAAGACAAGTCGTTTAGGAAAACCAGAGAGGAACAGCATCGGCTTTCAGAGGTCCCACAAAGCGGCTCTCATCCTAACTGGTTATTGTAACCTCTGCAAGCCTCTAGCCATAAATGCTTCCAGTAATGACTGCACTCAACTCTGGCCAATCAATCAAGGGTTAAGGAAGCAGTCGCATCTAGTGAGAAGTTCAGAGAGTCACCATACACATTAGATAAATGTAGGCCACATTTGTTGATTCAGACAGCAGGTCTGGCCAACCATCTAATGTACATGTGGGGGGGGGGGGGGGGGCCCAAATTTTCTCGATGGTAATTATTAGGGGGGGATAAAGTTAGGGGCACTTGGTTTTCAACTGTTTGATCCTGTGGTTCTTAAGAAAGATACTCCACCATCAGAAGGGTCTGACAACAACCTAAAGGGATTGTGCCAAGTTACAAAGTTATTCCCTATCTACAGGGTAGGGGATAACTTTATGATTGTCAGGGGTCCAACTGCTGGGCACCCCGTTCCCCCCTTCAAATCCGAAAATGAGGTCCGTTCAATCCCTAAGTGAATGGAGCAAAAGTCTAGAAGTCATGACGCAGCTCCATTCACTACTATGAAAGCGCCGGAGATTGCCAAATCACTTGAACTCGGTAATCCTTGGGACTGACTGGACCCCTGTTCTTAGGATTAGTCGGGGTCTATGTGGGCGGACCCTAGTTCTTAGGATTGGTGGAGGTCCATGTGGGCGGACTCTGGTTCTTAGGATTGGTAAGGGTCTATGTGGACGGACTCTGGTTCTTAGGATTGGTGGGGTGCATGTGGGCGGATTCCAGTTCTTAGGATTGGTGGGGTCCATGTAGGCAGGCCTCCACCGATCATAAGGTTATCTTTTTTAACTTGGATCCATTTCTTTAAATTAAGGGCCTTCTATATCTGTCGATTGATGAAATGTTCAACCAAATGTTTGCTCGCCCAATCAGCCAGTCTGAATTTGTAGCTGATCACCCAATGAACAAAAAAATGCTAGTTAGTCAACTGATCAAATCGTTTTATACACACAAAAAGAAATCTTTTTTTTGTCAGCACACTCCCATGTGTAAACTAAGGATGGTCTGCCGACAGTGATGACACTTTATAAGGGGCGAACAACCATATGAGCAATTGTTCGTTCAGTGAGGTGATCCGGGGGTGTGCAGGAGCCAGGAGAAGATCGGTGGGGAGATGATGTGGTAAGCAGACTGATGGGGGAGCAATAGGTAAGTATAGAATTTGTGTTTTATAATGATAAAACCCCTTTAAGGTCAGACAGATGAACGCTGACCTCGTTGATTGGCACTCATCTACTGGAACAAACTGCACTGTTTAAAGTAATCCTTATTCATCTCTCTGTGTTGCGAACACATGCACATTTGGCTGATATCCATCTAATGTGTGTGGCCACCTTAACACTTCAAGTCCACATTTCATCCATCTATCCCAATTGTTCTGTTGGAGTAGGAGGAATTGGCAATAAAGTTATCAATGACCTAATATTTTCCATTGCTTTTTGTTGGGTGTAGTATGTGCCCATGGCGGGACCTAATTTGTTTATGTTTCATTATTAATTTGCACTCATATTGTTCCTCATTCACAGTGGGGTGCTGAGAAGGGTCAAATAGTGGACAGAAGAGGATTTCAGAAATATACTACAAAAGCCCCTTGTTCTCCATCTACTCTATGGTTTGAAATTGGTGTATTATAATCAATAATGTATGTAATTAGTATCCGATGACTGAGATGAGCCGCCAGCTTCTTACATCCGTTCCAATCAGAGAGTAGTGTGAACTTTAATGAAAAAACATGAAAGGAAAATCTATGTATCTGGCTATAAGATAGATAGATAGATAGATAGATAGATAGGTAAATAGATATGAGATAGATAGATAGATATGAGCTAGATAGATAGATATGAGATAGATAGATAGATAGATAGATAGATAGATAGATAGATAGATATGAGATAGATAGATAGATAGATAGATAGATATGAGATAGATAGATAGGTAAATAGATATGAGATAGATAGATAGATAGATAGATATGAGATAGATATGAGATAGATAGATAGATAGATAGATAGATAGATAGATAGATAGATAGATATGAGATAGATAGATAGATAGATAGATAGATAGATAGATTGATAGATAGATAGATAGATATTAGATAGATATATATGAGATAGATAGATAGATAGATAGATAGATAGATGATAGATGGATAAATAGATAGATATGTGATGGATAGATAGATAGATAGATATGTGATGGATAGATAGGAGATAGATAGATAGATGGATAGATATTGCTTCATGTTTTTTCAGATTGCCACTTTATTAGAAACCCCCAAACCTAGTAGTGCATTGGATCCGCTTTTGTACTTCAGAACTTCCGCAATTCGTCATGGTGTCAATTCCACCAGGTGATTAAATCGTTCTGCAGGAATGTCGGCCCCTGTGGAAAGGAAGCTTTTTGTAGTTGGCACAAATTAGATGGCCGTGCTGACATGTTCTGATCAGCTGACAGGAGGGGGGCAGCGATTCATGTTGTTTGCACAAATTCTGACCTCCCATCAGCACGGTGTAACAGAAATCTGGCTTCCTCTGACCAGGAGATGTTTTTCCACTGCTCAGTTAGACACAATGGTGCTGGACCTGGTCATCTGCGATAATAGTTCATCTGTGATCAGGAACGGCAAGTTGTGTATTTGGACACGATAGTTGGAGCACCAGATTGTATTTGGCTGCAATTTGCTTAAGGGCTCCTGCACATAACAGGTCGCATCTGGCATGTGGGATCCCGCTGCACGATCCGGCCCTGTGCTTGGCCGTTGACCCCACTCACCTGTCCGGATTCTTCATTCTCAGTACTGCGGGAGCGCAAGCCGTCACGCCACCACGCATGCGCAGTACAGATAAAGCCGCACCATCGCTAGGTGATGACGCAGATCCCGTGACCATTCTGCAGTGCTTACTGTGGAAGGGACACGGGACGGATGGCTTCCATTGACTTCAATGGAAGCCGTCGATGCGGAAAACTGCACAGAATGGAGAATGCTGCAATTTTTCTGCCATGAATTTCTCTGACACCCGGTGACCCTCCTTCCTGCATGCAGCAGACACACTTATTATAGACATATACCAATGTGTAACATCATTCTCACCTACCCATCTCATTACACATTTTTTAATAATGCCGATATTCTTAAGTGGACGGCGTGCGACGCCATTGTGTGTTTGGGCTTCTAGCTTTATGGGAGTTGTTGCAAAAATATGAGAAGAAGTTGTTGGAGTAATCACTTAATTTAGGTGATACTTAAGGGGTTTGGTAGCCTTATCAATCAGGTATGCCTATTGCCTAATTATTATTCGATGCATCAGAGAGGAGAGCAATGAGAAACACACAAGTGATGTTTCCAAGCTCTTCTGTTTTATTGTTCCAATGCAAGAGGTTATATACAGTGTGGCTTTCTCCACAAAGTCAACAATTCAAGTCTACAGCATGTGTGATACTTCTCTCTTAAGGCCCTTTACACATAATGAGTGTTGGGCTAACGATGCCCGACACTCATCCTCGTGTATACTCACTCCCATGCTGTTGCACGGGAGCTAGTATCGCTGGATCACTCACAGCGCGGCTGCCAGGGAGGTGAGGCGGCTGGAGGAGAGTTCTCTCCCCGCTCTCCCCCGCCCCTCTGCATTCACTGTAAGCAGCGGCAGTTCAGTACTGAACGGCTGCTGTGTACACTGAACGGCATGTCGTTGGGATTTTAAGCATACTTAAAACCGAACGACTGGATGATTCTCGTCCAGTGATTCCGTTTCAGAGGTCTTTATCAAGCCTGTATAAAGGGTTGGACATTGATTTGAAGGAATGCTGCCAACCAATAGGTGGCGCTGCAGAGGTATTGTTCCATCTTCCTTATTTTCTCTTAGTAAAATATTACAAAGGTTAATTATAACAAAGCTGCATGCTCAGCATCTGAGACCCTGTAAGTACGATTTTGTACACATACTTCTTGCTATGCACACGGCACAAATATTATGCACACAACACTACTGCGTAAAAAATATAATTCTATGCTTTCCCAGAGGTGATTAATTGATGCACCAAGCCATGTTGTACAATTTCATGTCTTTGAGCCTGTTGGTAATAATTTGCTTGAATGTGCACTCTTTGTCAGAATGATTCCTGACATCCTCTTTTGACCCCTTTCGATGCTGAGTTCTTTCAGTCCAGAGGATCCAATTTCTCCAGATGTTTTTCCTCAATCACGCCATTGACGGTATTCTCTCCGTACTGTTACACAAGAAAAGGGCAGGTGTCTCTAATAGAGTGTCTATTCAGTGTACGCTCTAATAGAAAACAACTTTCTCATGCATTTTACATGATCTCTTGCTTTGCCGTCTACGTCGCACTGTCCCCTGACCTCCTCGGCCTCATCTCCAGCCCTCAGCGCTCCCATTCTCGACTTCATCGTTCTTAATGCAATTACTGACATCAAGATCCAAGAAACTTTCACTCAAGGAGGAAAGGAATTTAAAGCCACAGATATCAAAGTGTGGAATGGGCTGCAGGGGATTTGGTGGGATGTGAGTGAAAAGTAAGGAGGATAGGAGGAAGACGTTTCCATGGTAACAAAGTGGAATGGATTCTCCAAGTAGCTGGAGGCCATGGAGTGACCGAGGCTAAGAGTGCGCCCCGGGTCAGAGGTGAAACTTGTTTAAACAAAAGTCTGATCAGGAACAAAGGAAAGATTTGCTATCTCAATCTGTGTGTGTTTTCTCTTAGAAGGTTAGTAAAGCCGGGGAAATCCATTATGTAATGAAGTCAGAGCGTCCAATACGCTGGGAGTTGTAGTTCCAAAGCTGGCGCTCAGTTTTGCCAACTTTTATTACTTTAAAAAGTTCTGCAACTTTCTAATATAAGTTCAGTTTTCATTCATCATCAGTATCAAGATCTCCGCTTGCTGTGAATAAATGAGAACATTCACCGTTTTCATCCAAAGGCTGAATAATAATCAGAATAATCTTTATTTATATAACAGCGACACGTTACACATCACTTTATACACCAGAGAACACAAATACAAAATAAGACATTACATACAAAGAAAGATTGAACAATAGGAGGGAGGATCCTGATCACAAGAGCTTACAGTCTATGAGGAAATAGGGGGACACAAGAGCTTACAGTCTATGAGGCAATAGGGGGACATAAGAGCTTACAGTCTATGAGGCAATAGGGGGACATAAGAGCTTACAGTCTATGAAGAAACAGGGGGACATAAGAGCTTACAGTCTATGAGGAAATAGGGGAACCCAAGAGCTTACAGTCTATGAGGAAATAGGGGGACATAAGAGCTTACAGTCTATGAGGAAATAGGGGGACATAAGAGCTTACAGTCTATGAGACAATAGGGGGACATAAGAGCTTACAGTCTATGAGGAAACGGGGACACAAAAGCTTACAGTCTATGAGGCAATAGGGGGACATAAGAGCTTACAGTCTATGAGGAAATAGGGGGACATAAGAGCTTACAGTCTATGAAGAAACAGGGGGACATAAGAGCTTACACTCTATGAGACAATAGGGGGACATAAGAGCTTACAGTCTATGAGGAAACAGGGGGACACAAGAGCTTACAGTCTATGAGGCAATAGGGGGACACAAGAGCTTACAGTCTATGAGGCAATAGGAGGACACAAGAGCTTACAGTCTATGAGGAAATAGGGGGACACAAGAGCTTACAGTCTATGAGGAAATAGAGAGACATAAGAGCTTACAGTCTATGAGGAAACAGGGGGACACAAGAGCTTACAGTCTATGAGGAAACAGGGGGACACAAGAGCTTACAGTCTATGAGGCAATAGGGGGACACAAGAGCTTATAGTCTATGAGGCAATAGGGGGACACAAGAGCTTACAGTCTATGAGGCAATAGGGGGGCACAAGAGCTTACAGTCTATGAGGAAATAGGAGGGAGCACAAGAGCTTACAGTCTATGAGGAAATAGGGGGACACAAGAGCTTACAGTCTATGAGGAAATAGGAGGGAGCACAAGAGCTTACAGTCTATGAGGAAATAGGGGGGCACAAGAGCTTACAATCTATGAGGAAACAGGGGGACACAAGAGCTTACAGTCTATGAGGCAATAGGGGGACACAAGAGCTTATGATCTATGAGGGAATAGAGGGACACAAGAGCTTACAGTCTATGAGGAAATAGGGGGACACAAGAGCTTACAGTCTATGGGGAAATAGGGGGGCACAAGAGCTTACAGTCTATGAGGCAATAGGGTGACACAAGAGCTTACAGTCTATAAGGAAATAGGGGGACACAAGAGCTTACAGTCTATGAGGAAATAGGGGGACACAAGAGCTTACAGTCTATGAGGAAATAGGGGGACACAAGAGCTTACAGTCTATGAGGAAATAGGAGGGAGCACAAGAGCTTACAGTCTATGAGGAAATAGGGGGACACAAGAGCTAACAGTCTATTAGGAAATAGGGGGACATAAGAGCTTACAGTCTATGAAGAAACAGGGGGACATAAGAGCTTACAGTCTATGAAGAAACAGGGGGACATAAGAGCTTACAGTCTATGAGGGAATAGGGAGGGCACAAGAGCTTACAGTCTATGAGGAAACAGGGGGACACAAGAGCTTACAGTCTATGAGGCAATAGGGGGACACAAGAGCTTACAGTCTATGAGGAAACAGGGGGACACAAGAGCTTACAGTCTATGAGGAAACGGGGACACAAGAGCTTACAGTCTATGAGGCAATAGGGGGACACAAGAGCTTACAGTCTATGAGGCAATAGGGGGACACAAGAGCTTACAGTCTATGAGGCAATAGGGGGACACAAGAGCTTACAGTCTATGAGGCAATAGGGGGACACAAGAGCTTACAGTCTATGAGGAAATAGGAGGGAGCACAAGAGCTTACAGTCTATGAGGAAATAGGGGGACACAAGAGCTAACAGTCTATTAGGAAATAGGGGGACACAAGAGCTTACAGTCTATGAGGAAATAGGGGGACATAAGAGCTTACAGTCTATGAAGAAACAGGGGGACATAAGAGCTTACAGTCTATGAAGAAACAGGGGGACATAAGAGCTTACAGTCTATGAGGGAATAGGGAGGGCACAAGAGCTTACAGTCTATGAGGAAACAGGGGGACACAAGAGCTTACAGTCTATGAGGCAATAGGGGGACACAAGAGCTTACAGTCTATGAGGAAACAGGGGGACACAAGAGCTTACAGTCTATGAGGCAATAGGGGGACACAAGAGCTTACAGTCTATGAGGCAATAGGGGGACACAAGAGCTTACAGTCTATGAGGAAATAGGAGGGAGCACAAGAGCTTACAGTCTATGAGGAAATAGGGGGACACAAGAGCTAACAGTCTATTAGGAAATAGGGGGACACAAGAGCTTACAGTCTATGAGGAAATAGGGGGACATAAGAGCTTACAGTCTATGAAGAAACAGGGGGACATAAGAGCTTACAGTTTATGAGGGAATAGGGAGGGCACAAGAGCTTACAGTCTATGAGGGAATAGGGAGGGCACAAGAGCTTACAGTCTATGAGGCAATAGGGGGACACAAGAGCTTACAGTCTATGAGGCAATAGGGGGACACAAGAGCTTACAGTCTATGAGGCAATAGGGGGACACAAGAGCTTACAGTCTATGAGGCAATAGGGGGACACAAGAGCTTACAGTCTATGAGGAAATAGGAGGGAGCACAAGAGCTTACAGTCTATGAGGAAATAGGGGGACACAAGAGCTAACAGTCTATTAGGAAATAGGGGGACACAAGAGCTTACAGTCTATGAGGAAATAGGGGGACATAAGAGCTTACAGTCTATGAAGAAACAGGGGGACATAAGAGCTTACAGTTTATGAGGGAATAGGGGGACACAAGAGCTTACAGTCTATGAGGGAATAGGGAGGGCACAAGAGCTTACAGTCTATGAGGGAATAGGGAGGGCACAAGAGCTTACAGTCTATGAGGGAATAGGGGGACACAAGAGCTTACAGTCTATGAGGAAACAGGGGGACACAAGAGCTTACAGTCTATGAGGGAATAGGAGGGACACAAGAGCTTACAGTCTATGAGGGAATAGGGGGACATAAGAGCTTACAATCTATAAGGAAATAGGGGGGCACAAGAGCTTACAATCTATGAGGAAATAGGGAGACACAAGAGCTTACAGTCTATGAGGTAATAGAGGGACATAAGAGCTTACAGTCTATGAGGAAATAGGGGGACATAAGAACTTACAGTCTATGAGGAAACGAGGACGCAAGAGCTTACAGTCTATAAGGAAATAGAGGTGACATAAGAGCTTACAGTCTATAAGGAAATAGGGGGACATAAGAGCTTACAGTCTATAAGGAAATAGGGGTGACACAAGAGCTTACAATCTATGGGGAAATAGGGGGGCACAAGAGCTTGCAATCTATGAGGCAATAGGAGTTACACAAGAGCTTATGGTCTATGAGGAAATAGGGTTGAGGGTCCTGCTCACAAGAGCTTACAATCTATGAGGCAATGGGGGTGATACAAGAACTTACAATCTATGAGAAAATTTGTGATTCACAAGAGCTTGCAATCTATGAAGAAATAATGGAGACACCAGAGGTAGCAGTGCTTGTTCTGCACGCTGGTCCAGTCATCTTTTATACAAATAGGGTGATATATATATATATATATCTGTGTGAGCTGCTTACCAGCTTCCTTCTGGGTATGTACAGGTATGAAGTGCATTAGGGCGTATGCGTTGTGGGGGATACAATAGAAAGAAGGGGGTCAAGTTTCCATGGGGGAGTGTAGGAGCGGGGTAAATGAAGAAGAGTTAGATATGTTTTTAGGGCATGCCTAAAACTGTGGGCATTGAAAATTAGCCTAATTTCCAGGGTAGCGCATTCCAGAGAACTGGTACAGCTCAGGAAAAGTCTCAGAGACGGAATTGGGAGCTTTGTAATAAAGGGAGACTGATGCCCCTTATAGACAGAATGATTATCATTCAGAACATCATTTAAATGAACAAACATAAACGAGTTTAAACACGAGCCAATGACTAAGCAATAAATGAGAATCTTGAGGTTCTCGCTCATCATTTAGTTTCAGCCAGCGCCGTCTTGTTTAAACACTGATCGTTCACATAGGATTATGAAACAATGAATGATAAGTGCCTGAGAATCGTGCAGTCTAAACGGGTTGTCCGAGTGCGGGCGAGCAGGTGGGGACGTCACCAGCTCGTTCCATTGGGCAAACAAGAATCATAAGATTCTCGGCCTGTGTAAAAAGGCCATTAGTCTGAGGTCATAGGGTAGGGTGGTAGACAGATGAGGGAGGAGATATAGGGTGGTGCAGCACTGTGGAGAGTTCTTTGTATGAGTATATAAGTATAAATTGTATTTGATATTAGACACGCAACCACTGCAGTGTCTGGCACAGGTGGAGACATCAGTGTATTGACTGGCACAGGTGGAGACATCAGTGTATTGACTGGCACAGGTGGAGACATCAGTGCAGGGGCATAACTATAGAGGATGCAGGGGATGTGGTTGCACCCGGGCCCAGGAGCCTTGGGGGTCCCATAAGGCCTATTTTCTCCATATAAGAAGCCCAGTACTATGAATAAAGCATTACAGTTGGGGGCCCTGTTACAGGTTTTGCATTGGGGACCAGGAGCTTCAAGTTACGCCTCTGCATCAGTGTATTGACTGGCACAGGTGGAGGCATCAGTGTAGTGATCATCACAGAAAGGAGGCATCAATGTAGTGACTGGCACAGGAGGAGGCATCAGTGTAGTGACTGGCACCGGAAAAGACATTGGTGTAGTGACTAGCACAGGTGTCGGCATCAGTGTAGTGATGGGCACAGAAAGGAGGCATCAGTGTAGTGACTGGCAAAGGTGGAGACTTGGTGTAGCTGCTGGACAAAAAGATAAGCCTGGCTGCTGCATTCAGGATAGATTTGAGGGGGCAGAAGTTAGTGAGGTGAAGACCAATCAGTAGTGAGTTGCAGTTATGATGCCAAGAATTGATCGGGGCAACAAAAGGAGTTGTTGATGTAAGAAAAGGGCAGATTCTGGAGATGACCGTGCAGTGCAGGTGACATGAGCAAGCAAGTGATTAAATATAGGAAGTATTAAAGAAGTTTTCCAACTTGCATATAAATCTGCAAAAAGAAGTCACATTCATTCTATATATGGAAATAAAATTGCTCGTAACCTTTTTTAACTATTTTACTCTCTCCTCTGTTCTCCCGCTGCATCCCTGGCATCTCAGCCAGTGCTTGTACCATCAACTATACATCCATGGATGACATCACTGCGCATGCTTATGGATGACTCCTGTATCTAATCTTGTCCGCCTGCTGATGAGCATCTGCATACGGATCTGCATAAACATCCACAGCAGATCTTTGAGGCTCAGTCTCAGATTTCTGCCGTTGATTCGTTTGGCAGTTTCACAATAAAATCCGATATGGATCTGACGCATTAACCACCATATCAACGAAGCTTAATGATCCCTTTACATGGGCCAAATATCTGGTCCGAGTATTCTCCAAATGCAGATTCAGGTGGGTAAAAGGGCCAACAATCAGCAGTTGAACGATCGACCACTCAGCAATTGGACCTCCTGCGGTTCCACTGATCCGAAGATAGTTCCCCCAGAAGCCGATCAGTTCAGTTCCATATAAAGTCATCTCATACCGGGAAAAGTAGATCTATGGCTGAGATGGGCTTTTATTTGGAGGAGGGGGTGCAAGTTGTTAGTTTCGAGGAAGAGGAGTAATCTGAGGTCATCTGTGGATATTTAGCAGGATGCCATTATGGTATCAGAAAACTTAGAATTGTAATCTCATTACCAGAATGAGAGACAGATTGGCAGGAATAGATAACAGACCTCTGTTTAGACAAACCGCTTCTTGACCTTTCCTTGGGACACATCAATAGCTACAAATAACAATTATTACTACACTCGTTAAAAAATAAATCCGCCCCCAGAAGAAGTTGCCATTTTGCTGCAAAATTCGGCATGCAGTTCTATCTTAGTGTGATTAGATGAACGGTCTTGTCATCTGAAGCCCTAAAATTGGTTCCCCCCTTGGCCTATAAAAGGCTCTTGGAGGCTCCTTGTATGTAGTGACCTCTTCTTCCCCTTGTGTAGAGCTTGTTGGTCACTAGACGCCTCTACGACGCAGAGAAGAGATTTCACCCCGTTACCAGAGTCTGAGAGGGGCGCATTATTGGGGTGTGAGAAGCTGGATGGTCATATCCATGAATTGTCCCCCACCGGCCGTTCTGACCAGACTGTTAGGAGGTGTTGAGACCAGTGGATGTGTGAGGACACACAAGGTGACCGGGCTCAGGTCACCCCCTACAGACCACCAGTAGAGAGGAGCGTCTGACCAGACTGTTAGGAGGTGTTGGGACCAGTGGATGTGTGAGGGCACACAAGGTGACCGGGCTCAGGCCACCCCCTACTGACCACCAGTAGAGATGACCGTCTGACCAGACTGTTAGGGGGTGTTGGGACCAGTGGATGTGTGAGGACACACAAGGTGACTGAGCTCAGGACCCCCAACAGACAACCAGTTGAGAGGAGCGTCTGACCAGACTGTTAGGAGGTGTTGGGACCAGTGGATGTGTGAGGCACACAAGATGACCAGGCTCAGGACCCCCAACAGACAACCAGTTGAGAGGAGCGTCTGACCAGACTGTTAGGAGGTGTTGGGACCAGTGGATGTGTGAGGACACACAAGGTGACCAGGCATAGGACCACCAGTAGATAGGATTGTCTGACAGGCAGACACAGTGATGTGTGTTTAGGGAGGTAAGCCGCAGCAATTTATCTCCCGAAGAACAAAAGGATTAGGTATTAAAATTCAACATTCTCAATCCTTCCGTCCAGCCCGCCATTACTAGTGGATTCAGACGAACACGGATGCAGGATGCACCAAACTAATATTGAGCACGCTAGATCAGTTTAACCCAGTCAATTTGTGTTAAGATTATAGGACGCCGATTAGCATTTTTAGTGCACAGTACTGACATCTGCAGGTAAACGCTGGTATTACACTATATAGAACTGGTTGACATGAGCGCATAAGTTTTGAAATATTAATTTTTTCATTCTTCCATGGATGGAGCCGATTCATCTCCATGAGGGCTCTTGCAGGCACTCAGCCATGGGTAAATGCTGGTAAATTAGGTTCCCCTGAACATAAGAGTAGAGGATGTTCCAGCTTCGGATGATTCATGATCTGCCAAAGTGGCAACAATTTGAAACATATTTGAGTGTTTTCTTTATGGTTAGTATTTAACATTTAAAAATCCCATATTAAGTCGCTGGAGAAATACATATTTCTACAATAAAAAGAGCAGCCAAATAAAGCCACAAATTCCTTGGACTTAATAAGTGAATGTGAACTTTTCAGTAAAAGCTTTACATATGTCGTAATTTGACTTTCTTTTTTACTTTGCCGTGTGTGGATGCGGTGGGCATACCCCAAGCCCCTCAATTCTGGGTGTGGGTGGGAAATCCTGGAGCATCTGCTTTGTTTGCTTGCTTTTTTAACACTTTCCTAGTCTGACGATTCAGTGACACCGGTTATCAGCAGGCAGGTAAAACAATAGCTGTAGGCACAACCTTCTTTAACCCTTAGTGACGCGGCCTATTTTGGCCAAAAGGAAGCAACAATTTTTGGGAATTTTCATCTCTACTTTTCAAAAGCCATAACTTTTTAATTTGTTCGTCAACATGACGGCCGCATGAGGGCTTGTTTCCTGCGTTTTTTGCAAACTGTAGTTTTTATTGGTACCATTTTTGGGTACATAAAATATTGTAAGAGTTTTATTACATTTTTTTGGAGGGCAAAGAGAAAGCACATCCGTTCTGCCATTGTTTTTTTGTTACAGCATGAGGGTACATTCAGGCGACCGTATATTGGCTCGGTTTGATGATGTGGTCGCTGCCCGGCTGAAAGGCACTATTACTACTAGACCACTAAAGGGGGCAGTAAAACTCATACTATTGTGGTGACTAAAGGGGGCACTAATACTTCTGGGGCTACTAAAGGGGGCCCTATGACTACTGGAGCCATTAAAGGGGACACTAGTAGTGAAGTACTGGAGGTTCAGAAGTGGAATAGGCTGTTAGAAGAGGACCTATTACTACTAGAGCCATTAAGGGGGTACTAATATTACCAGGGCCATTAAAGGGGGCAGTAAAACTACTGAGGCCACTAAGGGGGCATTAATATTACTGCGGCCACTAAAGGGGATGCTAAAACTAATTGAGCCATAAAAGGGGCATTAATACTACTGGGGCCAATAAAAAGGACACTGATACTAACATGTCCACTAAAGGGGGCACCAATAGTACCATAACCACTAAAGGGGGCCCTATTATTACTGGGGACACTAAGGCACTATTACCATTGGGGCCACTGGAAAAACGAGGAATGTGATAAGCCACACCCATAAACCATGCCCCCTTTTACCGTGACCGTGACAAAGGTGGCAACTCTATCCCATTGGTCAGCATAGACATGGAAAGGTTGAAAGCAGCACCACCCATTTGTCAGTCAGTCACCCACTATAGATATGAATTCCCCATAATTCATTATTTTGGCACGTTTCTCATGAATATGCTGGATTATTGTAATTTTCTTATACAATGACTCTTCTGTATAATCACTTGTCTTAGATTACACCCTCCCATGTACAAGGAACACCATGGGCATACACAGCATGGTCTAAACACAAGTCATTCTCAGAGCAAGTCACAGTCCCCGAAATGGACTCAATTAGCATCAATGGAGCATTAGCAGCTTGTAACTTCGTTCACCATAAAGTTTAAAGGGGAACAGCTTAGAACAAAGTCGTCGGAGGGCTTTGATTCTGCCGTCTGCCTCATCTCATGAAGTACAGGCAGGTTAATTAAGTGTTTACAGGAGATTAGCTAATGTAAATACATGAGGTGGCTGTCTTCAATCCGAGAGCCTAGCGGCTGAGGTAGCAGAGCCCGCACAGTACAAGGTTGTCATACGATCGGCGCTGGAATCCGGCACATTACATTATAGTTGCTGGTTGTAAACAGAATATTTCAGCTCTCATAAAACAGTGGAATCGGGAGCCTGGTTTCTGAACACGGGGCTTCTGAAAAACACATCACACGGTACATCCGGCCAAACTGTTTTAAAGGAGCCCTACTTCATTTCATGGATTTTGTGCCAATTTTGAGTTCATTTAAAGGGGTATTCCAGTTTTATCAAAATGAGACTTTTTTGGTCTAACTTTAAATTATACAATTTCCAATAAACTTTCTGTAGGAGTTTCTCATATTTTTCAAGATCTCTGCTTGCTGCCACTCAATAGGAACCTCTATTGTTTACTTCCAGCGAATCAAAATCTTCCCTGGTCATGTGATGGACACACAGGTGCAGAACTCAGAGTGGCGTGAATGTAAGCAAGAATTGCTCTGTGTAAACATGGCCACCAACCGGGTGATGAGTGAGAATTCATTCACTTGTTGCTTTGTTTCAGTCCACTTAAAAATAGTCACTGGTTCATTCGTAAGGGGTTAATGCCCATTTATATCTAATATAAAGAATCCTACAGGCTTTTTCTTGCCCCGCACTTTGACCCCTTTGTGTGACCTTTGGTGCGTGATTTTGGGGTCATTAGATTAGTGACATCCTCACCACCGCTGCAAAATCCTAACATTTGAGTTTGATACATGGAGTGGCCTGTGAGGGCAGCTCAAAGTTGCAATGTTAAATCTATGCATGTGCGCTGCTAGAGACAGTGAAGCATTGCTAAGCAGCGCTAGATGCAAGCGGTGAAGAGGAGAGAGTGAGGATGGTTTCACACAGGCGAGGGCAATATCAGACCGTCATTCACGACCCAATATCGCACTTTCCACCATGTGAAAGCCCCACGGATGTGAGGTGTTTTCATGTGAAAACAGCCTTGCATCAGTACAGGGAATCCCTTCATTCCCACGGGGATGAAAGGATTCCTCAGCCACAGCTGAAGGGATTTCCCCAGCCACAGCTGTCACAGCTACGGCAGGGGATCACGGAGCTCTCCCATTGCTTTCAATTGGAGGGGTAGGGGGAGAGGGAGAGAGAAGTGGCGAGAGAGAGAAGCGTCAAGAGAGAGAGAGAGAAGCGTCGAGAAAGAGAGAGAGAAGCAGCGAGAGATGATGAGAGAGAGAAGTAGTGAAAGAAAGAGAAAAAGAAAAGTGCAGAGAGAGAGAGAAGTGGCAAGAGAGAGAGAGACGTGGCAAGAAAGAGAGAAAGTAGTGGCGAGAGAGAAGTGATGAGAGAGAGAAGCATCTGTGGATTAACAGGACCTAAGCTGCCCATTGATTGGCTGATGGGCTTGCTATAAAACACAGGTCCTGTTCCTGTGCTCTAGTGTGATTTGGCAGTTTTTGCAGAGAGCCTTGTGAGGAGTGAGCTGCCCAGTTCTACTAGAGAGATGGGTGTTCCTGTATCAGAGGGAAAGAGAGCACAACTCAAATTCCGGGAGTAGAAAATTCCATTAATCTGGCATCTGAAAATTCAGAAAGTCTGATCATCAAGTATTTGTTTCTAGCGCAGAGCTGTAGTGTAATGTGGGATTTTCTTGAGATTTCTTCCTATACTTACATGTAAGTTTTATAGACTTTTGAAGGACTTTTCAATTATCCAGAATATTTGATAGTCCAACAGCTATCAGGTCCCATCGATGCTAATTTAATCCTTTCATAACCAAGATTCACTGATGCTATTGTGTCCAGGTCACATTCTGGCATTCCCACTTTCAAAAATCATAACTTTTTTATTTTTCCATCGATGGGGCTGTGCAAGGGCTTTTTTTATATGATGACTTGTAGTTTTTTTGTACCACTTTGGTGTTCATACGACATTTTTATTACATTTTATTCGATTTTTTCATGGAGATGAGGTGGGGTCACTGAAAAAAGCACAGTTCTGGCATTGCATATGTTATTCTCTGATGCTGTTCACCAAACAGGATTAATAATGTGATATTTTAATAAATTCCATCTTTAAGGACGCAGAAATACCAATTTTTACATTTTTTTTTTTGATGCAGCACCTGGGATAAGTGTGGTTTTTACTTTTAATACTTTTGTAATGATTTAAGTCTTTATTTTAGTTATTTTCACTTTTTTTTAGTCCTTATGGGGGACTTGGACTTGAGATTGACTCTTACACAGTATAATGCAATGCTATGCTTTTTACTATATTTTAACAGGCTGCCTATTAAAGACATGTCAGTAGCCACAGGCACATTTTAAGGGGCCTCAGGCTGCATGGCACCAGGACGGCAACCCTGTGATCTTATCTCGGCAGGACCGTTCGGGACATTTAAAAGCCACTGCTCTGAGTTATCTCTGATCGTGGCTGTTCCAGATGGGTGCAGACAGCCAATAGCCGCTGTGTATGGAGTGAGCTTGCCTCCTGAGTCTTCTGCATTCACAGGACTACTGTTGAGCGATTAAGCATGTGCTATACACCAGGTTTAGGGGACTTGGTGAACTTCCAGTTTGGTTCAAAGTAATTTGGACCGAACAAAACTTTTTGCAAAAGTTCGGCAAACTGACAAACTGAACTTTTCAAAAGTTCGCTCATCACTACTCTTGAGCTTTCATGCAGGAGTGATCATCGATAAGTGAATAGAGGCGGAGGGCACTGAAGATCTCTTCTGGTGACTCGCCTCCATTCACTGTGAATACTCAGTCATTCAAAGATGAACAACTGCCTGTTTACAATGAGTGATCTGAACTCACTAGTCACTTCACTTCAGTGAGATGCAATGAAGCGACTAGTGACCAATTTCTCGCTCAGTACCCTCTTGGGTCCCATGTTCACACGGGGGCAAGCATTGATCAAAATAGCTTCTTTTAAGGAATTTTTTTGGCCAATAAATGGCCCCTATGAAAGTATTCTCACTCTCTAAAGAAACAGTGGAAGAGCCAGTATCTTAATGCCAGACATTAAGTTGCATAATGTTCCTCAGTATTCATTTCTTCCACCCACATTTGGATTTCTTTCCACCTAACCTGGGAGCGGTCTCAGATAAACATGGAGAGCGGGTCCATCAAGATACCGCCCCAATGCAAAAACGTTCCAGTAGTAAATGGCTTGAGAAGATGCTTGCCGACTTCTGTTGGACCCTTCAGAGAGAGGCTATTGCTGAAATGATACAAGAGAAGGAAAATGACAAAGTGAGTTATTCATGTTGTTCATTGACCCAAATGTTATGTAATATGAAGAAATGAATATTTATTTCGGAAACTGTTCAATTAAGGCCCTATTCACATCTGCGGCTTCGTTCAGTCTACCTTGTAGATGCAGCATGAAATGCCGGACAGGTGCAGGAACCAAACGGATCCACTTAGAGTCAATGGGATCTATTCAGCACAATTCGGTTCCGTTATGACATGGATCCGTTCATCCAGGGGATTACGTTTTCCTGCTCTCATAATGAAGCAGAAAAACAGAATCGCTAGTGCAGATGTGAACAGAGCCTAATAAATTGATGTAAATTTCGTTTTCTTGATTCAGATTATTTAATATCAAGAGTGAGTGTAAGAGGGGTGAATGGTAACCCGCTGCCCTCTTACTGGCAGCAGCTTGGGCAGCTGTGCTAAGACTCACCCCCTCCATTAGTGATGCAGCCAGGAAAATAGATCAGTGGCACTGAGAGTGCTAGAAGGTAGGCACATGGAATCGCCAGTGATCAGGAGTGCTCACAGTCCTGATCAGAGAGGTGCTGTAATGCGCCAGGAGGGAGGCTCCGCCCCCCCAATTCTGCAGTGTCATGAGTAGTGCGTTACAACTGTGAAGATCACCCCCCATCAATAGGGAACAATGCAGGGCTCAGCTTCTCCCTCACCCCCAAATGCTCGTGCAATTTCTAGGCACCCTGCAGGCACCAGATACAAGGGATTCTGAGCTGCGCCACAGCTCTGTGAGAGGGGGAGCTGTGACACAGTACTGATGGGGCAGAACCAGCAGTACAGGCTTTTGAAGTGGACACTGTAAAAGAGACCAGTGGAGGCAACTGTGTCCCCATGCTGGGGATTGGCCAGGAGAGAGACCAACAAGGGCCAAGCAACCAGAGGCCGAGCAAAACTCTAGAGGACCAGATGGCCATGATGACCCTGGGGCTGAGGTTGATGGCAGGAAGAAGCATGGAAGGAGAGGGAAAATCCCTTTTCTCACATGGGACTTAGTCCTGGAAGATGTAGATAGTGCAATGGACCTGTAACAAGGAGTCAAAGCTGCTACACACGTGAGACCGGTCTCTGACGGACAATGTAGCATGCACACTTTAGGGACTTTGACAGACCAATGTGGGCTGTAATATGTGACACACTGTTAGTTAGACATACTGTTAAGGGTTAACGGGGTCATAAGCGAAGTGATTTTATGTGCTATATAACGGGAAGGCGAGGCACTTTGTAGTAGGGGCGTTCTGCACCGAGGATAGTATACGTGAGATGAGAGTGATGTGTCAGAGATATATTGTTGCACCTACGGTGCGTTGAGTCCGTAATGCTGTGGAACTCCGAAAATAAAGAAAGTCAAGTAATTGAGATTGATAGTTACAAGTGAAGCTCGAAGTGCCTTGTTGTTCGGATGTAGATAGATATATTGTCAGTATGTATCCTTGTTAATCGTAATGTTTAAAGGGGCTTGTTATTACAACACAACCCCGTCCACCCGCTGGGCCCGGCTTAAAAAAAAAAAACAGGGAATACCCACCTGTCCTGGAGCCCTGGGGTGCAGCTGAGAGTGGCCACCAGTATTAGTAGCAACTTCCAGGTGGACGGCCAGGTGGAAGTCACCGTCTATACATACCAAGAGTATGTACGGTGATGTATATACAGAGCCACTGTGACCAATCAGACTTCCGCTGAGCCGTGTGCCCAGAAGTCGCTGACAATACCGGCGGCGGCTCTCAGCTGCGTCCCGGGACTCCAGGACAGGGGAGTATGCCCTCTTTTCTTATTTTAGGCCAGGCCCAGCGGGTGGCCGGGTTTGTGTTGTAATGACAAAACCCCTTTAAGTAATTCATGCCCTCCTACAGAGTGATACAAAGTGGTGTTTCGTGTTTAGTAAAGTTTTCCACTGCCTCCGTCCGTCAGCCGCTGCGCCGTCACGTAAGCTGCTTCCCCGCGCCCGCTTCTTTTTGCAGACCCGTGTTATCAGCCAGCTTTCTCAGATGTAAGGAAACAAAGCTGAATCCAGGCAGATGTAGATACCAGGCCGGGCCAGGATACAGCAGAGGGGAGCATCGTGCCGCTCTGTGGGTAACTTGGGGGAGTTGGATGGAAGTTTTATCACAACATCTGTTTGCAAAATGCTTTTCTTCTTCCTTTTCGCCTGTGAGAAGCCAAACTCCTTAAGGCTTCTTGCTGTGACTGTAACTGATACTCCATTCACAGCCATCTGCACGGACCTGAGGATCAATGCAGGCTGCATGCAACGGGCTGCCGTTAACCTCTTCTTTTCTGGAACGTTTCTGCAGTGCACCTATGTGCCTTGTTGATTGTGTGACCTCTACCTGTTCTAGAGGCGACCTGGGAGGCAGCAGCCGGGTCTAAGAGGAACAGGTACGGCAAACCATATTAAGGTGGGGTTGGAGATGGGCAGGTGTTGGCATCTGTAGCAAACCCTCCTACCTCACATAGGGTGCAGGTGAAGTGAATCTACACCAAGAAGAAGGCTCCATTTTTTTTTTTGCTATGTGGCCTTCACTCTTCTATTGAAAAGGATTCTCCATACGTCAACTAGCAAGTGTATGGAGCTGTCCTCATAGAGAATGCTGCAGAAGAGCAATAGTCCAAACACCATATAAAAGACGTTACAAAAGACGAAACTTTTCATTGAGGTTCATCAAATATCCCCTCAGATTTTTGGAGAAGGAAATGGAGAGTAATAGTGCCATGCTGTGCTAAAGCATACTACTACTGAATACTCCTATGCAGTTCACATATACTACTGATATATAATGCATATGTACTGCTATACAGTGCACACAAAATACTGCCATATAGCGTATACATAATCCTGCTATACATTGCACATATAATACTACCATACATTGCACAGATAGTACTACTATAGAGTTTATACATAATACTGCCATACATTGCACATATAATACTACCATAAATTGCACAAATAGTACTGCCATATAGTGTATGCATAATACTGCCATACATCGCGCTTATAATACTACCATACATTGCACACATAGTACTGCCATATAGTGTATACATAATACTGCCATACATTGCACATATAATACTACCATATATTGCACATATAGTATTACTATATATTGCACACATAATACTGCTATTCTTTGCACAGATAATACTACTATTACAGTGCACATATAATGCTGCCATACAGTGAACATATATTACTACCATACAGTGTGGACATAATACTTCCATACAGTGCAAATATAATACTACCATGGAGGGCACACATGATACTGCCAAACAGTACACACATAATACAGTATACAAGTAATGTTTCCATACAGTATGCATATAATGCTGCCATACAGTGCAGACATAATACTGTCATGCAGTGCCAATTTAATCCTGATATACAGTGCATACATAATACTGTCATACTGTACAGTGCACAAATAATACTGCCTTAGCGTGCACACATAATACAGAGTACAGATAAGGCTTCCATACAGTATATACATAATTCTGCCATACCATGTGCACCCAATACTTCCATAACTTACACATATAATACTGCCATAGAGTGCACACATGATACTGCTATACAGTACATACATAATAATATTATACGGTGTACAAATAATGTTGCCATACAGTACATACATAATTGTGCCATATAGTATGCACCAAATACTGTTATATCTCGCACATATATACAGTGCAGACATAATACTGCCATACGATGCTCAAAAACAGCATCACATAGTGCTCAAATGATTCATACAATGCTTAATAAAGCAGCAATAAGCCAGATATTGCATCTGACTCACTGCAAAGTCCTGTAGGAGGAGCTACAGAGAGAGAGGGAGCAGCATGCAGGGGCTCGGGTGACCCCGTGACGGAATGATAGCGACACAGCTATTTAAAAAAATGGCTGTTGTAACTTCACTACTCCTGAATCTAGCTAGAAGAGAAAAAAAAGAGGTCAGGAGTCGAAGACATAGGAAGAACTCGAGGGCCGGAGGAGCAGAGCGCAGACATCATTGTCACCGACTCTTTGATTCCAAGTCTCCACAATTTGCAAGGAACGTTTCTTCACTCCAGTCTCTTCCTTTGTTTTGTTTTTCTTGGCCTCATCTTTTCTTTATAGTTTTAATGAAGTTTTTTTTTTCTCCTTCTATTTTTGGGGCGGGGGGGCAGTGAAGACGCACAAGGTTGAAAGGTCACAGCTATGACAACACAACCCCGATCAGGAAGCAAGAAAGAAAAAAAAGAGGCAGGATGAAGACAGGAGGTGAACGAAGACCGTGGAGCAGAGAGAATTCATTTGTGGTTGAGACACAGATTCACCTCACCTCCAGGCGAAACGAAGTGGGCGAGGAGAAAAAAAGACGAAAAAGAAAAAACTTCCAGAAATAGGGACATGATTTGGAAACAAAAACAGGGAAAGAGGTCAAAGATCGCATGATGGTATCGCAAAGTCTTTTCATCCCGCGGGTTCACCGGGAGGGGACGGTTTTGTCTGCGCATTGGGGGGAAACTTGACTTTATTTGCTCTTGGTGGATATCTGTGATGGGTTGGGGGTTGGAGGTGGGCTGTTTTAATAACACCGCCGCTTTAAGACCAGATACATATGAACTTCGTTAAAATGTTTCGTATAAACAAAGTGTCACCAGTCACGCCATGCACGGATTTCTGATCGACAGATAACCTTTATACACCCAGCTCATCTGTAGTTGGCTCTCTCCAGCAGATGTCGGCCCCAAAGCGGGAACGTGTCCTCTTCATCATTCGGGTTCACCCACCAGACCATCATGCAAAAAAAAATTACAGTGTGCTCTTTTTTTTTTCCGCTCAGGCGGTGAATGCAGAGAGGATTGTTCTACCCAATGATTATATTAAAGGGGTGCTCCCATTTGGTTTATATGACTTTAAGCTGGGACACCCCCCCCCCCCCATCAGCTGCTGAATGTCCATAGGCTTTGCAGGATCTCTCTGCTCTAATTCATTGCGGTGGATCCACCAGGTTCTCCAGAGTTTCGCAACACTGATAGATTAGAATGGATCTGCCAAGTTAGGGCTCTTTCACACGAGCGCATTTTTACAGCCGACCAATATACACGACCGTCTGAGGCGTTGGTTTTCAATGCATCAGTTCACAAGGGCGGATATATACGACGCGTTGAATCGTGAAAAATGGAACATACGTGACGAAATGCGTGCCGATTAGAGATGAGCGAGCATTGTCCTTAGCGAGTACCTGCCCGCTTGGAAGAAAAGATTCGGGTGGCGGCGGTGGGCGGGGAGAGTGGGGTGGAACGGAGGGGAGATCTCTCTCTCTCTCTCTTCCCCCCGCTCCCCCCTGCTCACTCCCGCAACTCACCGCTCACCCCCGCTGGCACCCGAATCTTTTCTTCCCAGCGGGCAGGTACTCGCTAAGGACAATGCTCGCTCGAGTAATTGCCCTTAGCAAGTATGCTCGCTCATCTCTAGTGCCGATGCATATACGGCGGGCAAAAAGATAGTTGTGGAACTATCTTTTGCCCGATATACAGCGATGACTCCCATAGACTCCTATGGGAGTTGGACAAAGAAACGGAGGGGAGGCAAGTCGGCAGCATCCAACGCTGCGAAAAGCTTACAGGTGCCTCTATGTAGGCATTGGAAGGCACCCCGAGGATTTTAACAGAGTGAGGGTTTTCTGGGGTGCGGCGTATTTTTTCGCTAAAAAACGTCACTCCTGGTCATGTGAATGGACGAGAAAATGCTGGCCGTTCAGGCAATTGTCTGGTGCGGCCGAGAAAACGTAAAAACGCATACGGCCGTGTGAAAGAGCCCTTATCCGGACCTTTGCAGCAGCTCTCCATTCTCCTTGATTGCAGTGGATCCACCAAGTTCCCCGGAGTTTCACAGCCCTGATAGATTAGAGTGGATCTGCCAGGTTCTCCGGAGTTTTGCAGCTGATCTCTGCTTTCATTAATCACAATGCAGAATCTCTCTAGTTCAAATTGATTGCAATGGATCTGCCATGTTCTTTAGAGCTTGACAGCAGCCCTCCACTCTAATAGATTACAATAGATCTCCCAAATTCTGCAGAACTTTGCTTTCTATTCTCCTTAATTACAATGGATGCAGCCGGTTTGCCAGAGCCTTGCAGCAGCATTCTGCTTTAATTGATCACAATGAGCCCAGCAGGTTCTCCAAGGCTTTGCAGCAGCTCTCCAATCTGGTAGATTACAATAGCTCTCCCAGGTTCTCTAGAGTTTTGCAGCAGCTCTCTACTTTGACTGATCACAATGAACCCAACAGATTCTCCAGAGCTTTGCAGCAGTTCACCACTCTTATTTCCCAGAGTGCTGCAGTAGCTCTCCACTTTAATTGATTACAATGGATCCAACAGATTCTCCAGTACTTTACAACAGCTCTCTGGTTTGATGGATCACAATGAATCCGGTTGGTTCTCCACAACTTTGCAGTAGCTCATTGATTACAATGGATCCATCATAGTAAGGCTGGATTCACTTGACCATTGGCATTTTTACATGCACCAGCCGGCGCCGTAAAAACGCGTGAACGGGTACACAAATGTAACATTTGTGCGCCCGTTTAGACGGCACAGACATATACGCCAAACCTGCAATGCCATTTGGCGGGGCGAGACAGTTTAGCTCTGTTAAGCTGTTTTCTCCCTACCCTCCCTTTGGCCGTCTCTCTGCAAGGGGAGGAGGTGAGATGGGGCGGGAGATAGTGTGCTAAGCTCCCGCCCCCTCTCTGTCCCTTGTTCAGGCACGTGAAAAAAATCCCACCGTTAAAATGTCAAATCGCCAAATGTTTTAGTTCGCTGATTTTTCCCGTTGCGTCAAAAGATAGGTATTAACATATATTTGGATGAAAAAGGCTGTAGGCTCCCATAGACTCCTATGTGTACCAATATACCCACAGTTCTGCAGCACCTCTACACTATGGCTTATAAGAGGGGAGTCTTGCACGACTTTATCACTTGAAAAAGCCCTTAAAATCTGTATATCAGGGGAATATATTAACCAAACAATCCTATTAAGTATCAACTTCCCGCTAAAAATATTAAACAAGCTTCAGAGCTGCATTCACAATTCCACTAGTTTTTATATATGTTTTTTATATAAGACAAGTTGTGGTTTTCAGTGCTACCATTGAACATACCATAGAATATATTGGAAAACTTTAAAAAGTTTCTAAGTAAGGGAAAAATGGAAAAAAAATAAATTCCCCATTTCTGTTGAGTCCTTTATGGATGCAGGGATACCAATTTTTTCATATTTTTTAATCTAATGACTAAGATAAGTTTTTTTCGTTTTTTTTTTATGAATATCTTTTCATAAAAATGTATCAAAATTTAATAAAAATCTTTATTAATCTTGTTTTTATGCTTTTTTTAGTTCCCATAGGGGACATGAACTAGTGATTGTTTGATTTCTTATACAATGAACTGTAATACTTCAGTATTGCAATATATTGTATTTATGCAGGCATTCTATTAAGTCCTGCCATGGGCATGGCTTAATAGTTAGAAATACATGGCAGTCTTTGGGGCTATCATAAAGCCCATTTGGGTGACAGAGGGAGCTCCATCCCTCAGTGGGGCCTTTTAAATAGTATTGTCAGAGTTTTCTCTGATCCTGGCAGTTGCAGCCTGATGTCAGCTGTCAAAGACAGTCGACAACTGCTATCTATACTGCAGAGGGTATAGTATAACATAACTATGTGTTGTGCGACTATTTGTTACAGTATAGCATATGTCATTTATGGTTAAAGGGATTGTATCCAGACACTTTTATCACCTATCCATAGGTGATAAAAATCTGATCACTGGGGGTCTCACCTCTGAGATTCCCCCCCCCCCCCAATTCCAAGAATGGGGGTCTCGTGTCCCCCTTTTGTTGCCAGTGTTGGGTTACTTCTCCCACCAGCAGTATAATGGGAGTTGGTGTCATAGCTCTTGCCGACATGTAGGTGTGCTCTCAAACCCAGACCCATTGGCCATTGGGGGCAGTACAGCCCCAATCACTATACTGGGCAGTTCTTAGCCATCAGTGAACGAATGAGAAGTCGCATTCTGCCCTGCAGGGTGTTGATGTATCAGAATGAATCAATGTACAATTAGGTAGATGTACCTTTAACTAATTTGAGAAATCTGGGTAGCAGCGCATCGGGAACTGTAATGGTGTCCATATTAGTCATCACCCAGTTTTCCCAAACTAAGCATAAGTATATAATGGCATGTTTGCACAGTAAAGGTTATATATATGTGTCCACCGTCTCCGGTTAGCCTTTACTCTCACTTTACAAAAGCTTTGCCTTGAATTGCGGTCGCGCTGATTAAAACGCCGGTTCCAGTGACTGCAGAGCGGCAGCGTCTATCCCGTCTAATTATTCACATCCCGAGAATTCCCACAATTTCTGCCTCTTTGATGCCAATTTTCCTTTATTAAATGTTGTATGGATCTCTTCACTGAATCCTGCAGCTGTAACGAGTCTTTCCTTCTCTCAAATTAATTACTTTTTTCTTGTTTAGATGCTGCTTCTCGGAATGGTTTTTATTACTGCCCCAATTGTATTTTTTTTTCAACCAAGCGATTTATTGGGAGTGTAATTATTAAAATCAACGTTTATATACCGGCCGCCCATGTAGTCATCTTCTGCGTTAGACTTCTTGGCTGCTACTTGCTTTTTGTATAGCACACACACAGCAGTAAATCTGCAACAGCGCATACTGTGACCATAAATGGTAGATACCAGCTCTGCACAGGTGCTTTGCAGACCAAATAAGTGATTACTATATCGTTCTACCCAGTGATCACAGGCAGTGTCCTCTCTGACCGTAGGTATTGAGTTTTCCTTTTGTTCTGCATTCAGCCCAGACCTATATGACAACTTATCCCAGCGTCAACTTGACTCTGCAGTATAGACATCTTTGACTCCTTGCTTTTTCCAAAACCCTCCCTAGATTATCTATACCTTCACACAATCCAACCTGCTATAGCACCCATGATAGTAATAATGCCACCAGTACACCACAAAGTAGTAGTATCATTTTTATGTCCCCCGTAAGCCCCACACAGGAAATGCTGCTTATAGTGACCCTCACACAGTAAAAGTGCCCCCACTTAGGAATAATGCCTCATTTATGTCCCCACTCAGTAATAATACCCCCCTTTGTCTACACTCAGCAATACTGTCCCTTTTGTTCCATTCACTAAAAATACCAGTTTTATAAATAGTGCCCTTCTTCAGAAATAATGCCCCTGTTTGTGCCCTTTTAGAAATAATGCCATCTTTGCCCCTCTGAAAAATTATGCCCAAACGTCCCCTTGTATGTAATAACAAAAAAACAGGCATACACCCTCCCCTCTACTGCTGCCCCCCAGCCGCTGGTGGTCAGCACCATTGTCCCCCGTTGACTTCTGCATTGTGCAATCATGTGACAAACACAAGATCACATTACATTGGACGCTGAGTTTGGTAATTAACTATAGTGATCATGTGTTTGTCACATGGTCCCACAACGCGGAAGTCAGCGGGGGACAACGGAGCTTACAACCAGCAGCCTGGATCCCCTGTGACCCATCTCTGGCCAGCAAGTGAAATGGGCCCCTTGCGCAGCGTATTTGCACATGAACGAGGTTTGAATGGGACCATAATCATGCATCGGCGCATATTACTGCACTTTTTGCGCTCACGCTGCCAGTTCACACGCACACATGACACACGCCTTCCATGGAATGTAAAGGCTATTTAAGCCTAATAAAGCCCTGCCATCTTTTATCTGCATTTTGCGCAGTCTCACACCTTGCTCTTGCGTACGTTCGCATAGACTTCAAAGATACTTTTGCTGCTCGTGAGGCTGCCATAAGGGCTTAATCACACAAGCGCATTTGAATGCGCCAAACATGCAGGTGCATTGTGCAGTAAGTAGAGTCCACTGTGCACCTGAGGCGTCTATTGGGGTGCGCGAATGCGCGTCCGATCCACGCAATATTTCACAATGAACTGTCTAATTTCGCTGGGAAATTGTTAATGCTGGGGACTTGTTAAGCTGCACGGCCCTTTAAGTCGCAGGTGTGTCCTGCGCCATTGTAATTGGTCCCCGGCAGCGCAGAAAGTACAATAAACAACTATTTGCGCTATGAAGATCGCGCTATCGTGAGCGTATCTATGCCTGTGCTTGTCTGCCGGAGCCTTAATACAGACTTAATACTCCCATGTGAATGAGCCCTAAGGCCGTATTTACATGGGCGAGTGCAAGAAAAATGCTTCACATCGCTGCACTGATTCAATAGGGAAAAGAAAAAAACGCATCGCGCTCATGTGATAAATTTTATTTACATGTGAATGCAATGTAACATTTTTTCTTGGCTTCATAGGAAATATTGGACGATTATTCTGGAACAGAATTTCCCAAAAATAGGACATGCTACAATTTTCGGTGTGAGGTAAAAATCACTCATGTAAATTAACCCATTGGCTTCTTTTCACGAGTGATTTCTGTGCAACTCGCAATGCACAGAAATTACGCATGAAACTCGCATGTGTAAATACCCCCTAAGAGAAAGTGACAGCATTGCCCCCTAGCAGCGACAGCCACACAACCCCTGTAGGTGCAAGACAGCACATGGCGTCACGAATACCGGTCGCATTGTCTCATAAATGCCAACCGACTCTTTATCCTGCTCCACAATCCAGATCTCTCGTCTAAGGAGCCCCTAAAGCTTCCTGAGCCTCCAGCACTGAAATCTGTAGAGAGGAAGATAGGTCTGCGCGTCAGATGTTACCTCCAAGTGCCTGAAGATCTTCCTGGATATTCCTGGAACTCATGGATATTCATTTATTGCACATGACCCAGACCACTGGTCCCCAACCTGGGCTCCTCCAGCTGTCTTTAGTACTTCGTAGACCGGCTGCAGACATGACGTACAGCCAGACACCAGCTTCTGACATAATTCCTGAGGAGTCTTACCCAATGGCCTTCAGTTCATGAATATTCTTGGGTCTGCCTGCTGCAAACACCTTCTTCACATCCCACCAAAGGCGTAACTATAGGGAGTGCATAGGTAGCAGTTGCTACCGGGCCCAGGAGCCTTAGGGGGCCCAAAGACACCCCTGTTACACATCAGACACCAGCATTATAAATGGCACATGGTAGATAGGGGGCCCTATTACTGGTTTGTGATGGCCACTCCAGAATCATCCAGGATGTCTTCAACCAAACTTTGGTCGACTTTGAGGTATATTTTGGATCTTTGTTTTGTTGGAAGGTCCAATGACACCCAATCTTCAGCTTCCTCACAGAAGACACAGTGTTCTCTTCTAGGATTTCCTGATACTTGATGGAATCCCTCTTGCCCTCCACAAACTGCAGGTTTCCAGCGCCAGAGGAAGCACAGCAGCTCTAGAGAATCACTGAGCCACCGCCATGCTTCACTGTAGGCAGGGTGTCCCATCAGCATATGCTTCATTCTTCATCCTCCAGACATACTGCTCATCCATAGACCTGAAAAGTTCCAGTTTTGTTTCATCACTCCACAGAACAGAATCCCCAAACTTCTTATTTATATGGTTTTGAGCATATTGGAGGCAACTTGTCTTGTACTTTTGCGTCAGTAGACGTGCTAGTCTTGGAGTTCGGGCATGAAGACCTTCAGTATTTCGTATATGTCTTAGGCCGTCTGCACACAGCCGGATTTGCATTGCGAAATGCGGAGCAGGTGTCCGCCTCCGGATTCCGCAGCAAATACCTTCCGTGGCATGTTATGGAAAAGCGGTTTTTCCTGCCCACGAGTGGAAATCAATTGCGATTTTCTGCTCGCGGGGGACAAATTGCAGCCTAGTCTATTTGAAGGCAGATTCCGTGCGGACGGCTTCCAATGAAGTCAATGGAAGCCGTCCAACCTGCGGGCCTTCCACAATCATCATTGTGGAAAGGTTGTGGGATTTGAATCGTTGCCTAGCGACAGCGTGGCATTACCTGTACTGCGCATGCGCGCCGGCCGACACATCCGCAGTACAGATAAGAAGACTGCGGACAGGTACGCGGGGTCACTGGCCAGGCACAGGGTCAGATTTCCCTGCGGAATCCCACCCGGTCATGTGCAGGCGGCCTTACTGTGCAAACGGAAACCTCAGTGCTTGCTGCCACCAAATCTTGCTGCAGGTCTTTTGCAGTCACTCGAAGATTTATGACCAACTGCCTTCTCGGGAATCTGGTGGCAGCCGGTGATGGCTTCCTCTTTTTTAACTACATCCAGATAGTGTAACCAGCGTTCCTTTAACTTGCAGGCTGCTTCCAGAAGTTCCAGCTGTATTGCTAGGAGCATTAATTGCCTTTTCTATCTCTTTGTATCCTTTTTCTTGTTTGATCTATTCTCTTAATTTGTTTTGGACCACTCTCTTCACTTAGTCATATTTCTGACTTCAATCAAACGCCTTAGTCAAGAAATTTCTAGCCAGTCCAGGTATTTGATGAGTTTTATCTCAAGCACACCTGATGCAACTAATGAAGCCCTTGATTAGTTGCACCAGGTGTGCTTGGGACAACACTTGATTTGCAGTAATCTTTAAAAGTGGCATTTTGGGTGGATTTGGAGAAACCGCTTGTTAGATTAGTTGTGTTGAGCCATTTTAATTGTTCTAGTTTTATTGCACTTTTTTAACAAACAGCTAAAACTTTTTACGTTTCTCAAATAAACCTAATTTGCAATGGGTGTTGAATAATTTTGATTGCAACTGTATAATAGAGGTAGCCTCTGTGTAGAAGAGGGCTGCAGCAAACCCCTTCCCAATGGAAGATCTGAATCTGAGCAGTTTTCCTCTCCATAGGCACAATCATTTGGGTAAACAAGGAAGGAAACCAGACAGGAGATCATGAGATCTTCCTCTCCTACAAAAGATAGCAAAGTGAGCCGAAGGAGACAGAAGAGTCTTGAGACCTCACATTATGGGATCGAGGAATTAGGGTCAGGGGAAAACATCCAGAATCGGCACCAGGGTTGGGTGAAAGCTATACATCACGGACTACTAAATTTTTGCAAGTGAATGGGCTTTCTTGCGGTTTTATTTTTACATGCGTAAATATGCTGCGCATTTACGCAAATGCAAATGAGCTGAAAAACGTAGGGAATAGGCGATTTTAGTTCCATAAATACGCAGCATCTGTACGCGACCGAAAAACGCTAAAGTCCATGTGAATAAGCCCTAGGAGTTTTGCCGCAAATTGAACTGTCAGTTTCATGATGTGGAATTAAGAAAACAATCCCGTATGAATGAGGCTGCTTCACACAGGCGAATGCGATTCCGGTCCGTTTTCACTGCCTGTCTATGTGCATGTTGCACGCGTTTTTGTATGCGCTTTTCGTGGCTGCGTGTCATCCATTTTTTACATGCACAAAAAAAGCACCATGCATACAATTGCAGCGCACACGCATGTAACGTCTGTATTCGTTGCATTTTTTAACGTAGACTTTCAGAAGTCTAATGAGACGAACTAGAATTTGCACTGACCATCAGGGTGGATTCAGACAGCCGTATATCGGCTCGGTTTTCACGCCAAGCCGATATACGTCGTCCTCATCTGCAGGGGGGGGGAGGATGGAAGAGCCAGGAGCAGGAACTGAGCTCCCGCCCCCTCTCTGCCTCCTCTCCACCCCCTCTCCGCCCCTCTGCACTATTTGCAATGAAAGGAGGTGGGGTGGGGGTGGGGCTAAGTTCCAAGAATTAGCCCCGCCCCCGTTCCACCTCTCCTCATTGCAAATAGTGCAGAGGGGCGGAGAAGAGGCAGAGAGGGGGCGAGAGCTCAGTTCCTGCTCCTGGCTCTTCCAGCCTTCTCCCCCTGCAGAGAGAGACGACGTATATCGGCTGGGCGTGAAAACCGAGCTGATATACATTCGTCTGAATGCAGCCTCAGCCTGCGTAAATAATCACTGGTGTGAATAACCCAATTTACTTTAATGGGTCCATGTGCTGCCGGTGTTCAGTCAATTAAAAAAATACATAGCATACGGACGGGAAATACTGTTGTGTGAATGGGCCCTTATTATGCAAATTGTGCAACTTAAAGTAACAAGCCCCACTGTATATACAATATGGACCTGACTTTTACAGGTATCGTCACAATGGTATGGTGCATGGGCCCCTGGGGGCCAAGGAACATGGAGTTTAATTTTGCATTATGGCCCCTGTAAGAGAGAGTAAAACCCAATTGCAAAGTTGAAGAGTAGCATGTGAGAACTTTCTGTGTCATTCTAAGTCCCGTGGGACCGCTGCTTGAATGAAGTAAGGAAAACGTACTGGTAGTGCTCCTCCTGCTACAATAGGGGGCGATCATCCAGGAAGTCATCCATCGTCGTCTGCAGGAGATTCAGTTACCGATCCCTGTTGAGAGTCCTGTTAGTCCCCGTGGGGATGAGGAGACTCCCCGAGGGTTCCGTTAATCCCCGCGGGAACTAACAGCAATTTACAACGGGACATTTAAAATGTGCTTCTGGGCAGCATGTTTTAAATGTCCTGCTGTAAGCAGCGGGGTAGTCCTCCAGCCCTGCTGCTGGCCAATTCTCCAGCAGCGGGGGACAGTAGGGAACTCCCTCCATCTATCTCCCCAAGGGATTTCCCTATTGCGGGAAGAGAGAGGGAATGGAGTTAAGGGTTTTCCCTAAGGGCTTCCCTGAGAACATGGGAGAAAGGTGGTGCTAGAGGGACCCACCCTCTAGCCCCACCCCTCTATAGTTTTTATGGAGATTCTCTGTGAGAAGTCATATAGCCCTGCCCACTTTCTCTAGCTCCACCCCTCTCTCTGCACTTTGGAGATATCCCTCATAGGTCCCCAGAGCAGGGAGAGACAGCAGAGCTATGGGGTATTAATCCATAGCCCAGCTCCGTCTCTCTCTGCTATGGATTAATCCCCCATAGCTCCGCTCTTTCTCCCTGCTATGGGGAAATCCCGAAACCCTCTTCTCTCTTCTTCTGGAGCAGCTGCACTTTTTAAAGCACCACTGCTCCAGTGAATGGGCGATTTTCATGCGCATGAGGCTTGGGTCTTCTGCACATGAAATATTGCCCATTCACACGATTTTGACACATGCGAGCAGCGATTTCTTTTTTTCTTTCGCACCTATTGGTGCGCAAAAAAAAACACGCGTCTGACCGAGAAAAAAATTCCTTCCTGACTCCAATTGCAATAATGCCTGGATCACCGACCCTTCTGAAGTTGTTAATGATTATAACATATTGAAATCCATGTCCCGGGGCCCCCAGGCCTGTGCACCATTCTATATAGGACGCCAACACTCAGATGTAGCTCTGGATCTGACTGCACTTTTATATCTTTGGTGATCTAGTAAAAAAAAAGTTTCGGAAACTCATACGACAGTAGAAGATGCAGTAAAACAGAGCGCTGTCCTCAGAGACTTCCTGTTGCGCTAATTCATGCACATTTCGTCCCCCTCCTGCCGCAGACCCTCTTCTACCATCAGCTTGTATATTAGCAGGCGATACTTTGGTGACACTTGGCACAGACCGGCTGTAGAGTTTTCAGCGGCGTCTTCACCGCACTTCCCAGATGTGGGAATTAATTAGCTAGTTAAACGTGTGAAGAGATTAGCAGGTCTCCCCACAACTGGACCCATGGGGCTCCCTGGATATAACGCAGGCACGTAGAGAAACCAAGCACCTTCATAGATCTGGATCGCAGTGTCATTTACTCTCAGGACTAAATTCGGGGTCACATGATCGCGTTTTACGGTTTGCATTACAACCACAACACCCCCGTATAACCACTTTGTAGTTGACAGAGCGTAGGTCAGTACACCGTCCATGGGATGTGGGATAGACTCAGCCTGAAGTTTTCCACTTAACTGCCCCCCAAGGAGCACTAAAGTATCAACTATATACGTTACTATGTAAAACCACATAGAGAAACAGTTTCCAATTTTCTAATCTGCTTTTATTTTCTGATTGTCGATTTTTTAAAAAAATTCTGTTATCTACACATGACTATGTGGGCGGCCCTCTTGCCTGAGCTGCAGTTAAAAACATTTTGAAATATAGACACATTGGACAGAAGGGGACTCATTAACTTCTATGGGAAAGTTAGTGTGACCTGGGCAGGGAGAGTGGTGACCATCACCTATAGACATCTATGGAGGAGTGTTGTGAGCATGCTCTGTAATCTGTGCAGGGAGGGGGAGGGAGTGAGCTGTGACATCGCCCACTGTGAATGGTGGATCCTGTGTTATCTTTATATATAGGTGTTGCCTTTCATTGTATTCCCGTCTGTGATGATAATGAGATGACTGCTGAAAAGTTTTCTCTACAGAACAGGAAGTGTCAGACTATTATTAGCCTTTTTATACGGGGCCGATAATCGTTGGCATTCCCTTGATCCAACGTTCAGTGTAAATGATTGCCTAGATTAACGACAAACGATAATTTGTTTGGTTGTCATTCGTTGTTCAGTTTCTGCATGCATGAATGACGTTCAGCCCATGTGACCGTGTAAAGTAAACATGGAGGAGCGCGGATCCATGTTTACTTTACACGGTCACTTTTTTGAGCGGCTCTCTGGCTGAGAGACGGAGGATATACGCGGCTCCCCAGCTGACTGGCCCAGCAGGACATCAGGGAACTAAAGGCACATTGTAGTGAAGGATTATCCGGATAAGGGGTGTGAGTGGAGATCCCACAAACAGGATCATCACTAAGCACCGGGTGAGTTCTATATGATTTTATTAGCACGCTTTTAATACCACTGACCTGTCTACTCTGGAAGCCCTATCCTGATTTTTTTGCACATTGTTCAGCCCATGTGAACAGGCAGTCACTCATCTATGAACAACTGCCTGTTTACTGTGAATGGAGATGGGTGGGCCGAAATGATTCCCGGCCCACTCCAACTCCATTCACTGAGAAATGATCGTTGTTGTGTAAAAAAAACAAGAACGATCATCACTGAAATGGCCTGTAGGGCATCTGCACCCAACAGGTCATCCCATGTAAAAGGGCCCTTAGTGGTCGTGTGAGAATTGCAGGATTTTGGGATTTTTTTATTTTTTTTTTAATAGATCATGCCATCAAAAATTCAAAATCTCTTCCTCACTGCGAAGGGTGCAGTGATCCCGCAGTAAGGAGGAGGAAAGTACACAAAACCCCCATTTTTGTGATCAGGGGGGATCTCATGAGTGAGACCCCCACCAATCAGAATTTTATTACCTATCCTATGGAATTCTAATACAACCCCTTTGAGTGCTAGAAGTTTGGTACCTGCTGTCACCACTAGGGGGATCTCAGATCTCAGTAAAATATATGCATAAATGGCTACCTTCAGCTCCCCCTTGTGGGGGCTGACGGTAGCCAGAATCGTATAATTTAATGCTATGCCTATGCAGGTGATTTGGAGCTCTAGATCAGAAAATGGAGCTCCATCTCTTACAACGAAGTAGTATGTAATTAATCAGTACAAAATGTCAGACTGAAAAAGAAGATGGTTCTAAGAGGTGGACATACCCCACATTCCCCACCGCAGTCCTGAAGAGCCTTCAGATGGTTCATGAGAGGAGAACTCATCCAGAGGGGATAGTTGGGAGTTTTCGGTAAATGGACTGAAGCTTGATCTGTATTTCGGTATTTGTGCGTTTTCTCCAGGACTGTACCATTGTCTAATCCTCAGTGTCTCTCGCACCTCAGTCAGTCCTCCACATGACGTGAGACGTGTCCCATCATACATGGATTACCTATGATCTAACCCTCGGGTCACATTATTGTACTCGCTTGGGCCTAAATGAAGATTTTCTGGCCAGGACTGTGAGCCTGGAATGAAATACGCTGCAGATATGTGCTGAGGACAGATTAATAACAGCTCCGAATACGAGGTTTGGACGGCTTCCTGCTGGCCTGTCTGCAATGTGCGCCTCAACTTGTATTTATTATCATTGTCAATAGTCAAAACCAGTTATCCATGTGGGTGTATTTAAAGGAGCAATCCCATTAGCATTCATGCAAGAGACAGTATTGTGGGGGGTCTCAGCACGGAACTGTACGCCATCGCTTGTGGTGGTGACAAGACAAATGGGTTTACATAAGGGATGGTTAAAAACTAGGCGTAAAATCAAATTATCGAGGATACAATAAAATAACTAGTTTAGAGGAAGGCAAAAGTATCTCATTATCTATCTATCTCATATCTATCTATCTATCTATCTCATATCTATCTATCTATCTATCTATCTATCTATCTATCTATCTCATATCTATCTATCCAGCCATCTATCTCATATCTATCTATATCTATCTATCTCATATCTATCTATCCATCTATCTATGTCTATCTATCTATCTCATATCTATCTATCTATCTCATATCTATCTATCCCCTATCTATCTATTTATCTATCTATCTATGTCTATCTATCTCATTATCTATCTATCTATCTATCTATCTATCTATCTATCTCATATCTATCCCCTATCTATCTATCTATCTCATATCTATCTATCTATCTATCTATCACATATCTATCTATCTATCTCATATCTATCTATATCTATCTGTCTATCTCATATCTATCTATCTATATCTATCTATCTATCTATCTACCTATCTCATATCTATCTATCTATCTCATATCTATCTATCTATCCCCTATCTATCTATTTATCTATCTATCTCATATCTATCTATCCCCTATCTATCTATCTATCTATCTATCTCATATCTATCTATCTATCTATCTATCTATCTATCTATCTATCTCATTATCTATCTAATAGCTATCTATTTCTCTCTCTCATATCTATCTATCTATCTCATATCTATCTATCTCATATCTATCTATCTATCTCATATCTATCTATCTATCTCATATCTATCTATCTATCTATCTCATATCTACCTATCCCCTATCTATCTATCTCATATCTATCTATCCCCTATCTATCTATCTCATATCTATCTATCTCTATCTATTTCATTATCTATCTATCTATCTATCTATCTCATATCTATCTATCCCCTATCTATCTATCTCATATCTATCTATCTATCTATCTATCTATCTCATTATCTATCTAATATCTATCTATTTCTCTCTCTCATATCTATCTAGCTCATATCTATCTATCTATCTATCTATCTATCTATCTATCTATCTATCTCATATCTATCTATCTATCTCATATCTATCTATCTATCTATCTCATATCTACCTATCCCCTATCTATCTATCTCATATCTATCTATCCCCTATCTATCTATCTCATATCTATCTATCTATCTATGTCTATCTATCTCATATCTATCTATCTATCTCATTATCTATCTAATATCTATCTATTTCTCTCTCTCATATCTATCTATCTATCTATCATATATCTATCTATCTATCTATCTATCACATATCTATCTATCTCATATCTATCTATCTATCTATCTATCTCATTATCTATCTAATATCTATCTATTTCTCTTTCTCTCATATCTATCTATCTATCTCATATCTATCTATCTCATATCTATCTATCTATCTAATATCTATCTATTTCTCTCTCTCATATCTATCTATCTCATATCTATCTACCTATCTATCTATCTATCTAATATCTATCTATCTATCTCATATCTATCTATCCCCTATCTATCTATCTCATATCTATCTATCTATCTGTCTATCTATCTATCTATCTCATATCTATCTATCTCATATCTATCTATCTATCTATCTATCTATCTCATATCTATCTATCTATCTCATATCTTTGTATCTCATATCTATC
This sequence comes from Eleutherodactylus coqui, assembly GCF_035609145.1. Lineage (NCBI taxonomy): Eukaryota > Metazoa > Chordata > Amphibia > Anura > Eleutherodactylidae > Eleutherodactylus > Eleutherodactylus coqui. The sequence continues at coordinate 122,928,113 of NC_089847.1, read as the reverse complement.
TATCTATTTATATGTATCTCATATATATCTTGTGATGCTTTTTTTAACATTAGAAAGTCCCATTAACAATCCCGTAAAAAAATCACAGCGATATCATGTGAAAAAAACGCGCAAGAAAAACGCAAGTGGGTGTCCACCCTTAAGTAGCTAATTAGCTACTTAAATAGTTAAATGCAGGCGGAGCGGGACACCACTGATAACTCCGAGAAAAGCAGCTGTTTTCTTCTAGCAGTTATCAGCGGTGTCCCATAGCTCTGAGAAACAGCAGGAGCGCTGACATCTGCTTTGTTCTTGGAGCTTTCAGCTGGTATCCTGATGGGAAGTCCCAGCGGGATACCAGCCTAAAGAATGCTATCAGTGCCGCCCACTGAGAAAATCAGTGAGCAGCGCTGATAACAGTCATTGGTGATTTCTAGCTTCAGCGTTGAACGAACAGTGCACGATGGCTGCACATTCAGACACAACGATTATCACTCAAAAGATGGCTTTTGAGCGAGTTATGAGCGATATAATCGTTGTGTCTAAATGAGCCTTTAAGGCCTGTGAGGGATTAGCGTTTAGGATCGGTAGCAACCTGGGCATAAGCAGTCAGAGACAGTGACACATAGGATAAAGTCTTTAGTCCAGGCTTGGCCTGGGTTTATTTCCAAGCAAACAAAGCAAAATACAGGCCTTAACATCAGGCAAACATAACGTAAATCCTGCTCGTCTAAGCACTTACTAAACATGTAGCGTCCCTGTCTACACACTGGTAATACAAATGGCTCTTGCACACAGCCAGCCAGGCCTTTCAGACCTGCAAAGGTCTCAGCTCTCTCTTAGGCCCTGTAGGTCCAGGCTTTATATGGCCTGGTACCAGCCCCACCTGGTACGTGGGAGTGACCATCCCACCCTTCGCTTTGGTCACTCCAGGAAAAGCCGGCCCGGATTATGCGGCTTGGAGCCACTTACTTACTACACCGTGTCAGTAACTTAATGTTACTGACACCATACTGCCGGCTTCCTCCACCGAGCCCAGGCTGCTCGGTGGCACGTATCTGCCCAAGCGCTCCCCAAGGCCTCATAGGAGAGCATCCTAGGCGACACATACCTGCCCTCCAGCACCTTGCCGGTCACCGTCTCACAGGCCTCATGTCCACGGGGAAAATCAGGCCCGCTACGGATTCTCCATGGAGAATCCGCAGCGGGTCCCTCCTGCCCCGCGGACATAAGGGCTGAAAATAAGAATAAACTCACCTGCTGCGGGCCGTGCGTGTCTTCCCTTCTTCGCGGCCGGATCTTCTTTCTTAGGCCCGGCGGATGTGCTCGGCACGCCGGCTGCGTGCCGCGCACATGCGCCGGGCACGTCCGCCGGGCGGAAGAAAGAAGTTTCCGGCCGCGAAGAAAGGAAGACACGCATCGCCCGGAGCAGGTGAGTTTAATTCTGGTACGGGTCTCCTGTGGATCCGGAGGGCTTCCATAGGCTTCAATAGAAGCCTGCGGGAGCCGTCCGCGCGGGAGACCCGCACCTAAATGGAGCATGTCCGGATTTTTTCCTGCACGCAGGACCCGCGCCTGTCAGGAAAAATGACATCTGCAGGTATTTAACTACCTGCGGGTGTCTAATGCAGCCCTATGGGGTGCGGATCCGCGTGCGGGAGAAACGCTGCGGATTCAAAATCTTAATTTGCCCGTGGACATGAGACCTTAACTCCTGACACTTAATGGGATGGGATATCAGGATTTTGTTGTGTTAAGAGAACAATTAATTGGGTCATGATAAGATAACTTTTTACAAGTCCTATTACAAACAAGGTAATGCCCCGGTTAGAAAGAACTATTATCCTTCAGAAAATCATTCAAACAAATGAAACTGAACTATAATTGGATCACGAGGTTCTCGCTCACCATTCAGTTTCAGCCGGCATAGTAGCCAGCACCAGCTCGGGCGAAATGTGAAGCACTGAGCGATAAGTTCCCGAGGACTGCATCATTCTCAACAAGAGTCGTGAAGACTAAACTGTCTGCCTGAGCGCGAATGAGCTGATGATGACGTCACCAGCTCATTCCGCAGGGCAAACGAGATTCTCGGTCCGTGTAAAAGGGCCATAAGAGTCCGTTTACACCAAACTATATATTTTTTGAATGAGCGAACCATGTCAGAGTGCACTCCTGCAGACTGTTTAGATGGGCAGATACGTCGTTGGCTCATTCAGTCGTTCACATTCACTGTATAAGCGAGTGAGAGCAACCGAACGAGTGCTATCGAAACTGAATGGCAAGTGAATGAGCTGACGATGATTTTTAGTCCTGCATGAAATGAACAACGAATGAAAAGTGAATGATTTATCGCTCGGTCGTTGGTTTGCGTTTGCACTGAATGATTATCATTCACTTTCGCTTATTTGAATGATTTTTTTGAATGATAATCATTCCATTTGGAAGTCCCTTTATATTTATTCCATCTGTTAATCAGACAATTGGCAGCTATATTAGTTCTCATAACATTACTTTTCCTGTCACTGAGTCACCAAGACGGTCCATTCTTAAACGGGCTTTCCAGCTGCAAACTATTCATGGCCTAACTTCAGGATAGATCATCAGTAGTAGGAAGATTAGTAATTATTACAAAAATATAGTGCCACATAGCTGTACTACATGCACGTCATATACACACAGCTCTGCTACATGCGCACCACACACACACACAGCTCTGCTACATGCACATCACATATAGCTCTACTACATACATTTTTCATTCTATACAACAGGGATTACAACCAGCACAGCAGAGTCCTGCACACACTGATCACCCCCTGGTCATGTGACCCTGAACTCCTCCCACACAGGTGACTGATCACAGCACAGTGACATCATCACAGGTGTTGTAAGCACACAACTGCTGTTCAGCTCTGCAGATTTTTAATAAAATGAAGGACCTGTAATGACGTCACTGTCATGTGATCAGGGGCGGAGCTCAGAGACCCGGTGACGGATCATATGACGGTGGCATCTTCACATGTAACTCACATGGTCACTCACTTACACTTACAGACAGGGGGTCTTTAGTATTCCATGATAACTGAGGCCGTGGGCATTTGTAGGGGATGTAGACCGCCTGTAATCTGCACAGAAATGAAGGACCTGTGATGACATAACCGTCATGCGATCAAGGGGGGAGCATGTAACTCCCTCACTCAAGGACACAGAGATCACATCACAGTGACATCATCGCAGGTCCTGTAAGCACACGGCTGCTGTCAGGCTCTGCATGTTTTATGTTTGAGGACCTTTGATGATGTCACCATCATGTGATCAGGGGCGGAGTATGTAACTCCCACAGTCACTCACTGACAGGTGGTCATTAGTATTTTGACTAGGGTTTGTTGCCTGGAGCCTCCACTGATCATCTGTTCTCTGGGTTAATGCTCTCATTTACTGAGCTAATTTCTGCAGCAAGTAGACAGCCCCATTCTTACTGTAGTGGCCTGGATTGGTATTGCAGGCCACAATACCATTGACGTGAATGGCCTGTAATACAAAGTCTTGCCACTGCAGTGAGAACAGAGCTGTCTGCTTCCTGCTGAAATCTACTACCAGTAGGCGCATAAGCCCACAGAGCTGCTGATTGGCAGGGCTCCCAGGCGACAGACCATTACCAGCCTACTATTGATGACTTAACCTGAGGACAAGCCATCAATACTTCATAAGTGGACAACCCCTTTAAGTCAGTCATAGCGGGAGCACCCTTACCCCTCCAATCCCTCTCAATTCGTAGAGACCTTCTTGATAGAATCTTTGCTTGTATGGTGTTAAACATGATCTGCTATCAATATCAAATTATAATCAGATGCTTATTTGTCCAAAAAGGTGGCCATAATTATTACATAGAAGTAGGTCGATGGTTGAACAAGTGTTAAACAAATGGTTCTTACGCTGATACCGCCTTACGCATTTTAGACCATACTGACTGTTAGAGTCTTTGAAACTGGCCAGACATGTTTAATGACATAAGGTGAAGAAAGACTGATGTTTCTGGGAATGTTCTTTCAAAGGAAGATCGGGGTTATTGGCAAAAGATCTTTCTATCAGACAAAAAATTTCAACTATGGCCAACTTCTTTCCAGATGATAACGCTTTGTCATGGGTTTGCTAAAATGATCGTTTGTTGTTAAATTTCCCTTAACAAATGATCATTCTAGTTGAAATCGATTTTCATAAATTAAGCCTAAAAGATGGATTGGGAAGGGGTACAGCTTTTCCTTGTGGACAGCACCTAGCAGATGTGAGGAGACTTATAAGGCCATGCATGCTCCTCTGGGAAATTTAGTATGCAAATGAGAGGTGGTACAATGTCTCTAGGGTACCACCCTAGAGGTATTGTATCATCTCCCATGTGTAAAAAATGGTGATGTTATTTAATGGACAATGTACAAAGTTGTGCCTAAGAGTGAGTCATGGAGATATATGGTAAAAAGGCCTTGTTTTTGGTGGAGCTATCTGAGAAAAGGTAGGCTTGAGAGAAAGTATAGCCAAAATAGAAAGAGGACCGGTTCTGGTTCTGAACTGTAATTGTGCGCTTACAACTATCCGGTTCCGATAGACTTCTCATCAGTCACTGCCAACAGTGGCTCTACTAGAGGTAAATGGACTATGAGTTCGGGCAATAAAGTTATTCAACTGCCAAATTATGTGGTGCCAGAGAACTTTTTTTCCGGTGTCCCACCTGGTTCAGCGCCATCCCTGCAATCAAGGATTCTTCCATAGCTATACTGTACAAGGAGGAACAGTGGTCCAGCAGTATGGAAGTCTGACCACAACATTGGCAAGGGTCAAACCTACTCAGGAAATCAGGAAGGTGGGAAATGAGCTAGCAACCCTACCTTTAGCAAGAAACCTGGAAGTCATACAACCTGATCTACCGGCAAGTGGAGTAAGTCACATCCCTCCTGTGCCTTTCCCTGTCCCAAGCAGAGTCACTAATTTTAATGCCTCTGGTTTTTATGGACACCTTAGGAAGGGCTTGTACTGGATTACAAAACCTGCCCCATTCATAATGTAGAGCGAATCGAAATAGCTAAACCCTGTTTCGGTTGAACTTTTCTAAAAGTTTGGTTCATCTCGGCCAAACTCACTCAAACAACTTCTTTTCCTCCTGCTCCTTTTTAATTAATGTATGCATTATATAAATAGAGGTGAATGTTATGAAGAAAAAACCCATACAAACTCCATGTAGATGTAGTCCTTGGTCAGATTTCAACCCAAGACCCCAGCACTTCAAGGCAACAGTGCTAACCACTGAGCCACCATGCTTCTTCCTCTTTCTTTTTCTTTTTCTCCTCCTGATTTTGGTTAGCAATGTTGCCTTGCATACTAATAATCACCTTTATTTGTATAACATATGCATTTATTAAGAGGGAGAAGAAGACATTTTCTGAGTTATTTCTTTTATATAATTTTTGGTTCTCCATGCCGTTTCGACTGTCCGGCACTGAGTCATCTGACAGATGCAGTCACCCAGCTAGAAGGCCTGGTGACATCCTGTAAACCTGTCACATGGGCTTCTAATGTGGAATTCCCAAGGAAGGTTTACGGGACATGACTGATGACGCCCCTTCCGAACTTCCATTGGCTGCAGTGGTCACATGGGTAAACAACCAATGTCACTCAATCTCAGAAAACCATTTTAAACATTGGTTTTAGGGGGATTGGTAAGGTTCTGATTTGGTTTGAACTAATTTGGACCAAACTCAACTTTTAGCGGGATTCATGGAGCCAACTGAAGCAAACTTTTCAAAAGTTTGCTCAACACTACCTATGCACTTCAATGGAGCTGAGCTGCAATTCCAGAACCGACCCATGGGCAAGTGGGGTGCTGTTTCTGCAAAAAAAAAGCAGCAACATTTTTCTTATCCTGTACAAACAATTTAATTATTGCCTACAATGCTTAAAGGGTACTTTTAATAATTTTCTACGCATTCGAAAATATGAATTATGAGAAAAATAGGAAGCAGCAACTTCTGCACCTCCGACTTAACTTGATTTTTACAGAAATTAATACAGCTACAGCTTGGAGCACATCGGTATTAAAATATAGGTATGACATGGGATTTCTATCATGTAGCAGCTATAGACTTTCTGCTGTGCCCGGCTGTGCTAAAGTCATGTGATTGGTATGGTCATACAACCTTAATGCTTTCCTATGGGAAAAAAAGTCCAAAGATTCTAACATGATTGGAACTTACAAGTTACCTATAACTTTTTGCCCCAACCCTGAAACTATGTGGAGGCAATTTTATTCCACAATCATAAGGCGCTGCGGTGCCTTTGCCTAACTATCCAACCTGAGACACAGATCTTAAGCCATTTCTGAGCAAATGTCTGGAAATACGTCTTAAAGGAAATAGAACCCGAACATGTCTTAGGACAAATCATGGTGTGTAGGTAATGATGGATCTTCCAGGCTTTGCTTCCCATAAATCTTTAGGTGACAGTAGTAGGCATGAAGCCCAGTAGACTATATGAAGCATTTGGTCTTCATCCTCCACCAATATCCTATGTCTCAATGTTTCATTGTATTTAGGAACAAACAGACTATATAAGTTATACGATGTGTTCTAAAGACCACGGTGCAGCAACAGGTTAACCTGACGATCCCAGCATGCACAATCCCGGCAGGTCATTGTGGCCACCCACAAGCGAGACACAAGAAAGAACTTTCCACAATAAAATCTGCCGTCTTTGAGAGCGAGTCCAATGGGAAGAGCAGGAAATTACTTTGGAAGTCATTAGGTGGAGCTTAGCTTGCAAAAAAAGATTATACTGCAGCAGGCTCAGCTCATTTGGTGAGTCCAGTTATTGCCGGCGAGTCGGTCTACGTCATGCTCACCCACTGCTTGTAGACACCACCAACACTCAACCTCCGTCTTTTTTACTAATTTCCTATTAGATTCCTGTAGGATTAATGTGCCTCGTTTCCTACCTCTGCGCACTGTCAAGTTCCCTTTAATTTCCAAACCTGTGCTTTTTATATCCATCCCCAATAATGGGACTACCAGGTTCTCCATTAATAGGACCTCCGTCAACCGGAGCGAAATCCATTGTGACAATCTCTTGTTATAAGACCTTCTTTCCATAAAGATGAAAAATTTATAGCCCGGCGATGCAGTGAATGTGGATTGAGGGAAAGGAGGGGGTACAGAGTGTTTTTTTATTTTTCATGTCACAAGACTTGGCTAAAAATTAGCACAAAGGCCGAGTTCCCACCAGCAGCTCTCGTGTGTCCTCGGCCACCTGGTCTCAATCAAAAGCCCTTGGACTGCCTTTCATAAGTGTCCATTATTGACCTGAGCTCGTTCTGCATTTTTGATTGCACAAAAATAAAATTGAGCATTTTACCCTCAGGAAATGATCTGCTTTGCGAGACAGGCACTCAGCCCATAACAGGCAGGGGTTTTTAAGGCGTCTACTTATTGAACACTCTTTACAAGGGTCTAGCAGTAATCCCTTTAAAATTGGGGTTTCGTTAAGTATTCAGATCATTATTAGAGTTCATTGTTTGTTAGGTCGGAGTAGACCGAGCAGCAAGCTGCTACGAGGGGGTGACCCCCAAAGATATTGCTGCTCACATTAACCCCTTGTTACCCCCGCTATAAAATAAAAGCATCAGAGTTTAGTTTAGCGGAGCGGGGGGGGGGGGGGGGGATTTGTTCTACAAAGTATCAAAACATGTTGTGGAGTTGATTCCAAAAATGATGCTTTGTGTCGTAATCTTTTGTAATTCCGAATTAAAAATTAAGAGAAAAACCAAAAGACACAGCGGCCCTATAACAAAAAAATGTGGTTCTATTTACAAAGGATTTGTGTAAATAAGATTAAAAGTGGTTTTACGACCCTTAAAGTGGTGTTCCCATCTTGGCAAGCTATTCCCTAGTCACAGGATAGGAGATAACTTGCTGATCAGTGGAGTCTGACCAACGAGACCCCCACCAGTGCAGAGATATCCCCCATAGTGCTGCACGTGTGCAGCATCGCACTATTCACTTCAATTGGAACTGTTGGAGATAGCCAAGTTCAAGTGTGGAGAGATATGTGATGGTCCCATTTACTTCAGTGGGGCCACTTCAAATTGCTTAGCCTTGAACTCGGCTATTCCCAGGGCTGCCATTGAAATGAATGGTGCGGTGTCAAAATTTCTAGATATGCCAGGAACTATTTCTCTGGATCGGTGGGGGTCCACTGCTCAGACCCCATCAATCGGCAAGTTATCCCCTGTCCTGTGGATAGGATATAACATGTTGAGATAGGAATACTTCTTTAAAAAAAAACATCTTTAGTAGAATTGGCACGGAAACATTTTAAAGCCATTACACACCCTTCCACTGTGCCTCTGGTCCACCGCCACTGGCCCTGTCCTTCACATGCCGTAACTGCGGGCATGTCCACCGAAGCCAGCGATTGGTTGCAGCAGTCATGTGAGTGATGAATGTGACATCATCGCTTCCTGTTTCAGCCGGACTGAAGCAAAAGGGACCCTTTAAAAGCATTTTCCGGGAATATAACCTTGATGACCTATCCAATCTATACAATGCTCTGTGAGCTTAATTGCCTGGACTCTAGACTAATGTCTCATTTAGATGGGACGACAGTTGTCTAGATGAATGCATGAGCGCTGATGTCACCACTAGGTTGTTAACGCTCGTCCAGAGTGTTTAGATCACCGCTGGCTTCATTGGGGTCCGTTTGGTTTCTTGCTGCATACATTGCTTTCCCTACCGGTATTTTGATCAGAGGTTCCAATGCAGATGTGAAACCGGCCTAATACTTTGTAGAAGCTAGCAGAGAGAACTGTGCAGCTATTGAGTTGTGTAGGTCACAGAGCATAGTCTAGACTGGATACAAACTGTATCTTAAGAGTTACAATGCAACAGTGTAACCACCTTTAGACCTATGAGATCACAGGGCTACGTTGCAATCTTTGGCCACAGAACCTGTGACACAGCCAGAGTTACTATACAGCCCTAAGCATAGTTATATAAAACCAAATATCCCTTTAAGGAAGTTATGACAAGATTGTAACTTATAAGTATCTGATTGGTGAGGGTTCAACCCATAGGCGAAACTTGAAGCTTCTGGGCCCCAATGCAAAACCTGTAACAGGGCCCCCAACTATAATGCTTTATTCATAGTACTGAGCTCCCTCTATGGAGAAGAGAGGCCTTATGGGCCCCCTAAGGCTCCTGGGCCCGGGTGCAACAGCATCCCCTGCATCCCCTATAGTTATGCCCCTGGTTCGACCATTAGGACTCCTATCAATCTGGAGATCTGGCTTCCCATCTTCTTTCGTATTAATAGAGCTGTAACTAAGCATGTGTTGTCTCTTCATTCAACTCTATGGGACTTCTAGAAATTGTCAAGTGTTGTTCTTGGCTTCTCTTCGGGGGTCCTATAGACACTAATGCAGCAGGGGTGCACATGATTAGCCACCACTCCATACATACAAGGGGGACCCGAAACTCTGTTCTTGTGATCAGTATGGTTGCCAGTGGTTGAACTACTCAGATACGTTAAAACCTTGGAATAATCCCTTTCTTCAGGATAGATCATCAATAGTTGATCGGCGGGGGTTCATTATTCAGGATCCCCGCTGATTAGCTGATCCTCGTGGCCGCTGTCAGTGCAGCCAAGCCAGACGTCCTCATCAGGATGAGAGCCGAAGTGTAATGGAAGGCTATGGGTATAAACCCTTCTATTACACTTCCAGCTCTGAACCAAAAGTGTAATGGAAAGTATCAGTTCTATTAATTTCACTAGGGGTGAAGCTGGCTATTACACTTCTGGCTCCAACTCCGACATCTGGCTCAGCTGCACTGACAGCTGCAACAAGGATCAGCTGATCGGCGGGGATCCCAAGCAGCCGTTCCCCACCAATTCCTCACAGGACTCAGAGAAATTAATGGTAACATTTTTATTTTCCATATTTTGGTGTATTTGGAGTAAAAACAATATCTGGACATTTGTTGGAATATTCTAATCAGCCCCCCCCCCCCACGCCCCAGAAATCAACTGTTAAAAGGATGTCCCTATTTTGGCCAAAATGGGAACATCACTCTGTACAAAATGTTGTGGGGCAATGGAAACAGCCAAGCTTGGCTGAGTTACTCTGTTTCCCACTGAGGTCAATGGGAAATACCCAAACAGTGTAGCATAGCGACCCCCCGAGTTATAGAAACAGCATTGTGTCCTGTGCTACGCTGTTTGCTTATCTCCTACTGACTTCTATAGGAGTAACGTAAACAGCACAGCTTAGGGTGTGCAGCAATTTCTGTCCTCCCAACCACCCGTGGCCATCATATTTATCGTGACTGTAGGCAGCAGAGGCCCTAACCCAAGGTAGGTGCAAGTTACAGAGGTGGGACCATAGAAAGAAAAGACTGGTGGATAGGTGCAACTCTCCAGAAACAGATGGTGGGACGGATGTCATCCTCCCCTTCTCCTGCTGTCTCCAGCTCCATCACTGGTACCACCAGCACTTTTGGGTCCCATATCCCTTAGTACCAGAAGTGATTGACTGAAGAAAGGGTTCTCCCTGAAATGCGTATCCTATACTGATACTTTAATATACTTAATAAAAGAGAAGTTGGATAATTCTACCGTCCCACCATCTTTTCTGGAGAGTTGCGTCTATCCACCAGTCGTTTCTTTCTACAGCTCTTCACACATCTGCCATGCCCAACTTTTGGTGGGTTCTCCTGGTTGGCAGCACCTCCACAGTTCATTCATTCTTCACAACCGTTTCTCCTGCAGCAGCAACTGGGAATGTACTATATCATGTAGATGAATAGCTGACCATGTAATACATGGACAAGTCAAATGACATAGAGATAAATAAGCTCTTTATTGCTGGCTAAAGGGGGTTCCTGAGTGAGGCACTCCTTTTATGCCATTCGTATACCCTAATAGCGTATGTGGATAGGCCTGGTGAGACAACTCCTTTATCGGGCTAACTTTCTATTCTTTCTATAACTTTCAATAGGGTGTGAATTCCATTCTATATTGCGATATGCGCACCAACAACCCCAATCACATCTAAACATATTGAATAAGAATCAGTCTGTGGCATGAGTGGGATTCCAGCATCGTCCCACTGAATTAAAACTGTTACCTAATTCTACCCCCAAGCCGCCTCCGCCAAGCTTATGATTTCCTAGGTCAGCTCTAATCAGAGGCCTGTCGTCCTAAACAAGTTTCATGTGAGTCCAATTTCTGTATCTGTCATTAAGAAACTCTCTGTTCCTTTTGTGTTGATGAAATTATATTTCTTTGAAATCCCCTTTAGATCATCTTCTGTGACAGAGCGGGAACGAAGGCGTTGGGACAATGAAAAGACATACAAGAAAGATAATGCGGAAACATCTCCAAGAAACATGGATCAGAAGGACACTTGATGAGATCCTAGATATCACGGGCACAAAGCATAAAGGTTTAATTCAATTTTTGGCTTAACTGTCTTGTTGAGTTCTTGGATTTCCAAACTCTGTCTGGTTTTTCTGGGTTAGAAGATTTCAGGTTGCAAAAATATTTGGGCTTTAAGTATCTGAAGGTGTTTTTTTGGTTAATACTTTTCAATGAGGTCGTAGCTAAAGGCTTGTGGGCCTGGATGTTAAAGTTCAGCATGGACGCCCATCCACAACTTTCCTTTGCATTGTTGGGTCTTTTAAGAAACCCATTGATGCAACAGTTGCAGGTGGGGCGTTAGTAGAATCTTAAAAGATTAGGCAGATGCTAAATGTAGGGGTCCCAATGCAAAATCTGTAACATGGCCCCCCAACCATCCAAATACTGATGCTTTCCTATATGATAGAGCAGCTTTTGGCTCCAGGGTCCGATAACAACTGCTACCTCTGCACCCTCTATAGCTACGCCTGTGCTTGTCAACCTGGTTAACAGGGGGGAATTGAGAATAATCTTGACCTCAGACCTTAAATACACAACCCCTTAGTAAAACTTGGAACAAGGTTTCACTTGATCATGACCACCTTCAGCAACAAATGTGTTCAGGGTATTAAAAGGTTTAATCTCTGAGTATCTGTAGTAAGTTTTCCCATTGCCTCTTCCTATAGACATGTTTGTCATCACTAACTGCTCTTAGTCTCTGAGAGAAGGTAAGCCCATTAATTGCTGAGCCACATAGAACCTCTTCTACTATTCCTCATTAGTTACATCCTTGACCCAGATAAAAAAATATTACTATGGGCATGAGTATTTTTGGAAGACCCGGACAACCTTATATGCATGAGGACTCCCCCCACCACCACCACCACCATCACATCCTGAAACCTCATATCTGGTGAAAAAGGGCTTCAACCACCACTACTTTCCAGAATGAAGGGGCTACAATGCTCTTTAGAACCCCAAACCCCTTGGCAGCACTTAACGTTTTAAGCTACTGTTGACCTCTACCACAATATTCAATGCCAAGTCCTACATATTTAAAGGGCTCTTCCTTTGGTATCAAAGTTTACATTCGTACTAAATGCCTGAGCTGCAAAGAAGATGTTTGTATCTTTAGAGTTCTATAGTTTTGGAAGTCAAGTTTCATATGAGATGTCTTCTGTCAGATCTCACTTTTGGGTGAACTTAAGCTGCTCATGTGATCCGCACTGGCCAATCAGAGAGCAGTGTGAAGCGTGCATTAGGTAGTTGCTGCAGCTATCATGGATGGCTCAAAATAGGTTCTGAATAATATACTTCCCCCCCTTTCCCAATACTTCTATCCTGACACAGGATCCTTCTCTGAAACCTGAGGTTCACTTTAAAGGACACTCCAAGCATAAAAGTTGAACTCTGATTGGCTGCTATGACTAGAGAGGACAGGCCCATGGTGAATACGGGCCAGTGGTAAGTAGGTGAGTGTGCCGTGGCTCTGTGGCCACTTTTACATCTGCAGCGGTCCTGCAGATTCTTTTTCCCAGATTGTGGGTGAGCTGCTCATTTTTAACAATAGCGAGCGGTTCCAAGCACATTTCATACTTCAGGGGACCAGCAATCAGCAAATTGCCTGGAATGTGTTTTTTAGCTTTCAATGGCTGGAATTTTGTAACCTAAATTGCTCAAGGAAATCATGTTCTTGAAAATCCTGCCTCAGTGCGGGACATCGTGTAGAGCTACGAGGAACACAAAAATTCAAGCCCCCTTATTACTTTTCTGGTTTTGGATTTTTATTGAAAAAAAGCAAAAAATGCTAATATAAAAAAAATAACATTGAAGAAGAAAACAGAAGTTTCCTCAAGTCTACTTGCTCACCATGTTACAATTAAAGCCACCATCCGGTCCCAGGGACTAAATTTGTCCCGGGACCAGTGGTGGGAGTTATATTACTTTGTGCTCTCCTTTCTCTCTGTTCTGCTGCGGATCCACCTGGTCCTGGGGCTCCAACATGGCCGCAGCGCTCTTGTAACCTCTCAATGCACAATGTACATTGATAGTCAGATACGACATCACACTTTCCGATTGGCGTGAGCAGTGCTGGCCAATCAGAGCAGTGTGTAATGTCTTAGACTACTGATGCACCACTATTGCTCAGTGTCTAAAAAATGGCGCTGCCTTCTTGGAACTCTACAGATGGGGCCCAGCATAGGCAGATCCACAGCAGAAGACGGAGAAAGGAGGACAACAGGTAACATAAGATCCACCCTCCCTTCCTGGGACAAAATGTGTCCCATGACTAGAGGGTCACTTTAAGTGTAGAAAACAACCAAAGTCCTAATTAACCGTAATTAGCGTGGACCCAATTTCTAATAGGTTGTTTTATCTGTCTGACGTAAAGTACTTCAATGTCCACAATGCTGCAAAGTTGATGCAAATGTTCTCTTAAAGGGGCTGCCATGTTTTTCTACCAATGTACAACCCCTTTAAAGGGAAACTCTAAAGGTTTGCAGAATAATTTTCTTTGTGGAGACCTTAGAAATTCTTTATAAATACTTATTTGGCCCCAATAAGCAGCGGCTTAACGCAACCCATTGACCCAGGGGAAAAAAATTGTTCAGGGACTGCAGGGTGTAGTTATATTACCTGGTGGCATCCTTTATGTGCATACAGCTGAGGATCCACCTATTTCAAGGACCCTCTGTGACTTTCCAACATGGCCATGCCGCTTCTTAGACTTCTCAGTACAGATTGTACATCAATAGTCTACACTGCTTCTGATTGGCAAGCGTTGCTCACATGACAGTCACTTTAATGCTCAGGGTCCTGCTGTCAATGCAAGTGATTGTCTATGTTGTTGGTACAGTTAGGGGGGCCCAATGACTGTTACTATAACGGAGGAACTATTTTATTTACCTCTATGACTGGTATTGATGTGGGGAGCTGGCTCTGTTAGGCCGACTTAACAGGGGCATAAGTGGATTTACGCGCACATTTGCGCTGCATCGCTGCCCATTGAACGTTGAGTTTTTGCACACCTATGTGCGTATTTTACAGTATTTTTGCATGCACTCTCTGTGTATATGTGCACGCAAGAAACATGCAAACGTGCTCCTCTTAATTTCAATGACCAATTAAGTTTAATATAGGCTGATTGGTCATGCTTTATCTGTCAGTAGACCACAGACTTTTATCTCCATGGGGAGCCGGCAGTTAACATTGGATTCCACAGACACCTGCGACGAGAGCAATGCAGCTGTGTGCACAGCTGGGCTTGTGATTATTCACACACTGGGCTCTGCAAACAGCTCGTGGGAGCCCATATACAAGCAAATGAAGATGATAAAGTGTTAATGGACATTAGTGGCCATTAACACTTTATGCATAAAGATCACTAAAACTTTTAATCTTTCACTTGTTTAAAAGATTATCTTTGCGTGTAAATGGGCCTTTACATCAGAGGAGAATCCTATTTTCAACCAGCATCTGTCAAGGTTTTTGCTCCTGGCCAGAGTAAACCATTTATAGTTTGTGATAACTCTATACTCATGTACAATATTACCTTATTCGCAGGGTGCGGTACAAGTTATAGCGATAATCAGACATTAGTAAACTGTTTGCATTCTATCCAAATAATACTGTTACATATTATTACCTTATTATTCTTATCGTACATTCAGTAAAGCGTTGTGTGTTCAACTGAACTGGTGTAAAGCCTCTCTACAACCGGCGTCGTATTCCACACCTGTTACACTAAGATCAGCTGCATCAGAACAATGTGCACTAATTTCTGAAGCTGGACTGCATCAAGACCAGTGCAGCTGTACCTGAAGAGAAGCCCAGGAGAGAGGGGGTAAGGACTATTGACCATTATCTATTGGATTGATCCAATAGATGATGGCCGATTTTTATAAAAGCTCAGCTGAAAATCATAGGTAAAATCATTGTAGCCCAAACCCCTTATATAATAATCCATCTCTGCCCTATGGTCCTTTGGTGGGCTCAGCTCTAACATAGTAATAGGTCCCAAAGACCCAATGGAAGACAACTCAATTGTGAGTTGACTATGGAGACAATTACTCACCAAGAAGCTCTAGGCCTAGGTCCGGCATTAGGACGATGTCTATAGTGGTGCGTTGGAGGAGCTGGAACGGGAAAGTATATTTCAATGAGCACATGACAATCAGAAGACCACTGCTTTTTTTGGAGTATCCCAGATATTCCGGGAGAGTTGACAATTATGCACCTACTATGTGCCATGTACACTAACATGCCAAAAGTCATGGCATGGGAATTATTACTGTGTGGGGCCCCTTCTAGCCTGGTGAAATACAGCAACTCGATGTGGTGTAAATTTCACAAGTGGACGGAAGACATCTGGTAGAATGTTGAACCATCTAAATAGCCCCCACAGCATCGTAGTATTTGTAGGTGCAGGATCTAGGGGCAAATAGACATGTCCACCATATCCCATAAATGCTTGATTAGGCTCATGTTGGGCAAAAGTGCAGACCGCATCCTTCATAGGAACGCTCCAGAATGCTCCTCGAACTAATTCTGAACACCATGGGCCCGAATGCACAGTGCATTATCCTGCCGGAGTATCCCATTATTGTGGGGGTATATGAAGACCATGACGGGCTACAAATGGTCACCAAGCAAAAAAACTTAGCAGGCAATGGTCATGTTTAGATGGGCCAGTGAGCCCAACCCACGCCACGAGAACACACCCCACACCAGTATGGAACCAAGACCAGTGCCTTGCTGACAACTGGGGTTCATGACTTCATGGGGTCTGTGCCACACACAAATCCTACCATCAGCCCAAAACAACTGATACTATAACTCATTGGACCACACCACATTTTGTCAGTCCTCTAGGGTCCAGTTAGCAACCTCACAAGCCTAGGGGAGGCACTGATAAATGCCCATCAATTTTGGAAATGGAACGTCCAATCCGTCTGGCACCCACTATCACGCCTTGTTCGAATTCCAATAATTCACATCACCTTGCCATGAGCACGCTGGCCAGTGTTCAACCTCATTCACAACTTATACAGGTGTGGGCTCTCCCAGGACATCACCTCAGGTACTGTGACTTCATAATCAATTTACATACTGCTATCCCATGACTTTTGTCAAGTCAGTGTCTTCTCAAATACCAGGATCACTGTGGTGGGATCTGAGTAAGGTTCTGCATATCCCAATCCCCCTTTCCCTTCTTCATTTGTCAGGAGCGTGTGTAATGCCCCTGGGAGAATCGGAAGCCATGTTAGTTGTCACTCAGCTTTTCTTGAAACAGATACAAACCAAGATACAACTATGACTCCATAGAATGACTCCCGAACTCCTATCCCATGGAGGGGAATGCTCAGTTTCAATGAGTTTTTCTTCTCGGTCCTCACATTTTTTCGGTTGTCTCCCTTTTACCCCTGGACCTTAGACTCATTTTCACATCATTCTTTTTTTTACTGTCACAACCCAAATGTTTTGTTGCAGGAGAAACAAACCATAAAAGCTGATTAAGCTGCTCCAAAATGAAGGAGAGAGAAGAAAAGACGAAGCCGGAGTTCTTGGCCTGACATTTCACTTATTAAATTAGTGGCTTCTTAAAGAGGAGCTGGGATCCTCTGTACGAGCCAATTACCGTCATTACAGGCAACAAAGCCGCTATTGTTCTGTGCGAAGACTGAGAGAGTTTGCATGACAAGCCAATGTCAGGACGAGACCAGAACCAATTGTGTTAACCTGTTGTTTTCCGGAGAGCACCTCGGTTTTTTAATGGAAAACAGCCATTGTAGATGCTGGTTTACCATTGACACCATAGTTATTAGTGATGGGGCCACGACTGCCACCATAGACTACACTGAGCTGTCAAGATTACGAGTCATTCATTATAACTTGTAATTAAAGAACACGTCTCCTTTAAATGATATACAAATACCTGGAAATAAAGTTCTTTGAGTTTGGGGTTGGGTTTTATGATGGTGCATGCACCTCCGCAGAGCTCTGACCCCTATAGACAAATATGAAAAATTAAAGGGGTGTTCCCATCTCAGTCAAACATACAAGGTGAGAATACAAGGTGGCCGGGCTGCAGAAACAGCCGAGCTCGGCAGAGCAACGCTGTTCCCATAACTCCCATAGAAGTTAATGGAGTCACAGAAACAGCGTAGCGGGGCTCTACCTACCCTGCCTGTGCATCTCACATTGATTTCTATGTGTATTGCAAAGCGCTCAGCTGTTTCCATACTCCTGACCAGCGCCGGCCTTAGGTTTGATGGCACCCTGTGCAAAACCTTTTTCACACCTCCCTACGCAGAAAATAGTTTTATATATGTATGTAGCACTGATGAGCAGTCTGCATATACATATATTACAGTTGTACAAGAAGCAAGATGATACCATACCCAAACCAGAACAGCTCAGTAAATAAATACAGTCTCGGTACCAAGCTCAGTGAATAAATACGGTAGTACCAGCACCAAAATGAGTACCTAAATACAGCACCAGGACCAAGCCCATACCAAAAATATAGCAGCAAAACAAAGCTTATAACATAAATACAGCACCAGGACCAAGTCCATACCAAAAATATAGCAGCAGAACAAAGCTTATAACATAAATACAGCACCAGGACCAAGTCCATACCAAAAATATAGCAGCAGAACAAAGCTCATAACATAAATACAGCACCAGGACCAAGCCCATACCAAAAATATAGCAGCAGAACCAAGCTCATAACATAAATACAGCACAGAAACAAGCACGAAAAGAAGTGGAATCTGCACATATTTGACTTTTATGGCATGTCCTGTGGGTACACATGAGATGATTTTCACCCAAATTTGCTGTTTCCAATGATAATTCATGCAATAATCACCCCTTGTGAAGGCACCATAGCTGTGAATGACGGTTGGGAGCTGCATTTACTTTGGGTATACGGAATACATGCTGAAATTCCACAACAAAGTACAGTGGAAGAAATCCGCAGAAGAAACTAGTCGTGCCGCGGACCTTCAGATCTGCACCACCCTCTGTCCGTTGTCAGACAGCCACAGATGTTCACTGCTGATTTCACTTAGGCTAGTTCCACACCGGCGATCGCGATTTTGCAGCGAGAAAATCATGGCAAAATCGCATCCTTGTTCCCACGATTTTTGAGCATCAGCGATGCTCTGTCTTAGAATAATCTCGCATCTCTGCCGCCCGCGATAAAATTGTGCTTTTTTTTATTGCAAAAGTCAATAGGACTTTGTAATGTTAAAATCGCATCGCAACACACGTTTATTTTTTTTGCGATGCGATAAAGCTGGCTCCATAGTGAAACATGGGAGATAAAAGTTCGCACATCGCAGAAGGAGAGAGCATGGCGTGATTTTTCGTTCTCACAACATCACATGAGTGAATACATCGCTAATGGGAAGGCAACCATTGAAAATCATTGGTTTCATAAATCAGCTTTTTAACTCACTCTCAGATCGCGCAAAATCGCGCAATTTTATCGCCCGTGTGAAACCACCCTTACTGCAATTCAGTGAGTTAAATTTGTGGTGAAAATCCGCAACGAAGCCGGGTGTGGTATGGGCATGGAGTGTGCGCACACCCCAAGGGCATGGAGCGCTGTGGAATATTTATGGGTGATTACAGTGGGCGGAGTCAATAATGCTGGCGTGTTTTTATTACGTACGCAATTACGCTGTGCAGGAGCCCTAATTTAACCCCTTAAGGACCAGGCTGTTTTGTACCTTAAGCACCAGACACTTTTTAGGGATTTTTACCCATGTGGCGGTTTTACTTCTGTATTTTGCTTCCTTTAGCTATTAAAATTATTTTGCTGTATTTTTTTTTTCTGTGACATATAGGCGATTTTTTAAAATATCTTTTTCACTGACTTTTTTTTTCCCGTTTTTTAGTTTTATTGGGGATAGAATGCTAATAAAAATGATTTTTTTAACATTTATAGTTTTTTTTTTAAATTTAGTATATTTATGCTAAAAAAAAGTATGGGAACGGGCTCCACTATTTGTTTCCGATGTTTTGATATATAGTATGTATGGTTTTGGATTACAGGGCGCATACGGCGACGGTTTTTGTTGGCGTCAGCTTTGTGTTATTCTCTTTCTTATGTATATATTGTTGTTTTATTCTGTTATTTTGTCTTACTTATTTATGTAATTATGTTTTTTATTATCTATGTCCCCCATGATGTTATGTAAGACCTCTGGGGGACATTCACATGCTTTTTTTTTGACACTTTGCCACTGTAGCTGTAGTGACATTAGTCACTGGCAGAGCTGGCCAGGGTCTAGTATGACCCTCCAGCTCTGCTGAAGCAGGGAATCCTGGCGGTCACATGACCACCCCATCTCCCGAAGTGAAAGTTAGACTTTAGGCCGCCTGCAGACGGGCAGGTCGGATCCGGCGGCGAGAATTCTCACCGCAGGACCCGATCCCAGCGCCTGCAGGGACGAGCGCGTACTCACCCGCGCCCAGCGGCCCCGGCTCTTTCATGTGCCGGCTGCCAGGCAACCGGCGCATGCGCAGACCGGAGACGGCGGCCGGGTGAGTGACGTTTCTGTGCAAGGCTCTGCGAACCCCGCACAGAATAGGACATGCTGCGGTTTGTTTGCCGCGCGACATTTCGCGCGGCCAAACCGCGGCCGTCTGCATAGGAGTGCGTATTGTAATGCACTCCTATGCAGGCTTTCAGTGGCGGAAATCCCGCGGAAAATCCCGCCGCGGGATTTCCGCCCGTGTGCAGGCGGCCTTAGTTTCACTTTTTTAGAACACAGTGCTCATTGAGCGCTGTGTATTCGGGAAAGCAGAAGGCAGGAAGGGTTAAAAAACCCTCCTGCCTTCTCCTACGGGTTATCAGCTGTCACTAACAGCTGATTACCCGTCCTGCCTCTTATTGATTGCAGAGTCAGGAGGCTTAAAGTCCTGCGGTAATTTTACTATCGGCGGGGTTTTAATGGGTTAAGAAATTAACTTAATTCCCCATTGAAAGCAATAGGAGCATGCTTGTGTGTTTCTTTGCAGGATACAGTAAGGGCTCCTTCACACGGGCCTATTATTCATCAGTATTCTGTGAGCTGAGATCAGGAGTGGAGCGTACAGCGAGAAAGTATAATGGAAAGAATTGCATTTCCTCAATATTTTGGTCCTAATCTTTGGTAAGACCTGTGTAAAGGGTTTTACATTGATTTGAAGGAATGCTGCCATCCAATAGGTGGCGCTACAGAGGTATTGTTCCATCTTTTCTAGTTGTATATTATCCAGAGGAGCATGCATGGCCTTATAAGTCTCCTCAGGGGCGTAGCTAGGGGGGCGCAGTGGTTGCAGTTGTTACCGGGCCTAGAGCCTTAGGGGGTCCAAAGGCCCCTCCATCACATTAGAAGACACCAGTATTAAACAGCACATGGCAGGTAGGGGGCCCTGCTATAGATTTTGCATTGGGGGCTCAAGAGCTTCTAGGTGCTCTCCTCAAGTAAAGATGATACCCTCCCGAATGAGCCCTAAAACATGTATGGGCACACGCAATAACACAACTCCCATTGCTCAAATAGGCAATGCAAATCTGCTTACACCCATGTGAAACTGGTGTAAATTCTGCTGTGTGAATGAGGCCTGAGGGTATGAGGATACATAGTGGATACTTTCCGGAAGCAAATCTGCACCAAATTCCGCACATGAATTCATTGTGGATTTTTATGTAGATTTTCATTCAGCTCATTCCAATGAATGAAATCCGCAGTGAAAATCTGCTGCATGACTACTTTGTGTGGCGGATTTCATCCAATGTGAGCGAACAGGATTTATTAAAACCACATTCAGGATGGATTCAGACGATCGTATATCGGCTCGGTTTTCACGCCCAGCCGATATACGGCGTCCCTCTCTGCAGGGGGAGGAGGCTGGAAGAGCCGGGAGCAGTGCACTGAGCTCCCGCCTCCTCTCCACCCCCTCTCCGCCTCTCGCCACTATTTGCAATGGGAGGGGGGCAGGGCGGAGCTACGGCCAGGAACTTAGCCCCGCCCCTGTCCTGCCCTCCCATTGCAAATAGTGGCGAGGGGCGGAGAGGGAGTGGAGAGGAGGCGGGAGCTCAGTGCACTGCTCCCGGCTCTTCCAGTTTCCTCCCCCTGCAGAGAGGGACGCCGTATATCGGCCAGGCATGAAAACCCAGCTGATATACGATCGTCTGAATCTGCCCTCACTTAAATTGTTTTATTCCTTGTTGCAGAATTTTGGAGCGCATTCCACAGTCGAAATTCCACAACAATTCCATGTAAACTCATCCCAAAAGATTAAAGCCATTTGAAAGATATCCCAGCATGCACTGAACTGTCTCTTCAGAACTTTTACAAAAGTTTTACAAAACTTTCACAAATAAAGACAACCATGAAAGTAAAGCGTAAAATTGGCATATCGGCTCTGTAAGCAGATTTTACGAGGACACGATCGCCGCGCACTATTTATATATATATCAAATGCAGAAAATATTTTCATTTCTATACATTTTTTTTTGTGCTACATATCCAGAATTGCTGAGTAAGATCGTAAAATCTGGTTTGTGAAGTTTTTCCCAATGTTATTAAGTTCAATTTTGGAACAAATATCCGCATCTGTGCCAAATTCTTGGTTGGGACTCGTCTTCAGATGTTTTTCTTTATTTATATTTTTATATTATTTTATGTTTTTTTTATGCTATTATTTAAAGAGAATGCAGCAAACACTGAGCTTCCAAGTAGCTTTTATGTAAGAGAGCAGGAACAGCCGAGCTGCTGGGACTCGTACTGCCGCCTCTTCCACACAAGCTAATTCCTTCGTTTTTTATTAGTTTATTTTTATAGCCGTACAAATAAAATCATCACAAATGTCTGTTTATTTCAGTTGGCTTCATTTCATGGAAAAAAAATAGTTATTGTGTTTCTCTTGACTTATTATGTGCTGCTGGTTTCATTCCATTAGGCCCCCTTCACATGGGTGCATTAGCACACGCAAAATTTGCAATACGCAGAGAATGGAACCCATTGATTTCGATGGGTTGGTTCACACGCACATATTCTGGTTGCACAAAAAACTTGCAGCGTGCAGAATTTTTCTGCGCATTGAAGTCAATCGGAATGCTTGAGCACACTACTGCCAAAGCATCCCCATTGACTGCCATTGGTATGAACCACAGGTGTCTTAAAAAAAATTGGGAAACTTTTTTGTGATATGAAGCTGGGGAGCATAGGGACTCAGCGCTCTCCTAATCCCTCAGCAGCCGGCTGTGGTTCACCCCGCCCAGGACCTCGGCCTGTGCCCACACCCTCACTTGGACGCCTGCGTCCACGCCCACATCCTCGAACTTTAACCCTACTCCTCATCATGTTGGATTAAGGATAGAGCGGGGCCCAAATAAATTACCCCACTGTACAACGCTGAGAACTGCGGCTAATTCAACGCACACAGAGACTTGTAGATACTGGAGGCTCTATGCTGTGACTTGAAAATATTTACCCGCTGTTTTGCGCTGATACATTTACCGCTCACAGAGACTTGTAGATAAGTAATGTATGTACACAGTGACTCCACCAGCAGAATAGTGAGTGCAGCTCTGGAGTATAATACAGGATGTAACTCAGGATCAGTACAGGATAAGTAATGTATGTACACAGTGACTCCACCAGCAGAATAGTGAGTGCAGCTCTGGAGTATAATACAGGATGTAACTCAGGATCAGTACAGGATAAGTAATGTATGTACACAGTGACTCCACCAGCAGAATAGTAAGTGCAGCTCTGGAGTATAATACAGGATGTAACTCAGGATCAGTACAGGATAAGTAATGTATGTACACAGTGACCCCACCAACAGAATAGTGAGTGCAGCTCTGGAGTATAATACAGGATGCAACTCAGGATCAGTACAGGATAAGTAATGTATGTACACAGTGACTCCACCAGCAGAATAGTGAGTGCAGCTTCTGGAGTTGGGTGTGTGCTGGTTAAGCTCTGCAACTTCCAGGGTGTGGTCAGAGAAGGAGGTTCTGCTGAGTTTGGATCCCAGAGAAGGTGCACTTTTCTGGGCTTTGTTGGACATGGAGTACCGCACCTCCTCCCCCCGGGGCCACTTGGGGGGAGGGAGGGAAGTGATGGCATCAGAGTCTTCCGAAAAAACTTTGCCACGGGTGCCAGAAAAGCCAGCAGTCCGCAAGAAGACAGGAGCTGCTGGAGGTAAGAAGAGACTGGGTCCGGGCCGTGGCTGCAGCAGCGTGGCTCCGTTTGTCAGCACGGCAGCTTCTGACAGCACCGGGAGTGAGATGGTTACGCGCAGCCAGACCCGCAGGAGAGCAGGTGAGCCGCAGATACCGGTAAGCACGGGAATGTGGAGTGACAAAAAGAAGGAGGAATCTGTGATTGAGCTGGCCTCCAGGCTGGCTAAAAACATCACCGACTACAACTTTGCAGGGAAAATGTTGGTGGTACAAAAAGGGAAGCTCCGTGACGCCAAAATGTTACTGGAGCAAAAAGCTTCTAAAGACAAACAGGCAGAAGCCAGGTCAGCGATAAATAAGTGCAAAGACTGCATAAAGATGTGGGAAGCGGTGAGGGCAAAGATCCTGGAGGAGAGCGGGCCCTTTAAAGAAAAAATTCTGAACGACGACCGGTTTGCTAAGATGGCGGCAAGGTGCAGTGACCATGAGTCAAGTGATGGTGAAGCCTCAGATGAAGAGTTTGAGGATGTGCAGGAGACCCTGGAGCAGCCTGTGTGCTCTCAAGACTTGGCACCAACGCCCAGAGGCACTACAAGTCCCAGAGGCAAGCTACCTGAAGAGATTGCGCTGCCTTCCACCTCAGGGGAATCTGAGGTGGAGGAAAGAACAGGGAGATTGCAGCTACAGAAGACCCCGCAGCCGGAAGCCTCTGTACATATGGAGGGCTTCATGTTTGGCGACGAGTTGCCAGAGCAGGGCACAAAGATAAAGAGAAAGAAAAAGAAACCGGAGAAGCTGCAGGAAAAGCTTGTGTTCGTTCCTGGGAGCTCTGGTCTGGCTGCAAAGTCGGATCAGAGTTCTGACCCCAAAAACCCCCCTGGCTCGGGCTCTGTGGTGGGCCTGGAGCGGGAAGTTGGGGAGAAAAGGGCCCAGCTGGTCAGACCCCCTGTCCCTGTGCTAGTTGGTAACAAGGGCAAGGAGATCAGTAAGAAAGGTGCAGTAAAGGCCAGTACAGATGCAGGTCGCGGTACCGGAAAGGAGGGTGGCAGCGGTGCCACTAATGCAGCAAGTGCTGCCTGTGATGCGGAGGGGGCTGTGGACCTAAAATCTGGGGTCTCCCATAATTTGGGAGCAGGTCAGGCCGGATCCCGCGCCTCCAGTGATGCGGAGGCAAAAAAGAAAAAAAGAAAAAGTAAAAACACAAGCAAAAATCCGGAGGTTTTACCATCTACCTCTGGAGAGGCCAGGACCCATGGACCACATGATCCAAGGAAAAAAGTGGTAGATCCGGGGATGAATGTGCGAGAGCGTGCGGCAGATGTAAGGGACAAGGCCGAGGGTACACGTTCCTCTGCAGTTGCTGGGCCTCCGGGCACCTCGGGTACCCCTGGCGGCCAGGAATCTGGAGGCCCAGGGGATAAGGTAGTTAGGCCAGAGGGGTCATGGGGTCCAGTCGCCCCTCCGGCGGCGACAACACCTGGTAGGAGTTATGCCAGTGTCGCCGCTGGAGGGGAGGGGTCCTCCTTGTCTCCAGGCTCTAGGGAGGGCGTTTTGCAACAGCGTCTCCTGGAGGCTTTACGGAAGGGGGAGAGTACAATCACAGTTGGAGGAAGAGAGGTGGATCTATCTCTCTGGAAAGAGAGACATGGCTTGGGTGCCTTCCGAGAGCAAAGGGGGGAGACCGTATGGTCCCTACCGACACCCGGGCAGGACGCAGGTCGTAGGAATGTGGTCCGTCTTCGTTGGAGAGGCAATGATGCATGCCCCCCGAGGGCAAGGGTAGTGGAGCTTCTGCTGAAGATGGGCTTCAGGGCGGTTGACATCTTTGCCCTGATCCATCCCTACGGCACGTCTGAGTTTGACATCAGTTTCGTTCGCCCAGAGGGCCTAGAAATCTTCTGGGGGAATTACGAGCTGGTGAAAAACGAGCCCGGTTGGCGAGACTTTGCCATCCAGGTGGTGTCTCGCCAGAACGGTATCAAGAAGGTGACCGTTTTGACTCGTAATGAGTCACTTTCTTGCTTTGACATCATGACGTGGCTCAGTAGGTACGGAGAGGTGACGGAGATGCCCCAAAAGAACAGGGATGAGCACGGCATATGGTCTGGGGCCTGGACGTTCATGGTCAAGCTGAAGCGTTCAGGTAACTCAGTGGCACACATACCATCTGCAGCCTTCCTCGGCAGGGATCGTATCTTGGCCTTTTACCAGGGGCAGCCGAAGCTCTGCCACAGGTGCGGCGACCCCTCACACTTGAGCGCCGCTTGTAAGACCTTGAAGTGCGCTCTGTGTGGGGGTCTTGGTCACCTAGCCGCCTCCTGTGCAGAGATTAGGTGTAACCTGTGTGGTGACCTCGGTCACCCATTTAGTCGCTGTCCGCGCTCCTTTGCCAATGCGGTCTCAGCACCTACGGATGGGGGTCATGATGTGGCCTCCGGGGGTGAGGGGACCAGCAGAGGTGGAGGAGCTCAGGAGCCAGGGAAGAACCGGCAAAAGACGCCTGCAGAGCAGAGGCGTCAGGAGAAACGCAGACGGAGCAGGGAGCTGACAGGAGCACCCACAGCAGGTGGGTCGATGGTGGCCCCTGTTCCAGAAGCAAATCTCGCGGCTGAGGCTTTGAGGGACAGCGATTTAGATGAGGAGGACAGGAGGATCCAGAGGGAGGAGACCAACTCTGCAGATTCCTCCCACTGTGAAAGTGTGGATGGGGAAGGCAAGAGATGGCTAGAGAAACGGCGTAAGCTAGGTGCCACGAGGAGGAAACGAAGGGGGGATTCAAGATCTTCTCCCACCCCGGGCCAAGTACTGGAAGGAAAAGCCTGCTCACCTCCAGTTGGACTCTCCAATAGGTTCCGAGCCCTCCGAGACATCTCTTCCTCCTCTTCTGAGGGGGAGGCAGAGGGCAAGGTTCCTAGGGCAAAGAAAGGGTCAACAGGGGGCGCTGAGTCTCCACCTAGTGGAGGCATAGTTCCTTCCGGGGTGGAGGCTACTCTGGAGCCTGGAAACAAGGACGACGGGGTCGGGGGATCCCTTGCTATGGACACATCTGTGTCCAAAAAAAGAGGCAAGGGGATTTCCTCTGACCCCGAGGAAGCGGGTGTGAGGAAGAAAGCCGTCTAATTTAATCACTCATGATGGCGGCACCCACTCCGCTGACTCTGGCATCAATTAACGTTGCCAGCATTAAGTCTGATACGGCTAGATTTGCGGCCTTTGATTTTCTCGGCCGCGTTGAAGCCGACATTTTATTTTTGCAGGAGACCAGGCTGTCCGATTTGGCAGCCATACATAAGGCAAAAAGGGAGTGGAGGTCAGGCCCTTCCTACTGGTCTCTTGCGGCCGAGCCGTATAGTGGAGTGGCGGTCCTTTTTACCGCAGCGGTTGAATGCCGACGAGTTATTGAATTAGAAATGGGAAGGTGCCTGATCTTAGATGTCCTCATGAAGGGACAAGAATTAAGACTTGTCAACATCTACGGTCCCCAGTCAAAAAAGGACAGGAAGAGTCTCTTTATGAGGATCAAGCCCTACCTTTTTACCAGCCGCCAAGTTGTCTTTGGAGGTGACTTTAATGCAGTCACGAGAGCCCGCGATAGGGGAGGCTCTGGAGACAGGCGGTTGACTTTTGACAGCGTCGCACTTAATAGCATAGCTAGCGAAGCTTGTCTGGTGGATGTCCACATCCGGCACACCCCAGGCCACGAGGGGTTCACCTATTATAGAGGTCAGAGCAGGTCTAGAATAGACAGGTTTTATTTGAAGGAGGAAGCCATCTCTTCACCAGTGTCCGTTGTTGAGGTGGAATTCTCCGATCACTGTCTAATATTGTTTTCTCTGAATGTTGCAGAGACCCCCCGGATGGGCAGAGGTTTTTGGAGACTGAATTCATCACTCCTGGAGGAAGCAGAGATAAGACAGTCCTTTGAGGATTTTCTGCAGAGCCAGGTACCATTACTGGATCTCTGTAGCAGTAAGTCAGAGTGGTGGGAGATGTTCAAGAGGAGGGCGGCAAGGTTCTTCCGAGAGCTCTCCAACCTCAGATGCCTGGACAGGTACCGCCTGTACAACGGCCTGAGGAGGAAACTCGAACATCTCGTTTCGACTGGAGGTAGCCGCGAGGAGATCTCCAGAGTGAAATCTTTGCTCAAGAAGTGCCAGTACGATAGACACGCATCCTTGGTTTTTGAGAGGGATTTCGGGAAGTACCGCTCGCCCGACCCTTACAGAAACTGTAGGATGTCAGTGAATAGTAAAGTGGTCACTGGACTGATCGATAGTACAGGATCCCTGAATCGATCCAGATCAGGGATTCTGGAGGTCGTCAGATCCTACTACTCGCAACTCTTGGGAAAGAGGGATCTAGATTCGGAAGTGATGTCGGCTTTCCTGGCTGAAACTGTCCCTGAGCCGGGGGTAGACACCTCTCTTGATGTTTTGACAGGAGAGATCAGAATAGAGGAAGTTAAACTGGCGATTGATGGGCTCCGGCTCAAAAAATCGCCAGGACCGGATGGACTAACATCCGAGTATTATAAGACCTTCAAGGACCTCTTGAGTCCCCTCTTGACGGAGGTATTAAATGAGTGTCTTTCCTCGGGCACTCTGCCAAAGTCAATGAGGAGGTCAGCTTTGATCCTTCTGGCAAAGGGTAAAGACTCGAGCCGTATTGAGAACTGGCGTCCCATAGCACTTCTCAATACGGACAGGAAGGTTCTGGCAAAAGTGCTGTTTAATCGGTTGGTCAAGTTTGCACCCCAGCTCCTCTCGGGGGCCCAGCATTGCTCTGTTCCAGGCCGTAGCACCTTTAGCGCTGTTCTTGGTGTCCGGGAGGCAGTGGAGCAGGGTAGGGCTGGTCACTGGGAGGGGTACTTGCTGTCCTTGGATCAGGCCAAAGCGTTTGATCGGGTTAATCACGAGTACCTCTGGTCAGTCCTTCTGAGATATGGCCTGCCAGTGGGGTTTGTTGATTGGCTGCGAACATTGTATGCAGGGGCTGAGACTTTCCCGCTGGTGAACGGTTGGCTTGGCCGCCCTTTTGAGGTGGGTTCCGGTGTCCGTCAGGGCTGTCCTCTAAGTCCCCTGTTGTATGTGTTTGCGATAGATCCCTTTCTTAGGAGGGTTGATCGTGGACCTATAGCAGGGGTCGGGATGGACCGGGCGGTGCCGGAGGCTACCCTGAGGGCAGTGGCATACGCCGATGATGTCACGCTCTTCGTATCCTCAAGGGAGGAGGCGGAGTTTGTGGTGTCGGAGGTGGATGCCTACTCAGAGGCATCCGGGTCCAGAGTCAACTGGGATAAGTGCGAAAGTCTCTGGTTAGGAAGGGGGGATCCTGTGTTTGATCTCCCGGACACTCTTCCGGTGCCCCAGACTTCAGCAAAAGTTCTTGGCATCAAATTTGGCCAGGGGGATTACCCCATGCAAAATTGGGTAGACAGGCTGGATGGTGCCACTCAGAAGGTAAACCAGTGGAAGGGTTGGTCTTTGACCCTTCGGGAAAGAGTTAGCCTGATCAAAACATACCTGCTCCCTTTATTCATCTACCTGGGCAGCGTATGCATTTTGCCAGAACCTCTCTGGACCCGGGTCTACAACTTGTTCTTCCTAATGTTGTGGGGGAATAGGTTGAACCTGATCAGGAGAGATGTTACATACCGCACGAGGAGACTAGGGGGGTTATCTATGGTCAACCCCGTGGTGTTTCTTGTAGACACCTTTTTTAAGATTAACATAGGCAACCTCTGGCAAGAAAGGGCTCCTCTGTGGGTTTACTCCTGCCGGGGATGGTTTCGGCCCTTCTTCCAGGAATGGGAGACAGGAGGGCGAGTGAAGGACCTTCGCACGCAGCATGGATATCTCCCGGCTTACGCTACCTTGGTTCTGAAGGTGATACGCCGGTGGGGTCTGGGGATGTGGGAGATCAGGACTCTGACGAGGAGGCTCCTCGACGAAAGAGTCCTGTTGACTCATTTCCAGAAGCCCCTGGCGCTCAAGGACTGCCCAAGTCGGGACCTGGAGGGAGGGTTACGTTTACTGAATTCAACCCGGGTCCCCTTGAAGTTTTGGGACTTGGCTTGGCGCTGCTTTCACGGGAGACTGTATGTAAGGGGTAACTTGAAGAGCAGGCCTCTGATTGACAGGGGTTGCCCCCGTCAGGAGTGCAGCGACGTGCTGGAAAGCATGGAGCATTTCCTGCTTCAGTGCCCCTTTAATACAGAGGTATACCAACGGGTAGGGGTCTCCATAGGCTGGCATCAGCTGGCACACCTCTCCTATGCGGAGTGGGCTTATGGAGCCTTCAGAGGCCTTGGTGGCAGGGACCGCTGCACTTTATTTCTAGTTAGCCTAGTGGTCAGGTTCCACATCTGGAGTGCACGGTGCCTGATTTCGACGGAACTGAAAGTCCTCCCCGTGGATACGGTATGTAGGAACATCCTGGGTGACCTGGTGAAGGTGCGTTCTTTGGAGTATGAGAGGCTGGGCACATCTAAAGCTTCTCTCCTATGGAGAGGGCTTGTATTTCGTTAGGGACAGTCTTTTCTTAATCTTCTAGGGGCAGAGTAGGGAGAGAATAGGGACAGGATAGGGAAAGAGGAGGGATAGGGCAGGGACAGTTTTCCATGAAGGGTCAGACTGAGGGGCAGACTAAGGACAGTCTAGGGCAAATTAGGGAGAGAATAGGGACACCTTTTTAAATTCAAGGGATAGAACATTGTGATGTCTGTGCCCGGCTTATCACCTCCAATCCCGGTGGGGGGCTGTGAGTGCACCATGAAGCTTTTTGTTTTGGTATGGGCAAAATGGAATGAAGTAGGGCTGCAGGAGAGCCGACCTTAGGCTTTCGGGTTATGTATATAGTATATATTATGTATGTTGGTTGGAGTGTATTATGCTTTTGTATATATTGTATATTGTATATATTCACGTTCTGGGTGGTAGGTAGGTTGGGTGGGGAGTTGGGGGGAGAGGGATTCACGCCTCGAGCCGTAGCCTGGCACGTCCCGAACATTGAACTCTGGGCACGGACTGGTGGAGCGGGCATGGCCCCCAGGCTGCGGCAGGCACAGTGTGCTATTTCTTAAAAAAAAAAAAAAAAAACCCTGGTGTGGCTTGGCACATCCTGAACTAAGAACTCTGGGCATGGACTGGTGGAGCAGGCTTGGCCCCCAAGCTGCACTGGGGACCCAAAAAAAAAACAAACAAAAAAAAAAACCAGGCATATTTTTAGTTAGTTATTTATGCCAGTTGGCTCGGTCTTTCTGTTTGAATTTGCTTATTTATGTTGTTATTTCAGTTATTTATGTTGTATTTATGTTATTGCTTACATTTGTTCTGTGTGGGTACAGTGCGGCACGGCTGGACCTGGAGTTATAGTTTACAGGGTTTTATGTAGTTATAGTTTCCTTAGTTTTATATTTTAGGTATATACTTGTATATTGTGTTATAGTTGTATATAGTGTTATATGTTGAGTGTGTATGTGTGTGGGTGTGTACGTCGGGGAGGAAACCCGGATATGGACATTTTACTTTGTTTATGGATCACGGACTGTGGGGGAAGGGCCTTATATTGCTTTATATGGTTATTATTGTTACAGTTTGTCTTTGTTGTGTTTTTTACTTTTATAATAAAAGATATACAGGATGTAACTCAGGATCAGTACAGGATAAGTAATGTATGTACACAGTGATAAGTAATGTAAAAGTGACTCAACCTTTTATATAGATTTATTCTATATATATTCTATATTTGTAATCTTATGTTTTATGATATACAACAGATTGATAACTCAGAAAGTAAATGAATAGCTAAGATTTGCTTTTCCATTCTAAACTGTTATAATTTAACCAGTTTGTACTCAGTGACCGTCCTAATAGCCATGGAGAGCGTCTCCATCCGTCAGACAAGCTGCGCCCAATCTGCTGAGCTAGGTCCTTGTTCTTATTTTTAAAAATAGCCTTTGGGGTCAGTGAGAGCCTCTGGCTGGAGGAAGATGGACTTCCCCTATTTGTAATTTAATTAGGAGCTACACTTTGATGGCACCAACAAATCCACCATTGCCCTGAGCTTTCATCCTCTTTGTGTAAATGTCTGCCAGCTATTTATTAGGTCTTCTATGTGCCAAACAAGTTCCCATAATTCCCTTGTTTGGAGCCAGAGGCCCTGGGAAAGTATCGGCTTGTCCTATAGGTCTAACCTGAACCAAAAGCCAACACAATCTACATTGATATCCTATCACACAGAGGAAAACGTCTGCCCCCTTGAATTAGCGTAGAAGGAGGCACGTTGTGAGAATAGGGTTTATTTCATGGAGCCCGGGTCACCTTCTACTTGTGAGAATAAACTGAAGTCTAGAGGCCAATATTTGGTGGGAACCCCTGTGAGATCCATCCATTATGATTGCAATATCAAAAAAGACATGATCACCTTCTCAGAATTTTTCTGATGTGGTTGGGTGGACTATACATCGCCAAGCTCTCAAATCCCTATAGTTACAGCAATGTCTGCCACAAGTGTTGAGCGAACTGAACCCTCGGAACCCTGTTTCGGGCCGTTTAACCTGGTAGCATGCAGCAAGTCAGATTGCAACATAGAGGAGCAAAAATGTTCATGTGCAGACCGATTGAGCAGCCACTCAACTCAACCCAGGGTAGGGGTGACTGCTAACAAACCTAGTCCGCACACCATGAACCGATATGGTTTTAGGGGTTTTAGTAAACTTCCAGTTTGGTTTGAACTAATTCGGACTAAGCCAAACTTTTTGCAAAAGTTTGGTGAACCAGTTGAATCGAACTTTTCACGATTTCACTCATCACTATCTGCCACTCAAGGTGTCGAAAAGACAAGGGCCTGAAATTGAAGGTTCATTATCTTTTAGACTAAGGTTACATGGCAACATTTGGATGCAACAGAGATCATGTCACCAAGGTCGCAGTGTAGACCTGCAACTTCGCACTTTCATTGAGTGGCTGCTAAAAAATCCACTGAGGTTGGATTTTTTGCAATCTGTGGATTGCAACCACTGCGACTCACACTGTAATAAGAGTGCAAGATCACAAGGCTACACAATGATCTTTGTTTGCGTGATCCTTGTCATGGTCCTAAGTCACAGTTTACCCTAACCTTATTGTTTGGCCATTTAGAGGGAATTTTCATCTAAATTGATCTTCCAACATGTAATATATAAGTGGTTGGAATCCATCAGTCCAACTAAGGTTGGAGTCCAAAACTAAGGTGAGGTGGTTTGCTCCTTAGAGATTTCCATTCCTAGAAATCTCTTACACACATCAAAAAATTGCTAGCAAAATCTTTGTATCCATTTTTGGAAACAGTGGAAATGTAACAATCAACCTCAGGGTCAACTAATCACATCTTACTACATCATATGCTACCTATCATTAAGGTTGCATGGAATCATAGAGCAGCATAGATGTCAATGGAACAGGGGAGGCAGCGATGGTGGATGTAACTTTTAGTCAATGGTCAAGGGTGGTTTGACCTTATACAGTTGTCTCTTAGATGGTATACTTGTACAAAGATAATAGAAAGCATAGAAAGGGTGCCAGACCAACTGATATGTACTCCATACAGTATTGCAACCTATTAATGACGCCACAAACGATTCAGCCTGGAGGGTTGCTCTTCAAGTGAACCACACTGGACCATTACCCCGGGCTCCCCCAGCATCTAAAGCCAGACTGCTTACTGCAAACACAACCATAATTACTGATAAATACAAGGTTTGTTAATATTTTGGCCAAAATATATAAGCTCACATGCCCACAACGAGGGTCGCACTGCACGTACAAACAAGGCCTTCTTCATCATGTCCTATCACTTATAGCCAAGCACAGACATTACTTAGGCTACCGTGTGAAATGTCAATCTAAGTAAATAATTCCCATTTTCCCTACTAGTGATGAGCAAACTTTTCAAAAATTTGGTTTGGCCGATTTGCCAATTTTTGAACCGAACCAGACTGTCACCAATACTCGTAAAACTGGTGTACAACACTAAGAGACAGAAAACCCTGAGTAACTCTCTTAGGTCTCCTAGGAATGGATCTAAGCAGTTTTCAGCTATATATAAGGAAAATTAAGGAGGAAAGAAAAGAAAGAGAAGTAGGAAAAAGAAGAAAAAGGATTATTTCTCCTCCCCTCCTTCCTTTTTTGTTTTTTTTCTCGTGTTTCTTCTTCTTTTTCCTTCTTCATCCCTTTTTGTTTTCCTTCTTTTTTCTTTGTTTTCCTTCTTTTTTTTTTCTTTTTCTTTCTTCTTCCTTTAGTGGGATCGGCCAAGATGAACCACCCAATGTTTAGGTTTACGCTGAACCGTACTTTTTGCAAAGTTTGATCCAAAACATGGTTCGACTGTTTTGGTTCGCTCAACACTAGTACCTACAAATGTATGCAAAGGAGGCAGAAGCAATCATGCCTTCTGCAGACTTTTCCTCCCTAGACAACACTTTCAGCTTAAGGCCTCATGTCCACGGGGAAAAACAGGCTCACTACGGATTCTCCATGGAGAATCCGTAGCGGGTCCCTCCTGCCCCGTGGACATGAGGGCTGAAAATAAAAATAAACTCACCTGCTGCGGGCCATGCGTGTCTTCCCTTCTTCGCGGCCGGATCTTCTTTCTTCGGCTCGGTGGATGTGCGTGCCGCGCGCATGCACCGGGCACATCCGCCGGGCCGAAAAAAGAAGATCCTGCCGCGAAGGAAGATCTGCATCGCCCGGAACAGGTGAGTTTAATTCAGGCGCGGGTCTCCTGCAGATCTGGATGGCTTCCATAAGTTTCAATAGAAGCCGTCGGGAGCCGTCCGCGCGGGAGACCCGCACTAAAATGGAGCATGTCCATTTTTTTTCATGCGCCAGAAATTTTTTTAATTCACTTTTATTGACCATCCGCGGGTATTTATCTACTCGCTGGTGATCAATGCATCCCTATGGGACGCGGATCCGAATGCGGGTGATCCGCTGCGGATTTTAATTGTTCTTTTCCCCGTGGACATGAGGCCTTAGGCTTTGACCCTTAGGCCGTGTTCAGACGACTGTATGCGAGATGTATCCGAAAAAACTTATGCGCAGCTCCCATCAGACAGCACATGGCAACTCTTCCTTGTGCGGTTGATATATATGAACCCTGCACCTTGCATATGATATTCTCATCTGTGAAAACCAACAAAAATAGGACATGCAAGGATTTTTTACACAATCTGTGTGAAAAAGCAGGCTGATAGGTTATAATCGGGCAATGTGCTGTCCGTGAAATAAATAGACAGCACATGATCCAAATATTTGGCTGTCTGATTGGGTTCTTCATAGGCATGGTGGAACAGAGTAGCCACCAACCCAACATATTTCTGCTGCTTGCCTAAGAGCAAGCAAAGTGCTCTAAACAAAGTGCTGCCTCCTGTACAGATGGATTAGCATAGGATCCCACATTCACATATAGTTTGCACTTGCACATAACCAAAGCCCAACCATATAGTGAAGGACCTGTTACCCCCTTTAAATTCCATCTTTATTGCCATGTCCCCGTGACCTTCACAATACTAAATGCTCTTCTGCACTGTACAATGCAATCCTATGATTTTGGAAAGTCTCAAAGCCCAAGTAATCCATGTGTCTCTTTGGAAATCGTTCTTTCGTTCTTCTACATTGTTTCATGTGAAGCTGTTTCATAAATGTGGAGGCTCCCTTCAGAAGCTCTGCCCTTGCCAAAACATCTTCTGATCTTAAGCCAAGATCTCTGAGTTTCATTTCCACCTCATAGAGCGCGTTCTCCAGGAGGTGAAGGTGGTGGGTCCAATAGTAGGTCTGGCACGCTTTATTTTGCCCTCAATGCTTTTTATGATGTATAGAGATCACCTTGGGACAAGACGAGAAATGTCCACCAACGTGTCACCATACAGTAACACACAGGGGAAACTGCCTTAGTTATGAGAGATCAGTCTTAATGACTCGGTGAGCCTCGTCATGGAATCTCACTGCTCATTACAAGTTCTTCTATTCTCTACATCGAAAGGAAAACTTGATAACGAGGATAGGATGATATATTCATTCTAGTGGGACATCAACTAAACTGGTGCTCAAGACCAGTCCTAGCCAGGGTTGACTTTTTCCAAGATGTTGCACCATCCTGCCCATGGACTGTATCTGGTAATACACCTCCAACCCATTGACATCAATAGGGATAAGCTGCAATACCATGTACAGCCTATGAAGAAAAGTGTCGCTGTTTCCAGGAATTTGTTTTTTCATTCCCCAAAAGCAGTACAGACTGGATATGGATGGAGTCATATGGTACCAAATGGTAAGGGGAAGCACTTCCCGGATCTCCCTCTTACTGAATTCAGTGGCTTCCAGCCATGTTAAGGTCTGACCCCTGTCAGATAGGGCAGGAAGAATGGAGAACAGGTGGACACTGACCATGCAGCAGAAATAAGTGATCAGACCAAGAAATAGGCACACAGAGCACCAAAAGTTGCAATGCTTGCCAGCACTGGCAAAGCCCCCAACCCCCAATGACAGTGAGCAGAGGGAGAGTAGTAGCCTCTGCAAGGAGTGAGCTGCTGGAGTGCAATAGCCTGCTGAGGAAAATGTAGGGACTTGGAAGTGTAGCTGTAGTGCTGCTGCGGGTGCTGACTATGTCTTTGCGGATTGTCTGTGGAGAACTAGAGACTGTTTGAGGCTACAAAGACACCCGAGGTGTGACGATCTGCAAGAAAGTGAGAGAGTCAGCACTGTGTCTTCAACTGCTAGAGGACATCGGGACCGTCATCCAGATTCCTGGAAATTGTGGTCAGGGAACCCTCCTGACTCGGGGTTATCATAGTTGATGTTGGTATTTCCACATAACGTACGTAAGTAAGACCGGCCTCAGAAAAAGCCGTAAGTGTGCACACCATTAATGATTTGTGAGTTAGCAAGCAAGATAGGAGTGAGCTATCATTTGGACTTTGACCAGTGGGATCGAGCCTGGACACTTGAGTTTAAGTAAACTGTTTCCATATACCACGAGGCATGGAGGAGTATTTCTTTATTAATGGACTGTGCGCAGTAATCTGCAGTTTGATGTCCTACTAAGCTGTGTTAAATTCGAGTTGTATTATTAGTGCTGTGTGTTGCCAATATTGTACGTAATTATTCCATACTAAGGGTGTCTACCCACTACAGTTTTTTTTCACTGCGAAATTCGCAGTGTTTTTTTTCTGCAGGGGTCTATGGGACTTGTAATGTTAAAATCGCGCAAAATCGCAATTTTGCGGTAAATTGTGATTTTGCGCGATCGCGATTTTAACATTACAAGTCCCATAGACCACTGCAGAAAAAAAACGTTGCGATTTTCGCAGTGAAAAAAACTGTAGTGGGTAGTCACTCTAAGGGCACCTACCCACTGGCGTTTTTTTTTCCTGCGATGCTAAATTGCGTTTTGCGTTTTTTCTGAAGAGCAATTAGGATAGAATGTGTTCTTGTCCACTGGGGGGGGGGGTTCCGGTCCGTTGCAATTTTTAACATAGGAACTGTCAGTTGCATATGTCTCCTTATTTGTCTCTTAATGCACCCATGATTGTCAATGGAAATTAACGAAAAAGCCGCGAAAAATGCGCGGAAAACGCTGTGTTTTTCACGCACGAAAATCGGCAACGCCAGTGGGTAGGCGCCCTAAGTGTGAAACAGTATTATTCTTAATTAGAGATGAGCGAGTATACTCGCTAAGGCACATTACTCGAGCGAGTAGTGCCTTAGCCGAGTATCTCCCCGCTCGTCTCTAAAAATTCGGGGGCCGGCGGGGGGTGGGGAGCGGCGGGGGAGAGCGGGGAGTAACGGAGGGAAGATCTCTCTCTCCCTCTCTCCCCCTCCCCCCCGCTCCCCTCTGCTCCCCGTCGCAACTCACCTGTCACCCGCGCCGGCCCCCGAATCTTTAGAGACGAGCGGGAGGATACTCGGCTATGGCACTACTCGCTCATCTCTATTCTTAATGCTACATGTTGTAATATTTCTAAGCCTCCTTTGCAGCAATGCAATTCTTCTTTCAGTAAAATGCCAGACAGCTGAGCGAAAACCGAATGGATCCCATTATAGTCAATGGGGTCCGTTCAGCTCTGTTCTGTTCCATCATAAGATGGACCTGCTTAGCCATGGGATTCCCTTCGCTCCACCATGAAGGAAAAAGGAACGCCCGCCGCAGATGTTTTCCGCATCATATCCAGGAATCTGCGTTGCGCATCATCACACCTCAGTTGAGTTATGGAGGTATTGTTTCCTAGTACCAGGGACAAAGCTATAGGGGCTGCAGAGGTATCAATACCCTCTGTCACATAAGAAGACCCCATATTATAATGGTAGGTGGGGGGATTTCTTCAGATTTTGCCTTAGCACACAGAGTTTTCAGGTTGCTCCTCTGCATAGAAGCAAAGCTTATAGGGAAGGGAAAAATAACTCCATAATATGGTATCTGATGGAAATGATGCAATTCTTTCTTTTTCATGTGGACCGCTGTATCTCTCCAAATCAATTCAGGGACACATGGGTGTATAATATGGCCTCATAAACTTCTAGGGGTGCTGAATTATGGCTCAGTAGAGTTTAGAACTTGTATAGAGTTGCAAAACCACTTTTTGCATGAAACCAACGGATTTGTCTCAGCTGCAATACCAAACACAGCCTATGGACATAAGCGGCGCTATTTCTGGGGAAATAATAAAAAGTCTTACAGAACTCCTTTAAAATTGTTCTGCTTGCAATAATGGAAGGAAGGAGGAAAGACATTATCACATGAGCTGTACTCCAATTTATCAATGTAACACAGAGTTGCTAGATACACAGAATGGCGCTTTTATGAGAGCCCCAGCCCTTTAACTATTGGAGCTTCCCTGTATGGAAATCCTCCTCGTGACCCCGGAGTGCAGCATAAAATCACATGACAAGTTTTCCATGGATCAGTTTCAGTGTGAATCCATGGCCAGGATTTCACTGCCAACCGCATGGGGTTTTGTAGAGCAGTGGTGCGGAGAGTATACAGAGAATGGCATGATTGAGAAAAAACATCCAGCAAAATGGGATCCTGTGGAAGGAAACAAATCGTCGCCAAAAAGGGGTCAGAGGAGGATGTCAGGAATCATTCAGATGTACAGGCACCACAGATTCAAGAGCAGTCAAATACCATGCTGTACCAACAAGTCTGAACACACAACTCGTCATTCCTCAGATGGGATATAACAGCAGATGACCAGTTCCAGCGCCATTGTGTCAAAGAGAAGCAGAAAGTCTAGGAACTCCAGGGAGCAAAAAAACGCAAATATTGGATTACTAAGCAGTAGAAAAACATCGCCTGGTCCGATGAATCCACATTTCTGTTGCACAATGCTGATATAAGGTCAGAATTTGGTTCAAGCAGCTGGAATCGATTAACCCTTTCTGTCATGTTGGTGGAGTAATGGTGTGGGAAATGTTTCCTTGGCACACCCTGGATCCAATACTCCTTGAAAACCGTTTCAACACCTAGTGTAAACTATGGCACAGCAAACTTCTGAGCTTCTGACGGCCAAAGGAGGTGCAACACACTACTGGATGATTGGGCTGTACTTAGAGGCTATTCAGTGCATAACAGTGCAAAAATGTCACTCAGTAACTTAACAACCCAAGGGTGAAACTACTGCTATGTCGCACCAGCAATAGGGCTTTCCATCTAAGAATCCATTTTGGCCCAGAATGAATCTTTAACCCTAGCTGAGGAAGAGTGGCTTGTTGGCTCTCCGCCTGGCACTGAGTCCCCTTATCACAGACCCGCCAGCCTCCTTAGCTATACCCCTTTGAGAGCAGTCGGCTGGACTTTTGTACTGTTGTTTTTCCTATCTTCAAGGGCTTTTTATGGTCTCATGTAAATAAAAAATAATTGGCCCATGCTGGGAGTTGTAGTTTCACAGCAGCTGGTGACCACCGCCTCATATTCTGAGGTCTCTTGAAGCCCATAAAAAAAATACCATTAGAATTATTTGCTCCCATTTCAGTTGTAAAGATGCGGATCTGCTTCCCGGCGCGGGACCTTGCTGCATTATCGCATGACATGGGTCACTGCCGTCTGCTTAGACTTTGGAGTAGACTGAAATCCCACATTTTTCCCCTGGAGTGGTCACATGCCGTCAATTAATAGGACCATTAATTCAGCACAGAGCTTCTAACCCCATTGGAGGAAACAAGCGGCCTTCATGGTTCAAATTATGAGAAGCTTCCCTTTCTGTAATTGATAATTACATGGGCTGAAATAAAAAGCCTCAATAAGTACCAAGATAAATCCGCTCGTCGTGCAAGTGATCAGCTTCAGGGCGGTAAAGTGCGGGGACAAAGGACTGTCTTGTGTGGAGTATCTCCTCTCCAGCAGTTCCCACCTGTACCGTCTATGGTCTTTACATCAGCTTTTCCTACACAGAATGAATTAAAAAATTCCATTGAAATGTGCATGCGTCTTGGGAAAGCTGAGTGCAACTGATATGGCCCACTAACGCCTCTCCTTTGGGTTCTTATCTAAGGTTCCCAGGCCCCAGAATGGTAAATCGGCCATATGGCATCCACCATATGTATATCGCTACTGGATTACGCAATTTCAGCATTCACTAGTGTGGGAAAGCTGAGTGATAACCCATATTATTGCTCTAACGTCTCATACACTGAATAGTCACTGTATTAGAGACCCCATCTAGAAGAAAAAAGAAGAAAAAGGAAGAAGATGAAGAAGGAACAAGATCTTGTTTTCCTTCTTATTTCGTCTTCTTCCTTTTTCTGTTTCTTCTTTTTCCTTCCTTTTCCTCCTTAATTTATCTTCTTTTCTTTTGCTTTGGATTTCCTCCTCTTACTTTTTCCTTCTTCTAATTTTTATTTTCCTTCTTCTTTTCCTTTTCTCTTCTTATTTTTCTCCTCCTCCTTCTTTTTCCTTTTTTCTCCTTCTTTTTCCTTTTTCCCCCTCCTTCTTTCACTTGCTATTTCTACTTTGCATTCTTCCTCTTCTTCCTTCTTCTCCTTCTTTTTCCTTTCTTTCTGTCTTCCTCTTTTTACATTTTTTTCTTCTTCTCTCTACTTGTTTTCTTTCTTCCTTTACCTTCTCCCTTTCCTTCTTTTCCTTTTCTCTTGTTCTTCTACTACGTCTCCTCCTCCTTTTTCTTTTTCCTCCTTCTTTCACTTCTTATTTCTTCTTTTTACTCCTTATTTTCCCTTCTTATTTCTTCTTCTTTTCCCGTCTTCATTCTTATTTCACTTGTTTTTCCTTCTTCTTTCTCCTCCTTTTTCCTTCTTTTGTTTCTTCTCTTCATTTTCTTTCTTTTTAAAAAGAGGTAAAAAGAACTATTTTAGTGGGTCCAACCAAGATGAACCACCCAAGATTCAGGTTCACGGTGAACTGAACATTTAGCAAACTTCTATCCAAAACAATGTTCGACTATTTCAGCTTTACCCAACACTAGTCCTGACATCCTCCTCTGACCCCTATCGGCGACAAGTTCTTTCCATCCACAGGATCCCCTTTCGCTGGATGTTTTTCCTGAATCACATCATTCTCGGTATACTCTCCACACATTACATGAGCAAACCCCACAAAGTGAAATCCTGTCCCTGCTAGTCTAGTCTTTAGAAGTCGCTCAATCGCTGGATTTTCCCATCTGATGTAGATTCGCACAAACTGATCCACGGAAAACTTGTCATGTGATTTTCTGCTGCACTTCGGGTCACGGGTCTAATTTGTATTCAAGCAAGCGCCAATCTTAAGAGGGCTAGTGTTTTAATAAAGTGGCCATTCAGTGTATTTCAGCTCTCACCCAACTTTCCTGGGAACAGATCTAACTCAGGATTGGCTGGAGTTACATTTATGGTATATTTACTGCTTGCTGATGCCATAGACCTCACTGGGGAGTGCGGTGCTCATGCTTCATGCTATTACTGTAGCGGCCACAAGTCGCTGCCTCTTAGATAATGGTGGTAGAGGGACCCCCGTTGTACTACCAGGTAGGGTCCCAGAACTTGCGACTATACCATAAACATTTAACATCCACAGAGAAGAAGACAACTCAAGGACTTACTGGAGATTTTTGTATATTTTTTTAGTTTGTTTTTTTTTCTTTTTTCGGAGGGTGGGGGGGGCACTTTTTTAATATCTCCCAGATTTGAGGTCTGCGGCGTTACCTGTCACTGTGATGGACTGTTTATTAGTTTAAGGTTCAACCTGGTGTCACGAAGAATAAATAGGCTGCCCAGGTTGGCACTGTCATGTGACAAGCGCCAGACGTGGCCTCCGTTTGGATCGTTATCATCAGTCTGTAGGTCAGGACGACATAAAAGGGCTCTCTGTCAGTGGCCGTCATCAGGTCTGCTGATACCATCGTCATGTCTGTCTGTTTTATCAACATATTCCGGGAATTTGCTGCAGAGCGAAACGGACGTTGACATCTTATACGTTGTTTACACGCGGAAGACATAAACAGAACGTTTCCTTATTGCGGATGGCTTCATATCTCTGTCAGGTTTGAGGTCCAGGATGCCTCACTAAGGTAAGAAGGACTGCAGTAGTAAAAAAGAACAACTTTCACTGACTTCTGAAGGGTAAACCTACGGACTTGGCTGGTATATCTGCGGCTCTGATATCACTGGTAAATCTGCGACTTTTCTTTGAAAACACATGGCGTTACGATTTTTTTTCCTATCTTTCTCGCACGTAAAAAAAATTAACTAGGCGCGGGAGCTAATTAATACTACATGCAAAAATGGCCAGAAGAGACCAAAGAAGAGGTTGGAGGATACCATGGCAGCATGATGGAGGTGAGTGAATTTATTATTTTATTACTAAGGGGCCTATAAGTAACTAAGGGAGCACAGCAGGTCCCATAAGTTACTAAGAGGCCACAGCGGGGCCTATAAGTTACTAATGGGGCATAGTAGGCCCATTAAATAAAGGCACACAAAACCTGGTTACTGAGAAATCTGCTTTTCTGAAGACAGATGGGTTAGTGTGAAGTGTGCCTTCATGCAAACAACTTTCAGAAGAAGTCTTATAGAGATGCATGAGCCTCTATAATTATTACTCAATACAGTAATGCAGGTAATTCCAAAGGGCTCGCTTAGGTTATCTTGTAACTGTAAATGGCCAGCTATGTGACAAGTGCTATATGTAGCCTGCGATTTGGATCCTTATCATTGTTTGTTAGTAGGGTTGCCAACTTTGCAACCAAAAAATACCAAAAGGGGGCATGGTTTAAAGATGTGGTTAGAACCATGACTTATTCAGACATATGATATTACCAGTTATTCCAGCGGCCCTTATAATAAAGTTCCCTATCTCAGTGGCCCAAGTACTAATAGCACCCCCTTTCAGTGCCTCCAGTAGTAATAGCATCCCCTCTCAAAGGCCCCAATAGTAATAATGCTCTCCTTAGTGCCTCCAGTAGTAATAGCACCCCCTCTCAGTGGTCCCAACAGTAATAGCACCCCCTCTCAGTGGTCCCAGTACTAATAGCATCCCCTTTTGAAGGCCCCAATAGCAATAATGCCCCCCTTCGTGGTCCCTGTAATAATAATAACTCCCTTAGTGGCCCTATATAAGTCCCTTCCTCATCTCCTAACCTCCAGGCGGGCAGCAAGGACATCACCATCCTCTATTACCTACGATGAAGTTCCTACTGGATGCCGCTGGAGCGCTCAGAGATCCTCGCAGCCTTGAGAGGCAAACTATCAGACAGACGCAACTCCATCTGTGAGTCGAAACAGCATAAAAGGACTCTCTCAGCGGCAGTCATCGGCCTGTCTGATACCATCGTCATATTTGTTACGGGTCTTATGGCAAATAATGAGTACCCTCCACTATGACCCCACTATGACGCCTGTGCTAGAGAATATGGATCGCTTCATGAAACAACCCATTTTATTGCAGGCCTTTTAAAACTAAAGGATGATAATAGGAGTAGTAGTAAAACCTTCTGGGAAGACATAAGAAACACAATCTGCAGACCCAGCGGTGCTGAGTGTTATACATTCACAG
Organism: Eleutherodactylus coqui; assembly: GCF_035609145.1. NCBI lineage: Eukaryota > Metazoa > Chordata > Amphibia > Anura > Eleutherodactylidae > Eleutherodactylus > Eleutherodactylus coqui. Next base: position 122,884,486 of record NC_089847.1, on the reverse strand, counting down.
GGTAGAGCGCTGCCAAGTGCCCCCCTATCTGAGCAGCCAGGGCTGTCCGCTCCAACATTGTTTTCTCCAGTGAAATATGATTGCCTACAATTCCTCACATGTTGTATTAGTTAAACCCCCATTCGGCATAGTTAAACCATGCTGTAAGCTTCCCTTACCCTCGAAGAACAAACAACAAAGGTCCTCCAAGAGCAGTGAGGAAGCAGAAGACGGTAACACAACCTGCACGAAATCTGTACCCCTCCAGGGCTGCCGATCCCACAACACCAGACTATGAGAAAAAGGTTACGCTGAGAGAATCGGCCAAACACGAGTAGTCCTGAGGAAGGAGGCGTGCAAAGGGGGCCGCAGAAGACTTCTACAGGAGACCCCAAAATTGTAGCGTCACTGATACCCAATGTGTTGGCACCACTGATAGGAACATATTGGATATTTTCCGTAATACATCGTTGTATAGTCTAAAGGACAGTTTTTTCAGATTCCCCTGACTCATGAATAAAATGCTGGGGCTGTAGTAAAGACTGACACCCAGAATGAATAGTAGGAGATGGAGATCTTAGATGTAACGTTGCAGATCATTGCTTATTCATTTTCCACTCAGTATCTGTAAAAACTGTTCTGTGAAGTAGCGATCCTCCGGCACGGGTTTTAGCCGCGTTATGGGATGGGCAAGTGTTTCCCATTGTTTTCAATAGGAAACCTCGAATTACACTCGCATGCTCGTCGCATGGCATGCGATGTGTTTTACTGTCCCATAGAAAACAAAAATAGGCAGGAATGCAAAAATATAGGACATGCTGTGATTATGCATGAGGGTCATCAGCGAAAAAGAGGGCAGAAAACTCCTTTCAATGTGTTTCCTTTGAGGCCACGTCGACTTTTCTCAACATGTAAAATTTGGAAAGCAACTTTTACAACTATTTTAGAACAGTTCTGGCCAAACTCAATGTAACTGTGATGTGAAGTGGTCAAAATTGCAAGTATATCGATTTTTCCAGGCATTCTTGCCATTTTTTGCAATGCAGATGACCATTACCAATAATATCAGCGATCTTACGAATTATATTTTTGGACCCCTGTGGAGACCTGACTCGCTCCCAAACTCCAAAGGCTTATAAGTACACTCTTTATCAAAAACACTCCCGCCCGCAGAAGAAGTTGTTGTTTTATTGTAAAACCCGTCCTACAGTTCCATCTCAGGCAGATCTGTAGATGATGGGAGTTGTGGTGATTAGATGAACGGTCTTGTCAACGGAGGCCCTAAAAGTGGTTCCCCCCTTGGCCTATAAAGGGTCTCGGAGGCACCTTGTGTGCAGTGACCTCTTCTTCCGCTTCTGCGCCCGCTATTTGTACGGCCTTTGACAATTACCATTTGTAGTGATGCCGTGAACGACAAAACTGGACGATATGGAGTGGAAACGGATTGTCTTCAGTCTAATCCAGGTTTAGTTTGGGCGCTGACGACAGATATGTACGTGCCTGGAGACCTTGGGGTGAGCGCTTCAAACCCCAGAAGAATGAGGAATCCACAAGGATACCGCTGGTCAGGCCATAAAATCCACAGCCTTTATTTTAAAGTGCCATAAAAAAGAGTAAAATGTAGAGATAAGCGAGTATACTCGCTAAAGGCAATTGCTCGAGCGAGCATTGCCTTTAGTGAGTATCTCCCCGCTCGAGACAGAAGGTTCGGGTGCCGTCGGCGGGGGAGCGGTGAGTAGCGGCTGTCAGCAGGAGGGAGCGGGGGGGGGGGGGAGAGGGAGAGAGAGATCTCCCCTCCGGTCCGCTCCGCTCTCCCCCGCACCGGCACCCGAACCTTTGGTCTCGAGCGGGGAGATACTCGCTAAAGGCAATGCTCGCTTGAGCAATTGCCTTTAGTGAGTATACTCGCTCATCTCTAGTAAAATGTAGGAAGGACGCGTTTCTACTCCTGCAGGGAGTCTTGATCAACTTCAAATCCCACCTTCGCTCTGGAGCGGCACACTGCCCTCTGCTGGTGTAATGGTCAGAACCTCCATGCCTGACCGTATCACATCTTGTATACAAGCTACAGGTGGTACACCGGGTACTAGAGCCTCTATAACCGCCCGTATCACATCTTGTATCCAAGCTGCAGGCGGTACAACAGGGTACTAGAGCCTCCATGCCTGCCTGTATCACATCTTGTATCTAAGCTAGAGGCGGTACAACAGGGTACTAGAGCCTCCATGCCTGCCCATATCACATCTTGTATCCAAGCTGGAGGAGGTACAACAGGGTACTAGAGCCTCCATGCCTGCCCATATCACATCTTGTATCCAAGCTAGATGAGGTACAACAGGGTACTAGAGCCTCCATGCCTGCCCATATCACATCTTGTATCCAAGCTAGATGAGGTACAACAGGGTACTAGAGCCTTCATGCTCTCCTGTATCACATCTTGTATCCAAGCTAGAGGTGGTACAGCAGGGTACTAGAGCCTCCATGCCCAACAGTATCACATCTTGTATCTGAGCTAGAGGTGGTACAGCAGGGTACCAGAGCCTCCATGCCCGCTTGTATCCCATCTTGTATCCGAGCTAGAGGTGGTACAACAGGGTACTAGAGCCTCCATGCTCTCCTGTATCACATCTTGTACCCAAGCTAGAGGCGGTACAACAGAGTACTAGAGCCTCCATGCCCGCCCATATCACATCTTGTATCCAAGCTAGAGGCGGTACAACAGGGTACTAGAGCCTCCATGCCTACCTGTATCACATCTTGTATCCAAGCTAGAGGCGGTACAACAGGGTACTAGAGCCTCCATGCCTACCCGTTTCCCATCTTGTATCCAAGCTAGAGGCGGTACAACAGGGCACTAGAGCCTCCATGCCCAACAGTATCACATCTTGTATCCAAGCTAGAGGCGGTACAACAGGGTACTAGAGCTTCCTGGCCCCCGTATCACATCTTGTATCCAAGCTAGAGGCGGTACAACAGGGTACTAGAGCCTTCATGCTCTCCTGTATCACATTTTGTATCCAAGCTAGAGGCAGTACAACAGGGTACTAGAGCCTCCATGAGACTCCATAGTACATTTTGTATCCAAGCTAGAGGCGGTACAACAGGGTACTAGAGCCTCCCTACAAGGGGTCGGTTCTCCACAATAAATTTTCCTCTTGCTCTGATAGTGTAATCACTTCCTTTTAATAACATTACAAGTACAAGTTACCTATAATTTCCATTGGGGCGCAGGTCTTCACTGCAGTGAGATGATGTCTACCCGTATGATGAGATCGCCCCTGGATATTGAGTAGCCCCATGGTGGCTCGTCTCAGCGAGCCGTAATACAGGCCCATGGTATTGTTCATATAGATGGCTGCGTGTTGTGGCTCTGTTATCAGCCTCACATCGTGTCCCTTGTGCTGCAGCTCATGAAAACACTGACATTTTGCCTCGTTCACTAACATTACATTTAGGCGCCTGAGGCAAAGAAAGGCAGAGCAATAAAAATCCAGCATCTGGCAATTAAGTACTGAAATGGCGCAAACTAAAAGCTACAGACAGAAGTATAGAACATGCAATGTAAACTCATAGTGCAGCTCCAGTCCCATCAGAAGTAATGAAATATAAGATGTGATGCCTAAAGCAGATACCAGGTGGTAAAAACGAAATGACCACTAAGAACGCAAACGCCATTGTCTGCACATCAGCACAACATTTTTGCGCTATGAACTATGCTGTTTTGCGCACATATTGAGGTCATTTATTGTACTTCTTCTGCGTCTGTGTGAAGCCGACCTAATAGCAACTATTATAGCGCCCCAGCTTTACAGGTGTGATATATATACCGGGTTATTCCAAGTGATCCCCCCATACCTCCCCTGTAATGATACACAAATTTGATATCAATGTAAACAGAAACTCAAAAAGTTCCATTTAGCAAAACTGTCTACCGTAAGACGTCCTTGTAGCCCAACCACAAAACAGAAGGAATGTCAGCAGCACTGCCACATACCAATAATGGGGGAGCTGCCAAAATGCCCACTGGAAAGATTCAGACTTGTGAATCCACCATACTGTAGTAGAAGGAGATCACTGAGCGGCACTCAGGAATCCAAAAATTCTTCTTCACATCTGCCAATGAAGTTTTGATTAACTCCACACACAAAAACAACGTTTCGACCACTAAATGTAATCTTCATCAAGCTCAAAAAACCATTAAACATAAGTGCACTATATAAAAAAAAGACATCCAATGACGAACAAACATGACATCCAATGACAATGCGCTCCTGTTGAGTTTTTGGGACATTGCGCATGCGCCGAATACACAGGGGTCTGCGCGAGACTTTGGGCGTTTCGCATGGGCGCGCTGAGGATGGTGAACACTGGGATGTACCGGGAAGCAGCTGGGTTGTAATTAAATTGTTGGAAAATGTGGCATACAAGTTCCTGCACTTGACGCCGGTTCTTGATAGCCTATCCACACACTTGGTAAGAGAAGCTGCATCTTAATGTTTGTTCCCCATTTAATGTAATTTTTTTTATATACTGCACTTATGTTTAATGGTTTTTTGAGCTTGATGAAGACCACGTTGAGTGGTCGAAACGTTGTCCTGGTTGCCCAACCAATCAGAGCACAGGTTTCATTTCTCAATCTGCTGGAGTAAAGTGAAAGCTGCGCTGTGATTCGTTGCTCTGCGCAACAAGGACGACTCACTGGTAAATAAATACTGGTTTTGCTAAATGAGGCACAAAAAGTTTTATTCTGCTGTAGTCGTCACGAGGGGTATATGAGACCAAATGGCTGCCAGCAAAGACAGAAGAGAGTTTTGTGTCCGTGATTTTCATGTCTACCAGTTATTAGTGTGTAACATCGTTTTCAAACAGAGTTTGGTGAAGATCCACCAACGAGCGCACAATTCATAAGTGGTGCTCCAATTTTAAGGACTGTGCGGAAGATTCTGCGCAAATGTTTGGGATGTTATCGCTACCGACTGCAATTACCGGCCCTGAAACTGGACGACTAAGCGCAGCGACGATCTTTCTAAGAGAGTCTGTAAACTGTTATGGAAAGTGATGGTTTCATGGAGTCTTTAGTGTTCAGTGATAAAGCTACCTTCCAGGAAGGTGGGGGACCCAACTATCTACGTGGAGCGTATGCACGACTCCCTCAAGATGAATGTGCTTTGCACTATAACCTGTAGGAAAGTGACCGACCCCTTCTTCTTCCAGGGGGAACAATCCCAGGGATTTCGTACCCGGACGCTACAGATATGGCAGGAAATCCCAGGTGTCATCTTCCAACAGGACGCCCCCCACTTACACAATGAAGTCAGATGTGAGCGGCGACTACCAATGAGATGGATTGGCCTTGCAAGTGGTGACAATAGTCAACTTCTTCCTTGGTCTCGACACTCCCGGACCTTACACCTTGCGATTTTTTCTCTAGGGGGTGTTAGAGTCTACATGCCCCCCTTACCACCACCATGATCTGCGATGACGCAACACAGAAGCCATTGCATCAGTCAGTCGTGATCGCTACAACGTGTATGGCAGGAACTTGACTACAGGCTATATGTATGTTCAGTGACAAAGTGGGTCACATTGATCACCTCTGAACCTCTTGCTGTGCAACAAAACTTTTTAAGGTTCCTGTTTTGATTGATATCAAATGTATGTATCTGAGTGTCATAAAACGTTAATTATGATCTGGATCATTAGAATTACGGTGTATATATATATATACCGTAATATATATATTTTGATAGGGGTATCACAAAAAAAAATTCTGCCCAGGGTGCCATCTAACCCACGCATGACACTGTAGATAAGACTCCCTACACCCTTGTGGTTCACTCTTGTTTGGTGCCATCCATAAGGAGAAAACTCAACCTCCCCGACCTAACCTAAATCATGAAAACTACAAGATGGAAAAAGAATAAAACAAATCTTAAAACCGTGATCACTACTTTACATCCCAAATCTCGAGGTTTAGGGTCTTCAGCTCCTCTTACATCCACATGTGTGATTGATATCAGCCACCCCTCTTATAACGCTGCTGTACTTTATACAAGTTTAGATGAAGAAACCCTTTAAGTGGACAGAAGTGGACGACGCTTTTGCTTCTTACGTCACAGCACAATTCTCATATTATATACTTAGGCATAAGCATAAAAAACAATGGAAAGTCAACTGATAAAAAGGTAGTATCTCAAATCAGCGATCACTCCCGCCTGAGCTGTCGTCCCATAGACTGCCATGCAATCAGACAGACAGGTAGATATTTCACGCAGGAGGGAACCTCAATGCATCTCGAATAGCGGAACTAAATTTTCTGACAGTCATCTAATTCCTCAGTTGAGGCCTCCGAGGTTTAGAGGAGACCGGTCCATGCTTGAACAATTACATGTGATTTTAAGGGATATTTTGAACTGCGTCAGAACAAATGGATTTTTCCGGGCTGTCAAATCGTCAGGATGGCGATAACTGTAAAATGCATGAACCTCTGCTACATGACAAGTTCTTTCTAGTAGAATCCTACACATACGAATCATCCTGCAGCGCAAAATGTCATAGGACAACAGTGCCCCTAGTGGTCAGTTCAAATGAAACATAATACAACAGATCTTCATGGGTCACTCTGACATCATTAGGCTATAGGGAAGGTTGTGAGCCCCTGTAGGTTCTCAAATATTCTATTTTGTGATAATATTGAGAGAGGTACAAACTTGATATGATATTTAGGGGACATGCAGTGATGAGGATTGTCATGGGGTCAAATTCCAGATACGGCATGGAAAAAAAATATCTAGATTCTTCCTTGTCTTGAAGTGGAATGGAGTTTCCAATTTCTTCCCCAGGTAATAAACACACACACGTTTATGGGCTTTCTTTTTAAGGAAAACTCCATTCAAAAACTTCCCTAATATCGAATTCCTGAGAGATTGCCCAATTCCAAAATTCTTATATAATCAGCAGGAGACATTCTGCCACATCATTATCTGCTGCTTTCTAAGTTGCTGTTGAGGCAGATGCTATGACTCATTGGAGGGGATCCGCAGACTTCACTGCTCAGCCTCATTATAGACAGGAGAGTCTGAATGGTTTTCCTCTCTTTAAATATTTTTGGTTTCTGCAGTGTGGTGCAGTTGATAGCTGTGATAGCATGTGTTCTAGCCAGTATTCTTTGTTCTACTTCCATTATATAGTGCTAGTCCAGTCTTATCTGTTCTGTCCAGTCATTGTGTTTTGCTCCTTGGTTTTCTAGTCCAGTCTTGTCTGTCTGGTCATTGTGTCCTGCTCCCTGGTTTTCTAGTCCAGTCAGTTTTTTTAGTTTGTGATTTGTCTAATCTGTCCTTGTTTGTTTCTATCAGTCTTGGGTAGTTTCATCATTTGCCTCTTCAGTCTCTTGTCTGGATCCTAACTTCTTCATGTTCTCAGGGATAGTGTTTTAGACAGGATTATCCATTGGGACAACTTAAAGCAGTTTGGGGCAATAGGTATTGAGATAGAGTGTTAATTAGAGACTAGGGGAAGACTTAAAGAGAACTAGTATTGGGGTCACCATTTCTCTGGTTATCTCTGTTTCATACCAGCTGTTCCAGCCTCTGCTGCCAGTTTTATTATATTTATCCCCATCATTCAGTTACCATCACTCTCTGCACCTGTCATCCAATGGTAAGCCCCTAGTTGTACTTTTGTTTTCAGTGTGCTGATATGTGCTTCATATCAATGTTTCTTGTGATTTCCAGTCCTTACACTATTCCACTCAACTGTAAGTCCTGGGGGTATCTGAGTACTGGAAGACATGCTTAGTAACCAAGAAAGGCGACTAATAAAAGTTTGGACAAGTTCTGCCATTTAGCTTCCAGCTGGCATTGTTACACGCAGTTCTGTTTTGCGACTAGATCTGATAATGTAACAGAGATGTCCTTCCTCAAATTTGCCCCCTTTTACTGGATTTGTCAAAAATAACCGGATCTACTGGTTCCAGCAGGTAGGTGCTCTCTCGTCTACAAGACCCAGCCATATAAGCTAAGTGGAAGTAGCAATGAGTAGAGATGTAGTTTCTCAGACCCGCAAAGCAAAGTCCAGCAATATTTTAAAGTGACCCTCCGGTCCTGGACAAACAAAGATGGCCGCACCACTTATCTGACTAACGGATGCACACTGTACATTAGTATGCATTGGTAGTCTAAGGCACTACACGCTGATCTGACTTCTCAGTGCTGCTCATGTGGGCTGCACTGGTTAATTAAGTAGGTTAAGGGTATTTCAGTGTGCATTGGGTAGTCACAGAAGCTGATACGGCCATCTTTGTTTTTCCAGGATGGAGGACCGCTTTCTGAATCAAAGCAGGTATATCTAAAGGATGTGTTTATTTTGCCTAACTGGGGACCACTAATTAAAGGGGTTGTCCCGCGCCGAAACGGGTTTTTTTTTTTTCAATAGCCCCCCCGTTCGGCGCGAGACAAACCCGATGCAGGGGTTAAAAAAAAAACCGGATAGTGCTTACCTGAATCCCCGCGCTCCGGTGACTTCTTACTTACCTTGCGAAGATGGCCGCCGGGATCTTCACCCTCGGTGGACCGCAGGTCTTCTGTGCGGTCCATTGCCGATTCCAGCCTCCTGATTGGCTGGAATCGGCACGTGACGGGGCGGAGCTACGAGGTGCCGCTCTCCGGCACGAGCGGCCTCATTCAGAAAAGAAGAAGACCGGACTGCGCAAGCGCATCTAATCGGGCGATTAGACGCTGAAAATTAGACGGCACCATGGAGACGGGGACGCCAGCAACGGAACAGGTAAGTGAATAACTTCTGTATCGCTCATAATTAATGCACGATGTACATTACAAAGTGCAATAATATGGCCATACAGAAGTGTATAACCCCACTTTGTTTCGCGGGACAACCCCTTTAAGTACATGTAACTACACTTGGAAGAAAAAGTATGTGAACCCTCTAGAATTCCCTGGATTTCTGTATTGATTACCAATAAGGTGTGGTCTAATTATTCTCTAAGTCACAATTCTAGAGAAACACAATGTAAGTCTTAACGCTCATGTCTGATATTTAACACATTGAGTAATCATCTACAGTGTAGAGAGAGAAAGTAAATGAACCTTAGTGTTAATAACTTTTGCAAAAGCTAATTGAGAAAAGATGTTTCATTTAAGGAGATGAGATTGGAAGTGCGGGATTCACAGGCGTAAAATCTGCCTGCCTTTTCCGGCCGGCCATTTTTACGCTCCAGGAAGTCGCCCATCTGAACTGTTGCATTGAAATCCAATGCATCAGATGGTCGCGATTTTCAGACAGCGTTTTATCGCGGCAGAGTTGCTTGTGTGAATTAACCCTAAAAGCCAAAAAATGAAATATACTCCTACTATGAGCAGCCGTATATCTGTATCAAAATTTGCTCCATTATCTTCCTAATATGTCTAGAACGTGTAGGCCACACCCACTCCCTGAAAACCAGGCCCACTTTTTAAACTTGCCTAGTGCCAAGAAAAGTCACAATTTTTGGGCAAATATCCCATGTAACATTATTTGCGACTTTTTTTGGTGCAGTTTACATTAAAAACTCATGTACACTGCTTAGTAAATGTGGGCCATTGTGTCCAATAAGCAGATGAGCTCTGCAGACCCCATCATGTGGCCCCGATACGGACATTACATTTAAATTTAGTTATAACATTGTCCCGATTCATCTTTATACATTCATATTTGTATCAAGACTTATGTGAATAATCAAAGCACAGGAAATGGAATCCGGCCAAGTCCCCACCAGCGATTATTCAGGAACTGATCACAATGCCCATCTGAAATATCTGACTTTTATCTTTCATTTGGTAGATGGCCCGAAATATGAAATGAAAATGTAAAAAGTTGCTATAAAATTCTCAAAAATTCTGAGGATCTCATTTTAGCTACCATGGAGGGCTTTATATGATGCATATATAGTAGGCCTCTCTATAATTAAGGCGTTTCTGGCTTTATATAAACAATGTTTAATTACTGAATATAGAAAAGGTGCCACAACTTTGAAATATACTTCGTGTTTTAATTCCTTGCCATTTTCAATATCTCTGTTTGCTGTCAATGGAGGACATGATTGTTTACATTCTGAGGCAGTACATTTCTACATATCTAGTCCTGCTCTTAGCTACAAAAGTAGATACTACACGGTTTTATTCAATGCTCTGTGAACTAAATATATCATATCCATTTTATGACTTGTATCTTGCATTTATCACCAATTTTCCCTCTGCAGGCTGTAAATCTGATTCTCAGTCTTTCCTGAGTTGGTGGGCGCAGACTGCTGCTATGTTATCTCCATACAATGCACACATATGTGAGTAGGATCTATTCTTCTGTATCGCTGAGCTGGTGGGCGTAAACTGCTGCTGTGATGTCTCCATATGCTGTACACATAGCAGAGCAGGATCTCTTCTCTAGCTCTCTGAGCTGGTGGGTGTAAACTGCTGCTGTGATGTCTCTCATGCACTGCACACATAGGAGAGCAGGATCTCTTCATAGAATGGTAGAGTTGGAAGGGACCTCCATGGTCATCGGGACCAACCCCCTGCTCAGTGCAGGATTTATTAAATCATCCCAGACAGATATTTGTCCAGCCTTTGTTTGCAGGCTTCCATTAAAGGAGAACTCCCCACCTCCCGTGGCAACCTGTTCCACTCATTGATTCCCCTCACTGTCTAATATCTAATCTGTGTCTCCTCCCTTTCAGTTTCATCCTATTGCTTCTAGTCTTTCCTTGTACAAATGAGAATAGGGCTGATCCCTCTGCACTGTGACCGCCCTTCAGATATTTGTAGACCGCTACTACATCTCCTCTCAGCCTTCTTTTTTGCAAGCTAAACATTCCCAGATCCTTTAACCGTTCCTCATAGGACATGACCGCTCTCCATCTTGGTGAGATGCTCTTCTCCATCTCTGAGCTGGTGGGTGTAGATGGCTGCTATGATTTATCAATACTTTACGCACATAGAGAGCAGGATCTCTTCTCTATCCCTTAGCTGGTGGGGGTAACCTGCTTCTATGATGTCTCCATACACTGCACACATAGGAAAGCAGGATCTCTTCTCCATCTCTGAGCTGATGGGTGTAGACTGCTGCTATGATTTATCCATACTCTGCCCACATACGAGAGCAGGACCTTTTCTCTCTATATAACCTTGGTCCTTTTCTGAGACTAAGTCTCGTGCAGGAGGGGAGGCTGCTTCTCCTTCACATAGATGTGTCATCTCTGGTTCTCTTGGCCCCTGGCCATTCCTAAAGCAAGAGGACACTGTTTCATTACAGCCAGCCTACTAGCCATCCCCCAATATGGGGACATGGACACTGTCCTTCAGAGAGGCCTCCACCACTTCAAAAGCTCAATGCAATGTTCTCTGACCTTAAGCCGTGTCACTCTCCCCCGCGGTGTAGCTCCTAGCCTTTTTATATGGCGCTTGCAGTGCCAAGAAGATCTGCACTCCTTCCAGAGGACGGGACTTAGCCCTGTTCTCTATCTCACCCCTGATTACCTTACAAGCGAGCACAGCTTCCTCTTCAGCACTGTGAGCGCTTTACTTCTGGCTCCACCATGCACCTATTTTCCAGCGCCCTGTTCCTCAGTGCTGCCGTGCACCTATCTACTGAGTCTCTCCTCAATCTGCTCCTGTTTGACAGTGAATGGAACTTATAACGGCCGACAGGGTTGCCGTCAGAGCAGCTTAACCACAAGCATTGTAAGAGGGGAGCAGGGCACTGCTCACCCCTCTTACATTGAGCCTGAATTTCTTGAAAGCAGCACACATACAGCAGTGTGAATCCAACCCAAGAAAGAACCGAGTTCTCTTTGCGTAAATGGAAGTTAAAATTTAGTTTCTTGTTGATTTCATGATAAATTTAGAATTTTTTCACTCTGTTTCCTGAACAAATAATGTTTTCCGGCCGTTTCTGCGTTTGATTATATCCCAGAAATCTCAGCACAATCTATGGAAATATCTATTGTGTATTAAGCAGAACATCAGAAGCAGAAAACTGTCATGTAAGACTAGCGCGCTGCTCCATCAACTAATGCAACCGGTTTCCTTTGTTCAAAACAATGCTGGTCTTGCATGTGCTGCGAAGGGTTTATCGGGGAGATCTGCATTGTGTATTATAAACTAGAACATGTTTGCGGTTGTTTGACTTTAGCTGAGGAAAATATGGAATCTTAACTTCCTATTAAGTCATCTGGCGGCCACCAAAGACGCTACAGGAATGGAGTCGTTTAAGGGAATTGTCCTATCAAATCCCAGATGCCTCTTAGGGCATATGAACATCATAGTGGGGGTGTTCCACTTAGGTACCCCTGCATTACGCATAGCAAAGAGTATCTCCCATTATGGAGGGCTTATTTCAACCTTGTACACCGAATAGCCCCTTTATTAGAGCCCCGGCTCTTTCACGATTGGCGCTTCCTTGTATGGAAATTCTCCCCGTGACCCCGAAGCATAAAATCAGGTGACAAGTTTTCTATGGATCAATTTCAGTGTAAATCCACATTAGATGGGAGAATCCAGCAATCTGAGTGATTCCAACGAGACCGGGTCATCAGTGCTAGACTAGTCGGGGCCAGGACTTCACTACCAACATAAAAAGTGAGATGTCCATCAAGCTCAGCTTATGGGGCAATGTGAAGAGTATACTGAGAATGGTAGAAAACATCCAGCGAGAGGGGATCCTGTGAACAGAAACAACTTGTCACTGAAAGGGGTCAGAGGAGGGTGTCAGGAATTGTTCTAACCAACAGGCGCTGTATAGTCAAGAGTAGCCGAATACAACGCTGCGGCTCCAATTAATGTGTCCAAATACACAACCATCGTTCCTTAGCACAAATGAGCTATAGAAGCAAACGATCAGGTCCAGCGTCATTGTGTCTAAAAGAAACATAAAGATGAGACTCCAGCAGGCAAAAGAGCGCAAAAATTGTATCACTGAGCAGCGGAAATACATCACCTGGTCAGGTGGGTCCAGATTTCTGTTGCAGCATGATGATGGGAGGTCAGAATTTTCCGCAAGCAGCATAATGGGCGTTTCCCACCCTTTGTTAATGGGAGTTGTGTCTTTACACAGTCTGATATTCTCCAATCAGTGCTGACACTGTCCAAGGAAACGCCTTATGGACAACATGAATGGGAACACCCAGTTGTCAATTTATTTGAACATTACGAGGAGGAATAACAGGGAAACACCAACACTAACAAAAAAATGTACCAAAATTGTTATGTCATGGGGAACGCAAATATACTATAACAAACATGTCAGGAAAGTTGGAATAGTCGTCCATCACATCTACAGTATATGTTACTGGACTCAAAGATATTTTTGCCAATTAGAGGTGACAATTAATTTCTATAAACTAATACAATGATTATAAACTAATTACAGGTCATCCTACTGCTGTAAACCCCAGCAATCAGCTATAATCCACAGCAAGGGTTCAATTTCCCTGCAGCACCACCACAGGAGTAATGAGGTATTGCAGTCCCCATTAAAATCAGTTGACCTACTGAGTCCTCCAGAGAGGGACACTCTTCATGTCTCCACTCTGGTTAAAAGATGAGGGTGTCAAATAGGAGTCCCTTAGAATTAACTAATAGGACAGTTGCAAATCAGTTTTCTACACCAGATCAGCCCTTTGCTCAAAAAGTTTCATAAATGATTGAAGGATAAGAAGATTTTCAGTAAAATAAGGGCTACAAATAAGATTTTCTGACCCCTTCTCACACGTGACCCATAATACCCGTCTTTGAAATCTAATCTGGGCCGAGACAAAGCACAGAGGACAAGAGTACAAGATCAATGCCGCTGACTCATTTCATGCAGGGAAAGGGGACAATTTCATGGAGCCTGCAGTTCATTAACGCAGTCTGATGCGGCGTGGTAATAGGGTGAAATGGCGAGATGATTTGCAGCCATGAAACGCGGTGACATTTCCCCTAATACCAGGTCAAATGAGTTTACAGTAACAAGAACTTGCCATCATTTTGGATAGTCTTGTGGGATGAAGGACACCCAACTTTCCACAGATCCGGAATCATGTTACATTCCCTCCCCTGTTTACAATGTGAAAATCGCCTTTTTTCTCGTTTTTCTCCTCACTTTTAGGAACTCATAACTTTTTACCTTTTCAATTGATGTTGCTGTCTGAGTCGTCTTTTGAGGGACTAGTTGTATTTTTCAGGGGTGATATTTAATGTACCAAAGAATGTACTGAAAAACGTAAATAAAAATTCTAATTGGAGTAAAATAAAAAAAAACACACAATTCCGCCATCTTTGGGGGGGGGGGGTCTTGTTTCTACGGTGTTCACACTGCAGTAAAGATGAGATGATAACTTTATTCTATGGACAGTACAATTACAACAATATCAAATTTATAAAGTTTTTTTGCTGTACTATTTTTAAAAAAATTTTCAAAAATAAAATGATTTCCCACCACCATCTTCTGACCGCCATAACTTTTTTATTTTTCCGTCACCATAGTTGTGTAAGGACTAGAGATGAGCGAGCGTACTCGGAAAAGCACTACTCGCTCGAGTAATGTGCTTTATCCGAGTATCGCTGTGCTCGTCCCTGAAGATTCGGGTGCCGCTGTGGCTGACAGGTGAGTCGCAGCGGGGAGCAGGGGAGAGCGGGCGGGAGAGAAGGAGAGAAAGATCTCCCCTCCGTTCCTCCCTGCTCTCCCCTGCAGCTCCCCGCTCCGTGCCGGCACCCGAATCTTTAGCCCTGAGCACAGCGATACTCGGATAAAGCAAATTACTCGAGCGAGTAGTGCTTTTCCGAGTACGCTCGCTCATCTCTAGTAAGGGCTAATTTTTTTTTGGGAAGTCCCATCGATTTTATTTTGGCTTTTTGATCGCTTTTATAATTTTCTTCTTGGAGATGAGGTGACCTAAAAATGACAGTTCTGGCATCTTGTATTTTTTAATTTCCTGACGACGTTCACCGTACGGGATGAATAATGCATTATTTTGGTAGATCATCTGACTTTCACCAAAGCAACGAGACCAGATATCTTTGTTTTGTTTTTTTAGTTAGATTTTTTATTATAAATATGGAAAAGCCTTTTTTTAAAAATTTTAGTGCCTTTTATTTATTCTAATAGTTCATTGAACTTTTTTTTACTCATTCTTACATTTATCTTAGTTCCCATTGGCGGACTACCTGATGTTCATTTTATTCCCTCGTACAGTATCAGTATAATGCAATACCATAGGCATGCCTTGATAGGCAATCAATCTTGGCAAACCTGGGGGGGCCTGGCAGCCAAATAACATCTAATGATCCCATTATAAGGGGGGCGGTTCCCGGAAAACCAATTGGGGCATTTAATGAGATAACAGTTGGCACTCACCACGGATTGGCTCCTGATCGCGCTCCAGGACATTCCTGTAGACCTGTGGTATGAAGGGGATAAATTCATTGGGTTTCTATTAATTGGCAGCAGTGGTCACATCATTGCTGGAGACAGAAGAAGAGTGCCGTGAGGGACCGGGCACCATTGGCCAGGAAGTGGGAGGGATCATGTGAGGTAATTGTGACGTTTTTATGTTTTTTCTGTCCAATCACAGAGCGGTGTACAGTGTGCTGCAATTTTGGATGGCTCGAAACTGGTGTATCAGAAGGGCGGCAAAGAAAAACAATTAGAAGAAACATACCCCTCGACCCCTAATGCCCCGTTACAGAATTTTGTCCTGAAACCAAAGGTTTGCTTTAATGATAATTAAGGGCATAGTCTTAAAACTCTTTGCCCCCCGTCTAAAATCTGTATTGGGCCCCCAACAATCATGTGCCATTTATAACACTGATAACTTCTTATGGGCCAACTTCTACCCCCCTATGGCTATATACCTTGCCTTAGTACATGAAGGTTTTCACCCAGAGACAGATATAACTAAGAAACTGCTGCAACTGATTTTTTAAAGATGGAAATGCGCTTTAAAATCCAGAGATATGTAAAGGGGAATCCTAAAATAATAGTAATAAACGCACTCCTTGGTGAGTAGTCAGCAGTGAGCGCAGCGGGGGCGCCCACACATCCATCGCCAACCGTATGGAGATTAAACCAGTAAAGAGGATTTTTTTGCTTTAGTGTAATATAAATGGGTTTGTGGAGACGAGTCCCCTCTACAGACACCGTCCTGCGCTCCCGCTGCACCCTCTCCCAGCAGGGAAACCTGATATTCTCCATTTGGATCTGTTTTATGCGAATTGCTCCAAGCTGTTTTTGTTCAGAAATCTCTGAATTTTAGGTGAAGGCCCCAAGAAGGCAGCGCAGGTCAGAGCTCTGTGACGAACAAACTTGGCCACTTGTTCTTCTGAGGAAGGTAGGATGAAGCGTCCCGTTCTTGGCTATGATGGGGGGGAGGGGGTCAACGCTGCAAGTGAGGCTGGGACCAGGCCAGCAACATAAGAATCTCTCTAATTCCTGGCTCTCTGACTTGTTTCATCACTTTTATATAAAAGGAAAGAGATTGTTTTTTTCCCTAATTCAAAAGATAGAATCTATCTTTCTATCTATCTCATATCTATCTATCTATCTATCTATCTATCTATCTATCTATCTATCTCCTATCTATCTATCTCTCATATCTATCTATCTGTCTATCTAACTCATATCTATCTATCTCCTATCTATCTATCTATCTCATATCTATCTATCTTTATTCTATCCATCTCGTATCTATCTATCTCATATCTATCTATCTCATATCTATCTTTATTCTATCCATCTCATATCTATCTATCTATCTCCTATCTATCTATCTATCTATCTATCTATCTATCTATCTATCTATCTATCTATCTATCTCATATCCATCTATCTATCTATCTATCTCATATCTATCTATCTATCTATCTCATATCTATCTATCTATCTCACATCTATCTATCTCCTATCTATCTATCTATCTATCTATCTATCTATCTATCTATAATCTATCTATCTATCTCATATCTATCTCATATCTATCTATCTATCTATCTCATATCTATCTATCTATCTCATATCTATCTATCTATCTATCTATCTATCTCATATCTATCTATCTATCTATCTATCTATCTATCTATCTATCTATCTATCTCATATCTATCTATCTCATATCTATCTATCTCTTATCTATCTATCTCATATCTATCTATCTATCTATCTCATATCTATCTATCTATCTATCTATCTCCTATCTATCTATCTATCTATCTATCTATCTATCTATCTATCTATCTCATATCTATCTATCCCATATCTATCTATCTATCTATCTCATATCTATCTATCTATCTCATTTCTATCTATCTATCTATCTATCTATCTCATATCTATCTATCTATCTAATATCTATCTATCTCATATCTATCTATCTATCTATCTCATATCTAACTATCTATCTCATATCTATCTATCTCATATCTATCTATCTATCTCATATCTATCTATCTATCTCATATCTATCTATCTATCTCCTATCTATCTATCTATCTATCTCATATCTATCTATCTATATATCTATCTATCTAACATCTAACTGTCTCATATCTATACATCTCCTATCTATCTGTATCACTAGCTAGCTATCACACATCTATGTTTGTATCCATCTGTATAGCTACCTCTTTATCTATGTAACATAACATACAAATGCCAAATGACATAATGTTACTACAACAATGACAGGAATTACAGAAAATTTTAGTGGATGAGTGTAGAATCTGGGTTTCTCCAAAATTAAATTCATTTTAGAAACTTTATTCTTTTTTTCTTGCCACATCATATTGTTATAGAATTTATTCATTATGTTTGAAACATTTCTAAAATATGTTTATATTTGGGCTCTTTTTTGTTTTTTTACTTGTGCTTTTTTTGTTTAGTTATTATTTCCCTGTAAGCTGTCAAAAGAAAAAACATACTAACTGAGCCGTTCCGCTATTGTAATGGTTGACGTGTTTAATACATTTCTTTTCACACAATTATATTGAGGACACAAATTGTGTCCAGCCCACCGTGGGATATTTTTGTGCATTCTTATACTAGATTGTAGATTGGATCTCTCTTTATTTTTCACAACTTCAAAAGTAATGAAAGCAGAAAATTTTTATAATGGAATATATGGAAATAAATGAATACATAATTGAAACATTCAGGTTAAATAGTAAAAAAAAAAGTAAAAATTAAAAGTTTGAAAATTCCTAAAATACAATTTTAGTTAAATATTTATTAAAAATATAAACAACAGATTTAACAAAAAAAAAAAAAATCATTTATTCCTTCCAAAATGGAAGAAACAAACAACTGAAATGGTTCTCTAAACTTTTTTGTACATTTAAAAAAATTGAATTCATCTATGTGAACGTCGCCATAGGCCATAAGGATAATATCCACACTTTCCTAATTGGTTGGATATTGTGAATAACTATTATTGTACAAATGAAAAATATCCATTTTATTCACATTCATTTGGATAATGTATTGTTTTTAAATTTCTTGTAATTCCTGGGAAACCAATAGATTGTTTATAGTATTTTAATGATAGATAGATAGATAGATAGATAGATAGATAGATAGATAGATAGATAGATAGATAGATAGATGGGATAGATAGATAGATAGATAGATAGATAGATATGAGATAGACAGATAGATAGACAGATAGATAGATAGATAGATATAGGATAGATAGATAGATAGATAGATAGATAGATAGATAGATAGATAGATAGATAGATAGATAGATAGATAGATAGACATATATGAGATAGATAGATAGATAGATATGAGATAGACAGATAGATAGATAGATAGATAGATAGATAGATAGATAGATAGATAGATAGATAGATAGGAGATAGATATGAGATGGATAGATAGATAGATATGAGATAGATAGATAGATATTGGATAGATAGATAGATAGATAGATAGATAGATAGATAGATAGATAGATAGATAGATAGATAGATAGATAATGAGATAGATAGATAGATATGAGATATATATGAGATAGATAGATAGATAGATAGATAGATAGACAGATAGATATGAGATAAATAGAGAGATAGATAGATATCAGATGGATAGATAGATAGATAGATAGATAGATAGATAGATAGATAGATAGATAGATAGATATGAGATATATATGAGATAGATAGATAGATAGATAGATAGATAGATAGATATGAGATAAATAGATAGATAGATAGATATCAGATGAATAGATAGATAGGAGATAGATAGATAAATAGATAGATTGTCACCGTAGCAATGAAATCCTTTTTCAACTTTAATGAAACTTGTCACCGAAAGGACCAAAAATAATAAAACTTAGCTTTTATTGATTTTTAAATAATAAAAAGGCGTCCTTATATTTTCTCATATGTGCTAAAAGTCACACAATAATTAAAATCAGTAGGGCTTAGATATATAGATGTACACTGCTCTGTCCCAACAATCTAGGTGCATTGGCCAGGAATCGAACCTGGGCCTCCCGTGTGGCAGGCAAGAATTCTACCACTTCTACCACTTTTGTATTCCCTGATGTCTTTTTCTATCCAGGGTTACTCAGATTTCTATTTGTCAATGACTTGCACCACCAGATGTTTATTAAAGTGTGGTGAAGCACTCACTGTCAGTGACCTTGAACACTTTTAATTCTCTATCACAGGGTAGGCCTGATGTCCTCTGATTAGTCACGGTACAGTGATGTCTGTTAATTTACAGTCAGTAATATTGTACCTGACACACACATTTACTAGTACTGTCGTCCCATTTATAACAGTTGCTCATTAATATTGCTTGGGTCGTATTTGTTCTTATTATTTCTAGAACAATATTGCGGTGATTGATTTATATAGAAATCACCCCGATATGTCACCATTAGGTGTTAAGTTCGGAGTATGTTTTTGTATAACGCAGACCCAAGCTTATATTGGCTTGATACTCTATGGTATTCCCTTATGCCTATGACTGATCGCATGAGCCATTCATTTCTTATGGCTCATGTGATTATATACCAAGGTTAATTGCAACCAGACGACAGTTTCAGTGATTATCAAGGATAGAGATAAGTTGTTCCAAATAATAATGTGTTTTCAATATGTTCTCTCTCCTACTTATACATAGGCTCTATTCCGGAGAGATGATGCTCCCACTTGTATAAGTGATTATTACAGGTAGAACGTATATAAGATGAATAAAGACAGTGGCTGCATTAAATGGAACAGCTGCAGTATTCATCTATGAGCTACTCATCCTTCAGGATTTAAATAGCTGCAATAAAATGCTCTGTCCCAACAATCTAGGTGCATTGGCCGGGAATCGAACCCGGGCCTCCCGCGTGGCAGGTGAGAATTCTACCGCTTCTACCACTTTTGTATTCCCTGATGTCTTTTTCTATCCAGGGTTACTCAGATTTCTATTTGTCAATATGTTCTCTCTCCTACTTATACATAGGCTCTATTCCGGAGAGATGATGCTCCCACTTGTATAAGTGATTATTACAGGTAGAACATATATAAGATGAATAAAGACAGTGGCTGCATTAAATGGAACAGCTGCAGTATTCATCTATGAGCTACTCATCCTTCAGGATTGAAATAGCTGCAATAAAATGCACATAGATAGTTTGGTGGTAGCCCAGAATGAATTCTAGGCTATCACCTATATCCAATGCCCTTTTGGATAAATCTCTGTCTCTGTATATGCAGTCTGTTGTGATGCACCAACAGCTGCTGACTAGAGTAATAATGATAGACTCTGTCTGTTATAGTTGTAGTTGTATATGTCTACGTGGGTTGCATTATGATGAACATACAACCCCCACATAGATTAGTTCTTATGGAGAGAATCGGCCCATGGAACCTATCCCTCCCTCTCCATCTACGCGTTTCCACAACCTTGGAGATGGTTGCTTCCTCAGGATGGAGCTAACCTAACATGACCAGCCTCTCAGGCTGTCAGGATGTAAAATGAGCAGAGATTGGGACGACAGTACTAGTAAATGTGTGTGTCAGGTACAATATTACTGACTGTAAATTAACAGACATCACTGTACCGTGACTAATCAGAGGACATCAGGCCTACCCTGTGATAGAGAATTAAAAGTGTTCAAGGTCACTGACAGTGAGTGCTTCACCACACTTTAATAAACATCTGGTGGTGCAAGTCATTGACAAATAGAAATCTGAGTAACCCTGGATAGAAAAAGACATCAGGGAATACAAAAGTGGTAGAAGTGGTAGAATTCTTGCCTGCCACACGGGAGGCCCAGGTTCGATTCCTGGCCAATGCACCTAGATTGTTGGGACAGAGCAGTGTACATCTATATATCTAAGCCCTACTGATTTTAATTATTGTGTGACTTTTAGCACATATGAGAAAATATAAGGACGCCTTTTTATTATTTAAAAATCAATAAAAGCTAAGTTTTATTATTTTTGGTCCTTTCGGTGACAAGATAAATAGATAGATAGATAGATATGAGATAGATCGATAGTAGATAGATAGATAGCTAGATAGATATGAGATAGATAGATAGATATGAGATAGATAGATAGATAGATAGATAGATAGGTAGAAGATAGATATGAGACAGATAGATATCAGATGGATAGAGATAAATAGATAGATAGATATGAGATAGATAGATATGAGATAGATAGATGTTAGATAGATAGATATTAGATAGATAGATATGAGATAGATAGACAGATAGATATGAGATAAATAGATAGACAGATAGATAGATATCAGATGGATAGATAGATAGATAGATAGATAGATAGATAGATAGATAGATAGATAGGAGATAGATAGATAGATAGATAGATAGATAGATAGATAGATAGATAAGAGATAGATATCAGTTGGATAGATAAAGATAAATAGATAGATAGATAGACAGATATGAGATAGATAGATAGACAGATATGAGATAGATAGATAGATGGATAGATAGATAGATAGACCGATATGAGATAGATAGATAGATATGAGATAGATAGAGAGATAGATATGAGATAGATAGATAGGTAGAAGATAGATAGATAGATAGATAGATAGATAAATAGATAGATATTAGATAGATGGATAGATAGATAGATAGATATGAGATAGATAGATAGATAGATAGATATGAGATAGACAGATAGATAGATATGAGAGAGAGAAATAGATAGATATTAGATAGATAATGAGATAGATAGATAGATAGATATGAGATAGATAGATTTTAGTATGTACCAACAATAGACATGTTTTGCATATGATGCAATCTTTATTATAAAATTAATAATTAAAACTCTTATCCTTGAAACTAATTGTTAGACATGTTGTTTATAGAGTTCATTTTGTCCTGTGCGATGTGAAAGAACTTTACTGAGCTTTTAGAAGGATAGTTTGCTTACGAGAAGAAAATAACTAATTCAGCTCACCAATGTCACTAGTTTTGATAGATAAAGAGGCATAGATGGATAGATAGATATGACAGACAGACAGATAGGTAGATATTAGATAGATTGATAGATTGACAGATATGAGATATAGTATGAAAGAAAGAAATTAGATAGTTTATAGATAGATACTGTAGATAGATTAAATAAATAGACATGAGAAAGAAAAATAGATTAGATGGATGAAGATTATTTTTACAAATTAATAAATGAGCAATAGTGGAGGACCTATTATACCTATTGGAGGCTCCCAGGGTGTTAGAGCATGCTGGAAGGTGTAGGTTTTCACTTGGTCAAAAAGCAAACATTGGAGACCACTAGTCTATGGTAATAATGAAATTGACTATAGAAGAGCCTCACATATGGAGGCCCTCCGCTAGAGAACCTTTGCCTCAAAAGTTAAAACAAGCTCTTGAGTTGCCCAACCAATGCGTCCATCATTATTGTTGGGTTGGCACCCAATTTTCCTAGGTTCTACAATGACGTACTGCTGCTTAGTGGGTCATCTTAGGTCCTTCAACATTATTGGCTGGCAGAGTTTACAAATATCATTGCAATAGTGACTTTGGAAAAGCCTCACTTATGAAGACCACTGCTAGAGAACCTTTGCCCAAAAAGTTACCAGAAATTTTTGAGTTGCCCAACCAATGCGTCCACTATGATAAGTGGGTTGTCACTCCTTTTTTTCTGGTTTTATATCTGTCTAGTTAGGCAATGAAGCATCTCATTTCCATCCACTCAACTTTCCCAGAAACAGAATGAATTAAGGTGATCCTTTAAATTTTGAAGCAAATACTATTTAACATCATCAGACGTTCTGAACCTCAAATCTTGTTCTACAAAACCTGCAAGCTGTTCGGCTTCTTCCTCAAGCCCATAAATTCATAGAGGCTTAATCCATAGCAGCGGCATGTCACACCTCTTAGCCGTCAGAGAGAGAGGTTAATTAGGAGGGTTAAGGAAGCCATTGCCCTGATTTATGGGCCTGCTGGGCACTTCTTCTATAGTTATTACTACTTAGTAAGTCCTCTCCCTCTAGACTTTGGCTTTGATGATGGATTGGTCCGGTCTGCTGCATCAAACAAGGGTGAAAGTAGACCAAAGGAGACTGTGACATTGGAGGGAACAACAGATCAGGCCACAAAATCCACCGGGTTTATCAAAGAATTTACTGAAATGTTCCTTGGCCTCTTCATCTGTAATGCATGAACCCTTCTCAGCCACATGGGAATAGCAAGGTGTCACTGATGAGAAGTCTGGACGCTCGGTCTCGGAGAGTTATTCGTAGGTGTGCTCTGCTAATAAGAGTTTGCAAACTTTTCTAGATCACTCTTAGGAAATGTGTGGTTCTTGTGCAGCTGTCATCATGGAAGGCAAGAGTGGAGGGGGCTATAGTTCGACAGCATACGTTGCTGCACTACTTTCCAAAGTCTGTGCTTCAATTAAACGTTAACAAATTCATGAAAATGCTCCAAACTACTTCTAAGTTCTAATTTACTTTGCGGGATTCCAGATTTTCAGGTCGTAGACCAGTCCTTGATGACCTGATGGCCCAAATAAAATACTTTTTTTGGCCTATATAATACTATCATTACAGTGCCTACATAGCTCCAAACAATTAACACATAAGGGTGCAGTATCATACGGTCTCTCCATACAGTAATATCCCTAGGTACTCAACATATAAAAGTACTATAAAGTGTCTACATAATATTGCCAAAAGTCAAAAGAAAAAAGTGTCTTACACTGTCTCTATAATAGTGCCAAGTAGTCAACACATAAGAATTCCATATAGCGCCTAGATATAGTAATAGCACTAGGTAGTCAACACATAAAGTGCCATACAATGCCTATACACCGAGCGATCACTGCATTAGGAACAGCTGGCATGTGACATCTTGTGATCAGTAACATTGTACCACATGATGGCCGCATCACAATCTTCTCTCAGAAAATGTCCTGACTTCTCCTCTGCATGGCAGAAGGCAGTCATAGGTAAACGAGTTGACTTGAGTGACTTTGACCACAGGCAGATTGTTGGTGTCCAAAGGCGTGGCGACAGTATTTCTGAAATACTCACCATTTTTGGCTGTTCCCAAACCCCAATATTAAGAGTGTACGAAGACTGTTGAACTATGGACAAACATCCAAGAGAGGACCACGAGTGGTTGGTCTTAGAGGTGTGTGCTAGGGGGAACGTCTGGTATCTTAGCAAAGACATGCCACAGAGGACCAACTGACCCAGCACTATAACAGTGGGGAAGTTAGACAAATTTCCACAATAGCTATGTGGCATATCTTGTATCTCCTAGGATTCAGCAGCCTAAGATCAACGGGGGTGGCTCTGATGACCCAGTGTCATCACCAACAACACCTTGCATGGGCCTAGGAAAGATGTCAGTGGACCATGGACACATGTCAGAAGGCTGTCTGGAGTTGAATATAATATTGGCAAAAATTCAACGGAAAAAAGTGCCACATAGTGCCTCCATGGTAGCACCAAGTAGTCAACACATAACAATGTCATACAATGCCTACATAATACTGCCAGACAATTAATAATCAACCAAAATGACATACATAATACCACCAGGCAGTCAATGCAGAAATGTGTCATTCGGTGCCTACATAACAGAGCCAGGCAGTCAACAGATAAGAGGACTACACAGTGCCTACATAACAGTAACAGTAAGTCAATGTGTAAACATGTCTTACAGTCTTTAAGGATGAGTACTGGAGGATCAATGGCCCCTACTGCCCATGATATAATCCAAAGTCATGACCATTGCGAAATATTATTATGACGTGTCCAGCAATGCATGATCTCTGACTTTACAAGAGTTAATACTGCCTGCCAGAAGTTTTCTGCAGGGGTGCGGAGTCCATAGCCTCATTTGGACTTTTGCCATCGACAAAAAAGGCAGAGACTGCGGGGCTTAGACCTGAGTTATTACTTGAGAGGGAAATTTATGGCACGCCTGGCCTGTTTTGCCTGAAATCTCTTAATGCAGCCAGTGGGGAGGTGTGTGTTTTTTATTAAAATGTGGCAGTCAATAAATCTGGGGCCGCGGTGAGGGACAGGTGATCGTAATCACTAGACGACAGGGCTGTCATTTTGCAGAACCTCGGAAGCTCGTCCCCAAATCAGTATTAGCACGGCCAAATTAAAACGAGCTTCTATAATCAACACCTTGCCAGCGCCGGCTTACAGCTCTGCAGCCAATGATCTGAGCCTGGAAGTTCCTTCTGAGCCGTCTTAGGGTTGATGATTGCTTAGAAGATCCTTGAGCTTTTCTTTGCTTCATACTGGGATTGAAATGCACAGAGTGGGCCGAGCTATAGGACATAAAGGAGATTTCTTTTGCTGTTTATTGACTCAATGTCAGATAATCCCTCCCCTAGAAGTTGTCGGGATGGAGTGAAACGCTGTGATTGTAACGTTGTTATAAGGAAATGATTACAATATCAGAGATAAAGGAGAATTTATTGGGAAAAAGTGAACTCTTGCAGGGAGGCTCTAGTGCCCTGTTGTACCGCCTGTAGCTTGGATACAAATGTAATACGGCTAGGCACGTAGGCTCTAGTACCCTGTTGTACCGCCTGTAGCTTGGATACAAATGTAATACAGGTGGCATGGAGGCTCTAATACCCTGTTGTACAACCTCTAGCTTGGATACAAGATGTAATACAGGTGAGCATGGAGGCTCTAGTACCCTGTTGTACCACCTCTAGCTTAGATACAAGATGTAATACGGGCAGGCATGAAGGCTCTAGTACCCTGTTGTACTGCCTCTAGCTTGGATACAAGATGTAACACGGACAGGCATGGAAGCTCTAGTACCCTGTCTGACCACCTCTAGCTTAGATACAAGATGTGATATGGGTGGGTATGGAGGCCCTAGAACCCTGTTGTACCGCCTCTAGCATGGATGCAAGTTGTGATACTGGTGGACATGGAGGCTTTAGCACCCTGTTGTATTGCCTCTAGCTAGGATACAAGACATGATATAGGAAGGCATGGAGGCTCTAGAGCCCTGTTGTACCGCCTCTAGTTTGGATACAAGATGTAATATGGGAGGGAATTGAGAGTCTAACACCCTGTTGTACCACCTCTAGCTTGGATACAAGATGTGATTCGGGAGGGGCATGCAGGCTCTAGTACCCTGCAGGGATTTCCCTAGCTTTGATACAAGAAGTGATACAAGCTGGTATTGAGGCTCTAGTACCCTGTTGTACCACATCTAGCTTGGATACAAGATGTGATACGGGCAGACATGGAGGCTCTAGTACCCTGTTGTAAAGCCTCTAGATTTGATAAAAGATATGATACGGGCAGGCATGGAGGCTCTAGTACCCTGTTGTACCACCTCTAGCTTGGATACAAGATGTGATATGGGTGGGCATGGAGGCTCTAGTACCCTGTTGTACCACATCTAGCTTGGATACAAGAAGTGATACAGGCAGGCATGGAGGCTCTAGTACCCTGTTGTACCACATCTAGCTTGGATACAAGATGTGATATGGGTGGGCATGGAGGCTCTAGTACCCTATTGTACCACCTCTAGCTTGGATACAAGATGTGATATGGGTGGGCATGGAGGCTCTAGTACCCTGTTGTACCACATCTAGCTTGGATACAAGATGTGAAATGGGTGGCCATGGGGGCTCTAGTACTCTGTTGTATGGCCTCTAGCTTGGAAACAAGATGTGATACAGGCAGACATGGAGACTCCAGTAGCCTGTAGGGCGGTCTCTAGCTTTGATACGAAATGTAATTCAGGTGGGTATGGAGGCTCTAGTACCCTGTTGTACCACCCCTAGCTTGGATACAGGATGTGATACGGGCAGGCATAGAGGCTCTAGCACCCTGTTGTATGGCCTCTTGCTAGGATACAAGATATGATATGTGCGGGCATGGAGGCTCTAGTACCCTGTTGGGCCGTCTCTAGCTTGGATACAAGATGTGATACAGGCAGGCATGGAGGTTTTAGTAACCTGTTGACCCACCTCTAGCTTGGATACCAGATGTTATACTGGCAGGCATGGAGGCTCTAGTACCCTGTTGTACCACCTCTAGCTTGAATACACGATGTGATATGGGCGGGCATGGAGGTTCTAGTAGCCTGTTGGGCCATCTCTAGCTTTGATACAAGATGTTATACATTTGGGTATGGAGACTCTAGTACTCTGTTGTATGGCCTCTAGCTTGGATATAAGATGTGATACTGGCAGACATGGAGCTTCTAGCACCCTGTTGTATGGCCTCTAGCTTGGATACAAGATGTGATTCAGGTGGGCATGGAGGCTCTAGTACCCTGTTGGGCTGTCTCTAGCTTTGATACAAGAAGTGATACAGGCGGGCATTGAGGCTCTCGTTCCCTGTTGTACCACCTCTAGCTTTGATACAAGATGTAATATGGGGGGCATGGATGCTCTTATACCCTGTTGGACCGCCTCTAGTTAAGATACAAGATGTAATACGGGTGGGCATGGAGGCTCTAGTACGTTGTTGTACAGCCTCTAGCTTGGATACAAGATGTGGTATGGGAGGGCATTAAGGCTTTAGCACCCTGTTGTATGGCCTCTTGCTAGGTTACAAAATGTAATATGGGTGGGCATGGAGGCTCTGATACCCTATTGTATGGCCTCTAGCTTGGATACAAGATGTGATACAGTCGGGCATGGAGACTCCAGTAGCCTGTTGGGCAGTCTCTAGCTTTGATACAAGACCTAATACAGGTGGGTATGGAGGCTCTAGTACCCTGTTGTACTACCCCTAGTTTGGATACAGGGTGTGATACGGGCAGGCATGGAGGCTCTAGCACTCGGTTGTATGGCCTCTAGCTAGGATACAAGATGGGATATGTGCGGGCATGGAGGCTCTAGTATCCTGTTGGGCCGTCTCTAGTTTTGATACTAGATGTAATACAGGCAGGCATGAAGGCTCTAGCACCCTGTTGTACCACCTCTAGCTTGAATACAAGATGTGATACAGGTGGGCATGTAGGCTCTGGTACCTTGTTGAAATGCCTCTAGCTTGGATACAAGGTGGGATACGGGAGGGCATGGAGGCTCTAGTACACTGATGGGCCACCTCTAGTTTGGATACAAGATGTAATATGAGGGTCATGGAGGTATACAGGTTCTGCATGGTATCCTGCAGCATATCGCTCCACATTTGCTGTAACTGAAATCCCAGATCATGCAAACTCGTAATCTGTCAAAGTTAGCATCCCAGGTGGTCC
Organism: Eleutherodactylus coqui; assembly: GCF_035609145.1. Lineage (NCBI taxonomy): Eukaryota > Metazoa > Chordata > Amphibia > Anura > Eleutherodactylidae > Eleutherodactylus > Eleutherodactylus coqui. The sequence continues at coordinate 122,855,778 of NC_089847.1, read as the reverse complement.
CATACATGTTCTATTGGTGATAAATCTGGTGAACGGGCAGCCACGGAAGTGTGACAATGTTGTGGGGGCTTCCTGTGACCCCCTTGTGTGTCGGCCGAGCATTATCCTGCTGCCTCTTGGAAGCTGCCGTGAGAGGAACACATGTGGCTGCAGGATGTCCTGAACATATCGCTGAGCTGTCATTGTCCATCATACCATTACTAGGGGGACCGACTGACGTATGCGAAGGAATCCCAGACCACCACACCAGCAGGGGGCAGCGTGCTGCTCCATAGCAAAGGCAGGACTGAGGCTCTCACTCCGAAGTTTCCATGAACACAGACGTCATCAGCGCCCAAACTAAACCTGAATTCGTTGCTGAAGGCAACCTGGTTCCATTTCATAGCAGCCCAGTTTTGTAGTTTCCAACACCAGTTCAAACAGAGGCAATGGTGGGTGGGTGTCAAAGACAGAACACGTAATGAGCACTGTGAGTACTTGTAATGGGCGGCTGGGCCTGTAATGATGGTGCCAGCAGTCTCTGGATGGAAACAGTTGGTGCTTGTCGCATGATCATTCTCTCTACTGGTGGTCTGTCAAAGGCGTCCTGAGCCCGGTCACCTTGTGTGCCCTCACGCATCCACTGGTCCCAACACCTCCCAACAGTCTGGTCAGACGCTCCACCACATACCATTAATGTGCAATTGGGCTCATGTCAGGAGAAGATGCAGGCCGCACCATTCATAGGAACACTCCAGGATGCTCCTCCAACCAATTCTGGACAACTTGCACTTAATGGCATGCTGTGTTATCCTGCTGGAATATCCCATCATTGTAGGGTACATAAAGTCCATGAAGGGCTGTAAATGGTCACCAAACAGTGAAACGTAGTATGTTTTGGTCAATGATGTGTTTAGTCAGAACAGTGGACCCAACCCATGCCGTAACACACCATACTCCAGTATGGAACCATCACCAGCCTGTACAGTGTCTTGCTGACAACTGGGGTCCACGGTTTCATGGAGTTTGAGTCACAAACAAACCTTACCAGCTCTAAACAATTGGTACTGTAACTCATCAGACCACGCCACATGCTGTCAGTCCTCTAGGGTCCAGTTAGTAACCTCACAGGTGGGGCGCTATGCCCAGTGTCGGGGTAGTAACAGAGGCCTCTGGTGGGTCATCTGCCCCCACATCCCATGGAAGGTAAAGAAAGCTGCACGGACCTGTCTCCTGCACTATATGTGAATGTGATTTCTGCTGAAGTTGCTTGTCTGTTCGCATGGACAATTTTAGCCAGCCATCGCTGGTCACCATAGTCACCCGTGGGCAACCAATGCGCTGTCCACTGTTGCTCGTAATGCTTCTATGATGTTTTTCAGGTACACATGTGACAATGTGGATTGAGAAACATTAAATGCCCGCACAACTTTGGAAATGGAACGTCCCATCTGTCTGGCGCCCACTATCATGTCTCATTCCAAGTCTGATATTGATATCGCCTTTCCATGAGCACGCTGGGCAATGTTCAGCCTCACTTATACAGTTAACTCCTCACAATGTATACAGATGTGGGCATTCCCAAGTGTCACCTGAAGTAATGCCACTTCATAATTAATTTACATGCTGCTATTCCATGGCTTTTGGCACTTCAGTATAACAGTGCCAGTCTCAGCCCCCATAATGGTGCCTGTTTATGTTACCACTAGCCCCATAGGAAGTCTCATCCTGACATTAGGACTCATATATTATCTAATCACGACCCAAAAACCCAGAGAAGAGCTATCTGTGAACTCATGTTTCATTATTTTAAACTGCTCTCATTGGGCATCTGGGTTATCACGGGCCTAGTGTATTGGGACAATTACCCAATTTCAGTGTATATAAGAGCCTTATGATTCAAATAAAGGAGAGTAAGTGATAATTTGTTACTTATTTGGTTCTTTTGGATTTCACTGGGGATTTTTTAGAAACATGATCTGCAGATCGTCTCTTACAGGAGGGCATAACTGAGGTGACGGCCAGGAAATCTGAAGTACCAGGCTGATTTCCAAGTACCCAAGGCAAAAGAGAATAGAAACCCAAATACATATTGTTCTGTGAGACGATGTATTCTTTCCAGGGGGCTACTTTAATACTGCTGATGTGGCAGCGCGCGGATGACAGGCAGCCAGCATCCATGACCTGCAAGATTCCATCGAGGTTGCAGGAGGTAAGATCCAGCGCTGAGCCGAAGAGATTTCACTTTAGTCAATGAGCAGAAAGACTTTGTGTCCCAGATTTGCCTCATTAACAGTAACATTAACACAACTGTTCTTCATTGTGAGGGTTGTGACCCAAAAATGTGTCACCAGCAGCATCGAGTGGGCAATCACAGCTTTTCTTCAAAGACATCTCCACCTTCAGGCCACTCTGTTGACTTGCAAGTAACTATTCAATTGCTGGAGTCAACCTCGGGTCCATCAAACTTCCATTCAACCAGTTTGTTTTATGTAGGTTCCTTTGTCATTTCAGGCTACTAATTTCCTAAAGAATGGCTTTGTATTTATGTAGGTGAGATGTGGACGTATCCCTGCAGACACTCTTACCATTTCAGAGTTTTGGGAAAATGCTTTGGAACCAACCTGCAAACTGGGGTTGTTCTCAGAGACATATTTATCTAAGACTGCATTAGAAACACCTATTTAACGATGGGTTGATCCACCTTTTTGGGGAAAAATGGCTTTCATACTTCAGGCAACAGATTCCACAAGGAGGCAAATGTCCTTTATACTGAACTCAACTTATGCCGGCTGCATGAGTTGGTACACACTTTGCGAATAAGTGGGAGCAGATCTCACAACCCTTTCCAGCATATCCCAAATATGTTTAATAGGGTTACGGTCCGGTGAGTTTTGGAGGCCAATGCAGTGTGGAGAATGCATTGTCATGTTCCTCCAACTGCTCTCTAGTGATTCGAGCTCAACAAAACAGAGTGTTGTCCTGTTGGAATAAGGCATTATGGTCAGGGAAGACTTCCTGAAGATATGTAAATGGCCAGCAAACAGGTCCCTGTAGTGTTCAACATTTAAGGATTGTGGTATGATGACCAACGGTCCTAAGCCATACCAGGAAACTGCACCCCAGACCATGGCACCCCACCACTGGCCTGTTAAACCTCAATGATGCACCCATGGGATACTGCTTCATATTGCTTACATCAGATGCAGACCCGGCCATCCATATGGTTCCGCAGGAAACAGGTTTCGTCACTCCAGACGACCTTCTGCTATGTGTCCAAGGTCCACTAACTTCTTTCCTGGGACCATGCAAGGCGTTGTTGGCAATGATGTGGGGTCATCAGGGGCACCCTTGTAAGTTCTCAGCTATTGAAAGCAGCCAATGTGAGGTACATTACATGGTCATTGTGGAAATTTATCTAACTTCCTCACTATTGTACCACAGGCTGAGTTGGTGCATTGTGGCATGTCTTTGCGGAGATACCCAATGTGCCACCCAACACTCGTTTCTAGAACCAACCACACCTGACTTGCCATTGTGTCATCTTCTGTGTGATTTCTGTCCATGATTCAACCAGTCTTGGTTCACTCTTGATATCACGGTTCAGAAACACTTGCATCACACCACCGGTCACCAACAATCTGTCTGTGGTTGAAGTCCCTCAAGTCACCACATTTGATTATGACTGCCAAATATGGCCTTCTGCTGAGCAGAGGAGAGATCAGCACATTATCTGGGAGCAGATCGTGATGCGGCCATCACATGGTACCGCGTTACTGATCACAAGATGTCGCGTGCTAGATGTTCCTAATGCAGTGATCATTCAGTGTATATCCAGTAGCTGCAGAGAATATATGTCAGAAGAGAGAAGGACTCATGGACTCACGTTTAACTTGAGACATACAGTTTTTTCAACTTGAGTCATAAAGTTTTTTTTCCTGTATGGTCTATACATACAGTGCAGTAGAGTGTGTGTACTTTACTCCAATAAATGGGAGTCAATGGTCAGCAAAGTATCTATAGACTAATATAGTCTAAAGAAAGTGATGTAGTAGAGCCCCCTGTCCAAAGTTCAGGGAGTGGCAGTGAAGCTTTGTGTACATAGTGTACAGTATTACTATAATGAGATGACACCTCTGACACATTCTACACAGCAAAGCTGACAAGTGAACTGCAAACAGCATACAGTCTCCAGAAAATTATTTAGTAGACCCCTTGTCCGGAATCCACAGAGTGGCAGGGAAGCTGCATACATAGGCTTAATTGTCTGTTTAATGGACAGTACTACTATCCTGCCTTATCTAGGCCCCCAACAGCAATGAAATTACCCTGCTGACTCTGTCCCATTCTACACAACAAAGCTGACAACTGAACTGCTGACAACGAGAAATGTCAGCCACTTGTGTGTGCTCTAGAGGCCAGTGTGAAAACCAGAATATTTCATACACCTTATATGGATAGTAACATACTGTATATATATAGCATATGTTTAGAATGAACTGTATCAACCCAAAGGTGTCCCTGAAAGGAAAGATCACGAGACAGAGACTGACTTACTTTAGACACGGATGAGGGCGAATTTGGAAAAAGATATGCTACTTGGAATGGTTAGCGGTAAAAAGAAACAGGAAAGACAAAATACAGCATCAAGAAGGACACGGGAATGGCCATCACGCAATTGAAAGCAGCCGTAGAGAATAGAGAAGCATGGAGAGGACTGGCCTACAGAGTATCCAAGAGTCAGACATGACTGAACAGAGAGAATTGGAATTATATTAACAACTAGATGATAGGTTATTTTCTGATGATAAGTTTCTTATAAGTAAGGAGCAGAAGTGCTCAGATTCCTTTCCAGAAAGCAACTGGAACAATCAGGCTTCTTTCTCGTTTCGTGTACACAGCAGTTTTGTCATCTTGTTTATTCAATTTAATTCAATTCCAAACATAGAAACTAAAAGGGTAGGAAAGTGACGCTTCTAGTAAGCAAACTGGTAGGTCAGAGCTCCTTTACCCTGCTGCTGGAATAGTGTAAGGCATGATGCCAGAACAGACCGGTGTAACCTATGCGTACTGTGCCAGAATATATACTGTATCCACCAAGAAGGAAATAAGACACTTGCTTACAGCCATTAGGGTTGGTGTTGAGGGAGCCAAATTAGCAGAACCCTGTTCTGGGTCGAACTTTGCTAAACGTTTAGTTCAGCATGAACCCAATCAGAGATTTTGGTAAAGTTCTACCCGAAACAGGGTTCTACTGGTTCGATTTGCTCAACATTAGTCCTGAACACTGGTGTATGACACTGTGCCATGCTGTACAGGGCTTTTATGGCTCTCAGGCAGTATTATACACCAGTTTTAGAGGTTTTGCGGAACTTCGAGTTTGGTTTGAACTATTTGGTTTGTTTTTTGCAGACGTTTGGCAAACCGAACAAATCAAACTTTTCAAAAGTTCGTTCATTATTAATTAGGGTGAATTCTTCAAGGAATGACAAATATTGTAAGGTGCATATGTGTTATACAGTGTAATGGCTGTCTCATTATTAGGTGACCAGTGCCTATATAACAGTGCCAATCATAATGTCCGTGTGATACTGTCAGCCATGATCCTTTTTTAATAAGGCCTCTAGAACAGAACAGTGGCAGCCACACTGCTCCATAGTAGAGCTAATCACCACATCTGTAAGAGTGCCAGTCATGGGCTCCTAAAACATTGCCTGTCACACCAGCACTATGCCAGTTACAGAGTCCCTGTAGACGTGCCAGCCCCAGCACCCTTTTAATAATGTCAGTCATGGTATTTCCATAATAATCTCTCCTATATCAGCGCACAAAATTGTTTGATACCCATTCCAATGACAATAACTTTATAACATTGACAGCCAAAGAAGCAGGACAAGTCATAGCAGTACTAGTTACAGTGCCTCTATAATAGTACCAGCCATAGTTCCCCTAAAAATACTAATTACGGTGCCTCAATAACTGAGCCAAACATAGTACCCCTTTAGCAGTACCAGCCACAGTTCCCCCTACAATATTACAGGCCCATAATTTTACCATTATAACTATTATAATAGTTATAACCAACCACAGTGACCCTAACAGTACTAGTTACAGTGCCTCAGTGAAGACAGAACCAGCCAGTCACAGTGTCCCTATTACAGTTCCCCTATTAGAGTGCCAGTCTTTGTGCCCTTATAACAGAGCCGTCCACCTCCATCCTCCAGCTCTGCTCTCCTCCTCTACTACTATGAAGTTATATGACAGTGGGCAACCAGTGCCCATTCATATCTAACATCTTCTTCTTGTGTCAGAAGTTGGTACCATGGATGACTGTAGCTACGTGGGACCCATCTGGTCTCACAGGTTCTCAGCCACCAGCTTGGAAGGGTTCATAAGGTAGGCTGAGGGCAGTCACCTCCCCCTTAAGGCCTGCCCAACCAAGTGATCTTCTTCCTTGCAATGTCTTGTGGAGTTACATTAGTCATCCTCCTCCTGGCTCTGTCTCCAGCCCTTTGATGGTCCAAGGTGCTACTGTCAGCCCATCAGCTTCCTCATGACATAATTGCTTAGTATTGCAACTGTATTTATGTTATGAGCTTGGTTCTGGTATTGTATCTATATACGGAGGTAAGTTTTGGGTCTATATTTATGTTATGAGCTTGATTCTGGTGTTGTATCTTTGTACTGAGGTTAATTTACGTTATATTTATGTACTGAGCTTGATTCTGGTGCTGTATGTATGTTGTGAGCTTAGTTCTGGAACTGTATTTATTCCTCGAGTTTTTCTGTGTGGGTATGCTGCTATCTTGCTGCTTTCTGCACAGGTGCAATGCAGGCAGGCGACCTATCAATGTAATATATATCATTTTTTACTTATGATGTGGAAGCGCGCCAAAATAAATTCTGCAAAGGATGCCATCTTACCTAAAGCCGGCACTGAAAAATCAGCCTGGCATAGACTCCTATGATTACCCCTGCTGGTACAGATGACTTTCTCACTGGTAATAAGCTGGGAAGACTGGGACATATCATGCTCTAATGTCTCTATGATGCATGGACATTAATGGTGCAGATCTACACTGAGCGGTCACTGCATTAGGAATAGCTGCCACGTGACGTCTTGTAAACAGTAACTCGGTACCACGTGATGGCTGCAGCACGATCTGCTCTCTGCTGACCTCTCCTCTGTGTGCCAGAAGGCAACAACGCAGCATTTGGCAGTCATGGGTAAGCGTGGCAACTTGAGTGACTTTGACCATGGGCCCAGTCGTATAGTGTTAGCCTTTTTGAAACAGTTGCATTTGTTGGCTGTTCGAAAACCATGGTATCAAGAATGTACCAAGACTGGTTGAACCATGGGCAGACATCTAGCAGAAGATCACACAGCGGCAGGCCATGTATGGTTGAAGCTAGAGGCGAGTATCAGGTGCCACATCTGGTATTTCAGCAATGGCATGCCACAGTGGACCAACTGAACCAGCAGAGAAGTTAGACAAATTCCTACAATGACCATGTAGCTTACATAGACTGGGATTCAATAGCCAAAGACCAATAAGGATGCCCCTGATGACCCTCCATCGTCACCAACAATGCCTGGCATGGGCAAAGGAAAGACGTCCACATCTGGTGTAAACAGCATGAAGCTGTAACCAATAGGTGCACCGTTGAGGTTCAGTAGGTCAATAGTTTGGATGTGATGGTCTAAGAAGCATTTTCCTGGCATACCCTAGGTCCATTGGTCATCATACCACAATCTTTGAATGGTGAATGCTACAACAACCTGTTAGCTGGACATTTGCACCCATGTCTTTAGGAAGCCTTCCCTGACCACGATGTTATCTTGTAACAGGACAACGCTCGGCGTCATTGTGCTAGGGTCACTCGGATGTGATTGGAGCAACATGACAATGAATTCTCCATAGGGCCTTGGCCCCAAACCCACCGAACTGTAACTCTATTGAACATCTTTGGGATATGCTGGAAAGGGCTGTGAAATCTGCTTTCACAAAATGTGCACCAACTAACGGAGCTTCTGCAGCTGGCATGGGCGAGATGAGTATGGAAGATGTTCACCACTTTGTGGAATCTGTTCCCTGATGTCTGAAAGCCTTGATCACCCAAATAGGTGGACTAACTCATTATTGAGGTGTTGCTAATGTAGTGATCATTCAGTGTAGTTCTCTAACCCTTCCACCACCTTCCCCTCCACCACTGTAGAGGAGGCCTTAGATGCTAAGACAGGCTGGAAACCAGGCCTCAGAGAATAAGGCCTTATGCCCACGGCCAGGGCAGACTCTGCTAGCGGAATATAGCAGCGGAATCTGCCACTGCGCCCCCCAAAACCGCCATGTTCACCTCCTGGATCCGCCGCCATATTCCCGTCCCTCAAGCTGGCACGCATGTGCAGTACAGTGCATGAAACGCCGGCAGTGCGGGATGGCGCGGCCAGCGGTGGGCGGGGATGCATATTCATGCAATACTTCTGCTGTGCTACAGTGGAAGTATAGCGTGACGGCCGGCTTCCATTGACTACAATGGAAGCCAGCCGCGCATATTCCTGCAGGTTGGCACTATAAAGACTACTGTGATGCTGGCATTACAGGTATTGGTATGAGGTTGGCACTATGGGAACCAGTGTGGGGCTGGTATTATAAGAGACTGGCACTATGAGGACCAATGTGGGGCTGCTATCATCAGAGGCTGGCACTATGGGAACTACTGTAATGATGTCATAATATATATATGTTGTTGACACCATAAAAACCACCATGATGCTAGTATTATAATGATTAGTATAGGGCAGGCAACACTATGAGGATGACACAATGGGGAGTACTGTGAGGATGGCATTATAGTCACTAGTGTGAGGCTGTTATAAGGACTACTGTGAGGATGGCACCATAGGCATTAGTTTGAGGCTTTGGAATTACTGTGTGGATAGCATTATAGACATACGTATGTATGAAGCTGGTACTATGAATACTACTGTGAGGCTAATATTGTAGGCATTAGTATGAGGATGGCACAAAGACAACTACTGTGAGGCTGTTATTATAGACATTAGTAGTAAGCTGGCACTATAGGGACTAGTGTAAGGCTGACATTATAGGTATTATGGTGAGGCTGGGGTGCTCTGAGAACCTACTTTGAGGATGGCATCATAGGCATTACTATAGTATTCTAGATGTTAGTATGAGACCGCCACTATGGGTACTACTGAGATTGGCATTGCAAACCTTAGTAGAGGCTGCTAGTACTGCAAGAATAGCATTGTAGACCTTACTATGAGGCTAGCCATACAACACGTTTGGGTTCCATGGCGGCTACTGTGAGGATGGTATTATATTCATTAATATGAGACTGGCACTTTGGAGATTACTGGCACTAAGGAGAGTCTGGCACTAAGAAAACTACTGTGAGGCTGGCATAACCGACATTACTATCAAGCTAGCACTAAGGGAACTACTGTGAGGCTGGCATAACCGACATTACTATCAAGCTGGCACTAAGGGAACTACTGTGAGGCTGGCATAACCGACATTACTATGAATCTAGCACTAAGGGAACTACTGTGAAGCTGGCATAACCGACATTACTATCAAGCTGGCACTAAGGGAACTACTGTGAAGCTGGCATAACCGACATTACTATCAAGCTGGCACTAAGGGAACTACTGTGAGGCTGGCATAACCGACATTACTATCAAGCTGGCACTAAGGGAACTACTGTGAGATTGGCATTAAAGAGATTGCTATGAGGCTGGCACTAAGGGAACTACTGTGAGATTGGCATTAAAGAGATTGCTATGAGGCTGGCACTAAGGGAACTACTGTGAGATTGCCATTAAAGAGATTGCTATGAGGCTGGCACTAAAGGAACTACTGTGAGATTGGCATTACAGATGTTGCCATGAGTCTGGCACTATTGCAATATCTCAAACTTATGACAAGCAGTGAAGATGTAAGCACAGTGATGGGGTGTACACCTGTCATCCCAGTGTCTCCCCCTGCTGGTGAGCATTGTCTAGTCACTTAGATTTGTGAGTGAAGATGTTAGATAGAAAACAGACAAGACACTAATTAAACTGCATAAATACAGATTGCTCTGGAAAATGTAGAGAAGTTGTAATGCGGCGGCTGACCCATCACTGCAGCGGCCGAGGAATCACGATTTTCTGTGTGATGCTTCACAGGGTGACACTTCTCCAGCTTTTGCACACACGCGAGGATTGGAGGGTAATGCTGGCAGTAAGCAATGGGCGACAGATGGCACGAGCGTCAGGCATCGGAGATCCTGCAGCAACTACTACATGATCATACATTCATTCCCATCCGGAAACGCTGGGTGACAATCAGTATGGCCGCACTGCTGTCTATATATTATGCGTGCTTTAACAGTTCAGTCCCATTCACTTAAATACTGCAATACCAGAACCCACCCAATGACAGGAGTGGCGCTGTACCATTATAGTCTATGAGGTTCATGAACTATCCAGAAGCTTTCATTTTTGTTTTCCTCTGCACCAAGATGATCTACAAATGTTGACATTTCATGAACAGCCACAGTCACAGTCACCACCGCATGATGCCGATTTTTCTTTGGAAATTCAATTTTATGCTTAACGATTTGTTTCTAATTTTATATCCTTTACATAACATTGAATAAGATTTACAGGCATCTACAGCGGCTGATCGGAGGATACAATGACCTCGATTCCTAGTTACATATGGATACATAGTTACATCAGTTGAGAAAAAGTTACAGGTCTACCAAGTTTAGTCTATATGATCCATTATACATCAGTATTGACTAGATTAACCCCTTCAGAACCAGAGACTTTTTTTTTACTACTGTTATTGAGAGATCTGCTTGTTAAAATGTTGCTGCACGGTCAGAGGTTCGCCTGGGGAGACAAGGCAATATTATATTAATGATGACAACAGGGGGCACTATTATACTAATGAGGGCTAAAACAGCACTATTATATTAATAAGGGCAACAGGGGGCACTATTATACTAATGAGAGCAACAGGGGTATTGTTATATTAATGAGGGCAACAGGGGTACTATTATTTTAATGAGAGCCACAGGGATACTAGTAGCAGGGGTACTATTATATTAATCAGGTCAACAGGAGCTCTATAATACTAATGAGGGCAAAGGGGCACTAATAATATTGGCATCAGGGGGCCCTAGTATGTTAAAGAGGACAACAAGGGGCAGTATTATAGCAATGGGAGCTGCTGTAGATGCTGTTTTATTAATGAGGGATACAGAAGGGACACAAGCACTAAATGGGGCCACAGAGGGAGCACTATTACCAAGAGGGGTCACAGAGAGGGCACTTATTTAGCGGGGGCACTATTACTGGGGGTGAATACGGAGAGGATAGAGTAGTTGCAGAATAGGGGGAGTGTGCTGCTTGGAACAAATAGTGAAGAAAAACACAACAAACATCACTGAACGTCACCTGTGATTAAAAAAAGGATCTCACTTTAATTGCTATCACTGTGTAGAGCTCATATCTGACTATTCTTGAATGACAACATTATTATAGAGATATACTAGAGCTGAGCCGTTGTATCTAAGTCTGCTGGGAAGGGCATCTCAGTCCTAAATTTTGCTATGGGGCTCCATGAGTTCTATGTGTGTTCCTGCATAAGCAGAAACTATGACAAATACATTTTTCTGATACAAAGCTCCAAATTCCCTGAATAGGCAAAGAGCTACATAATAGCAATTCTGTTCTCCAGCAGCCACCACTAGTGGGAGCTCAAGAACTTACTGTATACAGTTTATACATTGAAAACGATAATAAGCCAGTATACAGTCAGCTCCGAGTGACATCTTATGGGGGCTGTAGGAAATTTGGAGCTCTGCGTCAGTCCTTGAGTTGGAATGATGTGACTAATGATACAGCACATCGCTACATAATTAGCCAGGTGTGCCATGCGGGGGTCAGGGAAAGCTGAGAACAGCGGCCTCAGGGCTTATTGAGATGGACAATTGTAACATCCAAGTTGTGTCTGAGGGTGCCCAAAAATAGGACATGTAGCAACTTTTCTATCTCAGGCAATCAGTTTGAGAGAAAAATCACTCGTGGGATTTAAAAAATTCTAAACGGAACTCGGAACCATTAAAGTCAATGCGTGTGTTCACATGTGTGATTTTTTTTTCACGGACCAATGATCTAAATAAGGGCGGACTCAGGGCGGCTTCGCATGAGGGTGAGTGCAAAAACTCACGCAATATTGCAACTTTTTGCACAGTAAAGGTCACGCTACTGCATGAATATCTGCGCATTTTACTTTACTTTCTGCGCTGCCAGGAACCGTTTGCATCTACGCAGGACATACACGGACCGTGATTTAATTATTTCCCGGTGTACCGTTTCCCCAGTGCAATTGCGAGGGGATCAGGAACACATTTGCCCATCCCCATAGACTCCTATGGTGCCTTTAGTGCATTTACATGAACGAAAATTACTTACACCTGCGTATTCAGCCCGCGCCTGTGCGGTTTTCTGTGCGCAAATACAGTTCTAATTTGCCTGCACAAAAGGGTACATGTATTTGCCGCGGTTTCACTGCCCATTCACTTCAGAAACCTGCTGTGGTGCTTAAGGGCTCCTTCATATTAGCGTAAGCACAGAAATGCTCGCGATAGCGTGGCTTTTTGTGATTTGAAGGTGATTTAATAGGCTGTGCAGACTTAATTAGTCCCCGGGGTTTTCGATCTCCCTGCAAAATTGTGCGGTTCATCGCACACTTCTACGGCTAATAGGCGCGCAAAAGTGAAAGTGAGAATGAGCCCATTGAAAACTATGGGTTCTATTCTCTGTGCGCAGTGCAAACGCACTCATGTGAGTAAGCTGTAATACGCACCAAAATAGGACGTGCCGTGTATTTTTTCATGTGACCGAAAATCTCGTGAAAAAATATGCGAATGAACCCATTGAAATCACGCAAATTCAAATTTCCCACGCAAATACACCCATGTGAACGAGCCGCTACATTTTCAGGGGATGTTTGTAGCAGCTCTTGTAAAAAGGGAAACCTTTGGTCCAAGATGAAGAATACATTTGGAAGATTCCGTAGGAGATTCACCCAGAACCCCTTATCTTGCGAGATCCTAAATGATTCCCCCCATGTAAGGGACACTAAATGTCCGTAAAACAAGTCCTCGCTCCCATTCATCTGCTTATTCTGACTTCTCCGCAGACGGAATTCCATGAGAAATTACAGCCATAGCTGCTATATGTTTTGGCAATGGATAAAACCGGCTCATTTTCTGTCGACATTATAGGAAAACACCAGGCACTTAAGATGTCCTCCAAGTACCAGGTGTTATGAAAATAGAACTTGCTGCTCGGATTAAACTATTTAGCGGTGGCCTCTGTTATGATACCGCAAGGCTATTAGACGTATTCTGCAAATAAACCAGGGAAATGGAACAACACAACATTTATTTTAGGACATAAAATAATAAAAAATAACAACGAAATAATAATAAAAGCCAGAAAATAAAATAGAATAATAATATGTAATAATTAGGGATGAGCGAACGTGTCCGTTACGGACACATCCGCACCCGGACACCGGCTTTGCCGAACACTGCAGTGTTCGCGCGTAAGTGTCCGGGTGCCGCCGGGGGGCGGGGAGATGCGCGGCGGCGCGGGCGGCAGTAGCGGGGAACAGGGGGGAGCCCTCTCTCTCTCCCTCTCCCCCCCACTCCCCGCCGCACCCCCCCGCGCTGCCACGGCGGCCCCCGAACTTTTTCGGCCGAACACTGAAGTGTTCGCAAAGTTCGGTGTTCGGGCGAAAAAGGGGCGGAGCCGAACGTGTTCGCTCATCTCTAGTAATAATGATAAAAGTAACATAATAACAAAATAATGTAACACGGAAACTGTTTATAAAAGTAACGAAAATAAATACACAAGAGGAAAATAATAAGAAAAGAATTCAAAATGACATAAAACACTTCCAGCTCAGGGGTGTCACATCTCTCTCCTCCAATTGAGCCTGAATAGCCTAAAATCACCCAATTGCAAGTTTGGAAAAGGTGTCTCCCTATATTGTAGTGTACAAACATGTTGTGCATTTTATGGCACTCTATGTATATATTCACATGGCTGTATTTTTCAGGGTCATTTTTTAAAAACCCACAGGACCTATTTTTTGCCTTTTTGCCTCTGTATTTGGATTCTTTTGGGTCCATTGTTATCTCTCTTTTTTTGCGCACGTGAAAAAAAGCGCAGCATGCTGTATGGGAAGTGCGCGAATGGACACAAAAAATGTGCGTGCAAAAGCCGCAGTATGCTGCACGATTCCCGGAAAAAAAGAACACATCTGGAGCTTATTAGGCCAAATAGCCTTTTAAATTGGGGGGTGGGGGGGGTGGACCCTAAGCATGAAAAATCCATGGCATTTACAGTAGCAGCAAAGTGGATGACATTTTAAAAATCTCCAGAAAAAATCTGAGTTGAAGCGGTGTGGAAATTGACATACGGAAGGGGAATTTAAATCTGCACCAAGATGTTAGCATCGGATAGGCTGCGGAATCCACCTCTTCTACATGAAAAAACATAAAGACCCCATCACAATCCACAGCAAATGGTGCGGGTACTGATGCAGACGTCAGCTGCTGATCTGCTGCAGAATGACCATGCACATGGGTGTATTTTGCGCACGCGTTTTGTTTGCCTGCTCTAGGTTCCTGCGCATTTGCGTAGGAGAAGAACACATATTGAAATAATTACACTAATTGTGAATTTCAATGACTGGGAGCATCGCTGCTGACGCTCCTGTGTTTTTTGTCTGCAGTATTTGCGCAAGCATGAAGTACAGTAAAGTGCGCTCACGCACGTGCAAATCTGCAACACCCATTGTGCAAATATGCGGCATAAATGCACGTGTCAATATGCTAATGCCAGTGTGACACCGGCCTAACTTTCACTATTTCTTTTGGTGGGGTTCCGGATAGAAGCCCCGCCTCCCAGAAATTCCACCAATGTTTTTTGTTTTGCTTTTACGGCTTTTACTATTTGCCAAAACTAACAAAATAACTTTCTCATCCGGATCCGCACGATTACCGCAATACCAAGTTTATAAAGACTTTTTCCTTTTTTTTACTACTTTTGCACAAAAAAAAAAAAACGTGTTTTTCAAAAAAAACTATTGACTCTCTATCACCGCATTCTAAGACCTGGATTGCTTTTTATTACATTTTTGGGAGGCGAACAAAAGAAAAATAGCAATTCTGGGGTTAGTTTTTAAAATTATTTTTACGGTATTCACCGAGCCAGATAAATAACAACATCTTCTCATTGTCCCGGTCATTCCGAACGCGCTCATTCGTATTACTTGTTGCTTTTTAAAAAAAATTCTTGCCATTTTATCCATTTAAAAAGGCGTTATGAGGGGAAGGGCTTAATTACACGGACGTAGGTGTTTTTCCATGCGACCACCGGCGCCGTAAAAACGCGTGAACGGGCACACAAATCTAACATTTGTGCGCCCGTTCAAACGGCAGGGGCGCTGCGCAGATACGCCAAGTCCGCAATGCCGTTGGGTGAAAGAAGACAGTTTAGCTCTGCTAAGCTGTTTTCCCCCTTCTCTCCCCCTCACCGACTTTCTGCAAGGAAAGGGCTGTATGGGGGTGGAGCTAGCTCAGCTCCGCCCTACCCGCTCCAATTGCAAACAGACGGAGAGGAGGAGGGAAAGGGGTGGGAGTTTAGCGGTCACGCTGCTAAACTCCCTCCCACCTCCCTTCTCCGGCAGCTGTCATAGACTCCCATAGGAGTCTATGCAGCCACCGCTGGCGTAAAAGCGCCCAGCCCAAATGCGCTATTCTGGCTGGCTGGGCGCTTTCACGCCACGGAAATATGCCCATGTGCACTGATGCATTGTAAACCAATGCATCAGAGGAGCAGCATATATCGTCCCGGCATGAAAATCTGGCCGATATACGCCCGTGTGAATCCAGCCAAAGTGTGTATTTTTTTAAACTCTTTTTTTTTTATTTGAAAGTGAACTTTTTTACACTATTTTTTTAGTCCCTCGAAAGCACTTGAGGATGTGATCACTGAGTTGCCAGGATAGTACACTGCATTACTTATGTAGTGCATTCTATTAAGCCTAAGACAGCAGCCTATTAGACTCTATTGGAGGCAGGGTCTAATAGGCTGAGTTACATGACAGACATAGAGGTCTTTGTCAGGTTTCCAGCTGCCTTGGGAACCCATTGGTACCTTTCGATCACATTGCAGGTTGCTGATAAGTGACAGAAAGAGACCCTCCCCCTGCCATCTGCTTACCTGATGGAGTTGCTATTGATTGTGGCATGTAAGAGGTTAAACTGCCAGAATCTGAAGATCTAATGATTCTGGTAGTTAGAGCAGGAGCCTGGCTATCAGTAGTCAGACAAGTAAAAGGTGTATTGGTGGTCAATAGCGGTGTATACCGTATAAAGTTACTCTGGTGATAATAATCTTTATTCATATAGCACCTACATATTCCGCAGCGCGTTACAAACTCCTGATATGTCTACTGGTTTTGTTTGCTGTATAATGCTGTCATGATTGTAGATATCTTGTATGTTGTACTGGTTGTGTATAGTATGTAAGGCTGTCCTGCCTGTATATATTTCATGTATTGTAGTAGTTGTATACACTGTATACATGGTACATTCACACCTGCATTATCGCATTCTGTCACAATTGGGATTTAGAATAAAATAGACCGCTGTCAGTTTGTTCTGCTCCTTTATGTTCCCATTTGACTGCTCTTTCTGTCCCTGTAATAAAGCAGAAACATGATGGAGTGGAAGCAAACTGACAGCAGCCCGTTTTTTTGCAAAACCCCATGGGGAAAATAGAAATGTTTAATCCCAGTTTTCTTCTCCAAAAACGGAACAAAGAGACAGAATTGTGACAGAATGCCCCCACACAGGTGTGATTGGGCCGTAATACTGTTCTGGTTGTATATAGCTCACATTCTGTACTGGTAGTGCCCACTGTATAATACTCCGCTGGTTCTATATTAATACAGTATGTTGCACTGGTTGTGTATACTGTAGAATGCCACTCTGGTTGTACACTCTTTGTCAAAAAAAAGTTGTCGTTTTGCTGCACAACTCAGCCTGCCGTTACACCTCAGGTAGATATGCAAATGATGAGCGTTGTGGTGTGATTAGATGAACGGTCTTGTCACTTGAGACCCTATAAGAGGCTCTCGAGGCTCCTTGTGTTCCTCTTCTTTCGCTTTTGTAGAGCTTGTTGACCACTAGACGCCTCTACAACGCAGAGAAGAGATTTCACCCCGTTACCAGAGTCTGCGAGGGCCGCATTATTGGGGTGTGAGAAGCTGGATGGTTCTGACCAGACTGTCAGGAGGTGTTGGGACCCGTGGATGCCTGAGGCCACACAAGTCGACCAAGCTCAGGATCCCCCGACAGACCACCAGCAGAAAGGATCATATCATCCAACAAGCAGCTCCACCTGTTCCATTGTCCATCATGCAGAGACAGGTGGTACCATTGTTACAGTGTCTGTCGGAACCATTTCCAGGCGTTTGGCTGATGGATATTTTGTCTTACTAGCCCATTATATGTACGGCCTTTAACACCCACCGAATGCCACCTCTGTTTACAGTGATGTTGTGAATGATGAAACTGGACGAGTGGAACCAGGTTGTCTTCAGCGACGAATCCAGGTTTAGTTTGGGTACTGATGATGGTCTTCTTTGGGTATGAGACCTCGGGATGAGCGCCTCAATCCTTCATTTGCCATGGAGCAGCACACTCCACCCACTGCTGGTGTGATGATCTGGGGATTCATCGCATACGACATACGGTCACCCCTAGTAGTGGTACGAGGGTCAATGACAACTCAGCGATATGTTCAGGACATCCTGCAGCCACATGTGTTCTTCTCATGGCGGCTTCCAGCAGGATAATGCTCGGCCGCACACATAAACGTGCCACAGGAAGGTCTCCACAATGTTGCCACACTTGCGCGGCTGCCCCTTCGCCAGATTTATCACCAATAGAACATGTATGGGACCATATGTGACGCAAACAACCACAGCCTATGAGTTTGCATGACCTAGAGGCTCAGTTACAACAAATGTGGAGCGATGTGCCACAGGATACCATACAGAACTTGTATGCCTCAATACCAGACCGTATCACATCTTGTATCCAAGCTAGAGGCAGCCCAACAGTGTACTAGAGCCTCTATGCCCGCGTGTATCACATCTTGTATCCAAACTGGAGAAAGCCAAAAAGAGTACTAGAGCCTCCATGCCCACCCGTATCACATCTTGTATCCAGGCTAGAGGCAACCCAACATGGCACTAGAGCCTCAATACCCACCCGTATCACATTTTGTATCCAGGCTAGAGACAGCCAAAAAGATTACTAGAGCCTCCATGCCTGCCCCGTATCACATCTTGTATCCAAGCTAGAGACAGCTAAAAAGAGTACTAGAGCCTCCATGCCCACCCGTATCGCATCTTGTATCCAGGCTAGAGGTGGTACAACAGGGTACTAGAGCCTCCATGCTTGTCCGTATCACATCTTGTATCCAAACTAGAGACAGCTAAAAAGAGTACTAGAGCCTCCATGCCCACCTATATCGCATCTTGTATCCAGGCTAGAGGCAACCCAACATAGCACTAGAGCCTCCATGCCCACCCATATCACATCTTGTATCCAAGTTAGAGGTGGTACAACAGGGTACTAGAGCCTCCATGCCCGCCCGTATCACATCTTTTATCAAAGCTAGAGGCGGTACAACAAGGTACTAGAGCCTCCATGCCCGCCTGTATCACATCTTGTATCCAAGCTAGAGGTGGTACAACAGGGTACTAGAGCCTCCATGCCTGCCTGTATCACATCTTGTATCCAAGCTAAAGGCAGTACAACAGGGTACTAGAGCCTCCATGCCTGCCCGTATCACATCTTGTATCCAAGCTAAAGGCAGTATAACAGGGTACTAGAGCCTCCATGCCCGCCTGTATCACATCTTGTATCCAAGCTAGAGGCAGTACAACAGGGTACTAGAGCCTCCATGCCTGCCTGTATCACATCTTGTATCCAAGCTAAAGGCAGTACAACAGGGTACTAGAGCCTCCATGCCTGCCTGTATCACATCTTGTATCCAAGCTAAAGGCAGTATAACAGGGTACTAGAGCCTCCATGCCCGCCTGTATCACATCTTGTATCCAAGCTAGAGGCAGTACAACAGGGTACTAGAGCCTCCATGCCCGCCTGTATCACATCTTGTATCCAAGCTAGAGGCAGTACAACAGGGTACTAGAGCCTCCATGCCCGCCTGTATCACATCTTGTATCCAAGCTAGAGGTGGTACAACAGGGTACTAGAGCCTCCATGCCCGCCTGTATCACATCTTGTATCCAAGCTAGAGGTGGTACAACAGGGTACTAGAGCCTCCCTACAAGGGGTCAGTTGTCCACAGTAAATGATGCTTTTGCTCTGATATTGTAATCACTTACTCATATCAACGTTCCAATCACACATAGAAAGTTTCCTCTAATCCCACAACTTCTAGGGGGAGGGATGGATTTTAACAATGAGTATATCTTGTATGATATACTAGTTTTGTATACTTCCTGATGTTGCACTGGTTGTACAACCTACATAATGTTGCATTGTTGTGTATGCCATGAATGCACAGCCTTTTTTGGTTGGAGGACCACATTTTAACAGTATATTGAAATACTTAGGGGCCGCAATAAAATTTTGCCATGGTGAATGCTGCACACTTAGGCTAGATTTTTTGTATGCAGTTAAACCAGCTTTGTCCATAATAAAACTTTACAGCTCTTCTTATTGTATTCTCGAGCTTAGCTTTAAGAGACACCAAGGGACAGACACAATGTGGAGTGACTGCGCCTCCTGCCTCGGGCTACATGGAGTGTCTGCTGGACACTTTATAATGTTCTGTGTATATTATAATGATACATTGTGTGTATTTTACATTCATTCTTCCCATATGTGTTTAGTGCTGCAGATATCATGTGACAAAATAAAACATCAGCATTAGGGCTTATTCAAAAGGGCGTATTTGCGCTGCGTATTACGTGCACAATTTTTGCACAATTTTTGAGCCCATTGATTTTACTAGGTTCGTTCACATGAGCTTATTTTTTCATGTGATTTTTAATTTTTGTGAAAACAATATGCGACATGTCCTATTTTGGTGTGTGTGGCGCACTGCTACGGGCCTTTAAAGTGAATGGGCCAGTGCAAATACGCAGTGCATATGCAGGCAACATTGCATTTGCATGCACAAAAACCTGCAACAGTGGGCAAGATACGTGGATGTAAGCGGTTTTTGGCCGTGTAAACACACAGCATATTCATGTGATGGAAATGCACCTGTGTAAATGAGCCATAAAATATGAAGGGTCAATGTCATGCAAAAAAAAAATGAAACTAGCAAATTGACATAAGTGTATAATTGCATTTCATAGTCCTGTATATCCTAGAGATTAACCAGAACTGATTCTCTGAGAATATATATCACTGTATACAGTGTGTCATTATGTCACAAAGGAGTGTATAAAGTTAATGAAGATTTTGTTGTATACTTTGTGTAGTGTGTGTTATTATATGTCTCTTTTTATAAACATGATTGCATACAATATGAATTAAAGCTGGTAGATAAATAAATATATAGATATGAGATAGATAATATATTGCTAGATAGATGATAGATAGATAGATAGATAGATAGATAGATAGATAGATAGATAGATAGATATGAGATAGATAATATATTGCTAGATAGATGATAGATAGATAGATAGATAGATAGATAGATAGATAGATAGATAGATAGATAGATATGAGATAGATAGATAGATAGATAGATAGATAGATAGATAGATAGATAGGAGATAGATAATATATTAATAGATAGATATGAGATCAATAGATAGATAGATATGAGATAGATAGAAAGATAGATAATATATTGCTAGATAGAGAGATCGAAAATACATTTCTATATAGATAGATAGGAAATATAATAATAGATATGATATGAGATAGATAGATGATAGAAAGATAGATAGATATGAGATAGATAGAAAAATAGATATGAGATCAATAGATAGAGAGAGAAAGAAAGAAAGAAAACATAAATAGATAGAAGATTGATAGATAGATAATAGATAGATAATATATTAATAGATAGATAGATAAATAGATATGAAATAGATAGAAAGAAAACATATAGATAGATAATATATTAATAGATAGATATGAGATCAATAGATAGATAGATAGAAAGAAAGAAAGAAAGAAAGAAAGAAAGAAAGAAAAAGAAAGAAAACATAAATAGATAGATAGAGGATAGATAGATAGATAGATAGATAGATAGATAGATAGATAGATAGATAGATAGATATGAGATAGATAGATAGATAGATAGATAGATAGATAGATAGATAGATAGATAGATATGAGATAGATAGATAGATAGATAGATAGATATGAGATATGAGATAGATAGATAGATAGATAGATAGATAGATAGATAGATAGATAGATAGATAGATAGATAGATAGATAGGAAATAGATAATATATTAATAGATAGATATTCCCTTTTAGTAAAAATAAAAATAGTACTTGTCCATGGTTATTGCGGCAGGATCTATAATTGCAGCCATTGCAGACAGACCTCCCCTCCCTCTGTATTAGACCTTTATATTGAAATTAAAGACATTAGGACCTTAGAATATTCTGCTGCACTTCACTCTTACAGACTGGATCAGTTTCATGAAGTGTGGGACACCTGGGACCGGTGGGAAACCTATTGGATTACTCGTCAGTTCTAATTGTTTGCTACTCTTTTACCTTTTTGTGTCCGTCTTGTCTTGTTCGTCCTGTTAGAATTGATATTCTCACTTGCTGCTATCCTATTATTATATGTTTGTTGGATGATGTATTGCTTGTTCTGTTGAGTTTTTCTTCTTTGTACTTTTTGGTATTCTTTGGAAAAAAAATTCTAATAAAAAATGCAGTTTATGTAAAAAATGTTCTTTTAATCAATCTTACCCCTTGTGTATAAAAAAGAAGAGATAATGAATGAAGAATCCCATTTTTCTCTCTTACTTCGGCAATAAGTTCTCTTCTCTATCTTATGCCTCATCGCAGAAATAGGTCTGTAACTATCATATACTAAGCGCCATTATGCTCTGCTGTCGCAGCTTGTGCCATAGTTCGTCACTGATTACTTTGCACTGGACGCCTTCATATTATAGGCTGCTCTCCCGCCGGCGCTGCCTGTGTGCAGCAGTTTCCCTATCTCTTGCGACATCTTCTGCCACTTTGCGCCATTTCCAGGCTATAAGGATGATTTAATGTAGGCAAATAAACTATAATAGTAGCCAAGGGAAGTAAAATATCATGTGTGCCCACCCGGATTGAAAACGCGCCCACAATAAAAATTTGCAGTGTAATGTCGCTTATTTGGAATTCTACAGAAATAGCGCAACAAATGCACATGCAAAAAAAATATGAAAAACATTATTATTTTTGTTGTACAGGTTCAGGGGAAATAGTGCATAAAAGTCAGTCGTGTGCATTCTGCATGTCAGAGAATGTTGGAGGTTGTAGTTACCCAACAGCTTGGGAAGAACAGGGGGAAGTCAATATAGAAAGTCTGGTAGATTGCAAGCTCATCAGTCCAGCACTGATGCTGCTTAGGATCAGTTATTCAGTAAGTCGCTTATGAAGGCATGAAGCCTCTTATGGGGTAAATGGGGTGCGTTGAGGGGGCTGGTGGAAGGTAGCTAATACTCACCCCCAGAGGAGGGGTATGTGGCTGCCGGTGCTGGGTGAACTTTCTTCAGTCTCCTCTGCCTCTGACAGCAGCCTGGGAACAAGGAAACCCCATCTGATTCGGTTTTTATGAAAACCTTGGGAGAAATGAGGATTGAATTAAGCAGCCAGTAAAGAGGATCAGACATGGAGCTTGCTGAAAGCTTTCTTTGGCTGAGCTCCTGGCCAAGGCTCTGGGACATCCCCATAGATGAAGTGTCAGCTCTTGGGGACAGGACCCTTATCCATTACTGCGACTATTCACTTACATTGAGCTTCTGTCAACTAATAAAACAACTCAGGATTGCTCCTTTGAAGTGGACACTTAATAAAATGACAGGAAATAGGATTTTATTAGGGGGGGAGTCACTGATTTAGTAAATCTCAAGTAACTAATGCTGTAATGAGCTGCAGAGAAATGAAGGGTTAATCATGGGCAGATGCAACTTAAAAAGAATCTAAAGCAGTCCAGTACTTGAGTACCTCTAATTCACAACAGCTAGAGGGCGCAAGAGCTCCTGGGGAACTACAAGTCTCAGCGCTGTTACTTCATGAAAGTTGCAAACCAGCGAAAATGTACAGCAAACAGAATTATAATAAATAGAGGACAAAAAATGGACTGCGATCCCTGCCACTTTGTAGGACAGGAACTGATCTGAAGAAAATTCTCTAAAGTGTATCCATGATGACAATTATATCACCTGAAGGAGAAATGGGGGGAGGGGGGTGCTTGTCGGGGGGTTTTCTGCTAGGCAAGTTTTGTAGTAAGGATTACAGACAATTGTGTGCTGATATATTATTGGGGTAATGAGGGTAATGGATCTTTCCTTATTTAATATGTGGCCAGCGATGGAAGAAAATGTATTATTGAGGATTAGGGGGGAAAGTCAAAAGTAGTATCAATAGTAACAATATTAGGAAATATATTTTATAACAAATATGTTATATTATTATTATTATATCCATCTGTCATCTATCTATTTCTCTATTTTCTATCTAGCTAACTCATATCTATCTCCTATCTATCTATCTATCTATCTATCTACCTCATATCTATCTATCTATCTATCTATCTATCTATCTATCTATCTATCTATCCATTCATTTTGAACATTATATCCAGAAACTACCATGGATTATCTACCAAAACATAGAACCTACAGTGCAGAATAAATTGCAGCTAGTAACCTTAAGAAAATGTATGTGATTCTAAGGATACAGTATATGGTGAATGAATTATGAAGCCGAGATACGCAGTATACACATTTACCGGCCGGCACATAAACACAACACATATGTTATATAATACAGTCAGCACATTGGAAAAAAACTGCTTTACAACTACCGGTAGATAGATAGATAGATAGATAGATAGATAGATAGATAGATAGATAGATAGATAGATAGATAGATAGATAGATAGATAGATAGATAGATAGACCCCCTTCCCAAAATAAACAAGTTATGTAACCGTTACTATGCTATAACTTCTTTATTATCTTGCTTTGCAGTTATAGTTTATTTGTTACTTTTGAGCCGCAGGAAAATAGACATCAGGATTATACTGTAAACGGATATCTGGGGGGGGGGGGGTGTAAATTCATTTAAAGAGATCTTAACATCTCCATCCACCCAGACATCCACCCTCATTCTAGTGAGAAGCAATCCATAGCAAATGAAGTGTGTCCAGACCCTAAACCCTCATACAATTCCACATTCACCTCCTAATTCCATTACTGTCATGTGTTCTGTCCCTAATTTTTATCTAAAAGGTTTTTTTATGGGGAAAGTTTAATGGTCCATATACCCCCCACCTCCCCTCTTGTGTCACCACCCTCTTATTAACTTCACTGAGGAGGATTGTTGGGTTCGAGGAAGAGACAGTGAGGAGCATCTTGTATTTGAAAGAGGAGAAAGGTACCAAGTGCAAATCTCAAGAGCTCTCAGAGACAGAGAGAGGAAGGAGGAGAGAGAGTGAGGGGGAAGAGGAAGAGCATAGAGAGTGAGAAGGAGACAGAGGAGAAGAAGACAAGACAGAGAGAGGGGAAGGAAAGAGCAAGACCCTGGAGAAGGAAGGAGATTGACTCAAAGCAGAAGAACTTGTGTGAGAGGAAACCAGAGACCAAAGGAGAGGTATAGGGGGAGGGAGTTAGAGGAGAAACTCCTAGTGAGCTGGTGCCCCTCCAAAAATTAAGGACACATCGGGCCTTTTATTTTAGGAATGAATGCTGATCCATGTTTGTCTTATTGTGAAGCCACTGCCATGGATTGTTACTACAGCCCGGCCACGCAAGGCAGAGAGCTCCAGAGTTCTCCTTTTAGGGCATTCCAGCCCAGTGATAAGTTTAGTCCTGCTTTCCTGGCCAGCAAAGGACAAGGCTTTGGAGACAAGTCCAGGGGCTCCTTCCAACAGGAGTGCCAGTCTTTGGATGGCAACACCAGCGAGCAACAGCAGCAACAGGGTTCCTTCACTAAGTACCAGTCTCACCACAGTCAGCCACAACAGCAGTCTCATATCTACATGCAGAATAGTTCCTGCAAATCTCCTACAGACAGCCTGAAGCTGCAAGACAGTCCTGGAGATCCCCTTATTTCTTGCTACGGTAAGAGACCAACTTATCCTTGCATAATTTCCAGCGAGCTAGCAAGCTAGAGAGAAAAGAAAATAATAATAATGATAGATAGATAGATAGATAGATAGATAGATAGATAGATAGATAGATAGATAGATAGTGTTATATAAAGCTGTAATAGAAGACAGGTTTATGTAATGCAAAGAGCAGTTCTACCTCCTGCAAGTATCCGTATCTGCTTTATTACAAAAATCAGAAATGTCAGATATTGAAGCCAGGTTTACATTTCCATAGTTCTTACTCTATTTTCAGCTGAACCATATCATTCTAGTAAACTCCTTAAATGAATTTTACAATTCAGCTTGAATTCAGCTCTGAAGCTCCGAAATTCTGCTGTAATCCTGACAAAGGTAGAGGAGAAATAACTGAAATGCATCGGATAATCAAAAAAAATTTTAAAATATGGGGGGTGGTAGTTTGGGGGCATCAGGGGTTGTAATAATGAAGTCTATAGACCTACGTCTGTTCGATTTAATGTTAAAATATAAAAGGCGCATATATAGTGCGGCTCCCGGTTATGATGTGATTGTAATTACCAGTGTTGATGGTCGTTCTGGAGACTCATTTTTATTTTTAGATATTATTTATTCAGTCTAATAATATCAGTTTAATCCCTTGTGAACTTTTAATTTGCCCAAGTTACCTCGGGTACTAATTTTACACCAGCTTTCATTTAACGGCCCTTTTATCCTGGATTAGACACATTTACAGAGTCCCTTATTGTGTCCTTAAAATTAATGAGGATTAAATGTAATTCAAGAAGCAGAACCCTGTAGAGTGTTTGTACTGGACGAGGCTTGTGTCTTATTTACAAAGGTCACTGTGCTGCAAAGGGGGTTTATGGGTCTATCAGGAAAGTGACTGACGGGCAGTTGGTGGGCATTAGTTTAATAGGACCCTGTGTAATCAAGTCGCTACAATGTTGCAAATGTGATTAGCTGCCCAATTGAACAGTAGGATGAGTCGTTAGACCATAGACCATGATTTATTGGTATACACTGAACAATTAATTCTCCGACTACACCGTCGACAAGCTCTAAAACTCCAATGTATACATACTTTGTAGGAATATATATGTACACATATAGGGTATATATATACACACACACACACACACACACACACACACATATATATATATATATATATACACACACACATACATATATACATGTGTGTGGGTATATATTGGCTATATATATATATATATATATATATATATATATATATATATATATATATAGGTTTTCCCAATTTACCAGCCCTTGCCAAACTAGAATTCCCTACATTTCCTAAACTTCACTTCTAAATGTCAAACTTTGTCATCACACCTGTCAATATAATCCACCCAAAGCAGGTAAAAGGACATCACTACATATAGCGTGCAGTGAATCTTACAGATCAGTGATCTCCCACCCAAGGTTCCTCGGCTATTGCGAAATCACTATTCTCATCTTGCCTTGACAGTTATAGTTTCGCAACAGCTGGAGAGTCACAAGTAGCAGATCACTAATGCATATCAATAAAAAAATATAAATTGTACATATAAAAGGTTTATGTCTAAAACGCATTCCTTGTTCATCAGTCAGATCTACTATTCTACTGCTGTCTAGCGCTAACGCTAAAACGGTGTTTGCATTACTGCTGGCCTAGGGAGGTATATAGACAAGCTCTACTCTTGCCTTCGGGGTCAGTAAAACTATTTTAGTAGCCATAAACTTGAAAGGAGCAACATAATTTATAGGACAATGGTGTGAATTGTAGATTCCTTGCCGGCGCTATTGAGCATGTGTTTTAGCGCTGTGTGCTCTATGCAGCGCAATGATAATGCAAAATGATACGTTCACTGCAAAAATGCAAAAACCTATATGCAACATTATATAGATAGATAGATATGAGATAGATAGATGGAGTCAGTGGTAAACGTGAGGACATGGGTAAGAGGATCAATTTGCAATTGTATTGCAAAATGTCTCATTGTAATTACAGTATAATCGCACAAATGTTTGCAATCTGATTTCAGTCTGAAAAAAAGATTGTACTGACATCGGATGGAAATAAAACGTTATTTTAAATGATTTTATTCACATGTTCCTTTTTTTTAATAGGACAAATGGTCCTCGCAAATTTTTTTTTTTATTTTTTTGTTGTGATTTTTGGATGAAAATTACCCATTC
Organism: Eleutherodactylus coqui; assembly: GCF_035609145.1. Taxonomy (NCBI): domain Eukaryota; kingdom Metazoa; phylum Chordata; class Amphibia; order Anura; family Eleutherodactylidae; genus Eleutherodactylus; species Eleutherodactylus coqui. Next base: position 122,828,139 of record NC_089847.1, on the reverse strand, counting down.
AAGTCTATTGGTGCAATAAAAAAAACAGACTGTATTTGTTTGATGCGATTGTGACCCATTTTTATTGCACGTAACTATGGTAACCATGAAAAAAAGTGTACAGAACCTCTAGGTTCAGTTTTTGGTCAGTATTTTTCATTAGTATTTGTAAGCCAAAACCAGGAGTTGAGGAAACAGAGAAAGTATAATGGAAAGATTTGCATCTCTTTTGTATTTGCATACGCGCATAAAAATTGGATGCAAAATGGATGAAAATGGCACAAAAAAATCACAGAAACGCAATAAAATCGTGTGAAAATTGCATGAAAAATCGGTCTAATTTTTTATGGACTTGCAAGGAAAAGCCTGTGTGAACATACACTAAGAAACACTCATTTTGTGCGATTTAAAAGCGCCCATTTGTATCATTGTGCATTCAGATTTGCGCTATTAGCGCAATGTATCTCATATAATTCTTAAAGCACTAGACTTTTTATATCTAAAACTTTGCATTGGGATTCAGAGAAGTTAGGGGGGGTCAGAGGTGAAATCAATTGATAGCCCAGTGGACTCTTCCTCTTCTGGTCAAATATATGGCAATCAGGTAGAAGGTGCGGACAATGGAATTGTGTTGTGTCTGGTTGAAAATAAATGGCAGTGAGATTATTTATTGCTGCTTCACATGGATACAATTATGTTGATTTTATTTCAGCATTTCTTATCCATGAAGATACTGCAAATCATTATCTGCTCTCCTATGTGTTTCAGTGTCCTCCCAGCCTCCCCTGCGCTCATTAATAGGTCTCTAACTGACTCAGCCATAAAATAATCTCACATCATCCAAAAAGAGGGATGTAGCCTTAAATCTGTCCTTCAAAGACTCCGATTATTTATTGGGGCAAGAAAACTGCTTCCGATCTAACAAAGAAAAAAAATATATATATCCCTCTGGATTTGGATCAGACAGTTTTTATAAGGCTAAAATGTGCTCCAGTGCAGCAGAAAGCCTTCTATAGATTACAAAGAAGTCGGAGAAGACATTGACAGCTTCATGGGGAAAGTGTGCTGCAACACAGAGAGGAGATGTAACGAAAATAGAGGTTTATGACTGATTTAAAAAAATATTATATTTATTTTATTTTTCGTATTTTTATGATGGAGTTAATTTCTTGATAACGAACACATAATCCTACGGAACGAACAGCACCGCAAACAGCGCCGCTGATATAGTGTTACCCTATCCAGTGAACACAGAGAAAAAACAATCATTAAATTAATTGCACAAAACTTTTTTTTCTTATCATTTATACAAGTAATATAATAATGAACAATAATCTTGTAATTATTTCATGTCCGAAAGTCATTTTTCCCTTTTTTTTCGTGTATGACACGACTGATCACAAATGTTTTAGAACTTGGGATTTATAGTTATGTTATCATTCGTATGGGGGGGGGGGTTGTGTGGCTTTTTTGGCTTCTGAATTTTATGAGTGTTTTACAAGTGTTTTTTTTTTCTCATACATTTTCTACAAACTTGTTTCAAGTATACGGGAAAACGCCTGCAGAAAAGGCGACATTTAGGGACCTTTAACGTGTGCCGAATGTTTCGGGAAGACGTAAGTAAAGACTAAAGGTTTGGCAAGAAAAAACGCATATACGCATGTAGGTCATGGAGCAGAAACCCGCAGCAGCAGATTACGCTGCTTCTTTAGGTGCGTCTTGTGTGAAGGGTCCCATAGGGTATATTCACAAAAATGATACAGTTTTTGAACTAAAACAATTTGTCAGAAATCAGACAGAAATGTAAAACATTCGCTTGCGTGGATGCAGACACACAGGCATTTGTTTTACTCAACTACCGTAAATAGTCCAAGTAAAAAAAGTGACAGCATGGCCTATTCTTGTCCGATTTCCAGATGAAATCGTCCACTGCAGTTTGTGTACGCTCAAAAAAACCAGATTGCACTTCCATGCATAAATGCCATGAAGAATCAAGAAGTGTCTTTCTATACGTGCAAAGAAATTGGGGGTTAGACAAATGAAAATTGCGCTGAAAGAAATCACATAAACGCATGAAAACTGCAAAAGAAAAAAAAATCAGTCTGATTTCCCAGGACTAATAAAAGCCTGCGTGAATATACGTCGGAGCGCGCTGCTTTGGGGCTCAGTCAGACGGGCGGTTTTTACATGTGTTCATTCGTGCGTAAAAAAGACGCTCATTGCCACCTATATGTTGTATCTTTTGTAGGTGCGCATTGTATGCACATGTAAAAATCGGACATGTGACCGCTGCCATTGAAAAGCATTGGTTCTATATAGCTGCAGATCGCAAACACAGGTAATAACATACACACATAAAAACGCCCGTCTGACTGAGGCCTTTGGGAGAAGAAAAAAAACTGCAACTGACCTAAAGAATGCACTAAAAGTGAAGAAAAACTCCTAAAATGCCCTCTTTGTGGTGCGCTCATCAACAATAATTCTCACTTCTAATTAAAACAGGTTTAAAAAATGTTCTAATGGGAAAATGTTTTGTAAATCCAATTGTATGAGAGACGGAGTAGGAACAAATTGTAGTAAATGCTGGGGTTTCTCTCAGCTGGTCTGCAGAGTGATGCTGTATGGATATTCATAGTGTATTAGTAGTATGATTGTAGTAGGATAGTAGTCATATAGCAGTAGCAGTATAGTAGTGGGAGTATAACAGTAGTTGGCATAGTAGTAGTATTCTAGTAGTAATACAGCAGTAGCTATTGCAGTATAGTAGTAGTATAATAGTATTTGCCATAGTAGTAGTAATATAGTAGTGATTGCAGCAGTAGTAGTAGTGGTACTATAATAGCAGTTGTCGCAGTAGTAGTAATATAGTAGTAATTGCAGTAGCAGCAGTTGGAGTACTAATATAGTACTAGTAGTATAGTAGTAGTAGTTGCAATAGTAGTAATATGGTAGTTGTTACAGTAATAGTAATATAGTACTAGTAGTATAATAGTAGTAGTAGTAGTAGTAGCAATACAGTAGTAGTTACAGTAGTAGTAGTTGCAGTAGTAGTAGCAATATAGTAGTAGTTGCAGCAGTAGTATAGTAGTGGTAGTGTAATAGTAGTTGCCGTAGTAGCAGTATAGTAGTATTAATATATTAGTAGTTGCAGTAGTGGTATAGCAATAGAATAGTAGTGGTAGTGTAATAGTAGTAGCAGTAGAGTAGTAGGAATATAGTAGTAGTTGCAGTAGCAGTATAGCAATAGTATAGTAGTGGTAGTGTAATAGTAGTTGCCGTAGTAGCAGTATAGTAGTAGTAATATAGTAGTAGTTGCAGTAATAGCAGTTGCGGCAGTAGTAGTAATATAGTACTAGTAGTTGTGGCAGTAGTAGTAATATAGTACTAGTAGTAGTTGCAGTAGTAGCAGTGATAGTATAGTAATAGTATAGTAGTGGTAGTATGATAGTAGTTGCCGTAGTAGCAGTATAGTAGTAGTAATATAGTAGTAGTATAGTACTAGTAGTTGCGGCAGTAGTAGTAATATAGTACTAGTAGTAGTTGCAGTAGTAGCAGTGATAGTATAGTAATAGTATAGTAGTGGTAGTATGATAGTAGTTGCCGTAGTAGCAGTGATAGTATAGTAATAGTATAGTAGTGGTAGTATGATAGTAGTTGCCGTAGTAGCAGTATAGTAGTAGTTGCAGTAATAGCAGTTGTGGCAGTAGTAGCAGTAATATAGTACTAGTAGTAGTTGCAGTAGTATTTTAATACTTTCTTCCTATTGCACTGCTCAAAATGATCACCAACTCTTACTGAAGGCTTCTAATGGGAGCAATGACATCACCATGAGTGTCACTTTCCTATTTGGGGCCAATCATACAAAACTTCAGAAACCTGAATTAATATGTTAACAAATGCTCTCAGTTATCAAATAAGCCGTTGATATTGATCATATTATACTAGGGTCGTTTCAGACACGCTCATGGAAATACGTCCGTAATGCAGATCTGTGTTCTGGATGTGCTTCCGATGACATCACAACCGCACGCATCAGTATTTGCCTTCGTAGATTTTATTTTCTAGTGTGCAAATACTGATCCATATTTAACCCAAAAGAAAAGAATAGCAATACGGATGCAAATACGCAAAAAACAGGCCGTGCTGCGTCTAAAAAAAAACCATGAAAAACACGCCCATGTGAATAGATACATAGAGCTACAATAGCTTCATATTGCGTTTCACTAAAAATGAACCAAATACAGACCTGAAATACGCTTGTCTGAAGGCGGACTAGGAGTCGATGCATGGCGCGCAATGGCGGCGGGGGTCATTTCTTTTTGTGTTTTTACAAGTAAACGGATGGGACAAGTGATGAACAGCAGAACATCAATTTGCATCATTAGTTTTTTTTTCCAGTTTGATTTGAAAACTCGTTTCGGATCTGTTTTTCCCATTAACGTCAAAGGTGGCAGACTGAAGCCCTGATACCAACAGAGGCAATTATGTATCCCATAGAAATGAGTGGGATCGGAACAATTACACTATTTATATATGAGGAATTATGTATTAAATAAAATTTTACCAAAATTGTTAAAAATGTTTTTGCCGCCTCAGCATTATCAGGGGGTTGATGTAGCAGAGACATGTATTGTCACATCAGCTTGTCCCCTCTGTGCTGATGTCAATCACCCAACAAATCTAGATTTTTCCCATTTCTTTGCTGGGTATTGGAGCTGGACGGGATCTTCCATGTTTCAGGAACCCTTTCTTGATTCCCCATCTAACATGGATATTATATGTAGCATACGGTAATAGTCACGGGGGCCACTTTCGGACAAGCGGATTTTTCGCTCTGCATTAGGTCCATTTTGAGGGAACCATAATATAAATCTATAGGGATGATCATATGGCTGCATTCAAAAATGCTTTATTTTTGCATAATTGTTTCAGAATTTGTATTCTTTTCTACTGGGTGAAAACTAATCTGTATTTGCCCAATAGAAATTAATTAAAAATACAAGGCAAATACGGATTATTAATTGATGAGATACGGTTGGAATGTCTTTTGAAACACTTGCATAATACAGATTCGTATTATGGACGTGTTTTTATACACTCGTCTGAAATTACTGCATTTCCCCGAAAATAAGACAGTGTCTTATATTAATTTTTGTTCAAAAAGGTTTAACTTTTTTACATGTATAGCTGCCTGGACACTATTTAAATTGCCTTTTTTAATTAACTGTCAGCAGGGCTTAATTGTGGAGTAGGGCTTATATTTCAAGCATCCTCAAAAAGCCTGAAAAATCATTTTGCATCTTCAAAAATTCTGGAAAATCATGCTATGTCTTATTTTCAGGGTATGTCTTATTTCAGGGAAACAGGGTAGTCTTAACTATCCGGGGGGAGAACACCCCACCACCACCATCTTGCCTTCTTTGACGTAACATTCAGACAGGAGATTTTTAGCGAAAATGGATGATAGAGCAGTGAAAGGATCCAAGTCACAGTTTGCAGTAATCAAAAGACATATTGCCAAAAAAAACAAAAAACAAGTATGGAGCTAAGAGGAATTTTTTTTAGTAATTTTTGAAATGGAAAAATTAACCAATCTGACTATAAACCCAAATCAATTGCTAAAAACAATGTAAAATCATTCAGGGCTGGAAAATCCTAAATATTTCAATTGGCCGCATGTAATAATTTCTAGACCATATGCTTGTTAATTATCATCAAGATCTTCTTTATGATCTGCCGCAGCACATGAAATATCGTTGTGCCTGCGACCGCTATCTCGACAGAAGTAAGTGGGATCTATTAGCTTTGCTCTGCTCTGTCTTTACACTTTTTTATTAATTATACATTTTTGTATTACTTTTTGTTTCTTTTTGTTGCAGCCGGACTTTTTTTCTAATAAGATTTCTTTCATTCTATGTTTTTTTTAATTGCATATAGATTTTATTTTAGTTTTTTTTTTGTTTCGACACATTTCTACCCGTTGGAGATTCCATTCATTTCTGTTCAATGTAAACTAATATTAAGCTCCGAAGAACTAAAAACAAAACCCCAGATTGGACGGATCGGCCGCCCACCTTTAAGCTGATTTGAGACGAGCATATCATATTTTAGTTCCTCGTTGAGGCGACTGTAATACGAAGCTAATGTAGATCTACGGGGTTAATCACATGGCCGCATTATTTTATGGACATTTTTCAAAAACACAGCCTGCTTTATTTTTTGTGTTTTTATCTCCATGTTGTTTGTATTCTCTCCTTTTGGGCAGCTACAGATCACTGTTTGCCCATTGAAATGAATACAAATATGGATGGAAATACGGATGAAGAATTGCTGACATGGGGAAGTAACGTGTTTTGAAAGACTTGCGTAATACGGATTCATGTTAGGGACGTGTTTTTATACGCTCATCGGCCGTATCGTGAAAAAGCAAACTTACTACATTTCAGTTTGTGGTGATTTTTCGAAATGCAGCACGTTCTGGATTTTTCCTGGCATTTTTCCAACAGATTTCTCTATAGGACTTGAAAAATGACAGAAACAGAAGTTACAAGTATTTACTAATGTAGCAAAATAGAAAACGCCACCGAAAAGACTTTTACGAGCGCATAAAAACACTGAAAACTTTTGGTTAAAGCATCAGAAGCAGAATTTGTGCTGTTTTTGTATTTTAGACTGAGTTTGGTGTGGAGACAAAATAGGGGGAAACATATGAGCCCTTCCTTTGTGCGTTATGTTTCTTTTATGATCTTTGTGCTAAAAAGGGTGAACCAAAAGCTGGACCCACAAACCCACCAAATATTACATACAAAACTGGGGGATTTCAGCCTTGTACAGTCCAAAACCTGATAAAAAAAAAGTAATGCCATAACATACCGCAGTTCCCAGACATTCACGTGAGCATCCAAAAGGATACTGTTTTATTAAAAACGAGGGCTGTTTTTGGACCCGGAGCATTTAGAGGACCCAAGAGGTCGCCCAAGCCCCAAACACACACGTTTCTGGACTGATTGACTAATGAAGTTTGACATCAAACTGAGTCCCATAAAAGTGAATACTGCGTGTTGACAGATCCTATATATGTCCTATACATGGGGGTGTATACATATAGACAGTAGATAGTGCTATTTATGATGGATCCTATAAAACAAGTGCATTCTGATTACATTAATGAATACTGAGACAACCAAATGGCAAATAATGTATATAAAATGTAAACTAAGGGGGAAAAGTTGTTTTTGAATTTCTTCTAAAGTCGATTTTTACTTTAGATCTATTTTTTTAGTTATGGTAGAAAGTAAAGGAAGGGAATTCCTAATAAGTGATAGTAAAATTCGAAACGTTTGCAAATATTTTTTATTTCGCTTTACAAAGCTCGTACGCACGCCAGTCTTTTTGAAACTTTTTGGGTTTTGATCGTGGTGACATTAAAATGTAGACTAATGGTCTCCAACTCGGGGCTCTCCAGCTGTTGAGAAACCATAAGAGCCTGCGGCAATTGGGTCATGCTGAGAGTTGTAGTTTTGTAACATCTGGAGAGTCACAGGTTGGGGGGGGGGGGGCGCTATTTTATGTAACCTAGTACATTTCATTCTTTTAATTCATTCTGACAACTGATTCCACCACATCAAGTATTAATTACATCACCAAATATCATATTGCTTGCGTCATCTTTCGAAATATCACAGGAATCAGAGCAGTTCTTATAATATGTTGGATTTCATCAGTGACACGGACGACATTTTCTACAATGAGTTTTAAATACTTTTTTGTAATTATTTTAGAAGATTTATCTGGTACAAGAGGATCAAAGTGTCGCATTAATTTAGTGGGGTTTTTTTCATTCGTATTTTGTTATTTTTTCCATTATTTTTTTCTTTTTACCATAAAAATATCTAAAGAGAAAATGTTCCAGTTAGAGAAGGAAACTTCGCTAAACTTTCTTCTGCAAACATAAACTTTATGTTTCCACTTATCATACAATATAGGGCTATTTAAACATCAGTGTAGGAGGCTCCGACAAAGACTGCTCTATAAAACGTGGATGACATAGTGCAGCATGCTGCATGATTACATACAGAAAGATGCTGGAGGGCAAGATGGAAGCAGGATGGACCCAATAATAGTCAATGAGAGCCATTCGACACTGTCGTGGAATGGATCTGTTCTATGACGGGATTCCGTTTTCCTGCTACCATAATGGAGCAAAAAAAAAAAAACAGCAACCCAAATGCAGATATAAACAGAGCGGAAGAGACATAAAGTTTATTAATCTATCTATCTATTAGTATATTATCTGTCTATCTCATATCTGTCTGTATCTATCTATCTATCTATCTATTAATATATTATCTGTCTATCCATCTATCTATCTATCTATTAATATATTATCTGTGTATCCATCTATCTATCTATTAATATATTATCTGTCTATCTATCTCATATCTGTCTATATACTATCTATCTCATATCTATCTATCTATCTATCTATCTATCTATCTATCTATCTATCTCATATCTGTCTATATACTATCTATCTCATATCTATCTATCTATCTATCTCATATCTATCTATCTATCTATCTATCTATCTATCTATCTATCTATCTATCTATCTATCTATCTATCTATCTATCCATCCATCCATCCATCTATCCTATAGTGATAATAGTGTGTGAAATATACTATATGCTATAAACATCACAAATATTAAAAATAAGCCAATAACTAAAAATGATGCGCAGTATTATCATAACATGTATCATCATTTCCCTAATACGTAAACATTTTTATGCAATTGTCAAAATAATACAATAATAATATTATACAATACTTGAAACTTGCATTTCTGCCATTAAACCCTGCCCTTATCTTTCAGGACCCGATACATTTCCACCCTATTAGTTTGCGCTCCCTTTTTCAGCTCGCCTATAATTCCCGGTTATTATTGATGATAAGTAACGTCGCCGTTCCCAGTGCGGATCATTGCAGCCTTTACTGCATCACTGTAATTGTAATTGTTTGCATCAAACAGAAGGATTTGAAGATCATAAACTTTAATCTCACAACTTTTTACTTCGTGAACCACCTGCACTCATTCACTATCCCAAACCCTGCGTACATCTGTATGTGACTACTAGCAGGAGATATGTATTCCATATGCGCTCACACAAGGTATACATAAAGACGAGATTAGGAACTGTATCGCTCATGCACAATTCAACCCGACCGTATTGTGAGCCATAATGTAAATTTGAGTAAGACCGTTCACCCCCTCGAGGTCTGGGAGCATATTGAACCCAGCAGGGCAAACAATTTAAATAGTAGAAAGAATCTAGTCAGCACAACACAGAGGCGCAGCAAAAGTTTCAGGAGAGTCACACCGAAGCTACTTCAGGGACGAGGAAAAAAAAACATTAACAAAAAACTGAAAATAAGAGGAAAAGTCTCTGTAACTATCACAAATTTTGTAAAAATGAAAATGACAGTGCGGGGGGGGGGGGGGGGAGATAACAAAGAAAGTATTTTTCTCAGTGAAACAATATAGGATTTTCACTCGCAGGAAAAACACGCATAAAAATTACGCGTGCGGCAATGTGATGCAATGTTTTGGGTTTTTTTTGCACAAAATCCATTGCAAATACAGCGAAAATCGCACCTTTACAAGCGTGACATTGATCCAAGTTTTACGGACCCGTATTGCACTTGCCTATATGAATACACCTTAGGGACCTTTCACACAAGACGGAATTGTCCGCAGGACGCAGCGCTGTTGCAGATTTTGGTACCTTCTTAACTGTGAAATATGTTTTACGGAACGTCTTGCTGATTTTTTTTATGCAGGCTTTGATTTTGGAATTACATCTCCTGGATGTTAGAAATCTGCAGCAACAAGACGCCCTTCATTTTGTAGCAGAAAGCTTTTCGGGAGCAGAATTTAATCTTGTGTTTTCGAAGTAAAGACGCTCGGATTTTAGCAGGTGCAGAAATCAGGCCCCATAGGAATAACATTGTGGCGCAGAAACACCCATATGGACTAATTCCGTCCCATGTGAAAGGTCCCTAAAAGTGCCTGGAAAAGTGGGCAAGGCTTGCTGCTTAGCCAGGGGGAAGAAATATTTAGAGATACCCTTTAAAAGTTGCAACATTGAATACATTTGATGCATTTTTGTTGCATTTGTCATGGGGGGTGAGCAATGGAAATACTGGAACTGCCAGAACCAACACATAATGGAGCTGTGCCAGACAGGCCCTATGGACCATAATGGAGTCTATCCAGCTTCTGGCATTCAAATTGGCATTTCCCCACACAAAACTGTGCAGCATTCTGCGCTATTTCATCCAAACTTTTATGCCAAGTCTGTGCCGATCGGAGCTTCTGATGTAAATGTGAAAGAAGCCTTAGGCTGGGTTCACACGGGGCGGATTTGCCGCGGAAATTCCGTGCGGAATTTCGCTGTGGCAAATCCGCATGCGCCCGCTAATCCCTGGATTAGCCAGCCATGTGGACGAGATTTCTCAGAAATCTCATCCTCACGGGGCGGCAAATCCGCAGCAGCTAAGCCGGTAGAAGCCGCCGCTGTGGCGCTGATTTGCCGACCGCAGCATGTTCATTTTTTTCCCCCGGTGCGGCCGCACTCTCCTCTATGGGAGCGCCAGCCGCAGCAGAAGAGCGAGCGTCCGGGCCGCTTTAAAACCGCCACGGGTTTTGAAGCAGCGGTTCTCCCGGTGGAAATCTCGCGGTTTTTCGCTGCGACCAATCCGCCCCATGAGAACCCAGCCTTAGGGTTCACTCATAACTGATTTGCTGCAGATTGTGGTGCAGGTCTGCAGCTGATTTCACCCCCTGCAGCAAAATCTGCAGCAAATCAGCTACGTCTGAACGCACCCTTACACTGGAAAAGAGGAGAAAAAAGTTACTAGAAGAGCGGCATCCTAAATTGCATCATATCACATGTGTGAATCATATCTCGTTACACTGTATCATACGTACATTCCATAGTATGTTTTGTTGTAGCAAACAAATGTACACATGATGATACTTTGTAACGTAACATGTTTAATATACAAATATCGAGTTACATTGTAAATTCTACATAAAGTACTGGATACATATAATATACATGACAGCGGGAAATGTCCGTAGGCAGTTGTGTAAATAATATTTGTATAAACATGGCATTCCGATGTCAGAAGCTCATGATTATGTAGAGATGAGTGGCATTACATAGGCGCTACTTATCTCTTCCTGTCACAAATCACTTTTGTAAGAAATTCCTTCTCCTGTGCCAGCCAATGATTAAGTGACATACAGTATAGTGTTCCCGTTGTCTTAAAAAAAAAAGGTTTTCTGTCTCTGGTGTGTGTATTATACAGTTTTGTACCAGCAGCCTCAGAACATCAAAATATACACTTCAGCTGCTATATTAGCTGCTGCAGAACACCATAGTGCACACCTCAGCTGCTGCAGAACATCATACTATACACCTCATCTGCTGCAGATCACACTACACACTTCAGGTGCTGCAGAACACCGTAGTGCACACTTCAGGTCAGGGGCGTAACTAAAGGCTCAGGGGCCCTGATGCAAAAGGTGAGCTGCCCCCCCCCCCCCCTCTATCTGTACCTGTACCTATACCTAAACCATGCTGCACAGAGACTTGAAGCTTCTGGGCCCCAATGCAAAACCTGTAACAGGGCCCCCAACTTTAATGCTTTATTCATAGTACTGGGCTCCCTATATGGAGAGGAGAGGCCTTATGGGCCCCCTAAGGCTCCTGGGCCCGGGTGCAACCGCATCCCCTGCACCCTTTATAGTTACGCCCCTGCCTCAGGTGCTGCAGAACATCATACTATACACCTCATCTGCTGCAGATCATAATACACACTTCAGCTGCTGCAGAACACTGTAGTGCATACCTTAGCTGCTGCAGAACATCATACTACACACCTCACCTGCTGCACATCATACTACATACAACGGCTGCTACTGAACATCATAATGCTAACCTCAACTGCAGAAGAACATCACACTACATACCACTGCAGATCACAGTACATACCTCAGCTGCTGCAGATCACAGTACATACCTCAGCTTCTGCAGAACATCATACTGTATACCTCAGCCGCTGTAGAAAATCACATTACACACCTCAGCTGCTGCAGAACATCATAATAAACACCTCAGCTGCTGCAGAACATCATACTGTATGCCTCAGCCACTGAAGATAATCCCCTTACACACCTCAGCTGCTGCAGAACATCCTACTGCACAACTAATCCATTGCAAAAAATTATACTACACACCTCAGCTGCTGCAGAACATCATTCTACACAACTCAGCCACTACAGAAAATCATACTGCACATCTTAGCTGCTGCAAAACATCATAGAACACACCCAAGCTCCTGGAGAATAACATATTGCACAACTTAACTGCTACAGAACATCATAATATACCACCTCAGCTGCTGCAGAACATCATATTACACACCTCTGCCTCTGCAGATCATACTACACACCTCAGCTGCTGCAGAACATCATGCTACACATCTCAGCTACTGTACGACATCACACCACACACTTAAAGCTGCTATAGATCATACTACATATCTCGGCTTCTGCAGAACATCATAGTGCATGCCCCAGCTGCTGCAAAACATCATACTACACACCTCAGCCGCTACGGGACATCATAATGCACATCTCAGCTGCTGCAGAACATCGCAGCACACACCTAAGCTGCTGCAGAATAACATAATGCACAACTTAATTGCTGCAGAACATCATAATTATACACCTCAGCTGTTGCAGAACATCATGAGGCTCTATTTACATGGGTGAGAACAATGCATAGATATATGCTATAATGAAACATACAGATGCAGCTCAGCGGAGTTTGTCGTATAATCTGCGGTCTTACATACAACTGCAGGGACAACAATTATCGCAGCTCCCAAACCTAAAGGAAACACTAGAGCTCCGCGACACTGATATAGAAGCTACGTGCGCTGCTTACATCACACGCCTCGACTAAGTGAATTATTATGGTGACCATAAGCAGTGAGACGTCATCCCTCCCAATCCTACAGCATCATTCATAAATAATCGCGTTTACGGTTAAATAATGGGCGCATAAAAAAATCCCATGGAGCGCGGCATACACGGAGGAATAGCTGTCTCTCCACTACCTCCACCTTCTCCAGATTTGGCAGTCATTCTCAGCCCCTGGGCCTTCAAGGGGTTATCTGATTTAGACAACCCCTTTCATATTTTCTGTTAGGGCATATGGATCTAATATAGGAGGGGGCCTAATGGGTTCCTCCCTATATTAGCCAAAATAGAGAGCTGCTGCAAAGGGCACCACTTCATCAGATAGATAGATAGATAGATAGATAGATAGATAGATAGATAGATAGATAGATAGATAGATAGATAGATAGATAGATAGATAGATAGATAGATAGATAGATAGATAGATATGAGATAGATAGATAGATAGATATGAGATAGATACATGGATAGATATGAGATAGATAGATATGAGATAGATAGATAGATAGATAGATAGATAGATAGATAGATAGATATGAGATGGATAGATAGATAGATATGAGATGGATACATAGATAGATAGATAGATAGATAGATAGATAGATAGATAGATAGATATGAGATAGATAGATAGATATGAGATGGATAGATAGATAGATAGATATGAGATGGATAGATAGATATGAGATGGATAGATAGATAGATAGATAGATAGATATGAGATAGATAGATAGATAGATAGATAGATAGATAGATAGATAGATAGATAGATTGGAGATAGATAGATATGAGATGGATAGATAGATAGATAGATATGAGATAGATAGATAGATAGATAGATATGGGATAGATAGATAGATAGATAGATAGATAGATAGATAGATAAATAGATAGATAGATAGATAGATAGATAGATAGATAGGAGATAGATAGATATGAGATGGATAGATAGATAGATAGATAGATAGATAGATATGAGATGGATAGATAGATATGAGATGGATAGATAGATATGAGATAGATGGATATATAGATAGATATGGGATAGATAGATAGATAGATAGATAGATAGATAGATAGATAGATAGGAGATAGATAGATAGATATGAGATAGATGGATAGATATGAGATAGATGGATAGATAGATAGATAGATAGGAGATAGATGGATAGATAGATAGATAGATAGATAGATAGATAGATAGATATGAGATAGATGGATAGATAGATATGAGAGATAGATAGATAGATATGGGATAGATAGATAGATAGATAGATAGATAGGAGCTAGATAGATAGGAGATGGATAGATAGATAGATAGATAGATATGAGATAGATAGATATGAGATAGATAGATAGATAGATAGATGTGAGATATATAGATAGATAGATAGATAGATAGATATGGGATAGATAGATAGATATGAGATGGATACATAGATAGATAGATAGATATGAGATAGATAGATAGATAGATATGAGATGGATAGATATAAGATAGATAGATAGATAGATAGATAGATAGATAGATAGATAGATATGAGATAGATAGATAGATATGAGATGGATAGATATAAGATAGATAGATAGATAGATATGAGATGGATAGATAGATATGAGATAGATAGATAGATATGAGATAGATAGATAGATAGATAGATAGATAGATAGATAGATAGATAGATAGATAGATAGATAGATATGAGATAGATAGATATGAGATAGATAGATAGATAGATAGATAGATAGATATGAGATAGATAGATAGATAGATAGATAGATAGATAGATAGATAGATAGATAGATAGATAGATATGAGATGGATAGATATAAGATAGATAGATAGATATGAGATGGATAGATAGATATGAGATAGATAGATAGATAGATAGATATGAGATAGATAGATATGAGATAGATAGATATGAGATAGATAGATAGATAGATAGATAGATAGATAGATAGATATGAGATAGATAGATAGATAGATAGATAGATAGATAGATAGATATGAGATGGATAGACACCTGCCTCTCAGCCTCTGGAGATTATTTCAAAGAGTTGACAATGTTTTCTTTCCCTTTATGAGAATGTAAATCCCTGGTATTGAGTTGGCACAATATTATGGCCTCCATAGGATTGAGCTTGTTTTCAGAGAGGTGTCATGTACACGCAGGGAAGGTATATATATATATATCTTGTTACCACTACCAGCGTCTGCTGTAATTTCTCTTACCCCTTCTGGTTTGGCGTGAAGCCTGATGCAATCTGGTTACCCGCAATCTGTTTTTATTAGGGGGTGATCTGGTTTGGATATAGAGTTTCCCTAACTCAATAGCCTCCCTGCTCCTCCTGATCCCTCTGATGGCCTCGTGCTTTTAAGACATTTTTTTAAAAAACTGATTCCGGCTGTTCTTTCCTGTTAAGAAAGAAAATAAAAAATAACATTTTCTTAAGTTTTAATAACAGGAAATTCCTGTTTATATAGTAAAAAGTAAAATCTACAGAATATTACAGGAGTGCGAATGATGATCAATAAGCCGACCGCTACCAGAAGGGAAAAATCAGAGGAATTCTAGATATTAAATAACTGCAGAAGAACGATAATAACTCGAAATGAACAATAACGATGAACAGAAGTCAATGCCAATTTATTTTAATGATATAATTCTAAAAATTACTGAAAAATAAAAGTACAAATCAGGTAATAACCAAAAAAAATAATGATATGAGAGACAACATTAAAGGAGATGTCCCGAGGCAGCAAGTGGGGTTATACACTTCTGTATGGCCATAATAATGCACTTTGTAATATACATTGTGCATTAATTATGAGCCATACAGAAGTTATAAAAAGTTTTTTACTTACCTGCTCCGTTGCTGGCGTCCTCGTCTCCATGGTGCCGACTAATTTTTGGCCTCCGATGGCCAAGTCACCGGACCGCCGGGATTCAGGTAAGCGCTGTGCGGGTGGTTTTTTTAACCCCTGCATCGGGGTTGTCTCGCGCCGAACGGGGGGGGGGTTTAAAAAAAAAAAAACCCGTTTCGGCGCGGGACATCTCCTTTAACACTGCAATGAAATAACATAAAATCTAAGAATCAAACAATAAAGTAATATAATTAGCAATGATAATAATCATACAGCTATAATCCTCTATAATTAACTGCTTCAAGACCAAACCTGTTGGAGCCTTAACCCTTTCAGGAGCAAGAGTCATTGATACTCCTTTGTCCAGGTCACATTCAGTATTTCTGGTATTCCCACGTTTAAAATATAATAGTTTTTTTATTTTTCAGATAACATATCTATATGAGGGCTTTTGTGGGATGACCTATATTTTTCCATGCTACCCCGTTTCCCTGAAAATAAGACATAGCATGATTTTCCAGAATTTTTGAGGATGCAAAATGATTTTTCAGGATTTTTGAGGATGCTTGAAATATAAGCCCTACTCCAAAATTAAGCCCTGCTAACAGTTCATGTAAAAAGTCAATTTAAATAGTGTCCAGGCAGCTATACATGTAAAAAAGTTAAACCTTTTTGAACAAAAATTAATATAAGACACTGTCTTATTTTCGGGGAAACACGGTACCATTGAATGTACCACAGATTGTATTGAAAGACTTTCAAAAATTTCTTAGTGGGGTGAAGTGAGGAAAAGACCACAACTGCACCATTTTGAGGGGGGGTTATGTTTACGGGATTCATGGTGCAGTAGAAATGACATGTCGTCTTTATTCTGTGGGTCTGTACAAATTCAGCAATACCAAATTGATGTCGTTTTTTTATATGGAAATACTTAAAAAAAAAAAAGAAAGCCCCCTATAAATTTAAGATTGTGAGTTGCTAGGGCTGTCTGAGGGCTCCTTTCTTGCAGGATGACCCGTAGTTTGTAATGGGACCATTTTGGGGAACGTAAGACTTTTTGATTGCTTTTTATTCACTTTATTCTTGAAGTGAAGTGAACAAAAAAGCGCAACTCTGCCATTGTATATTTTTCCTCTGGCAGAGCTAATCATGCAGGATTAATAACATGATATTTTACTAAATTGGACCATTACAGATGTAGCTATACAGGGTTTTTTAATTTTTATTTGTTTTGGATGCAAAAACGTGGTAAAGGTTTTTTGTTTTTTACTTTTTAAAATTTGTTATTTTTACAATTACAGAAATCTTTATTTTACATTTATTTTACTTATCTTGACTTTTTTATTAGTCCCCATAGGGGATTTGAACTTGTGATTGTCTAACTGCTTACACAGTATAATGCAATACTATAATATTGCATTATACTGTATTTTAACAGCCTGCTTATTAAAGACATGCCACAGGTACGTTTAATAGACAAATGATCATGGCAGCACAGGGGACCCAGGCCGCCATGACACCCAGATGGCACCCCTGCGATCTTTTTACTGCCGGACTGTTTGAAACATTTGAATCCCAATCCGAACATTTAAATGCTGCTGTCAGAAGTGACAGCAGCACTTACAGGGTTAACAGATCTGAATGGTAATCTATATGATTACAGCTGTTGCCGGCAGATGTCGATACCCGCCATGTATGAAGCAGGTTTGGCTCCCGAGCACACTCCATACACAGCAGAGACTGTGGACGACTATACAAATGCTAACTGCATGGGGTATGTGTAGTCAGGATGCATACAGTCATAGGTGTAACAGGAAGGGGTTAATCATCTGGCCAAGTATTGGAAATCTGGCATATGTCACTTTAATGGAGACTCACTCTGTAAAGGTCTTACACATCCAGGTAATCCTGACACTGTTTTTTCGTCACGTATTGTACTTTATTTAGGTGGCAAAAGTAGATCGATACAATCTGCGTATATTTATGAAAAACACCAAAATTGAAAAAATGTTTTGCAATTTCAGTTTTTTTTCCTTTTTTCAACTTCTGTATGACAAAAATGTTCACACCTGTTGTACTGATTTCTCATCAGATACATATTTCCACTTGTTTACTTTATTCTGGAAGCACATTTCAAAAATAGTTTGAGTTTTTGAGAAATTTATGAGACTTACTAATTTAATATGAATTTTTAAATGTCGACGTGTATCGCTTTTAATTTTCATTTATATATCATTTGTATATATGTGGTATTGATGACTAACTGATGCAATACCCAATTTATGTAAAAAATTATTGTAAGGGTACGTTGACATGTAGCAGAATCGCTGGGGAGTTTACGCATTACACCACAGGGACGGATTTTGACACAGATTCCAACATTTATCTGCAACAGACTTCACTCCTACATCACTCTCACCCATGTATGGTAGATACAGCCTTATAGGGCTATATACTACTACATGTATCTATCTATCTATCTATCTATCTATCTATCTATCTATCTATCTATCTATCTATCCCATATCTATCTATCTATCTCATATCTATCTATCTATCTATCTCATATCTATCTATCTATCTCATATCTATCTATCTATCTCATATCTATCTATCTATCTCCTATCTATCTCATATCTATCTATCATCTATCTATCTATCTATCTCATATCTATCTATCTATCTATCTCATATCTATCTATCTATCTCTTATCTATCTATCTATCTATCTCCTATCTATCTATCTATCTCATATCTATCTATCTATCTATCCCATATCTATCTATCTTATATCTATTATCTATCTATCTATCTAATATCTATCTATCTATCACATATCTATCTATCACATATCTATCTATCTCATATCTATCTATCTATCTATCTATCTATCTATCTATCTATCTACCTCATATCTATCTATCTATCTCATATCTATCTATATATCTATCTCATATCTATCTATCTATCTATCTCTTATCTATCTATCTATCTATCTATCTATCTATCTCCTATCTATCTATCTATCTATCTATCTCATATCTATCTATCTATCTATCTATCCCATATCTATCTATCTTATATCTATTATCTATCTATCTAATATCTATCTATCACATATCTATCTATCACATATCTATCTATCACATATCTATCTATCTCATATCTATCTATCTATCTATCTACCTCATATCTATCTATCTATCTATCTATCTATCTCATATCTATCTATCTATCTATCTATCTATCTCATATCTATCTATCTATCTATCTATCTATCTATCTATCTATCTATCTATCTCTTATCTATCTATCTCCTGTCTATCTATCTATCTATCTATCTCATATCTATCTATCTATCTATCCCATATCTATCTATCTTATATCTATTATCTATCTATCTAATATCTATCTATCACATATCTATCTATCACATATCTATCTATCACATATCTATCTATCTCATATCTATCTATCTATCTACCTCATATCTATCTATCTATCTCATATCTATCTATCTATCTATCTATCCATCCATCCATCCATCCATCTATCTATCTATCTATCTATCTATCTATCTATCTATCTATCTATCTCATATCTATCTATCTATCTATCTATCTGTCTCATATCTATCTATCTATCTATCTATCTATCTATCTATCTATCTATCTATCTATCTATCTATCTATCTATGTTTCTCCTCCCATACCATTCAGATTTCATTTTAGCGGTTGTGATACTACAAGTCCCAGCTGGCCCTGGCAGTACACCATACTGTGCTATAGCGGCACACGCTTCTTTAGCTTGTATTACTTCTGCAGCCGTCATTCTGTCTTCATGGTATAAAGTTCCAGATCTTTCGGAGCTGAACCTTTTTACACAGGAAATCTATCACATATCTATCTATCTCATATCTATCTATCTATCTATCTATCTATCTATCTATCTATCTATCTATCTATCCATCCATCCATCTATCTATCTATCTATCTATCTATCTATCTATCTATCTCATATCTATCTATCTATCTATCTATCTGTCTCATATCTATCTATCTATCTATCTATCTATCTATCTATCTATCTATCTATCTATGTTTCTCCTCCCATACCATTCAGATTTCATTTTAGCGGTTGTGATACTACAAGTCCCAGCTGGCCCTGGCAGTACACCATACTGTGCTATAGCGGCACACGCTTCTTTAGCTTGTATTACTTCTGCAGCCGTCATTCTGTCTTCATGGTATAAAGTTCCAGATCTTTCGGAGCTGAACCTTTTTACACAGGAAATAATCCCTGCAGGGCGCTCGCGCTCACACAGACTTTACTCCAAAGCCATTATACTCGGTTTACAACATAATATCCGCTGATACAATTCACATATTTAAACAGATGGAAAACCTGTTATTACCGCAAATGGGGCAGAACATCCACATCGCCTGCTGAAGGATTTCGGAAAACATTAGCACTTAGGGTTAAATGGGTCTTTACCGTAAAAAGAAATACTTTATTGGCGTCTAAACATTTCCGGATTATCAAGCATCCCGGATGATCAAGCAGATAGAAGGACGTAACATTACACAATGCCCTATAAGTAATAGTATGACATTGTAAAAACAATCCCATGCAGTTCCAATAGTAAAATGCTTGAAAAACCCATCAAATCGTACGTCATGCGAATGCGACTCATTTTTTACACTTCATTGGAATATAATGGGCGGTTCTTAAAGCAGAATTGCACATAAAAAAGACATGCTGCGATTTTCCGATTTCGGACTATCGACCAAAGCGTGGACAGAATGGTTCCATAGCAAGTCTATGAATCTGTACACTGTTCCCTTGTCTCTCCACGGAGAGCCGAACAGAAGAGAGGGGGCACAACACTCATGTGAGCACTTCTGCCCCTTCACTATCATCATTAATGGGGGTTTCAGTACTGCACCCCACAGATAATAAAATGATCTGCAACTTTTTAATAAACTTTGTATTTTGATTCTTTACCATTTCCAAGATCTCTGCTTGCTGTCAGTGGTTAGAAAGATTATTTTTTTTACATACAGGAGCTGAAAACATGTATACAGTATTTAACTGAAGTATTACGCTTGGACAATTCCCCCTGAGCTAAACAATCTGGATTGGTAACTGATATATTTTATCTACACTGATACATTGTAACAAGAGAGATGCTGATGTATTTTAAGGGTTAAAAGGGATGTATCATGTGAAAATTGCATGTTGTATAATTAAGTTTTTAAGTTGAACTCTTTTTTTCAGTTTTTGGTGATTTTTTTTAGTTTTCTATGTAAAGATGTATATTTAAAGGAAAAAAGTCCTTAAATCCTGCAGATTTCACACCAACCACAAAGCCTAATAATATTCTGACACTTCCTGTTCTGTAGAGAATATTTTTCAGGAATTATCTCATTATCATCGCAGGCAAGAACACAACAAAAGGTGCCACCTATATATAGATAACATAGGATCCACCATTCACAATAGGAGATGAACACATCTTACCTCCTCCCCTTCCCTGCACACTAAGCCTAATAAGAGCCTGACATGTTGTATACTGTAAAGACAATTTCTCAGCAGTCATGTCATTATCATTACAGGCAGAAATACAATAAAAAGTGACACCTAAATATAGACAATATATATAGATAATCCATGATTCACAATAGGTAATAGTCACATCTGACCTCCTACTCCGCCCTGCACATTAACCACTAAGCCTTTGAATAGTTTGACTTTTCCTGTTCTGTAGAGAAAACTTTTCAAGAGTGAAATCATTATCATCACAGGCAGCATTACAACGAAAGGTAACAACTATTTATAGATAACCTAGGTTCCATTTTTCACAATAGTTGATGTCACAACTCACCTCTTCCTCTTCCCTGCAGAGGTTACTGAGCAAACCCTTAACACTGTTGCATAAATGTCAATTACTCCTTTCCTGTCCAGTGTGTTTGTGGCCCACGAGGCTGCCGTACAAAACAAGTGTCAAATTATTATCAGGCTTAATGGCCAGAGTGAAAACTGCAAGATATCAGGATTGTTTTCACATATACATAGTGACATGGGAATGAAAAAAAATCACCAGAAATGTAAAAAAAAGTTTTACATAAAAAGTTGATTTAACCAATAGGCTATTTTCTGAAGAAACATTGAAGCACATTTACTTAAACTGGTGGTTCATACGCCGGTCTAAGTTCACTATGCAGCAGTGTTCCTGCTTGCACCTTTTAATACCTTTGTTCCATCTAGCAGCGACTCCACGTATCAGATGGAAACCCATGTTAGTATAGGTTTCTGCTATAATATACCGCTGTTTCTGGCATATAGTAAATGTGATGGGCAGTGCGCAAGAAGGCCATCTTGCTAGACCCCTCCCACTTTTTGAAAACGTATCGGGTCCTGACGTAAAATCTCCAAAAGTCACAATTTTGGCATGTGCTATATAAACTATAATACATATACCCCATTCCCTTTAAGTGGATGAAAAAGAAGGAAACTCTCAGTCACTGCATGTAAGAAGGTTTCCTTTCACTGACAGCAAGTACAGATTTTGAAAACTATGGGAAAGTGTAGCCCAAAGTATATTAGAAAGTTGCTTGCATTTTTGTTTATTCATATCATGATTTCCATTTATTCATATAAACCCCTTTAAGTGATTTTTTATGCATTTAATGTTTCTGTTGTGGCGGGGACAGGAGGGGGAGGTAACCGGGGACATGTTGTCTCTGCCGGATTTATTTTTATGGATGAGATCCCAATCTGAAAGACCTTAGTGTTTTTACCTGTGTCTGCTATAGAGCTCCTTGTACACCGACATTTGGCATAAACATGAGCATTTTTCGCTTCGGTTTGGACCTAAATAAGCGGCGCGTTGCTTTAGGATTAGTGTATTGCCATACTATATCTTAAAGGGCCAGTCAACTCTCAGACATTATGCAGTCTTAAAGATGGGCTATCAGTGCTATCATGATTTAACTACAACTCCAATTCCAAAAAAGTTGGGAGGCTGTGTAAAATGTAAATGTAAAGGAAAAAAGAATGCAATGATTTGGGAATCTCATCTAACCATATTTTATTCAAAATAGGACGTAGAGCAGATATCAGAAGGTGAAAGGGAGACGTTTTTCATTTCAATTTTAAAGAATGAACTAATTAAGAAATTGATGGCAGCAACAGATCTCAAAAAAGTTGGGAGAGGGGTAACAAAAGGCTCTAAAAGTAAGTGGTACTAATGAAAAGTCACTGGAGGGTCAATATTCTACTAAGTCACATGACTATGTATAAAAAGAGCATGTTAGAGAGGCAGAGTCTTTCAGCAGCAAAGATGGTCAGAGGTTCACCAACCTGTGAAAAACTGCATCTAAAACTATTTCAGAAAACTGTTTCTCAATGTAAAATTGTATAGACCTTGAATATCCCACCGTCATAACATCATCAGCCTGTATTTATCACTATCATCAAAAGATTTAGAGAATCTGGAGAAATTCATGTGCACAAGGGAGAAGGTTGACAGTCAATATTGGATGCTGAAGATCTACGGGCCCTCAGACGGCACTGCATTAAAAACAGGCATGATTCTGTAATGCAAATCACTGCATGGCTCAGGAATACTTCCAGAAATCATTGTCAGTAAATACATTTCATCATGCAATTCACAAATGCAAGTTAAGGGCTTATTCACATGGCCATGAAAATCGCGCAAAGGTTAGCAGTGCAAACAAATTGCGGCTAGCTGCGCAAAAAATCATGTGAATGGACGTTTTTCCACTATCAAGTCCCGAACTTAATTAATTGTGAAATTGCCCATTTACACAATTGGGAGCTGCGTGTTGCAGAAAAAAAGTACCGCTGCTTCGGGATGAGAGAGATGAAGGAAATCCCCGTGGGGCTTTACTTCATCACTGGGGACACCCTTCATCTCAGCAGGATGGAGGGATTCCTCTGCAGGGGAGAAGGAGGAATTCTCCCGTACAAGATCTCCAGTGAATTGAGTATGCAGACACAAATACTTGGCTCATCTGAGAGAACCCTTCTCTTCCCGCTGCGGGGAAATCCCTCCATCTCCAGAGCTGCACTCACTATTTTGCTGGTGGAGTCACTGGGTACGGATACATTACTTATCCTGTACTGATCCGGAGGTACATCCTGTAGATCTTTTATTATAAAAGTATGAAACATAACAATAAAAGCAAACTGTAACAATAGTAAATAATAATAATACAACCGTATACAGAGATAAGGCCCTTCACCCAGAGTCCATGGTCCACAAACAAAAGAAAACCCCATGTCTGGACTCCCCTCCCCCCTGCCGTACACTCGCACACACACTCAACACAATATACCTAAAAGAAGAGCATCCAGCTATCCAGAAACTAAAACTAAAGCTACAGGTCCAGCCGTACCGCACTGAAACATCATAAACAAACTTAGGCAATAACGTAAACATAACATATATATATACCAATAATTAACTAAATATGAAAATAAAGACCAAGCCAACCGGCATACAAAAATAACTAAAGAAATAGTTTTTCAAAAATTTTTTTTTTTTTTTTTTTTTTGGGTCCCCAGTGCAGCTCGGGGGCCATGCCTGCTCCATCAGTCCGTGCCCAGAGTTCTAAAGTTCAGGACGTGCCAAGCCACACCAGGGTTTTGTTTTTTTTTTAATATATATAAACTGTACAACACTCTGCCTGCCGCAGCCTGGGGGCCATGCCCGCTCCACCAGTCCGTGCCCAGAGTTCAATGTTCGGGACGTGCCAGGCTACGGCTCAAGGCGTGATACCACTCCCCCCCAACCCCCCACCCAACCTAACTACCACCCAGAACGTGAATATATACATATAAAACATACAATAACCAATATACATGACATACACGATATATATTAACATAACCCGAAAGCCTAAGGTCGGCTCACCTGCAGCCCTACTTCACTCCATTTTGCCCAAATCAAAACAAAAAGCTTTATGGTGCACTCACAGCCCGCCACCGGGATTGGAGGTGATAAGCCGGGCACAGACCTCACAATGTACTATCCCTTGCATTTTCTCCCTATTCTTTCCCTAATTTGCCCTAGACTGTCCTTAGTCTGCCCCTCAGTCTGACCCTTCATGGAAACCTGTCCCTGCCCTATCCCTCCTCTCTCCCTATCCTGTCCCTATTCTCTCCCTACTCTGCCCCTAGAAAATTAAGAAAAACAAACTGTCCCTAACGAAATACAAGCCCTCTCCATAGGAGAGAAGCTTTAGATGTGCCCAGCCTCTCATACTCCAAAGAACGCACCTTCACCAGGTCACCCAGGATGTTCCTACATACCGTATCCACGGGGAGGACTTTCAGCTCCGTCGAGATTAAACACCGTGCGCTCCAGATGTGGAACCTGACCACTAGGCTAACTAGAAATAAAGTGCAGCGGTCCCTGCCACCAAGGCCTCTGAACGCTCCATAAGCCCACTCCGCATAGGAGAGGTGTGCCAGCTGAGGCCAGCCTATGGAGACCCCTACCCGTTGGTATACCTCTGTATTAAAGGGGCACTGAAGCAGGAAATGCTCCATGCTTTCCAGCACGTCGCTGCACTCCTGACGGGGGCAACCCCTGTCAATCAGAGGCCTGCTCTTCAAGTTACCCCTTACATACAGTCTCCCGTGAAAGCAGCGCCAAGCCAAGTCCCAAAACTTCAAGGGGACCCGGGTTGAATTCAGTAAACGTAACCCTCCCTCCAGGTCCCGACTTGGGCAGTCCTTGAGCGCCAGGGGCTTCTGGAAATGGGTCAACAGGACTCTTTCGTCGAGGAGCCTCCTCGTCAGAGTCCTGATCTCCCACATCCCCAGACCCCACCGGCGTATCACCTTCAGAACCAAGGTAGCGTAAGCCGGGAGATGTCCGTGCTGCGTGCGAAGGTCCTTCACTCGCCCTCCTGTCTCCCATTCCTGGAAGAAGGGCCGAAACCATCCCCTGCAGGAGTAAACCCACGGAGGAGCCCTCTCTTGCCAGAGGTTGCCTATGTTGATCTTAAAAAAAGTGTTTACAAGAAACACCACGGGGTTGACCATAGACAACCCCCCTAGTCTCCTCGTGCGGTATGTAACATCTCTCCTGATCAGGTTCAACCTATTCCCCCACAACATTAGGAAGAACAGGTTGTAGACCCGAGTCCAGAGAGGTTCTGGCAAAATGCATACGCTGCCCAGGTAGATGAATAACGGGAGCAGGTATGTTTTGATCAGGCTAATTCTTTCCCGAAGGGTCAAAGACCAACCCTTCCACTGATTTACCTTGTGAGTTGCACCATCCAGCCTGTCCACCCAATTTTGCATGGGGTAATCCCCCTGGCCGAATTTGATGCCAAGTACTTTTGCTGAAGTTTGGGGCACCGGAAGGGTGTCCGGGAGATCAAACGTAGGATCCCCCCTTCCTAACCAGAGACTTTCACACTTATCCCAGTTGACCATAGACCCGGAAGCTTCCGAGTAGCGGTCCACCTCCGACACCACAAACTCCGCCTCCTCTCTCGAGGACACGAAGAGCGTGACATCATCGGCGTATGCCACTGCCCTCAGGGTAGCCTCCGGCACCGCCCGGTCCATCCCGACCCCTGCTATAGGTCCACAATCAACCCTCCTAAGGAAGGGATCTATCGCAAACGCATACAACAGGGGGCTTAGAGGACAGCCCTGACGGACGCCGGACCCCACCTCAAAAGGGCGGCCGGGCCAACCGTTCACCAGCGGGAAAGTCTCAGCCCCTGCATACAATGTTCGCAGCCAATCAACAAACCCCACTGGCAGGCCGTATCTCAGAAGGACGGACCAGAGGTACTCGTGATTAACCCGATCAAACGCTTTGGCCTGATCCAAGGACAGCAGGTACCCCTCCCAGTGACCAGCCCTACCCTGCTCCACTGCCTCCCGGACACCGAGAACAGCGCTAAAGGTGCTACGGCCTGGAACAGAGCAATGCTGCGCCCCCGAGAGGAGCCGGGGTGCAAACTTGACCAGCCGATTAAACAGCACTTTTGTCAGAACCTTCCTGTCCGTATTGAGAAGCGCTATGGGACGCCAGTTCTCAATACGGCTCGAGTCTTTACCTTTTGACAGAATGATCAAGGCCGACCTCCTCATTGACTTTGGCAGAGTGCCCGAGGAAAGACACTCATTTAATACCTCCGTCAAGAGGGGACTCAAGAGGTCCCTGAAGGTCTTATAATACTCGGATGTTAATCCATCCGGACCTGGCGACTTTTTGGGCCGGAGCCCATCAATCGCCAGTCTAACTTCCTCTTCTCTGATCTCTTCTGTCAAAACGCCAAGAGAGGTGTCTACCCCTGGCCCAGGGACAGCTTCAGCCAGGAAAGCCGACATCACTTCCGAATCTAGATCCCTCTTTCCCAAGAGTTGCGAGTAGTAGGATCTGACGACCTCCAGAATCCCTGATCTGGATCGATTCAGGGACCCCGTACTGTCAATCAGTCCAGTGACCACTTTACTATTCACTGACATCCTACAGTTTCTGTAAGGGTCGGGCGAGCGGTACTTCCCGAAATCCCTCTCAAAAACCAAGGATGCGTGTCTGTCATACTGGCACGTCCTGAGTAAAGATTTCACTCTGGAGATCTCCTCGCGGCTACCTCCAGTTGAAACGAGATGTTCGAGTTTCCTCCTCAGGCCGTTGTACAGGCGGTACCTGTCCAGGCATCTGAGGTTGGAGAGCTCACGGAAGAACCTCGCCGCCCTCCTCTTGAACATCTCCCACCACTCTGACTTACTGCTACAGAGATCCAGTAATGGTACCTGGCTCTGCAGAAAATCCTCAAAGGACTGTCTTATCTCTGCTTCCTCCAGGAGTGATGAATTCAGTCTCCACAAACCTCTACCCATCCGGGGGGTCTCTGCAACATTCAGAGAAAACAATATTAGACAGTGATCGGAGAATTCCACCTCAACAACGGACACTGGTGAAGAGATGGCTTCCTCCTTCAAATAAAACCTGTCTATTCTAGACCTGCTCTGACCCCTATAAAAGGTGAATCCCTCGTGGCCTGGGGTGTGCCGGATGTGGACATCCACCAGGCGAGCCTCGCTAGCTATGCTATTAAGTGCGACGCTGTCAAAAGTCAACCGCCTGTCTCCAGAGCCTCCCCTATCGCGGGCTCTTGTGACTGCATTAAAGTCACCTCCAAAGACAACTTGGCGGCTGGTAAAAAGGTAGGGCTTGATCCTCATAAAGAGACTCTTCCTGTCCTTTTTTGACTGGGGACCGTAGATGTTTACAAGTCTCAATTCTTGTCCCTTCATGAGGACATCTAAGATCAGGCACCTTCCCATTTCTAATTCAATAACTCGTCGGCATTCGACCGCTGCGGTAAAAAGGACCGCCACTCCGCTATACGGCTCGGCCGCAAGAGACCAGTAGGAAGGGCCTGACCTCCACTCCCTTTTTGCCTTATGTATGGCTGCCAAATCGGACAGCCTGGTCTCCTGCAAGAATAAAATGTCGGCTTCAACGCGGCCGAGAAAATCAAAGGCCGCAAATCTAGCCGTATCCGACTTAATGCTGGCAACGTTAATTGATGCCAGAGTCAGCGGAGTGGGTGCCGCCATCATGAGTGATTAAATTAGATGGCTTTCTTCCTCACACCCGCTTCTTCGGGGTCAGAGGAAAGCCCCTTGCTTCTTTTTTTGGACACAGATGTGTCCATAGCAGGGGATCCCCCGACCCCATCGTCCTTGTTTCCAGGCTCCAGAGTAGCCCCCTCCCCGGAAGGAACTATGCCTCCACGAGTAGGAGACTCAGCGCCCCCTGTTGACCCTTTCTTTGCCCCAGGCACCTTGCCCTTCGCTTCCCCCTCAGAGGAGGAAGAGATGTCTTGAAGGGCCCGGTACCTGTTGGAGAGTCCAACTGGAGGCGAGCTGGCTTCTCCTTCCAGTACTTTGCCAGGGGTGGGAGAAGATCTTGAATCCCCCCTTCGCTTTCTCCTAGTGGCACCTAGCTTACGCCGTTTCTCTAACCACCTCTTTCCTTCCTCATCCACACTCTCATAGTGGGAGGAATCTGAAGAGTTGGTATTTCTCTCCTCCCTCTGGATCCTCCTGTCCTCTTCATCCACTTCGCTGTCCCTCAAGGCCTCAGCCGCACAATTTGCTTCAGGAACAGGGGCCACCATTGACCCACCTGCTGTGGGCGCTCCTGTCAGCTCCCTGCTCCGTCTGCGTTTGTCCTGACGCCTCTGCTCAGCAGGCGTCTTTTGCCGGTTCTTCCCTGGCTCCTGAGCTCCTCCACCTCTGCTAGTCCCCTCACCCCCGGAGGCCGCACCATGGCCCCCATCCGTAGGGGCTGACACCGCATTGGCAAAGGAGCGTGGACAGCGACTGAATGGGTGACCGAGATCACCACACAGGTTACACCTAATCTCCGCACAGGAGGCGGCTAGATGACCCAGACCCCCACACAGAGCGCACTTCAAGGTCTTACAAGCGGCGCTCAAGTGTGAGGGGTCGCCGCACCTGTGGCAGAGCTTCGGCTGCCCCTGGTAAAAGGCCAGGATACGATCCCTGCCGAGGAAGGCTGCAGATGGAATGTGTGCCACTGAGTTACCTGAACGCTTCAGCTTGACCATAAACGTCCAGGCCCCGGACCATATGCCGTGCTCATCCCTGTTCTTTCTGGGCATGTCTGTCACCTCTCCGTATCGACCGAGCCACGTCATTATATCAAAACAAGAAAGTGACTCGTTACGAGTCAAAACGGTCACCTTCTTGACTTCGTTCTGGCGAGACACCACCTGGACGGCAAAGTCTCGCCAGCCGGGCTCGCTTTTCATCAGCTCGTAATTCCCCCAGAAGAGTTCTAGACCCTCTGGGCGAACGAAGCTGATGTCAAACTCAGACGTGCCGAAGGGATGGATCAGGGCAAAGATGTCAACCGCCCTGAAGCCCATCTTCAGTAGAAGCTCCACTACCCTCGCCCTCGGGGGGCATGTATCATTGCCCCTCCAACGAAGACGGACCACATTCCTACGACCTGCGTCCTGCCCGGGTGTTGGTAGGGACCATACGGTCTCCCCCCTTTGCTCTCGGAAGGCTCCTAAGCCGTGTCTCTCTGTCCAAAGAGATAGGTTCACCTCTCTTCCTCCAACTGTGATTGAACTCTCCCCCTTCCGTAGAGCCCCCAGGAGGCGCTGTTGCAATACGCCCTCTCTAGAGCCTGGAGACAAGGAGGACCCTTCCCCTCCAGCGGCGACACTGGCATAACTCCTACCAGCTGTCGTCGCCGCCGGAGGGGCGACTGGAACCTGTGATGTGCCCTGACTATCCCCAGAACCTGTGCCTATATTTACAGTAGGTTCCCCTGTGCTGAGAACAGTAGCTTCAGCCCGTACCTCCGAGTGCGTCGGAGCATCAGACTCGCGGGCTGCACCAGACACATCCACACCTTTCATACCAAGACCTTTCATTCCAAGACCCTCTGGACCGGACTTGGGGTTAGAAGCAGCTTTTTTATTTTGGGCCTTGGTAGACCTGGGGGGTGGCACTGCTGCCCCATCTTGCGCAGCTGCAACCACCGTAATGACCCCCCCATGGTCAGCACTCTGCATTCCGGCAGTATTAACATTTTTATTTTTGCTTTTTCCTTTACATTTGCCAGCAGCCTCCACATCACTGGGTGCCTGGGACCTAGGCTGGGACCTAGACTGAGGGACCCCTGTAGACCGACCTGTCGCACGGGGGACCCCCGATCCCGCAGCACCCTCCGCATCACTGGCCTTACTGGCGCTGGCAGTTCCGCCACTGCCAAACTCTTTTGCCACCTTGCCTTGTCCTGTGCTGGCCGCCCTGCTGGCTGTTTCTGTCACTGCACTAACTGAAACAGGGACAGGGGACCTGGCCAGTTTAACTCCTTTATCCCTGTTCCCATGTTCAAAACCCACTGCAGAGTCAGAAACCGGGGTTCTCAGGGTGGGGGTGCCCTGATCCGACTTTGCAGCCAAACCAGCGCCCCCCGTCACATACACAAATTTCTCCTGCACCAAATTCTTTTTTTTTCCTTTTTTCGCCTTGATTTTCACTTCCTCCTCTGGTAAATCATCACCAAACTTAAGGCCGCTCATATTGGGGGGGGATTCCAACAGCCTTATCTGCTGCATTATTAAAGCGCCCCCATCGCTTTTATCTTCTTCTGGATCAGAATCCCCGGAGGTTAGAGGCAGCGCAACCTGCTCCGGCCGGAGGCTGCTGGTGGTTGTAGTGCCACTCTGGGTCTGCTCTCCTGAGCAGACAGGCTGCTCCCTCAGACCGTCCTGGTAGGTGTCCTCCTCAGAACAGTCACCACTGCTGTCTCCATCGCTGGAGTGATCAGCCTCCTTGTGACCGCTGTGTCCTGACGCCATCTTGGAGAACCTATCACTGTTTATTAATTTTTCCCTAAAGGGACCACTTTGCTCAAGAATCCTGTCCCTCTCTTCCTTGCAGCTCTGTATGCAGTTTTTACAGTCTTGTACGGACTTGCTGATTGCATCTCTTTTTCCTTTAGCGGCGGTCTGGTCCTTCAGTGACCTGGCCGACCGCAGCTTCTCCTTCTGCAGGAGGATTTCTCTCCCCGCTCGCTCATAATCCGCCATGCTGGTGGCCAGACGGGAGGCCAGCTCTACCACAGACTCCCCTTTCCGACGCTCACTCCACTGTGGCTTACCTTCTTTGCTGAGCGTTTGGCTGCGAGTCTGACTGCAGGTCATCATCTCGCTTCCGGCGCTGTCAGATGCAGCTGCACCAACCTGCTGGGCCATGTCACTGCGCCTGCGACCCGGACCCTCTCTCTTCGCAGCTTTACTAGCTGCTCCGGCTTTCCTGGTTGTTGCTGCTGAAACCACGTATGCCGCCAGCGCCGCTGATGGTGTTGTCGCTGCCTTCTCAGCACTCCCCCCCCTCCGACCGAAGCCGGGTGGGGGGGAATTGCGGGACTCCATAGAACAAGAAGCCCAGCTACGTGCTCTGATCCTGGGCTCCAAAACAGGCTTCCAGCTGGGACTGCAACCACACCCTGGTTCTCTGAGGAGCTCCAACAAACCACACCTTACTCCAGAGATGCACTCACTATTCTGCTGGTGGAGTCACTGTGTACATACATTACTTATCCTGTACTGATCCTGAGTTACATCCTGTATTATACTCCAGAGCTGCACTCACTATTCTGCTGGTGGAGTCACTATGTACATACATTACTTATCCTGTACTGATCCTGGGTTACATCCTGTATTATACTCCAGAGCTGCACTCACTATTCATACTTAAGCATTGGTATTGCTATGCGAATGGCACAATTGTAAATGGTTCTACTATAAGTTCTATACTGCTGTGTAGTTAAAGGGGTTCTCCAGGAATGTTACTATTGATCACCTATCCTCAGCAAGGACAACCCCTTTAATGCTGTGACAGACATTATTGAACATGCACTGCTATATGGCACAATTTAGGTGGGTTACAAAATCAGGGTGTCTGGAGAGTATAAACAGGAGGTGATGTAGAGGGGGGCATGTGTACTCTTCCTTTCAAAATGCTGGTGGCGCCATACTACATACTGAAAAGAGACAAGTAATGGGAGCGGGCACTGATCTGCACCCCGGGTATTAATGCAAGCTAAATTAGAGCCAAAGCTTTATAGTGTGAGACCGCTGCAGTAGTGATCTTAGCGTATCTCAAGCATCTATGGGGCGCACTATGTTAGGGGACGAGCGTCAGAAGACTGGTATTGCTACCTCGGAGAGTAACAAGTCCTGAATATGGGATCTCCAGTGAATCGAGTGCGCAGACCCAAACACTGGGCTCTATTCAGAGGCAGATAGGCGCTGACCAGCGGAGTGTTGGTGATAATGCCCGTTGGAAGATTGCCCAGTAAAGCTGTGTTAAACACAATGTGGTCAATTGGTGTGTCACATTTTGTTATCTGAGGAACTTGTGGCAGCAGCGCATCCTAGGCTGCCTCCGGTACCTGCCAGTGACAGTCTGTCCTCTTGCCCGGATACCATCAGTGGGGTACCACGATGAACTTGAGAGCTCAGTTTTTCAGTGGCACTGTTCAGAGTGGTCTTAAGGGCTGGCAAGCTGGGCCTAGTGCCAGTTTCTCCTAGCACCCCCTGGTCCCCTAGCAGTAACCTTAATTTACCATTGAGCCTTTCATTGCCCTAGACCACGAGGAAACATCTGATGAACCCCTTCCCTGCCCTAGACCACCATGGAATATACATTTAAATATTCCTATACCTTAAACCACCAGGAAACATAAGATTAACCCCTTCCCTGCCCTAGACCAACATGGAATATACAATTAACTCTTACACTACCCTAGACCACCAGGAGTTTTGAAATTAGGAGTGAGTCAGAAACGCTATCTTTTCTCTTTAGGGAGACCACCTAGTCGGTGAGTGAGGAGACTTGAAAGGCAATTCATGCTTCTCTGGGTAATATGCAAATAAGAGAGATGGAAAAATACCTTCACAGCGCCACCTATTGCAAGGCAGCATTCCTTCAAGTCAATGTCAGACTCTTTATACAAGCCTTGTAACAATGACCGGGAATTAGGAGTAAAATGGTCTAAAAATAATGACCAGGTATAAGGGAGCTGATTTGGCCAAGGCCTCATTTTCTATAAAACCGATCTTGTCATGGTATTTCAGAGCAAGTAAGAGGGTGGAACAGTAATGCGTTCTACTAGCGGGGAACATACAACAAGTGAAGCAGGCAATTTTTTCACATTGATAAATTCCGAGACTGTAAGTTGGATCCATACAGCAGCGAGGAAATGTTCTGAAAAGTTTTATGATAGAGTTTATCCTAATATCCCGTGACATGTGACACATGGATACAATTTGGAGCTGATGTTTTCATACAGTCATTCGTGTATTTACGACCTCAGGCTGTGGGAGGTTTATGGTTTGTCGAGGTGATGTCATCAATGTCATTGACAAAATGGCCCCCTCCACCCCGTGAACATAAAACATGTCAGATATCAGCCAGCTAGAAACAAAGCAAAATGTGAGATAGCCAAATACTGTACTTCTATGTAACCAGGAGTGTAGCTATAAGGGGTGCAAAGGTAGCTGTATTAGGGGGCCCAAAGGCCCCTCTATCATATAAGAAAGCATTAGTATTACAAAATATATATGGATGGTTGGGGGGGGGGCATATCATGACTAACTTTTTAAGATTCTAGCAATGCCCCTGGTTGCTGGTGTTGCCTTGATGAGCTTCTTACAAGACCCAACGATGCAGAGGAAAGTTGTTGGGGGAGGGACCCCATAGTGAACTTTTGGATCCTGGCCCTTGAACCTTTAGCTACACCTCTGTTATCGGGGTCACTGCACTCCAAGCCCCGCCAGATAGTAAAATAGCTGAGGGTTGCTGGAGAAAGCAATCGGGACAATGATAAAGGTGGGTGTAAAGAAGGGTGGGGATGGTATTAATTATTATTGTGGAGCATTGCACAATTAACGAGCACTTGGTGACATAATTGGGGGTCAGACATGACATCATTTAGGGGTAATGGCTGAATTCATTACTAACATGCAGTAAGGCGTGATAGTGGGTGCCAGGTGGATGGGACATTCCATTTCTGAAGTTGTGCGGGCATTCAAAGGGGTTTTCCGAAATATATTTGAAACATTGATGGCAATGGGGTTGCATAGACAAAAAAAAACCTCACCTCCCCGCCGCTCACATCCTCATCTTGTTTACTTGTTTTGCAGCGGTCACGTGGGTTGCTTACCAACATGACTGCTGCAGCCTGTAGGAGGCACAACAGGGACATCCTTTAAACTGCCAGGGAAGCCCACATGACAGGTTTATGGGGCCTCACTGGGTCCTCTAGCTCGGTGACATCACTGGGTCCTCTAGCTTGGTGACATCACTGGGTCCTCTAGCTCAGTGACGTCACCTGTCTGATGCTGTGGTATTGGATTGTCACAGTGAGTATATTGATTTTATATAGTTTTGGGCATGGCGCATGCAGTGCAGGAGCCCGGCCAACATCCCACATTCTGTAGCTTCCATGTATATTGGAGCAGAAGACCCACCAGAGGCCTCTCTTACCACCACAACACCATAGACGGCGCCTCATCTGGGTTTGTGAGGTTACTAACTGGTGACTAGAGGATGTGGTGGAGCCCTTTGAGTCGTGGTACCAATTGTTTCAGGCTGATGGTAGGGTTCATGTGTGGCGCAGACCCCATGTGTCAAAAAGGTGCTGTGCAGGCTGGTGGTGGTTCCATATTGGTGTGGGGTGTGTTCTCATGGCATGGGTTGGGTCCACTGGTTCTACTCATGGAATCTGTGCCATGTCAAGTAGTTGCACTTCATTGGGCTAGAGGGGTCCTACGCGATATTAGTTCCTGTCCCATGAATTTTGGCACATTAGTGTAATACTATTCTAGTTGCTAGCAACCACCAGTAGAGGGAGCTTACTGGATAATGATTTAATATTAAGTTCAATGTTAAACTCCTGAGCTCCCTCTAGTGGTGGCTGCAGGCAGCAAGAATTTTAGCATTTCACTCTATGGCACAGGTGTCAAACACAAGGCCTGCGGGCAGAATCCGGCCCGCCACCTCATTTTCTGTTGCCCGCCGGCTCTGTAGCAAGTTCCCTCATCCTCCGTGCGGTTGTCAGTATGCGATCTGCTATCGGCTTGTTCTGTCTCAGTACAGCAGACAGTAATAGAGGAGTGCCGATATCACCATGACAACAGCCGCGGAGGAGGGAAGACGACTGCAGAAGATATGATCTCTAGTGCAAGGAGAGCAGCGCTGGGGAGGAGCAGCTGCAGGGTGAGAGCCTGTCAGCGCTGAACTCCTCTCACCGGCCCTCCCTCTGTTCATGGCTGCAGGCCTGGGGGACATGAGGGGCCCAAGTATGCATATATATATATTAGTGTGTGTCTGTGCATATATATGTATTATAGTGTGCGTCTGTGTGTGTGTATATATGTATAATAGTGTGCTTCTGTGCATATATGTGTAGAATAGTGTGTCTCTGTGTATATATATGTATAATAGTGAGTGTCTGTGCATATATATGTATAATAGTGTGTGTCTGTGCGTATGTATGTATAATAGTGTGTGTTTGCGTGTATATATGTATAATAGTGTGCGTCTGTGCATATATGTGTATAATAGTGTGCGTCTGTGTGTGTATATATGTATAATAGTGTGCGTCTGTGCGTATATGTGTAGAATAATGTGCGTCTGTACATATATGTGTAGAATAGTGTGCATCTGTGTGTATATGTGTAGAATATAGTGCGCCAGTGTATACATATATATATGTATAATAATAGTGTGCGCCTGTGTGTATATATATGTATAATAGTGTGCGCCACTGGCCACTATGGGGTTCACTTTTACTATACTGTCTTACAATTACAATCGGCCTTTTGAAGGCAGCCATAAGGCTGATGTGGCCCTGCTCTATGGGATATGGAGTCTTCTATCAGAAAATTGAAGTTCACTTGATCAGGAAGTCAAAGAGATCAAACTTTGATGGATTATATAATCAATATTAAACTCCTGGAGATCCCCTACAAGGATAGACTATGTTTAAGGGCACACAATGGTTGATGGCCACTTTTCTAGACAAGCACTATAAAGCACTAGTCTTATATAAGTGTTTAGTAGCATTTTCCACTTTGCGATTGTCGCGGTTCTCTATGATGATAAACAGAAGACGGCAGCGCTGGATCTACAGACTAAACACAGTTCCATCAGCAGGTTACATTATTAAAGATGCTGAACACAAACAACATGTCATCTGCAAGCAGGAAATACACTGAATCCACTGCTACTACCAGGAGGGCGACGCATGAGGAAATCCCACAGCGATTAATGATAGAGATTGTTAAAGGGAGTTTCCAGTTTTATAAAACTAAAGCTTAATAGTTGTGTAATGAAATGCTCTACAACTTTCTAGTAAATTTTGTGCATCAGTCTCACCATTTTCAAACTTTTTGCTTGCAAATGTGAACATTACTTCCAATTGACTATGGCAGAAGGGAGCTGGATGTGGAATCCCAGCAGCTGCCCGTACAGAAGAGAATACCCAAAAGTATGATTAGAGCCTTGTATGTATGTGGTTTGAACTATCGGGAAGTAATTTGGTATAGATCAGGCATATACAAAGAAGGCCCGCTACTACATGTGCCTTGTTGCTGCCAACTTGGAGAACCCGAGAGGTGATGCATGATCCAAGTTGGCTGATGTGTTCTGCCGAATATCCTAAACAAGATTTTGGATTTCAATGATTCTCGATTTAAGAAAATATACCGTTACACAGTGTTATTGATGCAATGTCCAAGTATTCCGAACCCTCCTATGGAGTGATATTATGTAACCAATTTTTTTAGTTTAGTAAAGTTTATTTTTGATGAAATGGGATGCCTCCGTCTGTCACCACCGCACCATCGTAACATCAACTTGTTTCACCAATAACCTGCATTCCCTGGATATATATCCTATGGAGGATGCCTCAGTATTGTGGTCTGTTTGTTTCACTCAAGGTGCTATCAAGTCTGTTCTGATTCTTCTGTTCCCTGACGTTGGCTTTCCCTGACTACGTTCCCGTCTCCACTCCCGACCCTGGCTTTTTATACTGACTATGCTACTGTCCGCTACCTGTCCTGACCACTAGCCTAATTCACCATGATGAACCTGTTCCGTTTGTCCTTATTTTTGGCTTGTTGCTCGTGCTGTAGTGAGCCACCTACCCTGACTTGGACTGTCTGACTACTCTCCCGTTTACACCCTTAGGTGTAAAGTAGCAACAGCTGTAACATTACTGGGACCACTTCATGAGTACTGGTCTGGGGATCCAGCAGTGAAGCCCACATCCCAACTGGTGGGGTATACCTCCGGATTTGGCCCAAAGCCATACCAATCCATGGCTCGGCAGATCTACGTTCGTTTGGTGAATCTACGTCTGCCGATCCTGACAATTTTGATGCCGATTTTCCAGAGTTTGCTGCGGATCATGAAAACAGTCCGCAGCAATTTCATGGTAAAACTTTAACAAAGTCCGCAAGCAATGCCTTACTCGCACAGCAGATGTTGACGCACATTCTGGCGTGGAATCCGTGCGTATTCCACAGCAAAATCTAAATGGAATCCAGATCTCATTATTTTCAATGGGAGTCCCCGCTGTAGCTCAGATTTTTCTGAATGCAGGTTTGAAATCTACGTTACCGAGACAAATGAATTTTAGGTGGAGACGGTTTCACCATCTTTTTTCTCATTGCGTTGTGGATATTGTCAATTGTCACAGAATCCATGTGAAAATGCAGCGGGGGGTCGGATGCGGATTTTCCTCATTGAATAGAAATAAATTTGCATGCAAATCTGCCACATTTCAAATACGTGGCAGAAGTCCAAAGCTTAGCCTCAGAAGTCTGCCACGGATTCCGTGTCGGATTTCTCAGATGGAAAAATTACTATGCGGATTTTGATGAGTTTTCGGTACGGATTTTTGCGTAGGTATCCCTTGTTGCAATGAATGAAATCCACAGCGAAAATCCATGGCTTTCCCGTGAGAAGTTGAGCATGCTTATGCATTGCATACGTATAAGGCCTCAGTCACACGGGCGTTTCTTCGCGCGATTTGCGGATCGCATAACGGATGCGCATCCGCAAATTGCATGACCGAGGCCAACAATTCGCTGAAATATCTGCACCTAGCAGCGTTTTCAGAGGCAGCTCTCAGCTATTGAATGACAGCTGAAAGCTGCCTCTGATTAGTCCCTGCACTCAGCCAATCAGAGGCAGCTCTCACTCACCCATTCATGAATGGGTGAGTGAGAGCTGCCTCTGATTGGTAAGGGGTGTGACCAATCAGAGGCAGCCCATTCAGCAGGCGGGGATTTTAAATCCCCGCCTGCTAAATACTACAGGGAGCAGTTCAGGAGAAGAGCCGGCTGGACGCGGCTGAACTCCGACTGCAGGAAAAAGGTGAGTATACTTTATTTTATTTTTTTAAAACATTTTCAGGATGGTTTTCAGGGAAGGGCTTATATTTCAAGCCCTTCCCCGAAAATTCATCAAGCGCTTGCAGGCAGCCCATTGCTTTCAATGGAGCCGGCTGTATTGCCGGCTCCATTGATTTCAATGGGAGAACATTGTTCTTCTCTGCCACAGCTGTGGCACAGCTGTGGCAGAGGAGAACAATCTTAGTATATATTCTCAATGGGGTCGGCGCTGCTGCCGCCAGCCCCATTGTGCGCATATATAGAACACAACGATTCGCAGAACGCACATAGGCGCGTTCTGCGAATCGTTGTGTCCTATAATTTATCGCACATCCGCATAAAAAACGGACATGTACCTGCGCCCATTGGGATGCATAGGGTCTATAGATCTGCAGATCGCAAGCACGTCTTCAGATCGGACCAAAAAACGCCCGTGTGACCGAGCCCTAAAGCATTGTGTGCGCAAAACGTACAATAATATGTGCAGATCAGCACACAAAAGAACCTCATCAAACCTCATTTGTGCATAAATATGCTGCGCTGCGGTGAGTGTTTTTGCGTATACACTGTCCTAAGGGCGGACTCACACAAGCGTAAACACAAAAGCGCTCGCGATAGCGTACTTTTTGTGCCATAAAGGTCACGTTATTGTGCGTATCTGCACTTTTTAATGTTTTTTTTTCACACGCACAAGTCTCGCACAAATATGAACCCAATTTTTTTGAAAAATCGCGGCATGCTACCTTTGGAACGCATCGCCCATTGCTTTTAAAGATGACCACAGGCAGTGACAACTATACCTGCACCTGTGGTGCCTTGAGAGCATACAGGTCTGGAGGAAGCATAAGCCCGATCCCACAGCCTCAAGCATGCCGC
Source organism: Eleutherodactylus coqui (assembly GCF_035609145.1). Classification (NCBI taxonomy): domain Eukaryota; kingdom Metazoa; phylum Chordata; class Amphibia; order Anura; family Eleutherodactylidae; genus Eleutherodactylus; species Eleutherodactylus coqui. Next base: position 122,788,349 of record NC_089847.1, on the reverse strand, counting down.
CAGAGCAAATCAGCGTCTCCGTCGTACGGTCCAAGATGTCGGCCCTTCTCGTATGCATTTATTAAATATCCGAAAGTTCAGCTCTGGAGCCGTGGACTCTCGATTGCCCTCCATTTGCTTCCCATGTGTGATTGACTTTAAAGGAAAAACTTTTCTCTGCCACATCTGGAGTGAGGGATGGGGTGGGGGTGGGGGGTGCGGAGTCGAAATCGGAACCTTTTAACATGTGGTTTCCAGTCCTCTGTATCTGTCAGCCTTAACTCCCTCCAAGACTTCAAAACAAGGAGATATATATGTATAAAGCGGTGCGGCTGAGGGGAGCGCTCTGCGGGGCGATGCTCAGGGGTATCACACACAGCCAAAATCCATTTGTGTGGTTCACATATTTTATCAATAAGGGAGCTGGGAGCGCCAGGAGGGACGATGGAGCACTGATTACAGACACAAACAAACAAGCTCTCCTGCACGTCTTTCATGTTCGGAGACGCGGGTATTATTCCGTACCACGCAAGAGCCTACTGCGCCAGAACGGGATGACACGCTGTATTAGGGAGGTACATACCTTATATTCCCCTCTGCTCCCCTGCAGCGCTGATGACACTAAACCTAGAAATATACCGTCTCTCCATGTCCTGTGCAGCTGAATGCAACTTATTGTTCCTTCAGAAGGGCGGATGCGTTTTTGCGCACAGTATCACCGTTTTTACTATACTTTTTGTGCTCGCAGGGCATGTTCATTTGCATGCGACAGACGAACACGCTCCGATTTACATGACTATTGAGCCTAATGATTCCCAGATGTGTTCTTTTATTTTCACGGAATTGCGCAGTGTTTCACGCATCCTCTGGGATATTGCGCACCCCCCATAGACTTCTATGGAGACCTTAGGTGTGCAAATGTGCTGGAAAAAGAAGCAGGTTCTATTTTTTGCACATGCGAAATAAGGAAATGTGAAGGAACCCATTGAAATCAATGCGTTCTATTCTCTGCGTATTATACGTGCAAATTATGCGAGCACAAGTATTCAGGCAAATACGCCCGTGTGAAGGAGCCCCAACTGCATATTTGGGGTGTGTTCAGCGGACCGTAATACGGAGCTAATGTAAATCTATGTATCTATTTACATGGTTGTATTTTTTGCTGTTTCACGCGGGTGAATGTGCAAATGCGCACAATTAGCACAACGTATCTGCACTACGAATGAGGCCTTAAACACATGGGCGTGATTTTTCTACTTGTTATGCGGCCATGAAAATCACGGCTCCATAACGGGACGAAACAAAACCATTGATTTCAATAGTTTTGTTTTCACTAGCGGTATTCTCGACCGTTAATAGTACAGGTGAGAAAAGATAGGGAAGGACCTATCTTCACAATTTTTGTTTTTCAAACTCATGTGGAATAGCGCGGAGTTTGAAAGGTAAGTAAAAAAAAGATTTTTTACCTCGTTCATGCAAAATTATGCTCTGTAGCGGCGAGCGCAGTTGCGCATGCACCCGTGTGACGAAGAGCTGAGACTGATGTGCGGACCTATTGGCGCATTCCAGTGTATTTTTGGGCGCAGCAGTTGAACACACCCTCATTTAAATGTCTATTTAGCCTAAAGAGGTCTATATGTGTTCTTTTTTGTAAAGGAATTGCGCATTTGCATACCTCCTATAGACTTCAATGGGGACCCGTTGTGCACAAATATGGCGCAGGTCCTCAGACGGATATCGCACTTGGAAACTCAGTTATTTTTCATGTGAATGTGCGGCGTTTTGACAGAAATCATTAAGAGTGGGAAAATAAATAAATAAACTGAAGTAATGTGGTTGCATAAGTGTTCCCCCCCTCTTATATGTGGGGGTGTGGTTGTGCTCAGAATTAGCCAATCACATGTAACCTCATGATAAATGGTAGTCAGTACTCGGCTGCCATTATTTACATACAAAGCGCTTTAGTTGCTGATGTTTTTGGGCTCCTCTTCTCTTTCAGGACGCAGGAGGCTCTGATGTTTTACTGCTGGCTTTTCTATAGAACTCAAGAAGGAGCACAAAAAAGCACACGACATCTGTAACCAAAAAATGCTTCTAAAAAAAAATATTAAAACTTTTGCCATTTATGGCATTTATTACAATCCTTTAAAAATACTGAAAAAAGTGTATGAAAAAGTCCTAAATGGACAGCAAGCGAACAGAACGAGGCCGATTTCTTACCTAGTTTGCGCCTTGTTTTTGGTTCCTTTTCCGGTGCATTTTATTGATCTGATACTTTTTATGTATTTGCACTAGAGATGAGCGAGTAGTGCCTTAGCCGAGTATCTCCCCGCTCATCTCTAAAGATTCGGGAGCCAGCGGGGGGCAGGGAGCGGCGGGGGAGAGCGGGGAACGGAGGGGAGATCTCTCTCTCTCCCCCCCCCCCCGCTCCCGGACGCAACTCACCTGTCCCCCGCCGGCCCCCGAATCTTTAGAGACGAGCTGGGATATATATATATATACTCGGCCTAAGGCACTACTCGCTCGAGTAATGTGCCTTAGCGAATATACTCGCTCATCTCTAATTTGCACTGGAGTGAGGTACGTCGTGTGACACACTTGAATATTTGGTCCTTTAATTTTGGAAGCTGATGTATCTTTGAAAGATCTTAAACATACGGGCATTTTCACACCGCGTTTCTTGGGACTTTTTTCTTCCCATTCTTAAATACGTTTTTGCGGGGTCAGTGGCATTCTTCCGCTATCGCCGCAGGCAGTAGGTTTGCCGGATTTTTTCAGGCTTGAAGTCAATGAAAGCCGTCCGCCCCACGACCTGTCCGCCAAAAAGCAGGAGTTTTAAAATAAAAAAATCTGTACTGTGCATGTCTGATGGCGAGTCGTGCGGACCATCCGCCGTACAGATGTAACTTCCAGAAAGCAGGTACGCACGGACGCCGCTGCTGCCAGGGCCGGATTCCGCATGCAGAATCTAGCTCTCCCGTGTGCATGCGACCTAACAGCAGGAATCTTTATTTAACAAAATAAAAAAGTGTCGTAAATAATACAGTATCCCACCAGATTTCGTCTAATCGAGACCGACAAGGTTACTAGTGTTCTGGCAAAAATGCCAAATTTATATAATGCGTTAAGGCACATTTAGACAGGACGAGTGTTGGGCAAATGATGCCCAACAGTTGTCCCCGCACATGCTAGCTCCGGGTCCGCTGCACAGGAGGTAGTATCTCTGGCTTGCAGCAGGGTGGCTGCAGGAGATTTCTCTCCACGCTCTCCCCCGCCCCTCTCCATTGCCTTAACATAGCGGACTTTCAGTACTGAATGGCTGCTATTTACACTGAGCGATCAGAGATCAGCTCATCGACCAGTGCCATATGCAGCATAAACGATGGCCGATGAACTGAACGCTGATCGCTCAGTGTAAATAGCAGTCATTCAGTACTGAACGGTCGCTATGTTATGAAGAGGGGCAGGGGAGAGCAAGGAGAGAAATCTCCTGCAGCCTCCCTGCTGTGAGCCAGCAATACTAGCTCCCGTGCAGCACGAGAGCAAATATGTGCGGAGACGACTGTCGGGCATCGTTTGCCTGACACGCGTCCCGTCTAAATGGGCATATATATATATATAATTGTTTGTCATAGATTGATAGATATAAATATAAAAGAGAAAGAGAGAGAGAGAGATAGATTGATAGATATAAATATGAGAGAGAGAGATTTGCGATAGATAGATAGATAGATAGATAGATAGATAGATAGATAGATAGATAGAAGATAGATAGATAGATAGATAGATAGATAGATATGAGATAGATGATGGATAGATATGAGATAGATAGATAGATATGAGATAGATAGATAGATAGATAGAAGATAGATAGATAGATAGATAGATAGATAGATAGGAGATAGATAGATAGATAGATAGATAGATATGAGATAGATAGATAGATAGATAGATAGATAGATAGATATGAGATAGATATATAGATAGATAGATATAAATATGAGAGAGAGATAGATGTGAGATAGATAGATATTGCTTAGATAGATAGATGGATGGATAGATAGATAGATAGATAGATAGGAGATAGATAGATAGATGGATAGATAGATAGATAGATAGATATGAGATAGATAGATAGATAGATAAATAGATAGATATGAGATAGATAGATAGATAGATAGATAGATAGATATGAGATAGATAGATAGATATGAGATAGATATGAGATAGATAGATAGATAGATAGATAGATATGAGATAGATAGATAGATAGATAGATAGATAGATAGAAGATAGATAGATAGGAGATAGATAGATAGATAGATAGAAATGGGATAGATAGATATGAGATAGATAGATAGATAGATAGATATGAGATAGATAGATAGATAGATAGAAGATAGATAGATATGAGATAGATAGATAGATAGAAGATAGATAGATAGATAGATAGATAGATATGAGATAGATAGATAGATATGAGATAGATAGATAGATAGATAGATAGATAGATAGATAGATAGATAGATAGATAGATAGATATGAGATAGATAGATAGATATGAGATAGATAGATAGATAGATAGATAGATAGATAGATAGAAGATAGATAGATAGATAGATAGATAGATAGATATGAGATAGATAGATAGATATGAGATAGATAGATAGATAGATAGATAGATAGATAGATAGATAGATAGATAGATAGATATGAGATAGATAGATAGATAGATAGATAGATAGATAGATAGATAGATAGATAGATATGAGATAGATAGATAGATAGATAGATATGAGATAGATAGATAGGAGATAGATAGATAGATAGATAGATATGAGATAGATAGATAGATAGATAGATAGATAGATAGATAGATAGATATGAGATAGATAGATAGATAGATAGATAGATAGATAGATAGATAGATAGATAGATAGATATGAGATAGATAGATAGATAGATAGATAGATAGATAGATAGATGCCTTGTAGAGTTCTTCTGTTCTTAGCTGTTATTACTGGGATGAATCTTCTGCTTCTGAGATCTTGTGGCCTCCACATGTTAGACTGTAATACAAACTGTTTGCTTTCTACATATTTCAGTTTGATTAGACTTCATCTTCAATATCTGTGACAGGCTGGAAGAGTCAGGAGATGATCCTCATTATATATTAGACTAATCAGAGCTGGGGCCACATAAACACTTACAGTGAAGCAGTGGCAGAGGTATAATAACACCTGATGGCTCTGGCTGTAGACATACAGGATACCGATAATCTTCACTGCCTCTCATGTAGGTTGTAATCATCCGGTGCTTTCCACAATAATACACTCTCCATGTCTAGTTTCCTGCTGAGCTTGGTGCTTATAAACAGCAGCCAATCCTAAAAAGCAGAGCTGCAGTGTAAAGCAAGGGTACAAAATATTTTTGAACATATTATAAAGTGATTTTCAGATGATCAGCATTCTCTTACCATTCAAAATAATGCAGTACAATATATCCTTAGGGCTTGTTTACTTCTGCAATGGAGGCTCTCTATGAAATCCTGGATGCTGCGCTATTTCATCTGGGAAAATGCCAGAGAGCTGCACAAAAGCAGAACAGACCTGATTATAATCAATGGGGCCTGTCTACTGCATTTTTGGGCTGGCATGTACAAGATCCGACACTTCGGTTTTTAATGGGGTCATTCATGGTATCTGGCTCACCACTTATAATGGTGATTGTCTCCCTGTGACGGACTCACAACTGTTGCATGCAGCGCCGGATGGGCGTACAACAATGTCATCAGTTATCTCCAGCTCAAGGATAAAGCAGGCTGGACACAACCAATATACACTACGTTGACCAAAGTATTTGCCCTCACCAGTCCTGTGCCATCAGGTGAAGGGGATGGGTGGCATCAGGTATGAAGGAGAGGATCTCACAGGCATATACTAGTACAGAAACCATCAGATGCCCCCAGATGTAGAGCCGACAACGGGGTCTGGTGGGGGGATGTCACCAACCAATCACTACAGGACATCGCAATTTCTGGACCTTTCAGAGTCTCCTGTCAGCCATGTTATTGGTGAGTGCATAATGGTGTCCTACTGCGGGTGGACTTTGGGGTCCATGAGCCGAGCAATTATGGACATTCACAAGTATAAACCTAAAAACGGAGGCATTATAAGATCTGCAGCAGGATATCTACTTGCTGATGGTTTCCAGGAGCAGCAGACTGAGCTACAGTAACAGAGCAGTATCCATGTTGTCTTTAGAGCCAATTTTAGTGAAAAGTAGAGCAATATTTTATACTGTGACCATATTTGCCTGTGCAGAGGCATTAACCCCTTCCCTCCCCATGACATAAGGGTACAACATGGGAGCGGGGTACTAGCCGCAAAATGACGTACCCTTACGTCATAGGGATAGCGCGAGATCATGATAGATCTCGCGCTATCCCGCAGAATGCGGTATGAAAAGGGTTCACAGAGGGATTGTGAAGTTGCCTGACTCTCGCGATATAATCGCAGAGAGCCTGGCCTGTTGCCTTGGCAACAGGACGCCAGATACCGACGTCCTGTGTTGCCAGAGCCTATGATCGCTGTATAAGTGATGAGGCAAGGCAGGACAGAACTCCTGCCATGCCTTATCACAGCGATCATCAGTGCTGTGCTTTAAGTCCCCCAGAGGGACACAAACAGTGTAAAAAAAAAAATAAAAATGTACAAAAAAAGAAAAATGTAAAAAAAATATTAAAAATCCCTTTTTTATGCTTTTTCTCATATTAGCATAAAAAAAGGTAAAAAAAATTAAAATGGCACATATTTGGTAGCGACTAGAGATGAGCGAGCGTACTCGGATAAGCACTACTCGCTCGAGTAATGTGCCTTATCCGAGTACCGCTGTGCTCGTCCCTGAAGATTCGGGTGCTGGCACGGAGCGGGGAGCTGCAGGGGAGAGCGGGGAGGAACGGAGGGGAGATCTTTCTCTCCCTCTCTCCCGCCCGCTCTCCCCTGCTCCCCGCTGTGACTCACCTGTCAGCCGCAGCGGCACCCGAATCTTTAGCCCCGAGCACAGCGATACTCGGATAAAGCCAATTACTCGAGCGAGTAGTGCTTATCCGAGTACGCGCGCTCATCTCTAGTAGCGACGCATCCGGAACGACGTGTACAATAAGTTGAATATGCTTTTTATTCTACATGACTAAAAGCGTAAAAAAAATCTAAGAAAACCCAGCATTTTGCCTTTCCAAAAATGCAATAAAAGTGATCAAAAAAGCCGTATATTCCCCAAAATGAAACCAATATAAACTACAGCTCGTCTCGCAAAAAATAAGCCCTCACAGAGCTCTGTACATTTAGAAAAAAAAAATTTCCAAAAAAAGGGTTTTTATTGCAGAAAAGTGGAAAAACCTAAAAAAAATGTAAGAATTTTGGTATCGTTGTAATCCTACTGACCCACAGAAAAAATTAATTGTCTTATTTATGCTGCATGATTAACGCTGTAAAAAAAAAAAAAAAAAAAAAAAACTATGGCAGAATTGATGCGTTTTCTCTCCCTGTTATCATAAAAAAAATAATAAAAGTTTTACAGTCTAGTCTATGTACCCAAAAATGGCACCATCAAAAACTACAGCTCGCCAAGCAAAAAACAAGCCCTTATACGGCCGTGTCGACAGAAAAGTTAAAAAGTTATGGCTTTTGAAAAATGGAGAAGAAAATCCGCCAAAAATCGTTGCGTCCTTATGCCGAAAATAGGCCGTGTCCTTAAGGGGTTAAGCACACAGACGGTCCCTTTCAATAAAAACCGGCACATGCCTTTAAATCATCGGAATGCTTTCTGGATGGAGATATGCGCTTCCATAAATGTTTACGGACCATAAAACGCTTCAATACCATTTTAAGCTACTTCTATTTGCAATGATACAAGGAATCATGTCTATTATTGCTGGGCCCCGGCCATAAACAACATCTGCATGGATGGTCACATGACTAATGCAGATTTTGTTTAACCACTTCTTTGCCAGAAATTCCCTGGCACCCCTATAGTTAACGTGTCACTTCTGTTTGGTATAGGTCCTTTTAAAGGTGCAGCGATCTCAGTGTTAGACTCGTATCTATATTGGCAAATGCAAATATAAGACTCTGGGGGGCGGCGTAGAGAGAGGCCAAAGAACGTCAAAGTATCAACTTTCCAAGGATTCCCGTTGTTTTATGGGTTCAGGAAGTCGTGTTATAAGGAGAAGGGATGAGAGAGAGGAAGCCTCTTAAAGTCAATGTCTGTGTGGTAGCCACTTTATAGGGGTCGGGCAGCAGCTACAAAGAGAATCCTTCACTCTGAAGGACTCAAAACTCAACATGCCAATGTATTAAATGGACAGCCTGCTGGTTTCAGTGAAAACTGTGTAATACTTTACTTGTCCTGTGGTGGCACTGCAGGGGAATTGCCACAAATTATGTCTGATCTCTGTGATTTCCTGTGATCTGCAAGCAGAACAGTGAGTGCAGCTCTGGAGTATAATACGGGATCAATACAGGATAAAAAATGTAATGTATGCACACATTGCCCCCACCAGCAGAATAGTGAGTGCAGCTCTGGAGTATAATACAGGATATAACTCAGGATCAGTGCAGGATAAGTAATGCATGTACACAGTGACTCCACCAGCAGAATAGTGAGTGCAGCTCTGCAGTATAATACAGGATGTAACTCAGGATCAGTACAGGATAAGTAATGTATGTACACAGTGACTCCACCAGCAGAATAGTGAGTGCAGCTCTGCAGTATAATACAGGATGTAACTCAGGATCAGTACAGGATAAGTAATGTATGTACACAGTGACTCCACCAGCAGAATAGTGAATGCAGCTCTAGAGTATAATACAGGATGTAACTCAGAATCAGTGCAGGATAAGTAATGTATGTACACAGTGACTCCACCAGCAGAATAGTGAGTGCAGCTCTGGGGTATAATACAGGATGTAACTCAGGATCAGTGCAGGATAAGTAATGTATGTACACAGTGACTCCACCAGCAGAATAGTGAGTACAGCTCTGGAGTATAATACTGGATGTAACTCAGGATCAGTACAGGATAAGTAATGTAATGTACACAGTGACTCCACCAGCAGAATGGTGAGTGCAGCTCTGGAGTATAACTCAGGATCAGCACAAGATAAGTAAACATGTGATGAGGGAGGAGTGTGACTTTTCCTGTGTACCCCTATAGTCCCTCTCTTGGAGATGCTGACTCCTCTTTCTGCTTTCCTACAGTAGGAATCCCAGTGGTTAGATCCCTATACTGCTGTGACTCCGCAGTCTAATTCTAGTGCCAGTGTGTCGGCTTGAAGTGCTGCCATTGCTGAGACCTCCTAACTCATGTGAGGAGCAGATTGAGCGCTGCCAGGAATTAATATGCGGAGAAGAGAGATAGGTCTGGAAGAACTATAGGAATTCATGTTAAACCAAAGGATGCTTCCAGGAGCTCGGGGCTCCATTTGCTTCCACAAAAACTAACACATGTCACCGAGCCGCTGCAGGGAGCCAACTGTCAGTAAATTTATTAACAGTCAGTAAAGAATAATAAGCCAAATATCCTCCCATCAGCAAGAAGTCAGGACCTCTTCAACGCTACAATAATACGGAGGTGTTATTATGGGGGACGCGGGGCTGTAGAGGGAAGACTGACATTGAGTGCCGTGGGGAAGGGCAGTGAGTACTACTAAGGGGATCCTGGGGGAGAGAAAAAATGATATCGAGCAGCAACCAAAAACTAGTGTACACTGAAGGGTCGGTGATCCGGGGATTATTCCGATTGCCAGATTGGAGTCGGGAAGGAATTATTTTCCCTTAAATGAGGAAAGTTGGCTTCTACTTCATTGGAGTGTTTTTTTGTCTTCCTCTGGATCAACAGTGAAGGTTGGGGGGCGGGTGGTGGTGGTGGGGGGGGAGGTGGTGGAATAGGCTGAACTAGGTGGACAGATGTCTCTCTTTAGCCTTAAATACTATGTTACTATGTTCTAGATCTGCAGCATTTCTCCCCACTGGAGGAGCTCCGGGATTGGATGCTGCTGTATTCAAAATGAACGCGTGATGCACAACGGGATGCGCAATTCAGTGAAAAAAAGAACACATTTGGAGCTGATTAGCCATTTAAATCATGGCGTGTTTATCTGCTGCGCACAGCTTTCATTCCGCAAAAGTGCACGGAAATACGCTTATGTTCATGGGAATCCTGCCTAAGGCCGGGCCCATGTGGGCGAGTTTTACTTGCAGATTTGGCGCTAAGCGTCCTCCTGGACAATACGCGTTAATACGCGGGCATTGAAAGGCATGAACGTTCACTGGTTCAGATGTGCGGGAAGAAATCGCGGATTCTGGGAGCGGAAGAAAAATCGCAGCATGCTCTATTTTAGCGGGGATTCCACGCGGACGGCCTCCATTAAATTAATATGGTGCGTTGGTTTCCTACTTCATAGGAAAACAGATAGAAAAGCCAGCTGGAGAGGAGCGAGAGATCTTCCGCGCGAATGATACGCTGTGCATTGCCTACATCTGAGCGGCCAAACAATCGTATCTACGATGTTCTGCAACCATTCGCAATTACTTTATGCGATGTATTGTAAGTCTTACGTTGCAAAAATCCACATGCGGAATTCGACCCGTTCGTGTGAGCCCAACCGAAGGGTGGATTCAGACGACTGTATATCGGCTCGGTTTTCACGCCAAGCCGATATACGTGTCCACATCTGCAGCGGGGGGAGGATGGAAGAGCCAGGAGCAGGAACTGATCTCCCGCCCCCTCTCTGCCTCCTCTCACTGTTTGCAATGAAATTAGGTGGGATGGGGGCGGGGCTAAGTTGCAAGAATTAGCCCCACCCCTGTCCCGCCTCTCCCCATTGCAAATAGTGCAGAGGGGCAGAGAGGAGGCAGAGAGGGGGCGGGAGCTCAGAGTACTGCTCCCGACTCTTCCAGGCTCCACCCTAAGGGAGTGTAGCATTCTAGGACCTTAGCTTACAGAGCGCAGCTGTCAATCAGACTGGAAGCAGTTCAGCAGTGTAACCAATAGGGGGCAGTACAAAATACATTTTCTGCAGTCTTGAAAAGGGTTTCCTGTGACTTCATCATTGATGAGCGTCCCTATCAGGGATTTTAGGTTGCTCCAACAAATTAACCCTAAGATCCTCCTGATCTAAGGGCTCGCTCACTTCACGCTCCATTATGAAGCAGTGGAACGGCGCCCCGTAAGCCAAACTGAACCTTCATATGACGGAAACAAATGGCGCCAACGGACCTCCTTGACTGTGATTGGTTTCCAGCTGAGCTTCCGGCATTTTACAGGATGAAGTAGCGCAGCATGTTTTTTAATGGAACAGACCCTCCTACGCTGAAGTGACCATGCTTTATGGGAGGCTTCACACGGGCAGATTTGCGTGTGCAAAAAAAACGCAGTATTCTCTACTTTTGTGTGCATTTTTGCGCACCAAAAGTCCCCATAGAAGTCACTGGCATGTGGATGTGCAACATGCTGCGCAAATCTGCAAGCAAAAGAACACATCTGGAACTCATTAGGCTAAATATCCATTTAAATCAGGGTGTCCGGTGCGCAAAAAACATGCGCAAAAAGTACAGCAAAATACACCATGTGCACAAAAACGCATGTAAAACCGCATACGCTCAAGGAGCATTTGAGCACGCTTTTTTGCACTATGGACGAGGCTTTCTTTGTGTGTGAATCGGCATATTTTACCGTACTTTTTCTGCCCGCTGGCGTGTACATTTGCGCGCAGAAAACAAACGCACTGATTGAAATGACTAATTAGCTCCAAATGTGTTCTTTTTCCATTGGAATTGCGCAGTGCTTCACGCATCTCTTTGTGTATTGCGCACCCGCATTGACTTCTAAGGAGACCTCTGGTGTGCAAATACGTAGAAAAATATCTTATTTTGCGCTGCCGAAAATGCGCAAAATACATGTATGTGAACTAACATTGAAATCAATGGGCTCTATTCCCTGTGTACTGCATGCTCAATTTTTGCGCACGCAAATATGTCCGTGTGAAGCCAGCCTTAGTGTGGTGACGATCTTCAGGCTAGTGAGAAGCTGTCATGCATGCTGGGACCTGTGGTACGCCAGCAGCTGCTAAGCACCCATGCATCATATTTCTTCCCAAGAGCCTATGCCTGTCAGACGGAGGCTGGAAGGGCGCATTAAGCGCATTTCACTCTCGGGGTTGGAATCACTAACAGGAAACCAAGGTCTGAGGCGGGCGGGATGGAGCTGGCACGCACAGAGACACTTTCACAGACACCTCCGAACCGAGCGCTGATAAAACTGAAACCCACTGAAGTGCGGCTTTATAAACCCCGACTGCTGCGTTACCCCGAAGCGCCCGCCGCTGCCAAAGAAAATATCATGAATTTTTATTTTGCCGGAGATAAAAGGGATTTTCCTGCCACTTCTAATACACAGGGAGACGAATTTCCGCAGCCCACACGTTGTACGCGCCGCAGTCACATCATCACCTCCTCGCATGGGGAAACAGCCGCGATAATAACACTAATTTGACAAATCAGCCACTTTATAAGTGTTTAATTCCGTCCGCTCCTGACTGTAAGGTAAACGTGCCGCAGTTGTTGCATCGCGCCCGTCATTTCCGATGATTTCTGCTAAATCCTTTAGTTGAGCCTTGTATCTAAGCCTGGCATGTGCGATACTGTCTGCTGAGTTTGTGTATCTAGGCCAATTGTGATGCTGAGATAATGTATCTAAAGCCTCCTTCACACGACTGTATGCGTTTTTACGTTCCCCTGTACACACCGTATAATCGCACGAATGAAGAATTGACTGGATCGTATCCCGATCTTTATTCGCGTATTTCAAGCCATTCACACCGGGCGCTGCTGTGCAGATGTGAATATAGCCTAATGGCAGCTTCCCGCAGACGTATTTGCAAGCACAACAGTAGAGAATACAACCTATTGATTTCAATGGTTTTATTTCCACTATCGGGATTCTTGCACGTTATTACTGCATGCGAGAAAGATATGGCAGGACCGATCCGCCTGCTTTTTTTTTTTTTTAAACTCACGCATACTAGCAATTGCGGACGGGTCGCAGATCAGACAGCTTCCATTGACTTCAATGCCAAACAGCTCCTCTGTCACTTAAGAAGAGGTGTCTTGTAGAGCTCGTTACTCATCTAGTGGGTTTGCCAGGACGTGGCGGATGGGCCCACATGCTTTGATCAAAATATGTGCTAAGAATCTTATGCAGTTAGTATAAACAAGAGTTGTGCAATCGTATTCCGATATTAGATGTGTATGAGTGCCGAGGTTTATGTTTCTGTATTGGTTGCAGCCACGGCTTACATGCGCCATCACCTTTATTTGTTGGAAGTGCTGACTTCTGTGTTTTGTACCTGTATTAGACATGGTCCACGGCAGGTTGGGCGCCCTGGTGCAAATTTGCACTGGGATCTTGGAGCTTTACACCTGTGATTAGAGTCAATGTAAGAACACGGCTCGCACATCTGGATCATACCCATTAAATCCTCCCATGCTTCAGTTTAGCAGAGAACTAGACACAGATTTGGCCTCTCCTGACATTTAGGGTCTCGCACCTTTATATTGAGCAATTTCTGCCTTTGAACACAGTCACAAGGTGAGGATCTGTCACCACATCGCTCTTATCTGCCGGGAGATACCTTCATCACTGGGCGGTTTTATTACTGGGGAGAGGGGGCGCTACCTCTGCTTTCTTCACCGCCGCCTGTCTGTCTCTGGCTAGAATTCAAAGTCTCTGCTATCGGTCAGGAAGGGCCTCAAAGAGCAGAGTTATGGCCTAGTTAGCAGGTTATCACCGGCCGGTGCCCCTGCTTCAGCTCAATACTGTCACTCCGGCCTTTGAGGTTAATGCATTCTTATTTACAGCTGCTCTGCAGGTATCTAATGCTGCTTCTTAAAGGGGATGTCCACCTAGAAGGAATAAAAGCTCCCACTTAGTTATTATCGCTGGAGACATCCCCAAATGTGACCCCGACACATGCTGTGCACTCCGTAGACTTGGCCGTATTTGGACCCATATCTGCAGCCACTGCTTTAGGTCAGATTGCACCCTGCACAGGAATCCCCTCCCAATCGTGAGGAAAATTATATATATGGCACTGATTCGGTAGTGCAGAAACTAGCAAGAATGCAAAAACCCACATCCAAACAGCTCGGTGAACAAATACTGTAGCAGAACCAAGCTTATAACATGAATACAGACCCAGAACCAAGCTCAATACATAGTAACAGCAGCAGCTATACCAAGCTTAGTGCATTAAACAACATTAGAACTGAGCTCATAACATGAATACAGAACCGGAGCCAAGCTTATAATATGAATACAGAACCCGAGCCAAGCTCATAACATGAATACAGACCCAGAACCAAGCTCAATACATAGTAACAGCAGCAGCTGAACCAAGCTCAGTACATTAAACAAAACATGAGAACTGGGCTCATAACATGAATACAGAACCCGAGCCAAGCTAATAATATGAAAAGCAGCAGAAGCAAGCTCAGTACATAAATACAGCACCAGAAACAAACTCATAGTATGTATACAGCACCAGAAGCAATCTCAGTACATAATGACAGCACCAGATGCAAGCTCATAACATAAATACAACCCTAGAACAAAAGTCAGGATATTATTATTAATTAATACAGCGCCCAAAACTGATGTAAAATGCGCATAACGCTGCATAATAACCCTATTCAGCCACATGTTAACACTTTTGGTCCTTACAAACTCTGTGTTAAGGCTGTGCATCTGGGACCTGTGGTTCTACAGGCTTCCTTGAGCACGCCTTCACAGGTAGGGGTTAATTGAGCTGCCTGGGTGTGGTATTCCGCACCAGCTAATTCCCCTTGTCTACTGCAGATAAATACCAGCAAACTCTTCAGAGACATTGCTGGTCATTTTAGTTTTTCACTGTTAATCCCACTCAGAGCTGGTGTGGTGCATGCTTGTCTGTAGTGTCCCTCTCTCCTTCCCGGAGGACGGTCTGGACACCTCCTTGCGTTCTGGGGTGCATGCATTGTGTAGTGTGTGGTACGGTGACCACACAGCTGCATGCACCCGCAGGTTCCTCCCTATCCCTGGGCAGGTGCAGCCTCCAGATGTCTGATGTCTTGTGTGTGTGTCAGATGGGAGATGCCTGACACTGTTCCCTGTGTCAGCATGGTGGCTGACTCTCTCTATTCCCCTGGTGTGATGACACTTGGACTGGCTGTGGTTAACCATCTGTATGCATGTGAGCTCTGGGTGGGGTTCCTGTTATATATTGTATGCACAACCTGGTATGTTGGTGTGAACAGTGATGTGTGTTATGTCTGTGCAGGTAGCCGGACATGTGCTCTATGCGCAGTCCTGTTCTGTGTTCTGTGTGGTATGTGTAACCTGGTATGTTGGTGTGAACAGTGATGTGTGTTATGTCTGTGCAGGTAGCCGGACATGTCCTATGTGCAGTCCTGTTCTGTGTTCTGTGTGGTATGTGTAACCTGGTATGTTGGTGTGAACAGTGACGTGTTTTATATGTCTGTGCAGGTGGCTGTGATCAGGAATAGGCAGGTCCCAGATGAAGACAGTGAGGCAGAACTTAGGACGAGCATCCCGCTTTTAGGCAGGGATTCCCCACTTTCCCTGATTAGTGAGGGACAGGTGTCCTTCCATCTTTTACCTGCAGGGGTGCAATTTGTCAGTGCAACTGCTGAGTGAGTGTTTGCGGTTTTAAAAGGACACAATCCTGCGTCCGCATGGAGGCGTAGCGCTTTACTGCGCTGCATGGACGTAACACTTCAGCTCTTCTTGATGACCTACAGACAGTAGAGGAGGAGGCAGCAGGTAACATGTGAAATGAACAAATTAACCCATTAAGCTTACTTGCATATGGGCAATTTAAAGGTGGCGCTTCAGATTTTTGGGCGCAGCTCGCACTGGACAGCACTTGGGCATCCTGTCTGTGTGCTGTCCAATGTGCTGAACACTACTCATTGACATGTGGCATTCACGTCCGAAAATTTGACAAGAATAGGACTATCAGTCTGAGGTAAAAGTGCCTGTGTGCGTACACCTGTGCGCCCCCTGCAGCGAGGAGGAGGCTGAATGGAGGGCTTTGACCACTTCCGCTCAATTCACTTTCAATAGGACTGCCAGAGGTATTTCTATCAGCCCCATTGAAATGAATGAAGCGCTGACCGCACATGCACAGCTAGCTCTCCATTTGTTCTAACTTCACTGTGAAAGATGAAGTGACCCCACAGTGACAGGCAGAGGAAGATACAAGACCCCTGTTCTCAAGATTGGTGGGGGTCTCAGTGCTGAGACCCCCCCACCGATCAGCTAGTTAGCCCTTATCCTATGCACTCACTATAGTCGTGCAGAGAAGAGTACTGATTGGTTGGATGGGATGCCTCTTGTTTGACTGATATTAGCTGATTTGCATACATATTCCCATGGAGCATTGGCTAAAAATAAATCTCCACACACCCCCTTGGTCTCCTCAATGAGCGCCAGAACCCTCCTGAACTGGAGTTTGATGCAATTTAAAACGGTTGTACCAAAATCTAAAGTTATCCCCTACCCACAGGATAAAGGGATAACTTTATGATGGCTGGAGGTCCGACCGCTTGGACCTCCTCTGATCCCAATAGTCCCTGCATTAAGGGAGCAGAGGACGCGCCTGTGTGCCCCAGCTCCATTCATTTTAACAGCATTGGAGACCGTAGAGTACAAGCACTTGCTAGTCTCTGACACTGTCATTGAAATGAAGGGAGAAGCTGTGTGTGTCCTACCAAAATCTAAAGTTATCGTCAACACTTAGGATAGGGGACAAATGTTGGAACTCACACGAGAATGGGGGTTCTGATGATCCCCAATTAATAGAATAGAGAATGTGCATTGCTGTTCCATTCATCTCAAAGACAACTTTGGAAATTACAGAGTAAAAGTGCTCAGCAAGAGCTGTTATTAAAATGCATGAAGGAGCAGTGCGTATGCGCATCCTACCAAAATATCAAGTTATCCTTAGGATTGGGAACAAGCATTGAAACGCATATGAGAACGGAGATTCTGCTGATCCCCAATGAATGGGGCAGAGGACGTGCATGCACATTGTTGCTCTACAATGACAGGAGATTGCCAGGCAATTTCCAACACCGTCATTGATATGAATGGAGTAACATAGTATGCTAGGCCGAATGAGGACAACGTCCATCTAGTTCAGCCTGTTAATAGTTCCTACCTGTCTGTAAGACCCTGGTCAACAACCCGCTACTCCCCTAAAATCTATATCCTGTAATATCATAGCACTCTAGAAAGACATCTAGTCCCTCTTAAACTGCTCTATGGATTTTGCCATCACCACATCCTCAGGCAGAGAGTTCCAGAGTCTCACTGCTCTTACAGTAAAGAACCCCTTCTGTGTTGGTGATGAAACCTGCTTTCCTCTAGATGTAGCGGATGCCCTCTCGTTACCATCGCAGTCCTGGGTATAAAGAGATCGTAGGAGAGATCCTTGTATTGTACCCTGATGTATTTATACATAGTTATTTGGTCGCCCCTTAGCCGTCTTTTTTCTAGAGTAAATAATCCCAGTTTTGGTGCCTCTCTGGGTATTCCAGTCCTCTCATTCCATGTATTAGTTTAGTTGCCATTCTTTGAATCCCCTCAAGCACTGTAACATCTCTCCTGAGCACCGGTGACCAGAACTGTGCGCAGTATTCCATGTGGGGCCTGACAAGTGCCTTATATAGTGGGAGGATAATGTTCTCGCCCCTTGCCCCTATACCTCTTTTAATGCACCCCAAGGCTTTATTAGCTTTTGCAGCAGCTGACTGGCATTGGTTACTCCAGTTTATTCTATAATCCACTAGTACCCCCAGGTCCTTTTCCATATCACTTTTCCCTAGCAGTACCCCATTTAGTGTATATTGGTGACATCCGTTTTTCCTGTCCATGTGTATAACTTTACATTTATCAACATCGAACTTCATTTGCCATTTTTCTGCCCAAGCCCCCAGCTTATCCAGGTCTGTTTGTAGCCGCACATTGTCCTCCGTTGTATTAATTATATTGTATAATTTTGTATCATCTACAAATATTGATATTTTACTGTGCAGCCCCTCTATCAGGTCGTTGATAAATATATTGAACAGAATGGGGCCTAATACTGAACCCTATGGCCCCTGACTAGCAACAGTGGCCTAATCAGAGTACGAACCATTTATTACCACCCTCTGCTTTCTATCTCTGAGCCAGTTCTTTACCCAGATACACACGTTTTCCCCCAATCCAAGCTGTCTCATTTTATATATCAGCCTATTATGTGGCACGGTGTCAAATGCTTTAGAGAAGTCCAGATATACGAGATCAATAGACTCTCCCAGGTCCAGCCAAGAACTTACTTCATCGTAGAAGCTGATCTAATTGGTCTGACATAATCCCACCCTCATGAATCCATGCTGGTGAGGAGTTATTCCGCTGTGCTCCTTGAGGTATTGCATGCTGGTGTCTCTCAGAAACCCCTTGAATATTTTTCCAGTTACTGAAGTGAGACTTACCAGCCTGTGGTTACCAGGCTCACTTTTGGTTCCCTTTTTGTATATTGGAACTACATTGGCAATGCGCCAATCCAATGGTACAACCATTGGACCTCAATAGTATCCATAAATATTAGAAATAGCGGGCTAGCTATCACATCACTTAGTTCCCTTAGAACCCTTGGGTGTATTCCATCTGGGCCTGGTGATTTGTCAATTTTAATCTTCTTTAACCGGTTCCGCACTTCCTGCAGGGGTTCATTTTATTCCCCTGCATATCATGTGGAATTTCCTTTTCATTTGTGAATATGCTTGAAAAGAAACTATTTAATAGGTTTGCTTTCCCCCCATCGTCTTTTATGATTTCTCCTGCATTATTTGTTAAAGGGCCAGTGCTCTCAGTGCAAATCCTTTTACTGTTATTATAGTTGAAGAATAGTTTAGGGTTGTTTTTGCTTTCTTGGCAATTTTGATCTTTTCTTTGCATATTTTGTTTTTTTCCCTGTATGATTTTAGTGCTTCTTCGCTGCGTTCTTGTTTTAGTAGTTTAAACGCTTTCTTTTTTTCGTTTATTGCCCCCCTTACAGGCTTGTCGAGCCACATTGGTTTCCGTTTGCTTGCAGTTCTTTTGTTTTTAAAGGGTATGAACTGCTCACATGAGGAAATTAGGATCTTTTTAAACTTATCCCATTTGTCGGCTGGATTGTTATTTTTGAGGATGTTGTCCCAATTGATGTTACCGATAGTAGTTCTGAGCTGATCAAATTTTGCTTTACTAAAGTTTAATTTATTTGTCGCTCCCTGATAAGGCTTCTTATTAAATGACAGCTGGAAGTTAAGTATATTGTGGTCACTGTTCCCCAAGTGCCCCTCAACCTGTACCCTCATTATTCGGTCCGGTTTGTTAGTTAATATTAAGTCCAGAGTGGACCTCCCTCTAGTTGGTTCCCGTACAAGTTAGGTAAGGTAGTTCTCTTTAATTGTTCTCAAGAACTTATCACCCTTGTGAGATTTGCAGGTCTTGTTATCCCATATTATATCTGGATAATTAAAGTTCCCCATGATAATTACTTTATTGCGGTTTCACACCTTTTCTATCTGCCTTCATAGTAAGGTTTCAGTTTCTTCTATCCCCTTTGGTGGCCTATAGAAAACCCCTATCAGGATTTTGTTATTTCTTGCTCCCTGTATTTCTACCCATAGAGATTCCACGTGTTCATCTCCTGCACCTATATCTTCCCGTAGCCTCGGCATTAAGTACGATTTAACATACAGACATACCCCTCCCCCCTTATGGTTTCCATGGTCTCTTCGGAAGAGATTGTAGCCTTGTAAATTCACTGCCAATTGCACTTATCATCAAGCCATGTTTCCGTTATTCCAACTATGTTGTAGTTTTCATCAGTCATTCTCACTTCAAGCTCACCCACTTTACTAATCAGACTTTTTGCATTCGTAGCCATACAATTTATATGGTTGTTTTTGTTCTTTAAATTCAATTTGCTACTAATAGTACTATTGGCTGATCTGTTAGTTGTAACCCCACCCCCTGCTCAACCCCCATTCCCATTACTTAGACCCAGGTCGCTAGCTACACTGTCTACCTACCTTGTTTCTCTTTTTGCCCTCCCCCATATCCTAATTTAAACACTTCTCCAGCTTTCTAGCCATCTTCTCCCCCAGCACAGCTGCATCCTCCCCAATGAGATGCAGCCCGTCCCTACGGTAGAGCCTGTAGATGACAGCAAAGTCAGCCCATTTCTCCAGGAACCCAAATCCCTCCTTCTTACACAAACTCCGGAGCCACTTGTTTACCTCCCTAAGATCCTGCTGCCTTTCTAGTGTGGCTTTAGGAGCAGGTAGTATTTCCGAGAAAACTACCCTGGAGGTCCTCACCCTAAGCTTGGATGGCGCGCATGTGCGTCCTCTGCGCCATTCACATAGGGACTGTCTGGATCCCAGTTCTCAGGACCGATGG
Organism: Eleutherodactylus coqui; assembly: GCF_035609145.1. Taxonomy (NCBI): domain Eukaryota; kingdom Metazoa; phylum Chordata; class Amphibia; order Anura; family Eleutherodactylidae; genus Eleutherodactylus; species Eleutherodactylus coqui. The sequence continues at coordinate 122,767,816 of NC_089847.1, read as the reverse complement.
AGGTCCCATGAGTCAGATCTCCACTGATCATAAAGTACAACCCCCTTAATATGCCTCAACGCAACAGCTCTAACCAGCCCCCTCTCAACCTACCATGTGCCAGTTATAATATTAGCATCTTATTATGTGACAAAGCAGGCTTTGGGCCCCCAAAGGCTCTGTGACGCAGGTGTGACACCTACCTCTGCACCCCTAATAGCTATGAATGATTCTGCAATGTGACTGCAGCTTCAGCAAAAGACATCCTAAACTTGGAGAGATAAGTGAAAGCCAGTCCCCCAGCGCTAGCGGGATTATACAAATCCTCCCCGCCTCTGTGCGGCCATACATCTCCCTGCATTGTGATCCATGTGGCTGTAATGAATCAGTACCACCATATGAGCTGACGATCTAATGTGCGGCTGTGGGTGGAGGGAGATAAAATGACTTTCAGAGGTCACATAAAGTTGAGTTGTGAAATCTCTGTTCTAAATCCCGGAGCTGAGGGAGCATTCAACTCTTATGAACTCTGGCCTCATACTCATCCAACAAAAGGATGAGTGATACACCGACAAGACAGGGAGCCGGCAGCGCTGCATCCCCCAAGAAAAGCCGCCGCTGGCGAGGAATCTCGCTGATCACAGATTTGGGGTCTCTGAATATTCATAACTCTATATAAAAGACAGGTTTGTGTAACCAGATAGAAGAAAAAGAATTAAACCCCGCCCCCTCCCCCCCCTCCCCCCATGCCTCCGATTCTACATACTGATGGGTCACCTGTCAGGAGAGAGTATAATAGTGTATTATATCATGTCCAGTGGGCAGTCATGCTGGGGGTTGTAGTGCTCTATGTATATAGTATAATAGTGTATTATGTCATGTCCAGCAGGCAGTCATGCTGGGGGTTGTAGTGCTCTATGTATACAGTATAATAGAGGTGTATTATGTCATGTCCAGCGGTCGGTCATGCTGGGGGTTGTAGTGCTCTATGTATACAGTATAATAGTGTATTATGTCATGTCCGGCGGTTGGTCATGCTGGGGTTTGTAGTGCTCTATGTATACAGTATAATAGTGTATTATGTCATGTCCAGCGGTCGGTCATGCTGGGGGTTGTAGTGCTCTATGTATACAGTATAATAGTGTATTATATCATGTCCAGCAGGCAGTCATGCTGGGGGTTGTAGTGCTCCATGTATACAGCATAATAGAAGTGTATTATATCATGTCCAGCGGTTGTTCATGCTGGGGGTTGTAGTGCTCTATGTATACAGTATAATAGAAGTGTATTATGTCATGTGCAGCGGTCATGCTGGGGGTTGTGGTGCTATATGTATATAGTATAATAGTGTATTATGTCATGTCCGGTGGTCATGCTGGCGGTTGTGGTGCTCTATGTATATAGTATAATAGTGTATTATGTCATGTCCGGCGGTCGGTCATGCTGGGGGTTGTAGTACTCTATGTATACAGTATAATAGAAGTGTATTATGTCATGTCCAGCGGTCGGTCATGCTGGGTGTTGTAGTGCTCTATGTATACAGTATAATAGTGTATTATGTCATGTCCAGCGGTCGGTCATGCTGGCGGTTGTGGTGCTCTATGTATACAGTATAATAAAGGTGTATTATGTCATGTCCAGCGGTCGGTCATGCTGGGTGTTGTAGTGCTCTATGTATACAGTATAATAGTGTATTATATCATGTCCAGCGGTCGGTCATGCTGGCGGTTGTGGTGCTCTATGTATATAGTACAATAGTGTATTATATCATGTCCAGGGGTCGGTCATGCTGGGGGTTGTAGTCCTCTATGTATACAGTATAGTAGAAGTGTATTATGTCATGTCCGGCAGTCTGTCATGCTGGGGGTTGTAGTGCTCTGTGTATACAGTATAATAGAAGTGTATTATGTCATGTCCAGTGGTCGGTCATGCTGGGGGTTGTAGTGCTCTATGTATACAGTATAATAGAAGTGTATTATGTCATGTCCGGCGGTCATGCTGGGGGTTGTAGTGCTCTATGTATACAGTATAATAGTGTATTATATCATGTCCAGGGGTCAGTCATGCTGGGGGTTGTAGTGCTCTACGTATACGGTATAATAGAAGTGTATTATGTTATGTGCAGCGGCTGGCCATGCTGGGGGTTGTAGTGCTCTATGTATGTAAAGTGATAGCGTTTTTCCATCGTGTCCATCAATACTACATTAATGGAGACCTCCCGTTATTGAAAAACGCTGTAAAATAACATGTCACGATTTTTTTTCCGGTGGCAGAATCCCGCATGTGAGGACTGAGCCATTAAGGTTCAATATAACCTAATAGATGCGTCAGTCCCCCGTGGGGAACGCGGCATAGATCCATCCGTGGGCATTAGCCTAATTGTGATTTGTTTTCTCTTTTTGCTTTAGTCCGGACGGCAGTGCGCTTGGCCACAATTTGTAGTCGTGAGTGGTGAGGTGCTGAGTAATACACGGAGTCCGATACTTTGCTTAACTTGTTATAAACACAATAGTATTATTAATAAAGCAGGGAGATGAGGCAATGTGCTTCAACACACTCAGTGACTAATAAATGATACACAATTTGCAACAATGTAGCCACCTGTGTCCAACATATCCTGGGAGATTACTCTGGATTTCTTTTCTCTATCCCTCCTCATATTTACATCTCTTTTATTTTTTCTTCTACTCACTATCAGATCTGACTCTTCTCAGTTACTCACTGTTTCTCAGATTTTTCTCTTGCTTCCCTCTTTCTTCTTTTGTCTCTCTCTTTCTCTTGCTCCTGCTTGTTCTTCTCTCACTGTCACTGCTGCTCTCTGCCGCTTCTCTCTCCTGCCACGCGCTTCTCTTTCTGGCGCTCCTCCTTTTGTCACAACTCTATCCGGTAGTTTTTCTGCCTCCTGCAACCGTTGTCTGGCTATTTATCGCCTCTGTCACCTGACCAGATAGATTGTAATTGGCTGCAGACAATCTGGTTGCTAATAGAGATGAGCGAGTAAACTCACTAAGGCACATTACTCGAGTGAGTAGTGCCTTAGTGGAGTATCTCCCCGCTCGTCTCTAAAGATTCGGGGCCAGCGGGGGAGAGCGGGGAGGAACGGAGGGCAGATCTCTCTCTCCCTCTCTCCCCCCGCAACTCACCTGTCACCCCCGCCGGCCCCCGAATCTTTAGAGACGAGCGGGCAGATACTCGGCTAAGGCACTACTCGCTCATCTCTAGTTGCTAAGCATTTTTTATAACCTGTGCAGCTGAATAAAACGACTAACTGGTTGCTAGGTTACCTGCATCACCTATGCAAAATGACTTAGGTTAAACCCCTAGGGCCGGTTATTATATTACCAGTCCCCACAGCTAAAAAGCGCTATGTGGTGCCTTTTTTCACACCACTACATCTCCCCCTAGTTTGAGAACAGCCATCCTCACCATTTCTTTTCTTCGAGGACGGAGCAGGTGGATGGCAGGAGAATATGACAAAGTCTGGATATTAAAGTCGATTAGAATTTAGCAAGGGATTTGAAGAGGGGCAAAACCACCTACTTCAAAAGAGCTATGGGGCCCCTACATGTATTCTCCCCACAGTCAACAAATTGTGCATTTACAAAGTTTCATAAACAACAACATTATGCACAAAAACATTTGGCATATTTAGACATTCTTGGTACGATCTACATGGTGGGAGCAAAAATTGGGGTTATGCAGACATGTAAATCAAACATTACAATCTTTATTTTAGAGTCTTTGTTCTTCCAGTTGTAGTTGAAACAACAAACCTAACTAGGGTTCAGCAGTCCCTCTAAGAGCCCTGGTAGACAACCTTAGCTAGTGGTAGCGAGGCTATCATCCCCAGGCACAACTTGGGACGCACAGTCCATAACATGTCGCTTGTGCCAACTGTAACAAGTCATGAGAATCCCGATGTGGGAGATAGTCTTTGGAAAAACAGGAACTATAAACTGGGATTAACAAATCTCTGAATAGTTCTTCAGGGTACTAAAACTGGAACATTGCTATTAACTTAATTGAGTTTTCTCTTAAGGCACAAAACTTGATTTGAAGAGTTTTGAACAAATTAACTAAATAATAATGAAGGTAGAAGTCTCTTATTTGGCTTCTGTTTTTTTTTTTTTCCCACTAGTCCTCATCTTCAAAGCGAATTGGAGGCTTTCCAAAGTTACTCCTTTGTGAGCGTCTGGGGATGTTGACTGCCTTGTTTTCTAAATCTTCGCTAGAACTTTGTACATCTAGAAACCTATACATTGTTGGTACTGGAGTTTCATTCGCATTGGGTGATTCAGCTGATACTGCCGGGACGTAATCCAATGGGCTTGGTCCAACCAAAGTCATCGCAGGGTTGTTGATGTCAAATTCGCCAAGGTTTCTTGTACTTTCTGTTCTTTTTCTTGGGTTTGGTGTAATTTCATCTTTTTCTGATGTATCCTCCGAAGTAGGGTCTAGTAAACAGAGTTTTAGCCTGTTTCGGTGAGCCATTTTTGGGACTCTTCTGTCTTGAGCAATTCGATACAAGTCTGTTCGATACAAGGGTATTCCTATTATGGTGTAAGGCACTGCTTCCCATCTGTTGCCTGGCTTTCCTGTTTGGTGTTCTTTCTTTAGCTACACTCTTGTTTCTTTTATTAGTGGTTCAGCCTTGGCTTGCAAGTTAAAATCTTGCTCTTGTCTTTTATGAACTTACTCCATGCGAGTGTCTTCAATTTCTTGTGTTGTTTTCAGATGTCTTTGTAGATCGTGAATCCATTCTGTGGTGGGTAAAGGATTGGGATCTTCAGACACTTGCACTCCCATTGAGAGATCAGCAGGCAATTTCCCTTGTCGACCAAATATTAGATAATAAGATGTGTATCCCATTGAACAATGGATGGTGTTATTGTATACATACATCAATTCAGGTAGTAAATCTGGCCAATCACTTCTCTTGGAGGTTGGTATGGTACGTAATAAATTTACTCGGCTCAATCTTCAAGTGGTCAAGAGCAAGCAATTCTAACGATTTCTTTGTCACTATTGGGTGTAAAGGAGCCTTTTGGTCAGCTTTGTTGTTTCTCCTTTTAGCACGTTTGGCACTCTGAACACCATGTCTCTATATCTCTTCTCATTCCTACCCAGTAGAATCTTCTCCGGATGGTATTCTCTGTTTTGTGCACCCACAAGTGCTCAGATTGGTCATGGTATGCTGTTAGTACAAGATGTGCATCTCTTTGTGGAATGAGGATTTGGTGTATCTTCGAATAGGTAATATGGTCTATGGTTCCTCTATACAGTAGACCTCTCTTTACAAAGAGTCTTTTTCTTTGCCGCCACAACCGGTGAAACTCTGAATCCGTTTTCACATTTCTCACTGACAAGTTCTCCTAAGGTGCGACTTTCAGTTTGAAGATCAATCCACTGTTTTTCTTCCACAGGTTTCTCTTTATTAGTACCGGCGGTTTGGATGACGTTCTGTTGTACGTTGTAGCAACCAAAGTCAGGCATCTCTATCTACTCCCATTGATCTTATTCTTCCATGGAGTAATCCATTGATGCAGGTTGTCTGGATAGTGCATCAGCATTGGTGTTAGTCTTTCCGGCTCTATATTTGATGGTAAAGTTGAAGTTGGCTAGCCGTGAAGTCCATCTCTGTTCAAGAGCTCCCAATTCTGCTGACTTAAAATGTGCAAGGGGGTCGTTATATGTGTAAGCTATGAATGTGGATGCGATCAAGCAATCTTTGAACTTTTCCGTCACATCCGATACGAGAGCTAGGAGTTCCAATTTAAATGAGCTGTAGCTCTGGTTGGTTCTTTCTGTTCTTTTCAAAGAACAGCTTGCAAATGCTATCACTCTCTCTTTATCGCCTTGGACTTGACTTAATACTGCACTCAGTCCTTGCTTACTCGCATCAGTGTATACGCAAAAGGGTTTGTTGTAATCCGGATATGAGGGGACAGGAGGGGATATTAACCTATTTTTTAGGATTTTGAAAACTTCTTGTTCTTTCTCCCATGTCATGTAGATGGTTTTTCTGCAATTTTGTTTTGATGTTCCCCAGATTAGTTTGTGCAATGGGTCAGCAATTCTGGCAAAATTGGGGATAAATCTTCGGTAGTATCCTGCGAATCCTTATTTGTTTGATAGGTTTGGGTATTGGCCATTCTTGTACTGCTGCAAACTTATCTGGATCGGGTCTAACTGCTTCCGCACTCATGACGTGTCCCAAGTATCGTAACAGATGACATTTGAATGGCTTTACCTTAGGTGATGGCAAACTAGTATCTTGAACACTTCAGCCAGGTGTTTCAGATGATCATCGTAATTCTTGGAGTATATGATGATATCGTCCAGATATAGCAGCACCGTTTCAAAGTTCTTATGCCTAAAGCATCTTTCCATAAGTCTTTGAAAAGTGCCAGGAGCATTGCATAGGCCGAAGGGCATAGAATTAAACACGTATAGCCCCATTTGGGTAGCAAAAGCTGTTTTCTCTTTGTCCTCTGGAGCCATGGGTACTTGCCAGTATCCACTAGTGAAATCTAGGGTGGAGAAGCAAGCTTCTGACCCCAAAGCAGTGAGGGATTCTTCAATTCAGGGCAAAGGATAGGCATCTTTATGCATGATATTGTTCAATTTTCTACAATCCACACAAAATCGAATACCTCCATCTTTTTTCTTCACCAGTACCAGTGGGGCTGCCCAGGGCTATGGCTCTCCTGTATTACCTTGGTGTCTTTCATTAGTTTCTTTACAGGTTGGTACATGGCTGGTGGTATGGGTCTGTATTTTTCTGTAATGGGTGGATGGGATCCTGTTGGGATATAGTGACAGACACCTTCAGTTCGGCCAAAGTCTAATGGGTTTTTACTGAAGGCTTGGTGAAATTTCTGAGCCACCCTGACTACTCCTTCTTTCCTGGTAGCAGGGGTGTCAGTATTCCCAATTTGTAATTCAGCCCATCAAGGGGTCTCAGGTTGGCTATTTCTGTGGTTGATATTTTGTGTATTCTATTGAACCTCTGCTCCAGAGAGGGTGAGGATATCATCCATGTATAAGAGTGAGATTTGTGCAACTGGGTTATATTTCTTCAACTGTACCACAGGCTCTCCTATATTAAGTAGGTGGACGGGCACTTTTCCTCTTGAGATGTTCACTATACTCCGGGCTGCCATAATACCTTGATGTTCTTCCAATTGAAGCGGCTCTACCAGGGTTTGGTAACCCCTTCCTTGGAGATTATGGTTTCAGTCCTTGGTTTTAAAGTTATTGGTCTCACATTTTTATTCTTGCACATCCTACTTGACCTTTATCATTCGTGAATTTCTGGTAGGTGGACAAGACTTTTATAGGTTGATGTAAGACTCGTTGTTGGGCTTGTGAAGCAGAAGGAATGGAGTTTCGTAAGGCATCCAGCATTTCTCCATATAAATTTCTAAGAATGTTCATGGCCAAAATGACGGCTGGAGCATTTCTCTCTGCTACATCTATGACTAAGATTCCTTAACGGGGCAGTTCGGCATTCCCAGTCATCACCGTAGCCTCCCAGTAGCCTACTAAGGGAACATTTTGTCCATTGGTAGCGACATCGTTCATAACCTGTTCTGCAGGGTGGACTAATTCTTCTAAGGACCAATGCTTCTGAAATATTGCTCTGCATATGGTGGTCACCTGAGATCCTGTATCCAGTAGTGCTGGAAAAGGTATGCCATCGAGGTGGATGATAACCTCCGGGCAGGGTCCCACATACTTCGAGAACCATCTGGGGACTTCAGGACCTACTCTTGGTTTCCCTTAGGGTCGGTCCTTGGCCTCAGGGGATATCAGTTTAACTGCCAACAGTCTTTTTTGGTATGTCCTCTCCTCTGGCAATGTTTGCAGATAACTGGGCCTGGTCTACTCGGTCATATTCTGGTAGACATATTTGCTGGACGGTAATTCCTCTTCTGTGGCAGGACTATTGAGGCCTCTTGCCTGTCTAATCTTGCCTCCAGTTCTTCCATTTTTTTGTAGAGGGCGGATACACTACGGGCTACTGCTGCAACGTCCTTCTGTACAATGTCGAGGATCTCCTTCCTGTCAGACAAGCTCTGACCCGCTTGTAACACCTCAACATTCTTCGTGGATTCTGTATATAAATGTTCATTCGTCTTATAGCGAGAGGCCTCTGACGTTACGTCAGTCCCTGTCAGAACTTCTCTGCCTAGCACCTGTATGGCCAGTTCCTTAAAGTCTAGGAAAGAGAGACCCATGTTCTTGACGGATTGCATGCGCAGCTGTCTTTTGATTCCTTCTGTGGCTGCGCCTTCCACAAATTGTTCACGCAGCATCTGATCTGCTTCTATCGCTACTACTGGATCTGTGTGGATTATAGCCTTCTTGTCTTTTTGTAGCGACCGTGCGTATTCTTGGAGCGTTTCATGTGATTTCTGTCTTCTGTTAAAGAAACGTTTTCAACGTCAAAGATGTTCTGCAGTCTCTCAAAAATCTGACCCACCGTTTTCCTATGTTCTCCGGGCCATGATTTGACCTCTCTAGCTGCTGCACCTTGTAGTTGGCCCACTAACATCTCCAGCTTTTGTTCATTTGTGAAAGGGCTCAGCCGGTATATCAACTTCTGCTGGAACTTGCTGAGCTGATAATGTTCTCCCCTATATCTAGGCAGCCAAGGGGCTTCTAGGTAATATGGCATGGTAAATGGCATTATGGGGGATGGAGTAGGGATCTTTGCTCCCATGCTGCTTTGCTGTTCATTGTCACTTGAATCTGACATTTTCTTTTATTGACTTCAAGCAGAGGTACTACCCACACAATGGCTGATGTTTACATTTGAAATGACAGTTGCAGGTAATTTAGACGATGCGATCTCTTGAAATGACACACCAAATGGCAGTTGTAAATAATAATACGATGCGATCAGCGATCACTTGTAATGGCGGTTGTAAGGTCACAAAGGATTTTATACTGTTCGTAGATGCCACAAAGCGCTATGGTGAGCGCTAATTTTATTTCTGGGTGATGAATTGTGATTTGTTTCCTCTTTTTGCTTTAGTCTGGACGGCAGTGCCCGTGGCCACCATTGTAATCGTGAGGTGCTGAGTAATACACGGAGTCCGATACTTTGCTTAACGTGTTATAAACACAATAGTATTATTAATAAAGCAGGGAGATGAGGCAATGTGCTTCAACACACTCAGTGACTAATAAATGATACACAATTTGCAACAATGTAGCCACCTGTGTCCAACAGATCCTGGGAGCTTACTCTGGATTTCTTTTCTCTATCCCTCTTCATATTTACATCTCTCTTATTTTTCTTCCACTCACTATCAGATCTGACTCTTCTCAGTTACTCACTGTTTCATTTTTCTCTCGTTTCCCTCTTTCTTCTCTTGTTTCTCTCTTTCTCTTTGCCGCCTGCAGACGGCCGGGTCGGATCCGGCTGCGAGAATTCTCGCAGCGTGACCCGACTCAAGCGCCTGCAGAGAGCAGCGCGGCACTCACCCGCTCCCGCAGGTCCGTCTCTTTCAAGTGTCAGCTGCCGGCGCATGCGCAGACCGGAGCCGGTGGCCGGGGAGTGACATTTCCGTGCGGGGCTCTGCGAGCCCTGCACAGAAATAGAGCATGCCGCGGTTTATTTTCTGCGCGTGATTTCGTGCAGACAAACCGCAACCGTCTGCATAGGATTGCGTATTGTAACGCAAGCTTTTGCAGGAGTGTACGGGCGGAAATTCTGCGGGGTGTGCAGGAGGCCTTTATCTTGCTCCTGCTTGTTCTTCTCTCTGTCACTGCTGCTCTCTCTCTGCCACGTCTCTCTCCTGCCTGGCACTTCTTACCCTGGCGCTCCTCCTTTTATCCCTACTCTCTCTCTGCCACTTCTCTCTCCTGCTTGGCACTTCTCACCCTGGCGCTCCTCCTTTTATCCCTACTCTCTCTGCCACTTCTCTCTCCTGCTTGGCACTTCTCACCCTGGCACTCCTCCTTTTATCACCACTCTCTCTGCCACTTCTCTCTCCTGCTTGGCACTTCTCACCCTGGCGCTCCTCCTTTTATCCCTACTCTCTCTGCCACTTCTCTCTCCTGCTTGGCACTTCTCACCCTGGCACTCCTCCTTTTATCACCACTCTCTCTGCCACTTCTCTCTCCTGCTTGGCACTTCTCATCCTGGTGCTCCTCCTTTTGTCCCTACTCTCTCTGGCATTTCCTCCTCTCTGGCAGTTTTTCTGCCTCCTGCAACCCTTCTCCAGCTATTTATTGCCTTTGTCACCTGACCAGTAAGTCTGCAGCCAATTACAGCCTATCTAGTTGCTACCAGCCTCATCCGAGTCTAACCTGTGCAGCTGAATAAAACGACTAACTGGTTGCTAGGTTTCCTGCATCATCTATGCAAAATGACTTAGATTATGTATAGGGTATAATAGAAGTGTATTATGTCATGTCCGGCGGTCGGTCATGCTGGGGGTTGTAGTGCTCTATGTATACAGTATAATAGTGTATTATGTCATGTCCAGCGGGCGGTAATGCTGGGGGTTGTAGTGCTCTATGTATATAGTATAATAGTGTATTATGTCATGTCCAGCGGTCGGTCATGCTGGGGGTTGTAGTGCTCTATGTATACAGTATAATAGTGTATTATATCATGTCCAGCGGTCGGTCATGCTGGGGGTTGTAGTGCTCTATGTATACAGTATAATAGAAGTGTATTATGTCATGTCCGGCGGTCAGTCATGCTGGGGGTTGTAGTGCTCTATGTATACAGTATAATAGTGTATTATGTCATGTCCGGCGGTCGGTCATGCTGGGGGTTGTAGTGTTCTATGTATACAGTATAATAGTGTATTATGTCATGTCCAGCGGTCAGTCATGCTGGGGGTTGTAGTGCTCCATGTATACAGTATAATATTGTATTATGTCATGTCCAGCGGTCGGTCATCCTGGGGGTTGTAGTGCTCTATGTATACAGTATAATAGTGTATTATGTCATGTCCAGCGGTCGGTCATGCTGGGGGTTGTAGTGCTCTATGTATACAGTATAATATTGTATTATGTCATGTCCGGCGGTCGGTCATGCTGGGGGTTGTAGTGCTCTATGTAGACAGTATAAGGGCGCCTACCCACTTGCGATTTTTTTTCCTTTCGTTTTGCGTTTTTAATGAAGATCAATTAGGATAGAATGTGTTCTTGTCCATTTGCATTTTTTTTTCCGTCCGTTGCAATTTTTAACATAGGAACTGTCAGTTGCATATGTGTCCTTATTTTTCTTCTAATGCACCCATGATTGTCAATGGAAATTAACGGGAAAGGCGCGAAAAAGCCACAAAAATGCCGTGAAAAAGCCGCGGAAAACGCTACATTTTTCACGCACGAAAATCGCAAACGCAAGTGGGCAGGCGCCCTAATAGTGTATTATGTCATGTCCGGCGGTCGGCTATGCTGGGTGTTGTAGTGCTCTATGTATACAGTATAATAGTGTATTATGTCATGTCCGGCGGTTGGCTATGCTGGGGGTTGTAGTGCTCTATGTATACAGTATAATAGTGTATTATGTCATGTCTGGCGGTCGGTCATGCTGGGGGTTGTAGTGCTCTATGTATACAGTATAATAGTGTATTATGTCATGTCCGGCGGTTGGCTATGCTGGGGGTTGCAGTGCTCTATGTATACAGTATAATAGTGTATTATGTCATGTCTGGCGGTCGGTCATGCTGGGGGTTGTAGTGCTCTATGTATATAGTATAGCAGTGTATTATGTCTTGTCCAGCAGTCGGTCATGCTGGGGGTTGTAGTGCTCTATGTATACAGTATAATAGTATATTATGTCATGTCCGGAGGTCGGTCATGCTGGGGGTTGTAGTGTTCTATGTATACAGTATAATAGTGTATTATGTCATGTCCGGCGGTCGGTCATGCTGGGGGTTGTAGTGCTCTATGTATACAGTATAATAGTGTATTATGTCATATCCAGCGGTCGGTCATGCTGGGGGTTGTAGTGCTCTATGTATATAGTATAGTAGTGTATTATGTTATGTCCGGCGATCGGTCATGCTGGGGGTTGTAGTGCTCTATGTATACAGTATAATAGTGTATTATGTCATGTCCGGCGGTTGGCTATGCTGGGGGTTGTAGTGCTCTATGTATACAGTATAATAGTGTATTATGTCATGTCCGGCGGTTGGCTATGCTGGGGGTTGTAGTGCTCTATGTATACAGTATAATAGTGTATTATGTCATGTCTGGCGGTCGGTCATGCTGGGGGTTGTATTGCTCTATGTATACAGTATAATAGTGTATTATGTCATGTCCGGCGGTTGGCTATGCTGGGGGTTGCAGTGCTCTATGTATACAGTATAATAGTGTATTATGTCATGTCTGGCGGTCGGTCATGCTGGGGGTTGTAGTGCTCTATGTATATAGTATAGCAGTGTATTATGTCTTGTCCAGCAGTCGGTCATGCTGGGGGTTGTAGTGCTCTATGTATACAGTATAATAGTATATTATGTCATGTCCGGAGGTCGGTCATGCTGGGGGTTGTAGTGTTCTATGTATACAGTATAATAGTGTATTATGTCATGTCCGGCGGTCGGTCATGCTGGGGGTTGTAGTGCTCTATGTATACAGTATAATAGTGTATTATGTCATATCCAGCGGTCGGTCATGCTGGGGGTTGTAGTGCTCTATGTATATAGTATAGTAGTGTATTATGTTATGTCCGGCGGTCGGTCATGCTGGGGGTTGTAGTGCTCTATGTATACAGTATAATAGTGTATTATGTCATCCAGCGATCGGTCATGCTGGGGGTTGTAGTGCTCTATGTATACAGTATAATAGTGTATTATGTCATGTCCGGCGGTCGGCTATGCTGGGGGTTGTAGTGCTCTATGTATACAGTATAATAGTGTATTATGTCATATCCAGCGGTCGGTCATGCTGGGGGTTGTAGTGCTCTATGTATACAGTATAATAGTGTATTATGTTATGTCCGGCGGTCGGTCATGCTGGGGGTTGTAGTGCTCTATGTATACAGTATAATAGTGTATTATGTCATATCCAGCGATCGGTCATGCTGGGGGTTGTAGTGCTCTATGTATACAGTATAAGGCCTTAGTCAGACGGGCGTTTTTTCGCGCGATTTGCGGATCGCATGATGGATGCGCATCCGCAAATCGCGTGACCGGTGCGCGCAAGTCGCCCGCAAATCACCCGAAAATCTGCTCCTAGCCGCGTTTCATTAGAAACGGGCCGGAGCTGTCCAGCGCATTGCATTCAATGGAGACGGCAATACAGCCGTCTCCATTGAAAGCAATGCGCTGCGGGCGAGCCCGGGATGAATTGTCGGTAAGGGCTTAAATATATAAGCACTTCCCTGCAATGCATCCTAAAATGTGTAAAAATAAAAAAGAGTTGTATACTCACCTTCTGCCGGCAGCCGGAGCTCCGCGCGGCCGTCCTGCAGTGGGTGTGAAGGGGGTGTGAGTCAGACCTGCCCCCTGATTGGCTTAGCGCTGAGAGGCAGCAGTCACTCACCCATTCATGAATTCATGAATGGGTGTGAGTCAGACCTGCCCCTGATTGGCTCAGCGCTGAGAGGCAGCAGTCACTCACCAATTCATGAATTCATGAATGGGTGTGTGAGTGTTTTCAGCCTCTGATTGGTCAGGGCTGTGACCAATCAGAGGCAGATCATTCAGCAGGCGGGGATTTTAAAGCCCCGCCGGCTGAATAGTGCCAAGAAGCAGTTCAGGAGAACTGACAGCGGCCGCGGCTGGACTCCGGCTGCAGCGGAAAGGTGAGTATACAATTTTTTTTATTTTAACACATTTTAGGATGAATTGCCGGGAAGGGCTTATATATTTAACCCCTTCCCGACAATTCACCCCGCGCACGCCGGCAGCCCATTGCTTTCAATGGAGCGGCTGTATTGCCGCTCCATTGAATTCAATGGGCAAACATCGTTCTTCTCTGCCACAGCTGTTACAGCTGTGTCAGAGAAGAATGATTTGTCTTCTATATGTTCTCAATGGGGTCGGCGCTGCGGCCGCCGGCCTCATTGAGCGCATATACAGAAGAGAACAGGAATCGCAGATCGCAGATAGGTGCGATCTGCGATTTTTTTGTTCTATAATTTATCGGACGAGCGCATAAAAAGCGCTCATGTGTCCGATACCATTGCAAAGCAATGGTTTTTAAAAATCGCCGGACGCATGCGCATGCGCAAATCGCGGCTAAAAACGCCCGTCTGACTAAAGCCTAATAGTGTATTATGTCATGTCCAGCGGTCGGTCATGCTGAGGGTTGTAGTGCTCTATGTATACAGTATAATAGTGTATTATGTCATGTCCAACGGTCGGTCATGCTGGGGGTTGTAGTGCTCCATGTATACAGTATAATAGTGTATTATGTCATGTCCAGCGGTCTGCTATGCTGGGGGTTGTAGTGCTCTATGTATACAGTATAATAGTGTATTATGTCATGTCCAGCGGTCGGCTATGCTGGGGGTTGTAGTGCTCTATGTATACAGTATAATAGTGTATTATGTCATGTCCAGCGGTGGGTCATGCTGGGGGTTGTAGTGCTCTATGTTTACAGTATAATAGAAGTGTATTATATCCAACAGTTGGTCATGCTGGGGGTTGTAGTGCTCTATGTATACAGTATAATAGTGTATTATGTCATGTCCGGCGGTCGGTCATGCTGGGGGTTGTAGTGCTCTATGTATACAGTATAATACTGTATTATGTCATGTCCAGCGGTCGGTCATGCTGGGGGTTGTAGTGCTCTTTGTATAGAGTATAATACTGTATTATGTCATGTCTGGCGGTCGGTCATGCTGGGGGTTGTAGTGCTCTTTGTATAGAGTATAATAGTTTATTATGTCATGTCCGGCGGTCGGTGATGCTGGGGGTTGTAGTGCTCTATGTATACAGTATAATAGTGTATTATGTCATGTCCGGCGGTCGGTCATGCTGGGGGTTGTAGTGCTCTATGTTTACAGTATAATAGAGGTGTATTATGTCATGTCCGGCGGTCATGTCATACTGGGGGTTGTAGTGCTCTATATATACAGTATAATAGAGGTGTATTATGTCATGTCCGGCGGTCGGTCATGCTGGGAGTTGTAGTGCTCTATGTATACAGTATAATAGTGTATTATGTCATGTCCAGCGGTCGGTCATGTTGGGGGTTGTAGTGCTCTATGTATACAGTATAATATTGTATTATGTCATGTCCGGCGGTCAGTCATACTGGGGGTTGTAGTGCTCTATGTATAGGGCATAATAGAGGTGTATTATGTCATGTCCGGCGGTCGGTCATGCTGGGGGTTGCAGTGCTCTATGTATACAGTATAATATTGTATTATGTCATGTCCGGCGGTCGGTCATACTGGGGGTTGTATGTATACAGTATAATAGTGTATTATGTCATGTCCGGCGGTCGGTCATACTGGGGGTTGTAGTGCTCTATGTATAGGGCATAATAGAGGTGTATTATGTCATGTCCAGCGGTCGGTCATGCTGGGGGTTGTAGTGCTCTATGTATACAGTATAATATTGTATTATGTCATGTCCGGCGGTCGGTCATACTGGGGGTTGTAGTGCTCTATGTATAGGGCATAATAGAAGTGTATTATGTCATGTCCAGCGGTCGGTCATGCTGGGGGTTGTAGTTTGCTTTGCATAGACCATAATAGAATTGTACTGGGTCAGCAAAAGAAAACCAGCCCAGCACCATACTTTTAGGCCACTCTCACCCTCGATGCTTCTAACCGCGATTAGTGCGGCGTTCGGAACGCTGCAGTATTCTCGGTACCACGCTCCCATTGATTTCAGTGGAGCTTTACAGACCTCTGCTTGAACGCGGCAGTTCTTACACCACAATTTTCAAACACTATCTGCTCTATTTATTGTGTATTTAACACTTTTTAAAGCACCTTATCACCCATTACAATGATGGGGTGCATTAAAAAGCGCTGTCAAACAGTGTACAATGCGTTAAAAAACACAGCATTTTCTGAAAGCATGTGTGACAGCAGCCTAAGGGCTCCTGTCCACGGACGATTTTGCATTGCGCTACTCACGGCGATAATCCGGCTGCGAGTAATGCACTGCACGCTTTCCCTAGCGTTGCTATGGAAGGCACAGCCCCCTGTCCATGAGCAGAGTATAATAGCGATTCTCTGCTCGCGGGACTCAAATCGCGGCATGCAGCAATGTCCATGGTGAGCCTATCCGTCAGATAGGCTCACCGCAGAGATCTGACAGTTCTCCCCTCTGCTCCCCGCTAGCGATATTCCGCCTCGCCTGTGGACAAGGGCTCAAGGCCACTCACACACGCGGTATTTTACAGCGTTGAGCAGTGCTTTGCAGTGTTTATGAGCGTTTGTCTACATGTTTACTGCATATTGTGTTCAGTTACAGCGCAGGTAAAGTACGTTGATGACGTCACCAGTTATATTACCCTCCCGTTGGCATAGTAAGCAGCGTTAAAGCCTCTGTACACTGCGTTTTACATGCCCCCATTCATCGCAATGGGCGAAGCAGGGCGTCAAAAACACGTTCAAGGCTTGAAAGTAGAACATACTGCTTTCATTTTAGCGCGTATTAGAAACACTGCGCTAAAGTGCTTGTTTGAGAAGCCACATTGAAATGAATGGAGGCTCAGTGCAGAGTTTTAGCAGACGTAAAAAGTGCCCGCCAAATGCTGTAAACACACGCCTGTGTGAGAGTGACCTTAGGGCTCATTCACACAACCATCATTTCAGCGCCTATTACGTGTGTGCTGCATGGCCGCGTGACACGCAGTTAATAGAGTCAGTGAAAGTACGTGGAATTTCATTGATCCATTTACATTAACGTGTAAACACTGCGAATACACACAAGTGTGAAAAAGATGGCAGCATGCTCTATTTCACCGCATATCGTGCAGTGTGAGGCCTTTTCTTTTCTATGGCCAGCGTATGCAACGCTGTCCATGCGCAATACATTGCATATGGATGACGATACATATGTAACCCCACTATGAGACAGGGAATTAAATAAGTCACACTGCGTATAACCGCCTGCATGAGTTATGCTGTCATGCGCAGTGCACTCGCTGCTATACGGGGTCGTGTGAATGAGCCCTTATGAAAGCCGTCTAAAATAAAATCTGTCTTTGTTACCCATACCAACCAATCACAGCGCAGCTTTCATTTTACTTCAGTATTACAAGAAATAGCAACCAATCACAGTGCAGCTTTCATTTTACCTCAGCGGTATAGGCAACAGCAACCAATCACTGCGCAGCTTTCATTTTACCTCAGCAATTTAAGAAACAGCAACCAATCAGAGCACAGCTTTCATTTTACCTCAGCAGTATAAGAAATAGCAACCAATCACAGCGCAGCTTTCATTTTACCTCAGCAGTATAAGAAACAGCAACCAATCACTGTGCAGCTTTCATTTTACCTCAGCAATTTAAGAAACAGCAACCAATCAGAGCACAGCTTTCATTTTACCTCAGCAGTATAAGAAATAGCAACCAATCACAGCGCAGCTTTCATTTTACCTCAACAGTATAAGAAATAGCAACCAATCACAGCGCAGCTTTAATTTTACCTCAGGATTATAAAATTTAGTAACCAATCACAATGCAGTTTTCAATTTACCTCGGCAGTATAAGAAATAGCAGCCAATCAGAGCGCAGCCTTCATTTTATCGAAACAGTATTTAAAAAAAAGTAACCAATCACAGTGCAGCTTTTATTTTACCTCATCTGTGTAAAAAATGAAAACTGTGTTGTGATTGGTTGCTATGGGCATATTTTCTTTTAGATAGCTTTTATTATAGTGTAATGCAGGAGTAACTTTCCATGACCCAAAATGTATTATACCCATATCCAGCGGTCGGTGATGCTGGGGGTTGTAGTGCTCTATGTATACAGTATATTAGTGTATTATGTCATGTCCGGCGGTCGGTCATGCTGGGGGTTGTAGTGCTCTATGTATACAGTATAATAGTGTATTATGTCATGTCCGGCGGTCGGTCATGCTGGGGGTTGTAGTGCTCTATGTATACAGTATAATAGTGTATTATACCCATATCTAGCGGTCGGTGATGCTGGGGGTTGTAGTGCTCTATGTATACAGTATAATAGTGTATTATACCCATATCCAGCGGTCGGTGATACTGGGGGTTGTAGTGCTCTATGTATACAGTATAATAGCGTATTATGTCATGTCCGGCGGTCGGTCATGCTGGGGGTTGTAGTGCTCTGTGTATACAGTATAATAGTGTATTATGTCATGTCTGGCGGTCGGTCATGCTGGGGGTTGTAGTGCTCTGTGTATACAGTATAATAGTGTATTATGTCATGTCTGGCGGTCGGTCATGCTGGGGGTTGTAGTGCTCTGTGTATACAGTATAATAGAAGTGTATTATGTCATGTCCAGCGGTCGGTCATGCTGGGGGTTGTAGTGCTCTGTGTATACAGTATAATAGTGTATTATGTCATGTCCAGCGGTCGGTCATGCTGGGGGTTGTAGTGCTCTATGTATACAGTATAATAGTGTATTATGTCATGTCCAGCGGTCGGTCATGCTGGGGGTTGTAGTGCTCTGTGTATACAGTATAATAGTGTATTATGTCATGTCCGGCGGTCGGTCATGCTGGGGGTTGTAGTGCTCTGTGTATACAGTATAATAGTGTATTATGTCATGTCCAGCGGTCAGTCATGCTGGGGGTTGTAGTGCTCTATCTATACAGTATAATAGTGTATTATGTCATGTCCAGCGGTCGGTCATGCTGGGGGTTGTAGTGCTCTATGTATACAGTATAATAGTGTATTATGTCATGTCTGGCGGTCAGTCATGCTGGGGGTTGTAGTGCTCTATGTATACAATATAATAGTGTATTATGTCATGTCCGGCGGTCGGTCATGCTGGGGGTTGTAGTGCTCTATGTATATAGTATAATAGTGTATTATGTCATGTCCAGCGGTCGGTCATGCTGGGGGTTGTAGTGCTCCCTATATACAGTATAATAGTGTATTATGTCATGTCCGGCGGTTGGTCATGCTGGGGGTTGTAGTGCTCTATGTATACAGTATAATAGAGTATTATGTCATGTCCGGCGGTCGGTCATCCTGGGGGTTGTAGTGCTCTATGTATACAGTATAATAGTGTATTATGTCATGTCCGGCGGTTGGTCATGCTGGGGGTTGTAGTGCTCTATGTATACAGTATAATAGAGTATTATGTCATGTCCAGCGGTCGGTCATGCTGGGGGTTGTAGTGCTCTATGTATACAATATAGTAGTGTATTATGTCATGTCTGGCGGTCAGTCATGTTGGGGGTTGTAGTGCTCTATGTATACAGTATAATAGTGTATTATGTCATGTCCGGCGGTCGGTCATGCTGGGGGTTGTAGTGCTCTATGTATACAGTATAATAGAAGTGTATTATGTCATGTCCGGCGGTCGGTCATGCTGGGGGTTGTAGTGCTCTATGTAAACAATATAATAGTGTATTATGTCCTGTCCGGCGGTCGGTCACGCTGGGGGTTGTAGTGCTCTATATATACAGTTTAATAGAAGTGTATTATGTCATGTCCAGCGGTCGGTCATGCTGGGGGTTGTAGTGCTATATGTACACAGTATAATAGTGTATTATGTCATGTCCGGCGGTCGGTCATGCTGGGGGTTGTAGTGCTTTATGTATATAGTATAATAGTGTATTATGTCATGTCCGGCGGTCAGTCATGCTGGGGGTTGTAGTGCTCTATGTATACAGTATAATAGTGTATTATGTCATGTCCAGAGGTCGGTCATGCTGGGGGTTGTAGTGCTCTATGTATACAGTATAATATTGTATTATATCATGTATAGCGGTCGGTCATGCTGGGGGTTGCAGTGCTCTATGTATACAGTATAATAGTGTATTATGTCATGTCCAGCGGTCGGTCATGCTGGGGGTTGTAGTGCTTTATGTATACAATTATAATAGTGTATTATGTCATGCCCAGCGGTCGGTCATGCTGGGGGTTGTAGTGCTCTATGTATACAATTATAATAGTGTATTATGTCATGTCCAGCGGTCGGTCATGCTGGGGGTTGTAGTGCTCTATGTATACAGTATAATAGTGTATTATGTCATGTCCAGCGGTCGGTCATGCTGGGGGTTGTAGTGCTCTATGTATACAGTATAGTAGTGTATTATGTTATGTCCGGTGGCCGGTCATGCTGGGGGTTGTAGTGCTTTATGTATACAATTATAATAGTGTTTTATGTCATGTCCGGCGGTCGGTCATGCTGGGGGTTGTAGTGCTCTATGTATACCGTATAATAGAAGTGTATTATGTCCAGCGGTCGGTCATGCTGGGGGTTGTAGTGCTCTATGTATACAATTATAATAGTGTATTATGTCATGTCCAGCGGTCGGTCATGCTGGGGGTTGTAGTTCTCTATGTATACAATTATAATAGTGTATTATGTCATGTCCAGCGGTCGGTCATGCTGGGGGTTGTAGTGCTCTATGTATACAGTATAATAGTGTATTATGTTATGTCCGGCGGTCGGTCATGCTGGGGGTTGTAGTGCTCCATGTATACAGTATAATAGTGTATTATGTCATGTCCAGCGGTCTGTCATGCTGAGGGTTGTAGTGCTCTATTTATACAGTATAATAGTGTATTATGTCATGTCTGGCGGTCTGTCATGCTGGGGGTTGTAGTGCTCTATGTATACAGTATAACAGTGTATTATATCATGTCCGGCGGTCAGTCATGCTGGGGGTTGTAGTGTTCTCCGTATACAGTATTATAGTGTATTATGTCATGTCCGGCGGTTGGTCATGCTGGGGGTTGTAGTGCTCTACGTATACAGTATAATATTGTATTATGTCATGTCCGGCGGTCAGTCATGCTGGGGGTTGTAGTGCTCTATGTATACAGTATAATAGTGTATTATGTCATGTCCAGCGGTCGGTCATGCTGGGGGTTGTAGTGCTCTATGTATACAGTATAATAGTGTATTATATCATGTCCAGCGGCCGGTCATGCTGGGGGTTGTAGTGCTCTATGTATATAGTATAATAGAAGTGTATCATGTCATGTCCGGCGGTCGGTCATGCTGGGGGTTGTAGTGCTCTATGTATACAGTATAAGAGAAGTATATTATGTCATATCCGGCGGTCGGTCATGCTGAGGGTTGTAGTGCTCTATGTATACAGTATAATAGTGTATTATGTCATGTCCGGTGGTCGGTCATGCTGGGGGTTGTAGTGCTCTATGTATACAGTATAATAGTGTATTATGTCATGTCCGGCGGTCAGTCATGCTGGGGGTTGTAGTGCTCTATGTATACAGTGTAATAGTGCATTATGTCATGTCCAGCGGGCGGTCATGCTGGGGATTGTAATGCTCTGTGTATACAGTATAATAGTGTATTATGTCATGTCCGGCGGTCGGTCATGCTGGGGGTTGTAGTGCTCTGTGTATACAGTATAATAGTGTATTATGTCATGTCCAGCGGTCGGTCATGCTGGGGGTTGTAGTGCTCTATGTATACAGTATAATAGTGTATTATGTCATGTCCAGCGGTCGGTCATGCTGGGGGTTGTAGTGCTCTATGTATACAGTATAATAGTGTATTATGTCAGGTCTGGCGGTCGGTCATGCTGGGGGTTGTAGTGCTCTATGTATACAGTATAATAGTGTATTATGTCATGTCCAGCGGTCGGTCATGCTGGGGGTTGTAGTGCTCTGTGTATACAGTATAATAGTGTATTATGTCATGTCCAGCGGTCGGTCATGCTGGGGGTTGTAGTGCTCTATGTATACAGTATAATAGAAGTGTATTATGTCCAGCGGTCGGTCATGCTGGGGTTGTAGTGCTCTATGTATACAGTATAATAGTGTATTATGTCAGGTCTGGCGGTCGGTAATGCTGGGGGTTGTAGTGCTCTCTGTATACAGTAAAACAGTGTATTATGTCATGTCCGGCGGTCGGTCATGCTGGGGGTTGCAGTGCTCTATGTATACAGTTTAATAGAAGTATATTATGTCATGTCCGGCGGTCGGTCATGCTGGGTGTTGTAGTGCTCTATGTATACAGTATAATAGTGTATTATGTCATGTCCAGCGGTCGGTCATGCTGGGGGTTGTAGTGCTCCGTGTATACAGTATAATAGTGTATTATGTCATGTCCAGCGGTCGGTCATGCTGGGGGTTGTAGTGCTCTATGTATACAGTATAATAGAAGTGTATTATGTCATGTCCGGCGGTCGGTCATGCTGGGGTTGTAGTGCTCTATGTATACAGTATAATAGTGTATTATATCATGTCCGGCGATCAGTCATGCTGGGGGTTGTAGTGCTCTATGTATACAGTATAATAGAAGTGTATTATGTCCAGCGGTCGGTCATGCTGGGGGTTGTAGTGCTCTATGTATACAGTATAATAGTGTATTATGTCAGGTCCGGCGGTCGGTCATGCTGGGGGTTGAAGTGCTCTATGTATACAGTATAATAGTGTATTATGTCATGTCCAGCGGTCGGTCATGCTGGGGGTTGTAGTGCTCTGTGTATACAGTATAATAGTGTATTATGTCATGTTCGGTGGTCGGTCATGCTGGGGGTTGTAGTGCTTTATGTATACAGTATAATAATGTATTATGTCATGTCCGGTGATCGGTCATGCTGGGGGTTCTAGTACTCTATGTATACAGTATAATAGTGTACTATGTCTTGTCCAGCGGTCGGTCATGCTGGGGGTTGTAGTGCTCTCTGTATACAGTATAATAGTGTATTATGTCATGTCCAGCGGTCGGTCATGCTGGGGGTTGTAGTGCTCAATGTATACAGTATAATAGAAGTGTATTATGTCATATCCAGCAGTTGGTCATGCTGGGGGTTGTAGTGCTCTATGTATACAGTATAATAGTGTGTTATGTCAGGTCCAGCGGTCGGTCATGCTGGGGATTGTAGTGCTCTATGTATACAGTATAATAGTGTATTATATCATGTACAGCGGTCGGTCATGCTGGGGGTTGTAGTGCTCTGTATATACAGTATAATAGTGTATTATGTCATGTCCGGCGGTCAGTCATGCTGGGGGTTGTAGTGCTCTATGTATACAGTATAATAGTGTATTATATCATGTCCGGCGGTCGGTCATGCTGGGGGTTGTAGTGCTCTATGTATACAGTATAATAGAAGTGTATTATGTCATGTCCGGCGGTCGGTCATGCTGGAGGTTGTAGTTCTCTATGTATACAGTATAATAGTGTATTATGTCATGTCCAGCGGTCGGTCATGCTGGGGGTTGAAGTGCTCAATGTATACAGTATAATAGAAGTGTATTATGTCATATCCAGCAGTTGGTCATGCTGGGGGTTGTAGTGCTCTATGTATACAGTATAATAGTGTATTATGTCATTTCCGGCGGTCGGTCATGCTGGGGATTGTAGTGCTCTATGTATACAGTATAATAGAAGTGTATTATGTCCTGTCCGGCGGTCGGTCATGCTGGGGATTGTAGTGCTCTATGTATACAGTTTAATAGAAGTATATTATGTCATGTCCGGCGGTCGGTCATGCTGGGGGTTGTAGTGCTCTATGTATACAGTATAATAATGTATTATGTCATGTCCGGTGATCGGTCATGCTGGGGGTTGTAGTGCTCTATGTATACAGTATAATAGAAGTATATTATGTCATGTCCAGCGGTCGGTCATGCTGGGGGTTGTAGTGCTCTATGTATACAGTATAGTAGAAGTATATTATGCCATGTCCAGCAGTCGGTCATGCTGGGGGTTGTAGTGCTCTATGTATACAGTGTGTTAGTGTATTATGTCATGTCCAGCCGTCAGTCATGCTGGGGGTTGTAGTGCCAATGTATACAGTATAATAGTGTATTATGTCATGTCCAGCGGTCGGTAATGCTGGGGGTTGTAGTGCTCAATGTATACAGTATAATAGTGTATTATGTCATGTCCGGCGGTCGGTCATGCTGGGGGTTGTAGTGCTCTCTGTATACAGTATAACAGTGTATTATGTCATGTCCGTGGTCGGTCATGCTGGGGGTTGTAGTGCTCCATGTTTACAGTATAATACTGTATTATGTCCTGTCCGGCGGTCGGTCATGCTGGGGGTTGTAGTGCTCTATGTATATAGTATAATAGTGTATTATGTCATTTCCAGCGGTCGGTCATGCTGGGGGTTGTAGTGCTCTATGTATACAGTATAATAGTGTATTATATCATGTCCAGCGGTCGGTCATGCTGGGGGTTGTAGTGCTCTGTGTATACAGTATAATAGAAGTGCATTATGTCATGTCCAGACGTTGGTCATGCTGGGGGTTGTAGTGCTCTATGTATACAGTATATGATAAGTGTATTATGTCATGTCCAGCGGTCGGTCATGCTGGGGGTTGTAGTGCTCTATGTATACAGTATAATAGTGTTTTATGTCATGTCCAGCGGTCGGTCATGCTGGGGGTTGTAGTGCTCTATGTATACAGTATAATAATGTATTATGTCATGTCCGGCGGTCAGTCATGCTGGGGTTTGTTGTCCTCCATGTATACAGTATAATAGTGTATTATGTCATGTCCAGCGGTCGGTCATGCTGGGGGTTGTAGTGCTCTATGTATACAGTATAATATTGTATTATATCTTGTACAGCGGTTGGTCATGCTGGGGGTTGTAGTGCTCCATGTATACAGTATAATAGTGTATTATGTCCTATCCGGCGGTCGGTCATGCTGGGGGTTGTAGTGCTCTATGTATACAGTATAATAGTGTATTATGTCCTGTCCGGCGGTCGGTCATGCTGTGGGCTGTAGTGCTCTATGTATACAGTATAATAGTGTATTATGTCATGTCCGGCTGTCGGTCATGCTGGGGGTTGTAGTGCTCCATGTATACAATATAATACTGTGTTATGTCCTGTCCGGCGGTCGGTGATGCTGGGGGTTGTAGTGCTCTATGTATACAGTATAATAGTGTATTATGTCCTGTCTAGCGGTCGGTCATGCTGGGGGTTGTAGTGCTGTGTATACAGTATAATAGTGTATTATGTCATGTCCAGCGAGCGGTCATGCTGGGGGTTGAAGTGCTCTGTGTATACAGTATAATAGTGTATTATGTCCTGTCCGGCGGTCGGTCATGCTGAGGGTTGTAGTGCTCTGTATACATTATTATAGTGTATTATGTCATGTCCAGCGGTCGGTAATGCTGGGGGTTGTAGTGCTCTGTGTATACAGTATAATAGTGTATTATGTCATGTCCAGCGGTCGCTCATGCTGGGGGTTATAGTGCTCTATGTATACAGTATAATAGTGTATTATGTCATGTCCGGCTGTCGGTCATGCTGGGGGTTGTAGTGCTCCATGTATACAGTATAATACTGTGTTATGTCCTGTCCGGCGGTCGGTGATGCTGGGGGTTGTAGTGCTCTATGTATACAGTATAATAGTGTATTATATCATGTCCAGCAGTCGGTCATTCTGGGGGTTGTAGTGCTCTATGTATACAGTATAATAGTGTATTATGTCATGTCCAGCGGTCGGTGATGCTGGGGATTGTAGTGCTCTATGTATACAGTATAATAGTGTATTATGTCATGTCCGGCAGTCGGTCATGCTGGGGGTTGTAGTGCTCTATGTATACAGTATAATAGTGTATTATGTCATGTCCAGCGGTCGGTCATGCTGGGGGTTATAGTGCTCTATGTATACAGTATAATAGTGTATTATGTCATGTCCGGCTGTCGGTCATGCTGGGGGTTGTAGTGCTCCATGTATACAGTATAATACTGTGTTATGTCCTGTCCGGCGGTCGGTGATGCTGGGGATTGTAGTGCTCTATGTATACAGTATAATAGTGTATTATATCATGTCCAGCAGTCGGTTATGCTGGGGGTTGTAGTGCTCTATGTATACAGTATAATAGTGTATTATGTCATGTCCGGCGGTTGGCTATGCTGGGTGTTGTAGTGCTCTATGTATACAGTATAATAGTGTATTATGTCATGTCCGGCGGTTGGCTATGCTGGGGATTGTAGTGCTCTATGTATACAGTATAATAGTGTATTATGTCATGTCCGGCAGTCGGTCATGCTGGGGGTTGTAGTGCTCTATGTATACAGTATAATTGTGTATTATGTCATGTCCAGCGGTCGGTCATGCTGGGTGTTATAGTGCTCTATGTATACAGTAAAATAGTGTATTATGTCATGTCCGGCTGTCGGTCATGCTGGGGGTTGTAGTGCTCCATGTATACAGTATAATACTGTGTTATGTCCAGTCCGGCGGTCGGTGATGCTTGGGGTTGTAGTGCTCTATGTATACAATATAATAGTGTATTATGTCCTGTCTAGCGGTCGGTCATGCTGGGGGTTGTAGTGCTCTGTGTATACAGTATAATAGTGTATTATGTCCTGTCCGGCGGTCGGTCATGCTGAGGGTTGTAGTGCTCTGTATACAGTATTATAGTGTATTATGTCATGTCCAGCGAGCGGTCATGATGGGGGTTGTAGTGCTCTGTGTATACAGTATAATAGTGTATTATGTCCTGTCCGGCGGTCGGTCATGCTGAGGGTTGTAGTGCTCTGTATACAGTATTATAGTGTATTATGTCATGTCCAGCGGTCGGTAATGCTGGGGGTTGTAGTGCTCTATGTATACAGTATAATAGTGTATTATGTCATGTCCAGCGGTCAGTAATGCTGGGGGTTGTAGTGCTCTATGTATACAGTATAATAGTGTATTATGTCCTGTCTAGCGGTCGGTCATGCTTGGGGTTGTAGTGCTCTATGTATACAGTATAATAGTGTATTATGTCATGTCCGGCGGTCGGTCATGCTGGGGGTTGTAGTGCTCTATGTATACAGTATAATAGATGTGTATTTTGTCATGTCCGGCGGTCGGTCATGCTGGGGGTTGTAGTGCTCTATATATACAGTATATTAGTGTATTATGTCATGTCCGGCGGTCGGTCATGCTGGGGGTTGTAGTGCTCTATGTATACAGTATAATAGTGTATTATGTCATGTCCGGCGGGCTGTCATGCTGGGGGTTGTAGTGCTCTATGTATATAGTATAACAGTGTATTATGTCATGTCCAGCGGTCGGTCATGCTGGGGGTTGTAGTGCTCTATGTATACAGTATAATAGTGTATTATGTCATATCCAGCGGTCGGTCATGCTGGGGGTTGTAGTGCTCTATGTATACAGTATAATAGTGTATTATGTCATATCCAGCGGTCGGTCATGCTGGGGGTTGTAGTGCTCTATGTATACAGTATAATAGTGTATTATGTCATGTCCGGCGGTCGGTCATGCTGGGGGTTGTAGTGCTCTAGATATACAGTATAATAGTGTATTATGTCATGTCCGGCGGTCGGTCATGCTGGGGGTTGTAGTGCTCTATGTATACAGTATAATAGTGTATTATGTCATGTCCAGCGGTCTGTCATGCTGGGGGTTGTAGTGCTCTATGTATACAGTATAGTAGTGTATTATGTCATGTCCGGCGGTCGGTCATGCTGGGGGTTGTAGTGCTCTTTGTATACAGTATAATATTGTATTATGTCATGTCCAGCGGTCGGTCATGCTGGGGGTTATAGTGCTCTATGTATACAGTATAATAGTGTATTATGTCATGTCCGGCTGTCGGTCATGCTGGGGGTTGTAGTGCTCCATGTATACAGTATAATACTGTGTTATGTCCTGTCCGGCGGTCGGTTATGCTGGGGGTTGTAGTGCTCTATGTATACAGTATAATAGTGTATTATGTCCTGTCTAGCGGTCGGTCATGCTGGGGGTTGTAGTGCTCTATGTATACAGTATAATAGTGTATTATATCATGTCCGGCGGTCGGTCATGCTGGGTGTTGTAGTGCTCTGTGTATACAGTATAATAGTGTATTATGTCATGTCCAGCGAGCGGTCATGCTGGGGGTTGTAGTGCTTTGTGTATACAGTATAATAGTGTATTATGTCCTGTCCGGCGGTCGGTCATGCTGAGGGTTGTAGTGCTCTGTATACAGTATTATAGTTTATTATGTCATGTCCAGCGGTCGGTAATGCTGGGGGTTGTAGTGCTCTATGTATACAGTATAGTAGTGTATTATGTTATGTACGGCGGTCAGTCATGCTGGGGGTTGTAGTGCTCTATGTATACAATATAATAGTGTATTATGTCATGTCCAGCGGTCAGTAATGCTGGGGGTTGTTGTGCTCTGTGTATACAGTATAATAGTGTATTATGTCATGTCTAGCGGTCGGTCATGCTGGGGGTTGTAGTGCTCTATGTATACAGTATAATAGTGTATTATGTCCTGTCTAGCGGTCGGTCATGCTGGGGGTTGTAGTGCTCTATGTATACAGTATAATAGTGTATTATGTCATGTCCGGCGATCGGTCATGCTGGGGGTTGTAGTGCTCTATGTATACAGTATAATAGTGTATTATGTCATGTCCGGCGGTCGGTCATGCTTGGGGTTGTAGTGCTCTATATATACAGTATATTAGTGTGTTATGTCATGTCCGGCGGTCGGTCATGCTGGGGGTTGTAGTGCTCTTTGTATACAGTATAATAGTGTATTATGTCATATCCAGCGGTCGGTCATGCTGGGGGTTGTAGTGCTCTATGTATACGGTATAATAGTGTATTATGTCATATCCAGCGGTCGGTCATGCTGGGGGTTGTAGTGCTCTATATATACAGTATATTAGTGTATTATGTCATGTCCGGTGGTCGGACATGCTGAGGGTTGTAGTGCTCTATGTATACAGTATAATAGTGTATTATGTCATGTCCGGCGGTCGGTCATGCTGGGGGTTGTAGTGCTCTAGATATACAGTATATTAGTGTATTATGTCATGTCCGGCGGTCGGTCATGCTGGGGGTTGTAGTGCTCTATGTATACAGTATAGTAGTGTATTATGTCATGTCCAGCGGTCGGTCATGCTGGGGGTTGTAGTGCTCTATGTATACAGTATAGTAGTGTATTATGTCATGTCCGGCGGTCGGTCATGCTGGGGGTTGTAGTGCTCTTTGTATACAGTATAATATTGTATTATGTCATGTCTGGCGGTCGGTCATGCTGGGGGTTGTAGTGCTCTATGTATACAGTATAATAGTGTATTATGTCATGTCCAGCGGTCGGTCATGCTGGGGGTTGTAGTGCTCTTGTATACAGTATAATAGTGTATTATGTCATGTCCAGCGGTCGGTCATGCTGGGGGTTGTAGTGCTCTATGTATACAGTATAATAGTATATTATGTCATGTCCAGCGGTCGGTCATGCTGGGGGTTGTAGTGCTCTATGTATACAGTATAATAGTGTATTATGTGATGTCCAGCGGTCGGTCATGCTGGGGGTTGTAGTGCTCTGTGTATACAGTATAATAGTGTATTATGTCATGTCCGGCGGTCAGTCATGCTGGGGGTTGTAGTGCTCTATGTATACAGTATAATAGTGTATTATGTCATGTCCAGTGGTCAGTCATGCTGGGGGTTGTAGTGCTCTATGTATACAGTGTAATAGTGCATTATGTCATGTCCAGCGGGCGGTCATGCTGGGGGTTGTAGTGTTCTCTGTATACAGTATAATAGTGTATTATGTCATGTCCAGCGGTCGGTCATGCTGGGGGTTGTAGTGCTTTATGTATACAGTATAATAGTGTATTATGTCATGTTCGGCAGTCGATCATGCTGGGAGTTGTAGTGCTCTATGTATACAGTATAATAGAAGTGTATTATGTCATGTCCAGCGGGCGGTCATGCTGGGGGTTGTAGTGCTCTATGTATATAGTATTATAGTGTATTATGCAATGTCCGGCGGTCGGTCATGCTGGGCGTTGTAGTGCTCTATGTATACAGTATAATAGAGTATTATGTCATGTCTGGCGGTCGGTCATGCTGGGGGTTGTAGTGCTCTATGTATACAGTATAATAGTGTATTATGTCATGTCCGGCGGTCGGTCATGCTGGGGGTTGTAGTGCTCTAAGTATACAGTATAATAGTGTATTATGTCATGTCCGGCGGTCGGTAATGCTGGGGGTTGTAGTGCTCTATGTATACAGTATAATAGTGTATTATGTCATGTCCGGCGTTCGGTCATGCTGGGGGTTGTAGTGTTCTGTGTATACAGTATAATAGTGTTTTATGTCATGTCCGGCGGTCGGTCATGCTGGGGGTTGTAGTGCTCTATGTATACAGTATAATAGTGTATTATGTCATGTCCGGCGGTCGGTAATGCTGGGGGTTGTAGTGCTCTATGTATACAGTATAATAGTGTATTATGTCATGTCCGGCGTTCGGTCATGCTGGGGGTTGTAGTGTTCTGTGTATACAGTATAATAGTGTTTTATGTCATGTCCGGCGGTCGGTCATGCTGGGGGTTGTGGTGCTCTTTGTATACAGTATAATAGTGTTTTATGTCATGTCTGGCAGTTGGTCATGCTGGGGGTTGTATTGCTCTATGTATACGGTATAATAGTGTATTATGTCATGTCCAGCGGTCGGTCATGCTGGGGGTTGTAGTGCTCTATGTATACAGTATAATAGTGTATTATGTCATGTCCAGCGGTCGGTCATGCTGGGGGTTGTAGTGCTCCATGTATACAGTATAATAGTGTATTATATCATGTCCAGCGGTCGGTCATGCTGGGGGTTGTAGTGCTCTATGTATGCAGTATAATAGTGTATTATGTCATGTTCGGCGGTTGGTCATGCTGGGGGTTGTAGTGATCTATGTATACAGTATAATAGTGTATTATGTCATGCCCAGCGGTCGGTCATGCTGGGGGTTGTAGTGCTCTATGTATACAGTATAATAGTGTATTATGTCATGTCCGGCGGTCGGTCATGCTGGGGGTTGTAGTGCTCTGTGTATACAGTTTAATAGTGTATTATGTCATGTTCGGCGGTTGGTCATGCTGGGGGTTGTAGTACTCTATGTATACAGTATAATAGTGTATTATGTCATGTCCAGCGGTCGGTCATGCTGGGGGTTGTAGTGCTCTGTGTATACAGTATAATAGTGTATTGTGTCATGTCCAGCGGTCGGTCATTCTGGGGGTTGTAGTGCTCTATGTATACAGTATAATAGTGTATTATGTCTTGTCCAGCGGTCGGTCATGCTGGGGGTTGTAGTGCTCTATGTATACAGTATAATAGTGTATTATGTCATGTCCAGCGGTCGGTCATGCTGGGGGTTGTAGTGCTCTATGTATACAGTATAATAGTGTATTATGTGATGTTCAGCGGTCGGTCATGCTGGGGGTTGTAGTGCTCTGTGTATACAGTATAATAGTGTATTATGTCATGTCCGGCGGTCAGTCATGCTGGGGGTTGTAGTGCTCTATGTATACAGTATAATAGTGTATTATGTCATGTCCAGTGGTCAGTCATGCTGGGGGTTGTAGTGCTCTATGTATACAGTGTAATAGTGCATTATGTCATGTCCAGCGGGCGGTCATACTGGGGGTTGTAGTGTTCTCTGTATACAGTATAATAGTGTATTATGTCATGTCCGGCGGTCGGTAATGCTGGGGGTTGTAGTGCTCTATGTATACAGTATAATAGTGTATTATGTCAGGTCCGGCGTTCGGTCATGCTGGGGGTTGTAGTGTTCTGTGTATACAGTATAATAGTGTTTTATGTCATGTCCGGCGGTCGGTCATGCTGGGGGTTGTGGTGCTCTTTGTATACAGTATAATAGTGTTTTATGTCATGTCTGGCAGTTGGTTATGCTGGGGGTTGTATTGCTCTATGTATACGGTATAATAGTGTATTATGTCATGTCCAGCGGTCGGTCATGCTGGGGGTTGTAGTGCTCTATGTATACAGTATAATAGTGTATTATGTCATGTCCAGCGGTCGGTCATGCTGGGGGTTGTAGTGCTCTATGTATGCAGTATAATAGTGTATTATGTCATGTTCGGCGGTTGGTCATGCTGGGGGTTGTAGTGATCTATGTATACAGTATAATAGTGTATTATGTCATGCCCAGCGGTCGGTCATGCTGGGGGTTGTAGTGCTCTATGTATACAGTATAATAGTGTATTATGTCATGTCCGGCGGTCGGTCATGCTGGGGGTTGTAGTGCTCTGTGTATACAGTTTAATAGTGTATTATGTCATGTTCGGCGGTTGGTCATGCTGGGGGTTGTAGTACTCTATGTATACAGTATAATAGTGTATTATGTCATGTCCAGCGGTCGGTCATGCTGGGGGTTGTAGTGCTCTGTGTATACAGTATAATAGTGTATTGTGTCATGTCCAGCGGTCGGTCATTCTGGGGGTTGTAGTGCTCTATGTATACAGTATAATAGTGTATTATGTCTTGTCCAGCGGTCGGTCATGCTGGGGGTTGTAGTGCTCTATGTATACAGTATAATAGTGTATTATGTCATGTCCAGCGGTCGGTCATGCTGGGGGTTGTAGTGCTCTATGTATACAGTATAATAGTGTATTATGTGATGTCCAGCGGTCGGTCATGCTGGGGGTTGTAGTGCTCTGTGTATACAGTATAATAGTGTATTATGTCATGTCCGGCGGTCAGTCATGCTGGGGGTTGTAGTGCTCTATGTATACAGTATAATAGTGTATTATGTCATGTCCAGTGGTCAGTCATGCTGGGGGTTGTAGTGCTCTATGTATACAGTGTAATAGTGCATTATGTCATGTCCAGCGGGCGGTCATACTGGGGGTTGTAGTGTTCTCTGTATACAGTATAATAGTGTATTATGTCATGTCCGGCGGTCGGTCATGCTGGGGGTTGTAGTGCTCTATGTATACAGTATAATAGTGTATTATGTCATGTCTGGCGGTCGGTCATGCTGGGGGTTGTAGTGCTTTATGTATACAGTATAATAGTGTATTATGTCATGTTCGGCAGTCGATCATGCTGGGAGTTGTAGTGCTCTATGTATACAGTATAATAGAAGTGTATTATGTCATGTCCAGCGGGCGGTCATGCTGGGGGTTGTAGTGCTCTATGTATACAGTATTATAGTGTATTATGCAATGTCCGGCGGTCGGTCATGCTGGGCATTGTAGTGCTCTATGTATACAGTATAATAGAGTATTATGTCATGTCTGGCGGTCGGTCATGCTGGGGGTTGTAGTGCTCTATGTATACAGTATAATAGTGTATTATGTCATGTCCGGCGGTCGGTCATGCTGGGGGTTGTAGTGCTCTAAGTATACAGTATAATAGTGTATTATGTCATGTCCGGCGGTCGGTAATGCTGGGGGTTGTAGTGCTCTATGTATACAGTATAATAGTGTATTATGTCATGTCCGGCGTTCGGTCATGCTGGGGGTTGTAGTGTTCTGTGTATACAGTATAATAGTGTTTTATGTCATGTCCGGCGGTCGGTCATGCTGGGGGTTGTAGTGCTCTATGTATACAGTATAATAGTGTATTATGTCATGTCCGGCGGTCGGTAATGCTGGGGGTTGTAGTGCTCTATGTATACAGTATAATAGTGTATTATGTCATGTCCGGCGTTCGGTCATGCTGGGGGTTGTAGTGTTCTGTGTATACAGTATAATAGTGTTTTATGTCATGTCCGGCGGTCGGTCATGCCGGGGGTTGTGGTGCTCTTTGTATACAGTATAATAGTGTTTTATGTCATGTCTGGCAGTTGGTCATGCTGTGGGTTGTATTGCTCTATGTATACGGTATAATAGTGTATTATGTCATGTCCAGCGGTCGGTCATGCTGGGGGTTGTAGTGCTCTATGTATACAGTATAATAGTGTATTATGTCATGTCCAGCGGTCGGTCATGCTGGGGGTTGTAGTGCTCAATGTATACAGTATAATAGAAGTGTATTATGTCATATCCAGCAGTTGGTCATGCTGGGGGTTGTAGTGCTCTATGTATACAGTATAATAGTGTATTATGTCATGTCCGGCGGTCGGTCATGCTGGGGGTTGTAGTGCTCTATGTATGCAGTATAATAGTGTATTATGTCATGTTCGGCGGTTGGTCATGCTGGGGGTTGTAGTGATCTATGTATACAGTATAATAGTGTATTATGTCATGCCCAGCGGTCGGTCATGCTGGGGGTTGTAGTGCTCTATGTATACAGTATAATAGTGTATTATGTCATGTCCGGCGGTCGGTCATGCTGGGGGTTGTAGTGCTCTGTGTATACAGTTTAATAGTGTATTATGTCATGTTCGGCGGTTGGTCATGCTGGGGGTTGTAGTACTCTATGTATACAGTATAATAGTGTATTATGTCATGTCCAGCGGTCGGTCATGCTGGGGGTTGTAGTGCTCTATGTATACAGTATAATAGTGTATTATGTCTTGTCCAGCGGTCGGTCATGCTGGGGGTTGTAGTGCTCTATGTATACAGTATAATAGTGTATTATGTCATGTCCAGCGGTCGGTCATGCAGGGGGTTGTAGTGCTCTATGTATAGGGTATAATAGACCTGTATTATATCATGTACGATTGGCGGTCATGCTGGTGCTTGTAGTATTCTGCATAGCATATAACAGGATTCTGTTACAGCCATATCTAGCGGTCAGTCATGTTGGGTGTTCTGTGTACACAGTATAATAGAATTGTACCGTAATATTATTTATATTGGCTCTGGGATTCCTCCGCTTACATAACTGCAGATTCAGTGTCTGGGAATATGTTCTGTATAATATACTTAACCACACAGCAGTATTGGCAGCTGTCGCCAAGAAACCATGAAACCCGGATTACAGTCCTCACTACCGCATAAACACACATTCAATGGCGCCAATCTGGGAACAAATTTATAATAATCCCATAAATCATACTATGGGATAATGGAAAGAGCAGGGTTAACCCAAGTATAGGGCTTGTCAGCGTTAGTGTATGTTACACATGAGCGCTGCTCTTGATGACTGTTAGCGTCATTTATGACTCCCATTGATGTCAGTAGATGCCATTTAATCATCACATCAATAACAGGGGGGGTTCCGACCACCAGGGACCCATAATTAGCAGCCCACATCTTTATACTTAAACATTCCTTAAAGGGGCAGTTAGCACAGATCTGACAGTGGCCAGAACTAGTGACCCAGACAATAAATTAAGATGTTTCTCTTGAAGGTGAATGCCCAGCTTCAGATACAACAGCTATATTGACAACTGTGCTAGCTTCAGAGCTGAAATCTCAAAGCTCACCTCCTACTTGTTCTGTGTCTGCATAGAGTTGTCTCGGGTGATTTGCATTTACAGACGTGTTGCAATCACACCATGCTTTAGGCCTCCTGCCCACGGTCGGTTATATTCTACGGAATCCGCACCGCGGATCTGCAGCAAATACCGCCCATAGTATGCAATGGGAAATCGATTCTTCCCGCACACTTTCGGAAACCAATGGAAGCCGGCCGATCCGTGGCCCTTCTGCAATTGACATTGCGGAAAGGTCGTGGATTCTGCGTCATCGCTAGGCAATGATGCAGGAAAAGCAGTAGTTTTAAAGAAAAGAATCTGTACTGCGCATGTCCGACGGCGAGCTGTGCGGTCCATCCGCAGTACAGAATGAAAAGAAAGTAATCCGATACGTGCGGACGCCGCTGCTCCCAGGGCCACATTCCGCTGCGGGATCCGTCTTTGCTGTGTGCAGGAGGCCTTACACTGATATGATGCTGTTCCCTGCATTATCGGAAATCGGCTAAACTGTTTGAGATGTCACAGATGACAAGCCTGCTGACAGTTTTTAACTTGGCCAGCCTTAGCTTACATGTGACCTGTGTGGCCACACAGAATGTAGGCCACCAGCTTGTAGGAGCTACATGAATCACTACCCTCCTGGCTCTGTCTCCTCCTCTAATGTGTTTAGGCTCCACTGTCAGCCTATGAGCACCTCCACAGCACAATTCCTTAGTTCTGCTACTATATTTACGTTATGAGCTTGGTTCTGGTGCTATATTTATGTACTGAGCTTGGTTCTGGTGCTATATTTATGTACTGAGCTTGTGTTTGGTATTGTATCTATGTACTGAGCTTGGTTCTGGTGCTATAATTATGTTACAAGCTTTGTTTTGGTATTGTATCTACATAATAAAGTTGGTTCTGGTGCTATATTTATGTACCAAGCTTGATTCTGGTACTGTATGATATGAGCTTGGTTCTGTATTTATATTATGAAATTGGTTTGGTATTGTATCTACATACTGAGGTCGTTTTTTGGTCTTGTATTTATGTTATGAGTTTACATATGGTGCTGTATTTTTATTATGAGCTTGGTTCTGGTGTTGTATTTACGTTACAAGCTTGTTCTGGTTCAGTATTTGTTATGAGATTGGTTCTGGTGCTGTATTTATGTTACAAACTTGTTCTGGTTCTGTATTTGTTATGAGCTTGGTTCTGGTGCTGTATTTTTATTTTGAGCTTGGTTCTGGTGTTGTATTTATGTTACAAGATTGTTCTAGCTCGGTATTTGTTGTGAGCTTGGTTCTGGTGCTGTATTTATGTTATAAGCTTGTTCTGGTTCTGTATTTGTTATGAGCTTGGTTCTGGTGCTGTATTTTTATTTTGAGCTTGGTTCTGGTGCTGTATTTACGTTACAAGCTTGTTCTGGTGCTGTATGTTTATTTTGAGCTTGGTTCTGGTGCTGTATTTATGTTACAAGCTTGTTCTGGTGCTATATGTTTATTTTGAGCTTGGTTCTGGTGCTGTATTTATGTTAAAAGCTTGTTCTGGTGATGTGTTTATTAGCTCTGTTCTGGTGCTGTATTTTTATTTTGAGCTTGGTTCTGGTGCTGTATTTGTTACAAGCTTGTTCTGGTGCTATATGTTTATTTTGAGCTTGGTTCTGGTGCTGTATTTATGTTACAAGCTTGTTCTGGTGATGTGTTTATTAGCTCTGTTCTGGTGCTGTATTTTTTTTGTACTTAGCTGTTGTCGGTATACTGCTATCTTGCTTTTGTCTGCACAAGCAGAATACATGCAGACTGCCTATCTATGATATATATAATTCTTATGGCAGGGTGTCATCCAAGCTAAATCCGGAACGGGTTTCCAATTAGATCTTCTATGCAGTTTCATTCTCTATTTGGTATTTCTATAGTTGCCTATTCAATTTATTTTTCCTCCGTAGGTAAAGAGGCTTCTCTAACGCCAAATAGTGACCCCCCAGGAATGGACAGTGGGTACCTGAATAAGGAAGGATCAGGAAAGGGCTCCCAGGATCGAGGAAGCGGCGACCTGCCTATGGATAAAGCCGAATCTGAGAGCAACAAAGGCAAGAAGAGGAGAAACAGAACCACGTTTACAAGTTACCAGCTGGAAGAGCTGGAGAAAGTCTTCCAGAAGACGCACTATCCAGATGTTTACGCCCGGGAACAGCTGGCCATGAGGACTGACTTAACGGAGGCCAGAGTGCAGGTAGAGTGATTTACCAGCAGCGGCATGTGTGCGGAGTGTGCCAGCTGCCTGCCCCGCTCGCGCCCGTTATATTGGCGTGCTCTAGAGAGATCAGCTCATATTCTAGTACTATGTTCTATGGATTCGCCCTGCAGCCGCCGCTAGAAGGAGATCACTGCCTCGCATTCATTCATTAACGGCACAGCCGGCACAACATTATTCTCGGGACCAGAGGAAAGAATTACATTGTGCAACAAGTTGTTTTTTTTTTAATTTTCATAAACGAAAGTAATCAATACGTTTCTGTAAAATTAAAACCTGCTGATTACACTAGTAGAACTGAATAATAGCAGCACGTCTCATTTTCAAGGTATTTAACCGATTAGTGACCAAGCTTTTTTTTTTTTCGTTTTAAAAAATCGTAATTCCTTTATTTGTCCTTACTACAATACCAAATTATGGAGGTTTTTTGGTTTTTTTTTTGCTGTACTACTTTTATTTTTTTTCAAAGTAGTTCAAATTTTTTATAATTATTTTCTGCCGCCATCTTCTTCATGGAATAACTTTTCAATTTTTCCGTCCATATAGTTGTGCAAGGGCTCATTTCTTGCGGGACATCTTGTAGTTTGCGTTAGTACCATTTTGGAATGCATACGACTTTTTGATTGCTTTTTATTGCATTTTTTCTTGGAGACAGGATGACCAAAAAAGCACATTGCTGGCATTCTTAATTATTTTTTCGGACAATGTTCACCGTGTGGGGGGGAATAATGCATTACTTTGATAGATCGGACTTTTACGAACGCAACGATACTAAACATGTATTTTTGTTTTATGATTTTGATTCTTTTATTTAGTCTAACCAATGACCTGTAAAAACACAGTTCAAGGGGTTGTCCCGCGAAACAAAGTTGGGGTATACACTTCTGTATGGCCATATTAATGCACTTTGTAATATACATTGTGCATTAATTATGAGCCATACAGAAGTTATTCACTTACCTGTTCCGTTGCTGGCGTCCCCGTCTCCATGGTGCCGTCTAATTTTCAGCGTCTAATCGCCCGATTAGACGCGCTTGCACAGTCCGGTCTTCTTTCTTCTGAATGGGGCCGCTCGTGCCGGAGAGCGGCTCCTCGTAGCTCCGCCCCGTCACGTGTGCCGATTCCAGCCAATCAGGAGGCTGGAATCGGCAATGGACCGCACAGAAGACCTGCGGTCCACCGAGGGGGAAGATCCCGGCGGCCATCTTCGCAAGGTAAGTAAGAAGTCACCGGAGCACGGGGATTCAGGTAAGCACTATCCGTTTTTTTTTTTTACACACCTGCATCGGGTTTGTCTCGCGCCGAACGGGGGGGCTATTGAGGAAAAAAAAAACCCGTTTCGGTTGCTGGACAACCCCTTTCATTAATTACAACTTGCTATTGGATGATCCGCAGCATTTACGCCACATGGAAACATACCCTGTATGTTACATAAACCTACCCTTATAGTGTTCAGTGATTGTGAAATAGTCGCGCAATCACTTTTGTTATTCTTTTTATTTAGCAGGGTTAATGGTGAGCCGACTGCATTAATTGTATAGGTATATTTCCAAAAAGTACAATACAACGGAAATTGGATTATATTATTCCCCATAATTGGAAAACCTTACGTGGCAGAAAAAAATGGATATCATATTTGAATTCAGCGCACTAACGTTACTATAAGCCGCCTATCTGCTTATCGGCTACAAAAATTGTGTTGCACAGTGTTATGTTCGTCGTTGTCTCAGAGATTTCCTGGATCCTAAGGTCTATTCACATGGGCGAGTTTACCATTCAAGTTCCATCTGAGTTTGCTAGTGGCAGAACTTGTATAGAATTTGAATTAAAGTGAATGCGGTCGTTCTCGCGTGCTTTTTTTTCACGGACGCAGCTTGTCCTATTTTGGTGCATTTTCACACACCAAAATCTTGCATTGAAGTCAATGGGTGCATGAAAAGAAACGTGAAGATGACGGCACTGCTCCCAAGCATCAGTAGTCTTGGACACTTCAAGCTGCTCTGATTGGTCAGCACTGCTCACATGATCAACATTGGCCAATCAGAGTAATGTGTAATGTCTTAAATTACCTTTTACATAGGGCAATTATCGCCCAAGAAATCACTGGAAACAGCAAATTCAGTCGATAGTCGTCCCGTGTTATCTAAGGTACCCTTAGATAGTTGATGCACTGAGTGCTTAGCATGCGGTGGGTAGCTAATTGGAAGATTAAAGAGGGTCCGGAAACCAGTAGATCTGAGGAACATGGGCACAAAGTGCACCATTTAATATTATTCCCCCCCACTCCTGTTCCAGGATATATTTTATTCTGGTACTGTATGGTTGCTTTGAACTCAACAGTAAGGGCTCCTATCCACGGGCGACTGTGCATTTCCATACTTGTGGCGATAATCCGGCCGCGGGTAACGCAGTGCACGCTTTCCATTGCTATTTAAAGCGCAGCCTCCTGTCTACAAGCGGAGAATCATAGCGATTCTTCGCTCGGGAGACTCATCTGTCAGATAGGCTCACCGCAGAGATCTGACAGTTCTCCCCTGCTCCCGGGCGGCAGATTATAGCTAGCGATATTCCGCCTCGCCCGTGGACAGAGGGGCCTAAAACAGTATGCGGTGAGCTCCTGAGCTCCACCTAGTGATAGCTGCAGGTAGATAGAATTTTACCACTTAAGAGTGCGTTCATACGCTGTGAAAATGCTGCGGATTTGTTGCAGAATTCCTGCAGCGGATCCGCCATAAATCCGCAGGTTAGAGTCCCAGTAGAACATCCACAGTGTTTTTTCACCCCCTTATATGAATGGGATTTGCCTTAATCCCATTCACTTTGGTAGTTTCTGCAACGTGTGAACGCAGCCTTAAGGGGTTGGAGTGCGGGATGATTTTTTTTAACTATAGCTGCAAATGTGTTAAAATAATAAAAGCAGAGATTCTCATCCTCACCCCCAGCAATCCAGCGCTGCACCTCTTGGGGTCCTCTTGGTCTTTGTTTAGGACGGCAATCAAGATTCAAGAAAGCTTTATTGGCAGGACTAAATAGACATTAGTATTGGCAAAGTGATGAGGAAATACGGATTGGGGGATAGGGGTGGTAGATTGGGGCTGAGATTCAAGGGGTTTATAGGGCACTTCTGGGTAGGAAGTATGGAGGTCCATAGTATATAATGTGTGGGGGTATCGGTGTGGGGGCCCTTAGGTGTAGCCTGGCTTTGTGATGGTAGGAGCTCAATCTGCTACTTTATAGGTGGTCCTGCAATGGGGAATCAGCTCAGCTCTACAGGTGCTGTTTGAGGCGCTCCAATGGACTTGGAGAAGGTGCTTGCAGGTGAATACTTCTATCCCACTTTGACTGGTCTGGGTATATGTGCGGGCCACAGACTTCACTGCCATATGGGACGATTGGGGCAATGACACTGTCACAGACTTTGAGCCGGACTATCACTGGTGGTTAGAGGTGGTAGGTTGTCTTCTGATGGCGTAGAAGGTTCTGCATGTCTTGTCTTTTAGAGTCTCTATGGCTGGTTGATTTCTAGGCCCAGTTAAGTGTACTTGTCGCTGTAAGTGGGCAGTTGTTCAGCATGGAGGTAGGTTGCCTGGCTGATTTTGCATTTCTCCTCTGGAGCACCATGATGTCGGTCTTCTTTGGAGGCCGCAGCCATTATCCAGGCATCATGGCTCCCAGAATGATGCCAGATCTAAGTAAATCTGCCCCAATACATGTATACATATCAATATGTATGTAAACACTGTATACATACCAGACGTCATCGTGTTGTGATTATACAGAACTGACGCTGCGCCATTGTCTGACCTGAGAGCAGAGCTGCTTTCCTCATCCTGCACAACTTAATCGGAGCAGACATAAAACTCCTTCTTTCAACTGTACAAGAAGTTCCGCAGCAGCCTTGGCCATGCAATAATACACCTAAACTGCTGCAAGACAACAGAAAAAGGGAAGCTTCAAGTCAATCAGTAACTGACAGAGTTCATCCTTTCTTTACCAAAAGAGGTTCTGCAGCAGTTCTTGCTATATGGTTTCCATAATAAAGCACATTGTAGTTGTCCCCCTAAAAGTTCTGTGCACTGTTGTCTCAATCCAGGCTCAATTGTCTATGGAATAACGTTAATGCATGCTGTGACTTGTAGTTCCACCACATCTACCAATTTAGGAAACTCAGACCGATTCTGCTCATATAATTCAGATTTACATTTTTTTTATCCCTAATTCTCTGCCTGTTGATGTCTGACCTACCCCCCCATCCCTTCCCCCAACCATCCATGGGGGGTGGTGTTAGGGAAAAAACGACAGCTACAGGAAATTAAAGATGTAATGAAAACAAGCACAAGTTATCTGACCCTCTCGTCCCAAGCTGTTTTCCCAGGACACAATGCTGACAGTCTGCTCCGAGATTCCCCTTAAATAGAGGGGCCGCAGGGGGGCCGGGGTGTCATCTGTAATACTACCATCAGATAAATCCTGATCGCACTGCCTCATGTTCACCGCGGATCCCCTCCGCAGCCGTATTTATAAGATGACCCCCGGGGGCCACAATTCTATAATGATGAGATCTCTGATTAATATCCCAGTAGGACACTTAATATTCATAACAGCAATAAAAGTCTCCTTTATGGGAAGAGACTATAAATCCACCTTAATTACTTCTGAGTATGTGGTTGTCTGATCCGCATGCTATACATCCCAACTTCTGAATAACAAAGAGGGAGAATTCTTGTGGCTTTAATGTTAGGCCATATCTTTTTTAAATTGAGTCACTCCCTTTTTGTCCCCTCACACTAATAGTGCCTGTGGGTGACCCCCTCACAGTAATAATGCACCTTAGTGTACCGCTCACATAAGAGTGCCCTTTAGTATCCCTCTCACAGTAATTAGGCAGTAATAGTTCCACCTCTCCATCCGTAATAGTGCCACCACATGCCTCTAGCAGTGATAGTGCCTTCACTTTCTTCTCATCAGTAATAGTGCCTCTACATGCCTCCCATCCATAATGCATGCCCCTAGGGCGATGTACAGCATGTGGTATGGGGCACAAATGATGCAGTGTGATGGTGTCTTATTATATATCTGTCAATATGGCTGACAGTACTGCTCTCACAGAGGATGTCACCCAGCTTTCCCAGCATCCTGTTTAGTGTCCCAGAGTAAAGTAGGGACCCAACAACTCTTTCTTGTCTCCTACTTGTGTGTTGTATGTTTTTAGTGTTCGTGTAATCAAACTGTAATATGTTTGTGTTCTTGGCACCCTAACCTGCTCATAGTAGGAGAAATAGAGCGGGCGAGTTAGGGACGGGGGAGAAGTGAGAGAGAGAAGACAAGATGTAGTCAGGAAGGGAGGACGCGTGTAGGAGGCTCAGGCTCCGACGCCATCACAGTCCGTGAAAAGGCCAGAGAAACCCATCTTAAACGAGAATTAGGTTGGGATATCTTCGGGAATGAAGGGAAGGACCTCAGCGGAGTATGTTACCCACTCCCCTGCTTATCCACAGAAGCATGCGACGGGTCTGGCTTTATGTCTTCTAGTTGAAGTACAAGTCGTGCGTGAGTGAGTGTA
Organism: Eleutherodactylus coqui; assembly: GCF_035609145.1. NCBI lineage: Eukaryota > Metazoa > Chordata > Amphibia > Anura > Eleutherodactylidae > Eleutherodactylus > Eleutherodactylus coqui. Next base: position 122,724,898 of record NC_089847.1, on the reverse strand, counting down.
TGGAGTGCTGGTTAGGTTCAAGTTGAAAGGCCACACTGAAAGCACTCGTTCAGGAATCCACTGTCAGATAACTGAGACTAATGGCAAGTGTGTTTATGTGATGGAGTGTTAGCAAACAGAAGGCATTTGGCGACTCTCATGGAAAAGATGGTTTAGATCTGTTATTACCTAAGATTTTTGCAGCATGTACTGAGGAAACCCATGTTATCACCGTTAAGTAAACTGTGTGCCTCCGGTTTAACTAATGATTGGATTATTGACTCTTTATTCGATTTGTCTGTTTCATTACTTTAAGAGGCACTGACGTCACGTGAACATTTCAAATCAAACAGTTATCATCCTTTCTATTATTTTACCACTGTGTGCTGCCAGGCTGGGACGTGCCTGGGTGCTCTAGGGAGGGACAGTGCTGCCGTTGACAAAACATCTTAATCCCCTCTGTCTCTTCCCGAAGTCCTGCGCTCGGCTACCACACCTGCATCTCCAACTTCTGAGGGGCTCAATAATTTGGCAGATATGCAATAGGAAAATATCTTAAAGGGATTTTGTAATCTTATATCTATTAAGCTTAAACATTGTATAATAAAAAAGTCTACAATTTAGATCTCTGCTTATAATGTTAGTAAGTGAAACCTTCTTGTCTATGTGTGTGTCTGGCTGTCAGTTTTCTCTCTCTAGTATGGCAGTTTTTAATAGGGTCGTTCATGGCATCTGGCTCATCACTTATAATGGTGATTGTCTCCTTGTGGCGGACACAAAACTGTTGCATGCACCGCCAGACGGGTGTACGCCAGAACAATGTCATCAGTTATGTCCAGTTCAGGCATAAAACAACTGGCTGCTCAACATAGTGTATATTGGTTGTGTCCAAAGCATTGGCCCCCACCAGTCCTGTGCTGTCATGCAAAGGGACGTCACCAACCAATCAGTAGGAGTCATCGCAGCGCTTTTGGGCCTTCTAAACACATCTGTCATTTTCAGGATGAATGGAGGGAAATGACAGCTGAAGTGTATCAGACGTTAGTAGAAAGTATGCCACACAAAGTATCTAATATCATTAGGGCCAAAGGAGCCCCACTAAGTATTAACATATGAAAATAAATATTAATTTTGATTCTTGCTCAGGGGTCCAAATACTTTTGGAAGGATTGAGATGAAAATATTGAGAAATTGCTACACAGAATGTACAAGAAATTTGCTGAACTTTTCCTTATACAAAGATTATGTTTTTTTATATAAAACCAGAAAATCCCTTTAATATCCAAGCTCCTGCCACTCACAGATGATCACACCAGTGATTGAGAGCTGAATACTGACCCCATAACTCTTAAAGGGCCCCTCCGGATCCAGTCCAGTGGCCTCCAGCAGAGCACTAATCATGTTTGATAAATCCTTCATATCCCAAAACTTAAGATAAAGTGATCCCATTGACTTAAAGCGACAACTCTGGGCCTGGAGAAACAAAGATGGCTGAACCGCAGCATTAGTCTAAGAGGCTACACCTGCTTTGATTAATCAGTGCTGCCCACATGATCAGCACTGGCCAATCAAAGCATGCAGTGTCTTAGACTACCGATGCATACTAATATACAGTGTGAATCAGGAGTCAGAGAAGCAGTGCAGGCATCTGTGTTTCTCCAGGCTGGAGGGTCGCTTTAAAAGGGGAGGACACCACAGGAAAGACCTCTTCTATCTTTCTGTCTTCTCTTATTTTGTCCTGGAGGATTATTTTCATTAGTACCGGGGCCTCTGAACCCACATTTTTCCTGCTGAGTTGTTCCGTTGCTGGATGTGACGGCTGTCATCGCTCTGACACCGCTGGCCCCTGTAATCACTACTCATCCACCATGTCAAATGGGAAGCAGAGGCCGGAAGGACCCTCCTGGTACCTGACACCATGAGCTGCCTCTATACCTTGCATCTGATTGATGACTCTCCGCATCATGTGCTGAGTGGCTTATGTAAGCCCAGACCCACCTTATGCCGTGCGATATAGGAACGTGATTCTGCACCAGAATCGCATTGTCTGCCATGGATGATGAATAGACAATGGAAATACCCATAGGATAAGGAGGGGGGGTCATTGCTTCTGAGCCACCTATACAATATCTATACTACACTCCTCAGCATTGAAATTGCAACACCAAGAAGAAAAAGTTGTAAGTTTTATGCAAATCCAGGAAGTAGAAGGCGTCGCTAAGATATGCAAATATTCAGATTTTCAAGCACCTAACTCCAATCTGTGACATGTGGAAGGCGTTTCAATAGTATCAAAGCCAGATCGAAAGTAAAAGTTTTCAGCCACAGAAAAAAATCAGATAGTCTTGTGGTCTGATTGTGAGATGACTCCTGTTCGCCAACATGCTGGATATCCTCATAGTTAAAGACAGAGAGGGTCAGAATCCTTGGTTTATCACTCCAGCGGATCGCTTCATGTAGGTCGAGATGTCAGCATTGTGTGTCCCAGTGGGTGGAAGAACAATGATGAACTCAAATGACAGCATGGTGTGCACAGAGACGAACCTCCGCACGGACGGATCATTAGAGGAGAAGAATGGCGCATTGTGATCCATTCTGTAATGCAAGTGAAATTGGATGTCCCATCCCAAGCCTAGGGCGGTGAACAGTGTCTACACAAACCATCAGAAGGAGCTTATACAACATTGGGCTACTAGCCAGACGTCCAGCGACAGGTCTTCCATAGATCTCATGCCACCGCTCTCAAAGACTTGCATGGTGCAGAGCAAGATAGCAATGGAGGCTGGAATGGAGGTCTATCCTCTTCACCGATGAGTCCTGCTTTTGTCTAAGAGGCAACAATAACCGGAGATTGGTCTGGAGACCACGTCGGCAACGCCATGAAGTCCTATGCCCAGGATTATGGTGTGGCTTAATGTACAGTAGTTGGACCCATATAGTCTTCACTCCATATATAATAGCTCAATGTTATGTTGATTGGGTCATGGTACCAAAGGTACAGCCTTTTCTCTAAAGTATCCCAGGAGTTGTTTTTGGTCGTGGAACCAGAGATACAACATTTTCTCCAGTGTCCCAGGAGCCGTTTTTCAACACGACAACGCTAGTCTGCGTTTTGGGCCTACAACTGTGGTTAGCCTGCGTGCCCTAAACATGCTGTTATAGCCTGCAGTATCTCCGGACTTGATTGAGTATATCTGGGACGTCATTGGTCAGCAATTGCATAGCGAGCTGCCAGCAACGCACTTGATGATTTGCGGCCCAAGTGCATTCAGCGTGGTAGAACAACCCTTAATAACCTCGATCATAGTATGCCAAGTTGTACAAGTGCGTGAATTTCTGCACGTGGCGTTTATACTCGATACTGAACAAATTGAGTTTTTTTAATATTTTGCTCCCATTCTTAAACATTTGCATAACATTAACATGTCTATCGATTCTGCGATTTACATATTTTCATGACTGTTCCTTCTTCGTGTTGCAATTCCAATGTTGAGGAGTGTATAAAGGATCAGTCTTCTGTCCATTCATGCATCTGGGAAAGCTGTCTGGAAACCACTGCTAAAGCAATAATGGCGGCCATATTAGTTTTTCCATGGCTTTGCCAAAAACTTTAAAATATTGTCCTTTTTTTGCACTGAGATCCATCGCTCTGATCCTGTAGATATGCAGAGGACACCCGCCGAGTGTAGCAGAGCTGTTATCGCTCTACCATATGTGGGAACGCCGATACATTTATCACTGCGCTCTGAACATCACAACATTCATCACCCAAAAAATGCTGACTACGCGTTACATGCCGCGGAATACTGCGAGCAGAGGTGGATGGCGCCTCGTGCACTGACATCAAAGGAAAGAGAAGACAAACACTTCTCAAGAGAATCTTCTAACTTCATATGTTCAGTCGTAGTGCCAAAATATTAGCTCCGCCCACCCATAGTGGCGCCATTCCGAACTAATACATCACTAGGTTCTATGCATAAAACTTAAAAAGGTTGTGCCGAAATATATTGCTGTCCTCTATCCACAGGATAGGTGATAACTTTATGGTCAGTGGGGCTCTAAAAACGTTGGGACCCCCACCAATCCTCCGAATGTGGTCCTGAAGGTCCCCGTATGAATAGAGTGGAGCTCATGCATGCGTGCCGTCGCTCCGTTCATTTCAAATGAGAGTGCCGGAGATGGCTGAACCCTCTCATTGAAATGAGTGAAGCTGCGGTGTGTATGAGTGGCCTTCTCCTGTGGGAACCTTCAGGGACTCTGTTCTCAGGATGATTGGGGGTCCCGACAGTTACAGAGCTGTGGTGGGCCTGTGTGCACAAGCGCCTGCTCTATGAGACTTTGGTTTAGTGTTAGCTGTTTGGGCCGAAAGGAGCCTAAGCTGATTTTTTTGTACCAGGGCCCACAAGCCTTTAGATAGACCTCTGGTTATGGTCCTGTACATAGCTGGTGTCTTTACTGGCAGCTTACTGACCTTTTCTCATTTTCTAGGTGTGGTTCCAGAACCGAAGGGCGAAGTGGAGGAAAAGGGAGAGGTTTGGGCAAATGCAGCAAGTGCGAACTCACTTCTCCTCAGCCTATGAGTTGCCACTACTGACACGAGCTGAAAACTATGCCCAGGTAAGGAGCGCAAAGCCACACTTACCCACCAAGCCATAAACAAAGCAAGTCACAAATACATCACTAATGAGGTAGAAAGTAATCAACATCTGGCCAGAAAAAAAAACAGCTGCCCCACAAATTGCAGGATATACATACTTACCCACTAAGCCAGATATATAGTTAGTATACATTTAACTGCCCATTGAGCCAGATATTGAAAGATTTTGTATTCAAAGACTAGAAATGCATCATACATTTAATACCTACCCAGAGAGACAGATATGTGGACAGCATGAAATCAACAATACCTCACTGAGCCAGGTATATAGAGGATAAAAACACAGTACCATAAAAGGAGTATATTTCCACATTGTCAACTGCACATAAATATTATACTTAGGGCTCCCACCCACTAGCGTTTTTTTACTGCGAAATTCGCAGCGTTTTTTTTTCTGCAGGGGTCTTTGGGCTATGGGACATGCAAAGCTAAAATCGTGATCGCGCAAAATCGTGATATCGCGGTAAATCGCGATTTTGCGCGATCGCGATTTTTACATTTCAAGTCCCATAGACCCCCTGCAGAAAAAAAAAACCTGCAAATTTTGCAGTGAAAAAAAACGCCAGTGGGTGGGCGCCCTTAGACTAGCATATAGATACACCTGATATATAGGAACATCTTCCCAATGTACACATACAGCTGGAAGTCAGCACCTGACTAATAAGCTAAGCAAAGGCACAAAAATGTGAAACCTGCTCACTGAGTCACTTTGAAGGCAGCCTGCAACAATTGCTTGTCTATATATCCAGATAAGCATTATTAAATAGTTGCTCACTGATCCACCAAGTACAGAAATGGCATGAAATCATCATCTGACTACTAAGCTGGTTATAAAGGCAACACAAGGTCCATAACCAAAGTGGTCCTCTTCTCACTGAGCATCCAGAGTATAGCTACAGGAAGGGCAAGGGTAGCAGGGACCAAATTCCCTTTTGCCGCACCAGAATTATAAATGGTAATGGTAGGAAGGGGTCCTGGTGCAGAGTTTATACTGGGGCCAAGGAGGATCAAATACACTCATTGCCAAAAACAATCGCTCCCCTAGAAGTTGTCGGATGGATTAAACCTTCTCTGTGTGATTGTATATAAGTAAGTGATTACACTATCAGAGCAGAAGCATCATTTATTGTGGAGAACCGACCCCTTGTAGGGAGGCTCTAGTACCCTGTTGTACCACCTCTAACTTAGATAGAAGATGTGATACGGGTGAGCATGGAGTCTCTAATACCCTGTTGTACCGCCTCTAGCTTGGATACAAGATGTGATACAGGTGGGCATGGAGGCTCTAGTACCCTCTTGTACCACCTCTAGCTTGGATACAAGATGTGATACGGGCGGGGATGGAGGCTCTAGTACCCTGTTGTACCGCCTCTAGCTTGGATACAAGATGTGATACGGGCGGGCATGGAGGCATACTGGTTCCGTATGGTATCCTGCAGAATGGCTCTCCACATTTGCTGCAACTGAGCCTCTAGATCGTGCAAACTTGTAGGCTGTGGAAGTTGGCGTCCCAGATGGTCCAATACATTTTGAATTGGTGATAAATCCAACAATCGGGCAGCCAAGGAAGTGACAATGTTGTGGGGACATTCCTGTGACCCCCTTGTGTGTGCGGCCGAGCATTATTCTGCTGCAAGCCTCCATGAGAGGAACACATGTGGCTGCAGGATGTCCTGAACATATAACTGGGCTGTCATTGCCCCCCATACCACTACTAGGGATGACCAACTCTTGTATGCGAAGGCTTCCCAGATCACCGCACCAGGGGGCAGATCACCGCTCCACAGCAAGGCAGGCCTGAGGCGCTCACCCTGAGGACTCAGATAGGACACAGCCGTCGTCTGCTCCCAAACTAAACCTGGATTAATCGCTGAAGACAACCCGTTCTACTCCATAGCGTCCAGTTTCATAATTCACAACATCATTGTAGACGGAGGTGACGGTGGGTGTCACAGGCCGTACAGGTAATGGGGGGCCAAAAGACCAAATGTCCCTCAGCCAAGTACCTGGAGATGGTTCAGACAAACAAAAGGGTGAAATGATGGCAACCCCTGTCTCTGCATAGCGGACAACAAAATATTTGGAGCTGCTTGTCTGATGATCAGATGCTCTCCTCTATTGGTGGACTGTCGGGGGGTCATGAGCCCGGTCACCTTGTGTTTCCTCACACATCCACTGGTCCCAACACCCCCTAACAGTCTGCTCAGACGCTCCTCTCTACTGGTGGTCTGTCGGGGGCATCCTAAGCCCGGTCACCATGTGTGCTCTCACACATCCACTGGTCCCAACACCTCCTAACAGTCTGGACAGACACTCCTCTCTACTGGTGGTCTATAGGTGGTGTCCTGAGCCCGTTCACCTTGTGTGCCCTCATCCACTGGTCCCAACACCTCCTAACAGTCTGGTCAGACGCTCCTCTCTACTGGTGGTCTGTTGGGGACATCCTGAGCCTGGTCACCTTGTGTGCTCTCACACATCCACTGGTCCCAACACCTCCTAACAGTCTGGTCAGATGCTCCTTTCTACTGCTGGTCTGTCGGGGGCATCCTGAGCCCGGTCACCTTGTGTGCCCTCACACATCCACTGGTCCCAACACCTCCTAACAGTCTGGTCAGACACTCCTCTCTACTGGTGGTCTGTAGGGGGTCCTCAGCCCGGTCACCTTGTGTGTCCTCACACATCCACTGATCCCAACACCTTCTAACAGTCTGGTCAGACGCTCCTTTCTACTGGTGGTCTGTAGGGGGCATCCTGAGCCCGGTCACCTTGTGTGTCCTCACACATCCACTGATCCCAACACCTTCTAACAGTCTGGTCAGACGCTCCCCTCTGCTGGCGGTCTGTAGGGGGCATCCTGAGCCCGGTCACCTTGTGTGCCCCAACACATCCACTGGTCCCAACACCTCCTAACAGTCTGGTCAGAATGGCCTGTTGGGGGACAATTCATCGATACGACCATCCATTGTCTCACATCCCAATAATGCGCCCCTTAGACTCTGGTAACGGGGTGAAATCTCTTCTCTGCGTCGTAGAGGCATCTAGTACTCAACAAGCTCCACACAAGCGGAATAGAGGTCCGCTACTTACAAAATGAAAACTTCTTCTAGGGGCTTGGTGTTTTTTGACAAAGAGTGTAACATCTCTGTGGGTCTCCTATACTGACACCGTAATACCAACACACTATTTAATATTAGTATTGCTATAGGCTGCCTTTTCTTAGATTAGCAGTCATCTACATCAGAGCCATGTGCAGCAGGCAGATAGAGGGTCCGCAGACTGATGAGCGGGATGACAGCCTCCTGACACTTCTGACTTCCTGGTCATTTTGCATTTCATCAATGAGCAGAGGGATGAAGGAGGAAGGAGCAGGCAGAGAGGTCAAATGTTTGATGAGCAGAACTGCAGGGAGACTGCTGGAATCTGGGCTCTCCCAGCCACATCTGGAGGCTTTTCTTCTGCATTCCTTCCCAGATTACTCCCCTGCCTTCACTCCTTGGGGAAGATTTGGGGGGGGGGGGTGAAATATGATCCATCGTTCCAGTGGACATAGGGGGCATCTGCACTAAGACAAGCTGGTGCCTGCCAATGTCATAATAATAACCATCATCATACCAATAACCTTTATACTATAGGGGGTTGAATAAACAACGGCTCCTGTATCAGCCTATGGGGCCACTGAGAAGTACAGTTGTGTATAGCAGTAAATGATAGAACTACACAGCGCTACTACTCAGAGGTGTAACGGCGATGATATGTTACATGGTATCAGTGTTGGTGATGATATCTTATGTGGTCTCAATGTCAATGGTGATATGATATAGTGTATCAGTATTGGTGAGGATATGTTATATGGTATCGGTATTGAGCAGAGGGATGAGGAAAATCTGAAGGAAGGGGCCAAAGACAGGGAAGCATGGCGTATGCTGATCCACAAAGTGACCAAAAGTCGGCAACAACTGAATGGATAAATCATCATCAGTATTGAAGAAGATATATAGTATCAGTTTCGGTGAGGATATGTTATATGGTATAAGTATTGAAGAAGATATATTATACGGTATCAGTTTGGGTTATAATACGTTATATGATATCATTGTTGGTGATGATATCTTGCATGATATCATATATTATATGGTACCAGTGTTGTTCATATGTCACATGATCTCATGAACGTTGATAATATGGTATATAGTATCAGTGTTGATGATATGTTACATGGTATTAGTGGTGATAAAATATTACATGGTATCAGAGTTGGTGAAGATATGTTACATGGTATTAGTGCTCATGTTACAAAGTATCAATGTTGTTTGTGATATGAAACATCAGATTTGAGGATGATATGCTAGTTGGTGATATGTTACATGGCATAAGTAATAGTGATGATATGTAAGATGGTATTAGTATTGGTGATAAGGTATTACATGGTATCAGTATTGGTGATGATATTTTACATATCAGTGTTTAGGATGGTATGCTACATGATATCAGTGATGGTAATAATATATTACATGTCAGCATTAGTGATGATATGTTACATGGCGTAAGCAATGGTGATGATATGTTACATGGTGTTGGTAATAAAATATTACACAGTATCAGTGTTGATGATGATATGTCACTCAGTGTTGACATTTATGCATCATATGGGCTTCGTATTGATAATATCACCTGGTGATTATATATTATGGTATTAGCTGGGATTATCGCATGGGCTAGTTGCCAGTATGTATGTTCTGCATACAACTCTTGTATAGACTCTGTTTGGCAGTATTATGTAGGCCATGTGCGCCACCATTATGTAGGTTTTCTTTGGTTCTCTTATGTCGGCTCTGTATGGCACCATCATATAGGCTGTGTTTGGCAGTATTTTGTAGAGTCCGTATGGCAGTATTGAGTAGTTACTCTGTGATATGTAGCGGACTAAGTGTGCTGCGTGTTTTAAGTTATTTGGTGACCTCGTTTACAGAATCGCAAGTAGCTGCATACGTACACTTTGTGCCTACTACCGGTATGTGGAGAATTACCCCTGTTATCAGAATCTGTCAGTCTTTTAATATTTTATATTATGTGAGCTCTGTATGGTGCTATTACATAGGATCGATTTGGCAGTATTATGTAGGCTCTGCATGGCACTATTATGTAGACTAGTCTGGTGCTGTCGTGTAGGTTCTATTTGGCAGTATTAGGTGGGCTCTGCATAGTGCTATTATGTATAATCTATTTTGCAGTATTAGGTATGCTCTGCATGGCACTACTGTGTAGGTTCTGCATTGGCACTATTATGTAGACAGTGTCTTGTGCTGTCATGTAAGAGTATTATGTATTCTCTCTATGGCAACATTATGTTGCCTCCATATAGCTCTATTATGTAGGCTGTTGGGCAGTATTTTGTGGATTCCGTATGGCAGTATTAAGTAGTTGCTGTATGGTAATATTATTAAACCCTATATGGCAGTATTATGTAGGCTCTGTATAGTTCTACTATTATAGGGTTTATCACTATTATTTAGGCTCTGTATGTTGCTTTTATGTAGGCTCTGTATAGCTCTACAGTGTAGAAATTTTATGTCACTATTATGAAGGTGCTATTATGTGCTATAGGTTCTATCTTGCACTATTATGTGGGCTCTGTGTGGTGATATCATATATAATCTATTTGGCAGTATTACGTAGGCTCTGCATAGCACTATTATGTAGGCCCTGTCTGATGCTATCATGTAGGTTCTATTTGGCAGTATTATGTAGGCTCTCTATGGTGCTTTTATGTAGGTTCTATTTGGCACTATGACAATCCCAAAAAAATGTCCAAGACAGGACTGCAGAAATGATGATTAAAAAAGTGTTTATTGAAAATTACAAATATAATAAAAACATTTAAAAAACAGAACATGAAGGAAATGCATTACAAAGACATATAGTCCCTAAAATTACCGTATATACTCGAGTATTAGATGACCCAAGTATAAGCCGAGTCAATAAGCTTCACCACAAAAAACTGGTAAAACATATTAATGCAATACTTACCTCCCAGCCGGCGTCTGTGTCCCCGGCGCGATGGTCTCCCCGCTATGTAAGTAAGCGCTATGATTGGATCGAACACCAGCCAATCACAGACATTCAGTGATGTCATCTACTGAATGGCTGTGAATGATCGAGCGCCAGCTGTGATTGGCTGGCACTCAATCCAATCACAGCGCTTACCTACACAGCGCGGACGGCGGGGGAATTCCAAGCTGAGCAGGGAGACGACAGCAGGGAGAATTCTCAAGCAGCTTGCCGCACTGCCGAGGAGACCATCGCGACGGGGACTCAGACGCCGGCTGGGAGGTGAGTATTGCGGGATTTTTGTTGTTTTGTTTTTTTTACCTCACTCGAGTATAAGTCAAGGGGGGCTTTTTTTTTCGCCCTTAGCTTCGTCCAAGAGGTCTATTTGGCACTATTAGATAGGCAGTGAATATTACTATTATGTAGGTTTTATTTGGCACTTTTAAGTAGGTTTTGTATTGCTCCATTATTATGCTTTTTATGGTTCCTTTACGGAGACACTATTTGGCACTATTATGCAGGCTCAGTATAGCTCCGTAATGTAAGGCTTTTATGTCACTATTATGTAGGCTCAGTATGGTGTATTATGTAAGCACTGTATGGCCATATTGTGGAGTCGGAATACAGGCTATTAGAAACAGCAGGGAACATGAATTCCACACAGCGCTGCAAGATTGTTATCAGCTCCCCGCCGCTGTAATATATGCTGCTGTTATATATGTCATTCTCTAATAGGGACCTTTCACACGCAGCCAAATCTGCAGTTTTAACTACAGATTTTGATGCTAAATTGCAGGCAGGTTTTAGGCCACTTTCAATTCTGCATCAAAATTCGCAGGTAGCCAGCAGATTTCGGTGCAGAGTTTACAGCGGCATCTGCAGCCTATTCCATCCCACATGAAAGAACCCATATGGTGTTCCCTAACTGCGACTCTCCAACTGATGCAACACTATAACCCCCAGTATGTTCGGACCACCGCAGACTCATTACATTGGAGCTGCAGCACATTATCATATTATGTATTATTTGATTCGTCATGTGACTTTGTCGCGCGGTGCATTAAGCGTTAAGTGCTGCCGCTATGAGGTGCCTTCAGGTCATACGGGGTTTTATTTTAATTGAGCGGTTTTTCGAGGGAAGCGAGGTCTCCAGTTACAATTCTTAATGCATTCTACCATCAAAAGGAACCGAAAAAAAAGTCTATTGGCTTTCAGATATTTTGTGGCAACTCTGAAAGCCGGAGATAAAGACAAATTTGGATTCAATCAAATACATACAGTAGACGCTGAACTGCATTACAATCGCTCATAAATTTACATTCTGAAGGTCTAGCTGGATGTTTCCTACATTTTGCATATTTTATAACATTTTGGGGGTTTCACGGTGCAGTGAAAACTGATTTCCCATTAGGCACAATCTAGTGAAGGGGTAGAATTAAAAAAGTTGCTTTTTCTTAAAGTGACCCTCCTCCCTCTCCCACTAGATCTGACATGTGTTGTAAATGGACACAAGTGTGTTGGCTGATATAGCTGGGGAGGCAATCATATGGCATCCAATGACTATCATCCACCAGACCTGTTAATTAGAATAGAACCTATGCATGATACTAGAAGGGTGACATATGGTTGCTTTGCCAACAGTACCACCCAGTGCGCAGTTGTACCTCTCCATGCCCAACGTCATCCGGTGTACGAGTTTTTCTGGAGGAACACTTTATATGGTTGTATAATAAAAAGTTTTGAAACTTTCTAATAAACTTTGTGCATCAATTCCACATAATTTTCAATATCTCTGCTTGCTGACAGGGAAGGGAAACGTTCTTATTTACATACAGAGATTAAAATCCAGTCTTGGACTAATACTTCTCAAACGGTTTATACCATATTATGGTGTAAAACAGTTGCAGAATTTGGTGCAAAAGTGACTTTATGAGTATTGAATTGTTGTACCCCACTTTCCTGAAAAGTGGGCATGACTTATCAGGAGGGGGGCATGGCCACTCCAGACCGACATCTTTATGTATAATTTACGCCAGAAAATGGTGTAAATTATACCAGAAATGTACGTCAGATTAGACCTGGCGTACCTTTCTGTGTAGGCGCACAGAAGAGCCAGGATGCACCTACTATATGCAGAATCGTGTGCTTCTTTATACAGTACATTAGGCACATAATACAAAGACTGATCTAGGAAATGGCGGTCTTAATAAATACCCCCCCTACGTCTACATATGATTTTATCTACTGGACATAAACAAGAATGTTCCCATTCACTGACAGCAAGCACAGATCTTAAATATAGGGGATGAGGGATATAACAGCAATTTCTTAAGGGTGCGTTCCCATGTAAGGCCTCAGTCACACGGGCATTTTGACGCACACATTTTTGAACGCACCAGTTATGCGTTCAAAAATTTGCGTGACCAAAGCAGCTAGCAGCGTTTATCCGCTCAAAAAAGAGTGCTGCCCGCTATCCTCTGCTGCGGCTGTGACAGCTGCAGCAGGGGATTCCTTGGATGTGAAACCCCAGGATGCTGTCACATCTAGGGGTGTCACCTGTGGTCAATGGGCCCGGCGGCAGCTGCGGCAGCCCCATTGACACACAGAGAACATCGCAATCCTCTGCTACAGCTGTGACAGCTGTGGCAGAGGATTTCTTCATCTCTGCGGGGAGTCCCATTGTCACTGGACATTGTGACAGCATTGTCACAGTGTCTAGAGAAAATGGGACTCCTCACTGAGGTGAAGAAATCCTCTGCCACAGCTGTTCTCCCATTGAATTCAATGGAGCCGGCAATACAGCCGGCTCCATTGAAAGCAATGAGCTGCCGGCAATCACTGCAGTGATTTTCGGGGAAAGGCTTAAAATATAAGCCCTTCCCTGAAAATCAATCCAAAAATGTGTAAAAAAAAAAAAAAGTATACTCACCTCTCTGCAGCTGCCGGGGCTCAGCCGCGTCGTCGGCTCTTCTCTTGCACTGCTCTGAGGATTTCTTAGCAAGTGGGGATTTAAAATACCCGCCTGCCAAAAGGGCTACCTCTGATTGGCTAAGCACTTTGACCAATCAGAGGCAGCTCTCAGCTAGTGAATAACAGCTGAGAGCTGCCTCTGATTGGTCCCTGCGCTCAGCCAATCAGAGGCAGCACTCACCCATTCATGAATTTATGCGTTTGTGCGCATGTAAAATTCACACATGTGCCTGTTCCCATTGAAAAGCATTGGTTCTATTTAGATGTGGCCGGCAAACGCAACTGACAGACGCGGGAACAAACGCCCGTGTGACTGAGCCCTAACGGGTACCGGCTTGCATCTGATATTCCACCCAGTTGCATCCAGTAATGGGAGCCGAATTTTGCTACCATTTTGGCAAAATCGTGCACCCATTAGTGGCCACAGCTGGGTGAAATTGCCGTCGATACCCACCCTAAGGATATCTGTTCCTGTAAAAGCTTTGTGACAAGTAAGATGGTACTAACCCAGCTTTCTCGCACTACTGAATGGTAAATCCTCCCATTAGACATTATGTTAGTAAATGAAGACTTGATTTAGATTATTGTGCTGCACTAATCACTGCTTCATCTGCTGCTTCTCCCCAGATCCAGAACCCGTCTTGGATTGGCAATAACAATGGCGGCTCCCCAGTACCGGCCTGCGTGGTCCCATGTGACACCGTCTCCTCCTGCATGTCCCCCCACACTCATCCGCACTCCGCCGGGGGAGTGTCCGAGTTCCTCAGCGTTCCAGGCCCCGGATCGCATGTAGGTCAAGCACACATGAGCGGCCTGTTCAGCAGCGCAGGCATGGGACCGGGCATAAACGGTTACGACTTGAACGCTGAACCCGACCGTAAGAGTTCCAGCATCGCGGCACTCAGGATGAAAGCCAAAGAACACAGCGCAGCCATGTCATGGGCCACATGACAGCACTACCGGCAAACACTGACGCTCCAGCCGCCCCGTGGCACAGACCCACGCTGTATAATGGGGATGCCAGCTACTTACCTTCCCAAAGACTAGAAGCCTACCATCTATGCCCACTCCCGAGGAAACGTGGGGATTCCTAACCTACAATTCAGGGATATTTTACCTTCATCGGGGATGAGTCCAGCAAAGCATTGAGGCTTCTGATGCCAAAACTGCGCCTGTAAGCCGCTTTCTCCTAAATCCCATTGGCTTTTATTGTAGACCCTTCTGAAAGTAGAAGGAACCAACATACCTGGATACGGGGGGAGCTTGGACTCCGCCTGGGCCGCTATGATGTTCAGACAGAGCTGTCTGGTGCATCAGGGGTCTATCATGTCCTGAGGTGCCTAAAGGAAGGTGCAGCTGCCAATTTACACAGAAGCTTATGGTGATTAGAACATTTGGATATTGGGTTGCTTTGCTGAGTTTATTTTTCCTTTTTAGCTCATTTTTGCATTTCTTAGCCATGAATGGAATAAAAAGTGAGGTTGCAGCCAGGTGCATACAGGGGGCACAGTAACGGGGTCCTACCTTACCCCATAAAAAGGCTTACAATATTTGTTAGATGTGTGTATGGAGGTTGGTTGGACATTGTACACGGGGATGGCGCACCTTCAGTTTGGGTCACTTTATCCACCGGATACCAGAGCCGTCCGCCTCTATGGTGAACCATGAAGATGCCGAAAGTCAAATGATGTAGTAATGTGATTGGTGTTAACTTTAGCTCCATTTTGCATTGCTTAGCGATGGAGGGACCTGGAAAACAAAATGGGACACCTTTAGTGGTCCGAAAAACACAGCAGTCCCAACACTCCCCTTCCCAATATTCATTCAAGGGTCACTTCCCCTCGGTCCATGAACATACCCATCGGCCAACCTATACTTGGGACCGTTACTGCATTGGACCATGGTAGCTACAGAATCTATGCTAATATGCAATTGATGGCAACTACCAGAAATGGTGAAACATGAAAGAATAGAGGGCACAGCACTCCTCTGCCCATGCTCTGTCAAGTGTCTCATGCCCCTTGGTCTAGTTCTGCTCACCCTTCTAGCATTGTTCGAGGTGCATTCAACTTCTATGGTCTCCTAATATTATTTCTAACGAACTAAATCGTGTGCCTATGGAGAGCGCCCTTCATCCGTGTCACATCCATTGACAGAATGAAAGCACCATTCATACCGTCATCACATGTCAAGTTGGCCTGACACATTGCCACACGCTCGGCCTAGTAATTGTTGCTCAGTATTTGTGGTACCCACCACGTTCCAGACTTTCAGGTCTTTACGCAGGACGGCGTGCACAGATCCTACAGTAATGCCGACAACCTCTTCCACAGTCAGTCGACGGTCCTCTCTAGCCGCTTGCTCCACTTGCGCAATTATGTAGTCAGACCGTCTAGTGCGTGGCCGAGACTCTTTTAGCTTGTTCTCACACTACGTTCGACCCTCTTTGAAGTGTCGCACTCATGAGGGCACATTCTTCATGTCCATGATACCTTCACCACGTCTCACTCGACTGATGAGTGTCATTCCACGTAAGTGAAGAAAACGGATGGTTACACATGGTTCTTGGAATGTGAACGTCGCCATTTTAAGTTTTAAAGCCACTTTTAAGTCCAGTCGCCGTTACGTAGGTTCTGGGCACTGGGCAATAATGCCATCTGTTTCACTCATCCTCGAAGGATGCCAGCGTCTTCTAAAAAGTGACCCATATTTCTCTCTGCTTCTAGGCCTGAGAAAAAAAATTAGGAGATCTTAGAACTTGAATGCTCCTTGTACAATGCCCAGCAACCTATAGTTGGGCTTCATAGTAGCTGCGGGATCTATGTTTATATGCTATTAATGATGCCAACAACCACAAATGGTGGAACACGGAGGGATGAAGGACACAGCAATCCGCTCCCCGAGGTCTGTCAAGAGTGACATGCTGCTTGTACCAGATCTCCTCTAGCAGTGTCTGTAAAGAAGGGCCCATAAGCAAGAGTACCCTGTCCATGGAAAGGGGCCAACGTATTCATAGTTGGTCCCTGTACTATGTACGCTAACGGCTGTAACCATGCAGGGGTCATAGTAGTGCCAGGATTGGACAACACCGGCTCTACGGAGATGACGATGGAAGCTTTATGATGCATTAAGTTCTAATAAAGTCACTTGAATTCCCATGAATGTCTGTAGCAATGCAGGCCGGAAGGTCCGTAAATGCCTGGAGGCTCAGGAGGGTCTTTATGCAAACCCCCCCCCCCCCTCCACCCCACACACACACATTAAAAAAACCCTAAAAACCATATTGTGATTATTGCACACATATGAGAATATAAAGTTAATTTGCCAAGGTCGCTTTTTTGTGCGTTGCCAGCTTTAAGTGCAGAATCCTGCTTTCCGAGCGGCTCCCCGCTGCTTCCTTCAATAGACGTACTAATAGGGCTGCCAAATCAGCCATTTATGACTGGAACATATGAATTACACATGCCGGGCGGTTCACTTCCAGCAATGTCAGATTTTAGGGCCTGTACTGTAACTGTTAAGCGGAGGCGTATGTGTAGCTTATATGTATCCGGTTCCATTAGGTTCTTGTAACATTCGCCTATTTATTTGTAAATACTAATATAAGCGTTTTCTTGGTGGAAATATATATGATATTAAGAGGTCTCCAGCGGTGGCTCAACAGTGGTACTATAACCCCCAGCATGCGCTGGCAGTCACATGCTGGGAGTTGTGGTTCCAAGACCAACGGCGGATGCAGACCTCTCCTGTAATGTTAACTGAATAGGATTTAGTTGCAAACTTTTCCGAGAACACTAATGTTTAACTGTAACAACGATTCCCCGATCAGAGGCTTACGGCGGCCACTTATTGATCCACTTCCCCCTATTTTATTTTGAGATAACTCTCAATGCAACTTGTATTTGATGAGTATTGGATTACAGGAGTAGCTAATTGTCACCCTTCACAGTTATCACTTCTATAAAACTAGAGGGAACAATTGCACCTATTAAATGGCTTGAATGGGGTTGTGCAGCTGCAAACTATTGATGGCCCGCCTGTAGGACTGGCCATTAACAATAGATCAGCGGTGGTCTGCTACTGGGACGTCCGCTGATCAGCTGTTTGTTGGGTCAGTGTATTCATACATGAGAAAATTTTTGCAGGAAGCAGACAGTCTGTTCCCACTGCAGTTCTCAGGCTTAGTATTGCGGGACAAGTTCCCATTCCTTTAATTGGAAACTTTGCCTGCACTACCATTCCTGGCCACTGCAGTGAGAATGGAGCTGTCTGCATCCTGTAGAAATCACTGCAGTGTACAAGCACACAGGGCCAGTCAACAGCTGATTGGCTGGGAATCCTGGCAATGGACCTCCATTGATTTACTATTGATGACCTATTCTGCCAGTTTACAAATAGACAACCCCTTTTACAGCAGGGCTATAAAGTGATTTAGGTCTATGAATCTTCTCAAACAATCATCAGAGTTGAGAAGGGTCACCTGACACACTTCCTGGCAGCACTGCAATCTAAGGAACAGGAAGTGCCGAGTTTTTAAACAGACATGGCGCGGGGTTCATATTTTTTGCCACTCCTATATTGTATGCCACAAGACTAATTATTTGGTAAAATTGTGCCCACTTGGCTGTGACATTGTCCCGGTATACTAATATCACGGGAGACTGTTGTTGACCCTTTAAGAGTTCAGAATAATTAGGATTTGTATTAAAAAACTCAATTTTGTGGTGGGGCTACACAAAAAGGGGAAGCGCTAGAAATGGTGCCCACCAGTGGGTCAGTTGTTGGCCCTCAGATACCCTTCCTTCTTCCGTAAGCTATAAGTCCAATTAAACCACAATACATGGATATACTGTACAGGGTGATTCAAGCATCGGGGCCACCTGGAATATCTTCTGAATGCAAAGAGACACAAATAGGACATGTTGTAGAACACTTTTATGGGTATGGGGAAACTTTTTGGCACCATGGTGGGGCCTGTTGGTCATCTTGGTTGCAGCCATCTTGGACTCTGCCCACGAAACATCAATGAAAAGGAGTCATAGGAAACATGATTTAAGAGTAGAATTTCATCAGAATTTGATAGCTGCAGGCATTTTTCAATACCTCGAACCATTTTTGAGTTATGGATGATGTCATGTTAAATATTAATAAAGTTGTTATATTGAATTATGTGATATGGAAAACAATCACATGTATTTCAGGTACCAGAAGATGCCATGAATAATCCAGCATAGAACTGAGATCACCTTGATGGTCGGAAACAGAAGTTCAAGTGGCCGAGGCCTTCAATCAAGAACACCCAGTAAGACTGCCAGTGAGTGCAAGAACTGTCAGGAAACTAATTCAAAAATTGGTAGTGTCCAGGACAAACCAAGAACTGGTCATCTCAGTTCCTGACAGTTCTTGCGCTCACTGACCTCCTTCCTGGGTGTTCTTAATTAGAGCCTGGGCCACCTCATATGATCTTCTGTTTCCGAAAAACCAGGATGATCTCACTTATATCCTGGATTGTTAACGGCATCTTCTAGTACCTGAAAAGACGTGTGATTAGTGCTCTCCATACCACATAATTCAACAGAACTTTACTAATATTCAATATGACATCATCCAGAACTCAAAAAATGGTTGCAGGTATTGAAAAAATGATCACACCTATCAATATCTGATAAAATTCTACCCTTAAATCATGTATCGCATGCCCCTCTTTCCACTGAACTTTCTAGGGCAGAATCAAAGATGGCGGCCACCAAAAGAGCAGACAGATGCCATCGTAGTGTCAAAAAGTTTCCTCCACCCATCTGTGTTCTACAAAGTTTCCTACTTGTATCTATTTTCATTCAGAAGGTATTCAGTGTGGCCACAATTTTTGAATTACCCTCTACAATGGTGCATCTGCCATAGTGGAGGGCACTATTATGGGGAACCAGGACTGTCCAAACCCAATAGCACTTAGGGGAGGAATGTTGTGATGCCACCTCTAGCATCACAGTTCTGATGATCCTGGAAGGGTTGGGCATTTGCATTGGTTGCCATTGAAAAAAGGGGTAATAGATTTTGGTGCCACAATTCCTCCATAGAGAACACGTCCTTTTATATATGTCAAGTATTCCATAAATTTCACAACCATTTTAGTGCCATCCATTGTTCTCCCTGGCAGGAGGTAGGATTACTGAGCAGGAAGTCTACTGTGCCTAGAGAAAACCCCTTCCCACCATCACTAGTTCCATATCTCTGAGACCAGCATATCTAGGACTATTAGGAGGGTCCATCGGTCCTCTCACCAGCCCGAGCTGCAGGTTTTTTTACACTCTGTAAGGGTTACATCTCGGACGACCCCATCGATTTAGCGCAGTTAAAGGGAGGTTCCCCTATTTCCCCCGGATTAAGTTTTTACATTCGGCTTCTGCATTAAAGGTTCTCTTGTGTTTCCAGCTATTTGGAAATCCTCCAAACAAACCATTTCTGCTCTCCTTGTTTCAGTGCTAAAAGACAGAACTCGGCTTGTAAATTTCCTCTCCGTGCAGCGCGGTGACACTCGTTGTCTCCTGGGTCAACTGAGGTTTTTGAGACATTCCTACTTACGCTCAAAGAAAGCGGAGCAGATCAGAAATAGATGGTTACGCAGAATCCGGGGATTTATGGCGCTGGGCGCTCGCACAGAAAAGCTTTTTAGTTTTTCCAGGAAAGATGGAAGATCTGCTTGTTTCAGTGGAATAATACAAAGACGGCCACTTTATCCAGTAAACAACCCAACTAAAAAGTCATACACAGCAAAAACAAGTAGCCTTTCTACAAGCAGCCATCAGATCCTATCCAGATCTTGGATGGAGCCAGGGTTGGGTTGGAGTTTTTTTTTTAAAGGGACGGTATGACTTTCTCCCTCAATGTTTTTTTTTTACATTATAAAGCTCCTCTTGCTGATTAAAACGAGGGCTCTGCCATCCCCGGCTGATGTGGTATTCCGAAGTTTTTGTATTTCGAAGATTAGTATTTTTCTTGAATTAATTAGATATGCGGCGTTATTGCATTAGTGTCTATAGGAAGAAGTTGCTGTCTTCAGTGGTGGCAAACGGTACTGCAAGAAACATGAATTTGGAATAGCTTCCGCCAGAGGTAGGAGCCGCTTCCTTTTAATCATCAGGATGAGTCCTACAACATTAAAAATCACATAAATGTAGGTAAGACATCCCCTTTAAATGTATTAAAGTTTATAATTAGAATGGCTGCGCAGAAGTGAGATAGTTAGGAATTGTCGGGGACGGCAGATCTGGACCTGCTGTGCCACACACTGGTTGGGTTGAGGGCCAAATCCAGACATCTGATCCTCACCTTTTAACCCCACTAGTCAGGATATGGGCTTTGCGGTGGGGTCCCAAGGCCATTACTCTGAAAGTGGTCCTAGTAGAGTGGCAGCCGACGCTACTACAGCAAGGACGACGTGTGCCGCGACTGCCAGCGGCAGAGGAAGAGGTAAGCTGGCGGCTGTGAACTGTAACAGGAATATACCAAAGCAATAAAAAGTGGCCCCTTGTTCTACCATTACACTAACTATAGGGGCCCATGAAGTGTAGCAGACAGGCCCATGTGAAAGAGCAGATCATTTGCACTTTGTGTTTGCATAATTTTGGATGTTTTTCAACCCTGTGTCCTGGTAAGAGTAGAGGGTGTAGAAGACACAGTTGGACATGGGCCCTGATTCTGGTGCCCAACAGCTCCTCTGCGGCATTAGCTTGTGGTTTGGGGCCTTTGGTGCAGATTTTGCCCAGGGATCCCGAAGCCTGAACTTCACCTGAGCTAAAAACCCCAATCATTTCCTCTAAGGACCTCTTGGTGCCGGTTAGATACAGCATGTCGGCGCCATCATATTAGTGACGGGCTGCGGTTTATAGAACCAGTACTCCCCACATCCTGTCACTCGGAGGCTGCGTCTGATGGATCAGCTCCAGCAGCGAGTAATCTCACCGTAGACAGGAATGTAAGATGGAAGCGTAAGCCAAGATCCGAAGAAATAAACAGATCAATCACTGCTAGGAGGGTTATTAAAGGGACGTCAGGCCTGCGACGCTCCTCAGGCTGTTAGTCCATCACAGGACGCATGTTCCTAACAAAACCTGAACCATCAATCATCGCCACATTTAAAGGGGTTGTCCACCTTGGAAAAACCTGATCACTATGTCAGCGAGAGATTGACAAAGTCTTCATGCCCTTTTTCTGCCCTCTGCGCAGCACCAATTTGGCCGTTATTTAAAAACCTGGGTGATCTGTGACAGACTAGGTTGCTAGGGACTCACAACTGGATGAAAAACCTTTTACACGGGACAAATATTGCGCTACGGCTTTGCAACATATGTAAAAAACTGCAGCCGCCATCTTGGTGAGCCATAGTTGCGGCATAGGAGCAACAGACTGATGGTTCGGCAGAGAAGAACAACTGCAGTTAATACACCCCACTCCTGCTCCTGTCCCAGGACATAAATTTTGTCCCTAAACTGGAGGGTTGCTTTATAGTGTTTGTAAACTACTCATGGTCTATCCTAAGGATAGGCCATCAATAGTAGTTCAGTAGCCGTCCACCGCCCAGGAGCCCCACCAATCTGCTGTTTTCTGGACTGGTGCCCTCATGCACTGAGCTGATTTCGGCAGGAAGCAGATAGCTCTGTTCCCACTGCAGTAGCCTTAATATTACGGGCAAAGTTCCCATTGAAATGAATTGGTTGCAATACCAAGTTTGGCCACTGCAGTGGGAACAGAGCTGTCCACTTCCTACAGAAATCAGCTTTATGCAGGAGCACATGGGCCAGGCAATCAGCTGATCAGCTGTAGTTCTGAGTGATGGACGTCTACTGATCTACTATTGATGACTGATCCTCAGGAAAGACCATCAGTAGTTCACAACTGGACAAACCCTATAAGATAAATACTGTAGCATAAGCGATTGGTGTTATTGGAGGGAATATAGAATCACAGAATGGTAGAGTTGGAAGGGACCCCCAGGGTCATCAGGTCCAACCCCCTGCTCAGTGCAGGATCACTAAATCATCCTAGACAGATGTCTGTCCAGCCTTTGTTTGAACACTTCCATTGAAGGAGAACTCCTCAACTCCTGTGGCAACCTGTTCCACTCATTTATCACCTTCATTGTCAGAAAGTTTTCATACGCACAGTATCTTCCTGCAATTAGTGGTAGAGTAGGTGCATGCATTGCAGAAATTTTCAGCATGTAAATCTGCGCCAAAATCTGCAATGAATTCCACACCCGACTATGCTGTAGATTCTGGTACACATTTTCACAGCAGACCCATGCACCTACATGCTACACCAGGTCCAATGTGGCACACATTTCCCACTCCCAAGCCACTACCATTTTCTGGGAAAATTAGAGT
Source organism: Eleutherodactylus coqui (assembly GCF_035609145.1). NCBI lineage: Eukaryota > Metazoa > Chordata > Amphibia > Anura > Eleutherodactylidae > Eleutherodactylus > Eleutherodactylus coqui. The sequence continues at coordinate 122,701,861 of NC_089847.1, read as the reverse complement.
AGAGGACAAAAAGTCACAATTTTTTTTTGCATGAGCGTAAAAATCCTCTACGAATTTCCCCCAATATCTGAAACTTAGTTTTGTCAGATTTTCTTATAAAGTAGTTTGTACAGAAATAGAAAAACATGGCTGCTTTCTTCCTAAAACAGCGCCACACCAGTCTACAGGTCGTGTCTGATATTGCAGCCCTGCTCCGTTGCAGTAAATGGAGCTGATCTGAAATACCACATCAGCCCCATGCCAAATTATTAAAACCTGGTCAGTTTTATCTGTTTCTCAAGGACTTATTGGCATCCGCTCACTAGAAATGGAAGGAGGTAGTGGTGGTGGGGAAGTGGCAAATGATCGTGTTTATAGATACAATGTATAAAACGTAGCAAAATTTGTAGCCATTTTGAATCCTTTGATCCACAAGGTACTTATGGACACAGAAAAAGACAAACGCAAGCTGCTGCACGGGCGGGTAGGTTTGGATCAAGATAATTAAAGTGTCCTTTACAGTAAGAAAAGGGGCGGCTCTGACAACCACTGAATGGTTGTTGGCAAATATTGTCTCCGAAGAGCTCTAGATGGGCGAAGCCCCTTTAAATACTACTGATTCTGAAGAGCGGGTCCTCACTGCAAAGCCAAAATCTGCTTGATTGGGAAGCAAGGGTGAGTGAGGGCAGGCTGAGTGCGCGAGGGGAGACCCCTCCAAGTCATTGCTGTTCCTTGGTATAAAGTTTTTGCTTGTGTAACTATTTTGCTTTTCCCTAACAAGTCTGGGATGAACACATTGTAACATTAAGATATTAATAAAAGTGAGTTGTATATAGGCTTTGTGGCCATCTCTGTGTATTATGCCAATGACCCATTAAAAATGGCGGTTCCTAAAAGAATTCGCAATGTGTCCTTTCTTATGGGATAAAGCTATGATTTACCTGAGGATTGAGAAGATGTTCGGCTTACTGATCTACAACACACTGAAGGGCCCAGGAATCGGATCTTTCTCCATATCTCACTATAAATGTCCCGAGCCTTGGATTTGTTTCCCTTTTCATGCCAGGCAAAACTAATACACTGTGTGCTACCAAGTACTGCTCCTCGGGGGCGGAGCATGAGTCAGGGGGAAGAGAATTATACAGGTATTCTCCCTTTAGGGTGCCATTGAATCCATGTCATGCCCCACATTCTTAGGTCCTGCACTAGGAATCACACAATATATCAGCTTTGCCTAGAGTTTCCCTTTATGCATCTGTAAACTCTTGGTCATTTATGGTGACCAGATTCTGAGATGGGTCTTCCTGGAGACAGGTAGGTGTAGTGTCTGGAGTACTCACCTTTGGTATCCACACTATTGGGGAGAGGTATCGGGGAAGAAAAGATTCCCATTGATGGGTGTTCAGGTAGGAACCGTTGAGGTGGTAAATGAGCTACAGTTGGCCACATGCTTGCAAGAGCTTTAAAAGGGTCTTCCCACAACTTATCAAGTGCTGCACAGCCTTCCAGGTTGCGGCTGACCAGGCCACGTGACTGCTACAGCCAATCACTGACTGTAGAAGGTTACTGCTATGGAGGCTTCTTTGGTCCTTTCGTGGGCCAAGCCAACTCTTTGTATAGAACCCAGGTCCCATTGTTAAATATTCCTCTCCCAAAACATATAATCAGATGCCCGATATAAGAACAATCATCGCCAGTGACTGGAGGTGGAGTGGATTTCGGAATTGTTTCGGCTTTCCCACCTCCATTCACAACAAACAGGCAGTTGTTCATAACGGATACTGCCTGTTTACACGGGCCGATCGTCATTCAGTTCCCTCTATGCAAAAACTGAACAATGAACGAGAGGCGAACAAATTCTGGGTGTGCAATCATACTGAATCAATCGTTCAGAATCCTGATGGATACGGGAATCTGATTGATTTGTGGGCCCATCCAAAAGGCCCCTTTCACATCTGCGGTGGGAATCCATTTTTGTTGGATTCGCTTTTACATGTGAATGCACAGAAGGGAAAAACCACAAAAGAAGACAAAATAGATCCGTTAAAAATGGATATAAATGGAAAAAACTAATAGAAATGATCCTTTTTTGACAGATCTGTTTACCGAATGTATTCCCTTCAGCTCTGTTTAAAAAAAAATTGATCCATTAACCCTTTCCAATCCAATTTGTATCCTGGTTTTCCTAGGGGGCTTACTTCTTTTCTTCTGTAATACAATGGCGCTATATTCTGGCTAAAGCCAGTACTGCATGAGGTGACACGTTGGGTAGGCTCCAACAGCAGAGAGGCTGGCAATATACAGTAAGAGAACCCCGACGGACGTCTTTCAACATCAGAGCTGTACAGCCTTAAATCATAATGTCTTCAGAGGTCAGACAGTGGATTGGAAAGGGTTAAAAATGGAAATCAAACCGCTGATGCGAATGAGCCCTTATAAAGTCACACAGCATTGGCTCACATATCTTAGCATAACTAGGCAGATCTACCGTTAAGGGCTCATTCACACAAGCATACGCAGTTTAGGTTCGTGAAATATGTAGCCTTTTCATGGACCAAACCGGTGTAGTCGCTGCGGTTGCATTTTTTTTGCACGCCCACATATTCATTGCAACCAACAAGGAAGGCCCCATTGGTTTCTCCTGCCTTCATGCGTAAATACGCAGTGAATTTGCATGTATTATATGCCTCCACTGTGTCTTTATGCAATCCCATTGACTTTAATGGGCAACTTCGGTCCGTGATCCAGACCAAAGTAGGACCTTTTGTGATTTTTTTTTTAATGTGTTTCAAAACACGTCTGAATACCCAAATGCAGATCAATGGGGTTTAAGAGCTCCATATTACAAACTAAGGACGAGGACTTTATATTAATGTAGCAGAGTTGAGTTTGTCACACTAGTTAGTGCATCGTCATAAGGATGTAGTAGGATTTGCTTGCAGTCCTATGTAAAACCATATATAACACATCAGAACATGACAAGCTCAGCTCTGCTACATCCGCACCTTTAAAGCATTAGTAGTCCCCTGGTGCAACCAGCTGAGATGGAAGTCCCAGTAAAACCAGCACTAAGTAAAGGGATTTTATGGTGGGGAAGGACACGTTTGGTTTTAGTTATGATTCGCAAGCTGTGACTCCGGATGTGCGCGCCGCTGAGGTTTATGGACCTTTGATGAATTTCTTTTCGAAATCTGCAGGGCAGTAATCAGCAGAGCCGAGCCGCAGCCGCCAGGTCTGTGACAAAGCCGTAATGGATGGGTCCTGAGCTCAGACTAAACCTCTTGGCAAAGATCTCCCCGCATGTCCCTCGGAGCTGCTGACAAGGCGCACAATGGAGAGCAGGGGCGGCAGATTAAGAACAGGCCAAGAATCAAGGAAAGGTGGGACCTGCTTAAGAAAGGTGAAGGCCCCAGAAACCATATACCCCCCTCTGGAAGGAGCGGGCGGACGGATTTCAAAGGAGAGATGAAGGAAATAACACGCAGAACACTCAGCGCTTCACATCTGATATGAGTTACAGTCCTAGAAACCTCAAAGATTGGAGAATTACCGAACCAGCAATTCCCTGAAATACAATCACGGACATGAAAAAATGCACCAAGAAAGAGTTGTTGGAATTAAATGAAACTTTCTTTGTGTGATTGTAATGATGATCTACACTCATTGTAAAGAAAACAGAACCCCTTCCCTACAAGTTGTCCTTTTGCTGTAAAACTCATCCTGCAGTTCCATCTCAGGCAGATCTGTAAATGCTGAGAGTTGTGGTGATTAGATGAATGGTCTTGTCACCTGAGACCCTAAAAGTGGTTCCCCCCTTGGCCTATAAGAGGCTCTCGGAGGCTCCTTGTGTGTAGTGACCTCTTCTTCCGCTTGTGTGGACCTTGTTGACCATTAGACGTCTCTACGACGCAGAGAAGAGATTTCACCCTGTTACCAGAGTCTGAGAGGGGCGCATTATTGGGAAGTGAGAAGCTGGATGTCGTATCAATGAATTGTCCCCCACCGGCCATTCTGACCAGACTGTTAGGGGATGTTTGGACCAGTGGATGTGTGATGGCACACAAGGTGACTAGGCTCAGGCTGCCCCCTACAGACCACCAGTAGAGAGGAGTGTCTGACCAGACTGTTAAGGGGGTGTTGGGACCAGTGGATGTGTGATGGCACACAAGGTGACCAGGCTCAGGCTGCCCCCTACAGACCACCAGTAGAGAGGAGTGTCTGACCAGACTGTTAAGGGGGTGTTGTGACCAGTGGATGTGTGAGGGCACACAAGGTGACCGGGCTCAGGACCCCTGAGAGACCACCAGTAGAGAGAAGCGTCTGACCAGACTGTTAGGGGGTGTTGGGACCAGTGGATGTGTGAAGGCACACAAGGTGACCGGTCTCAGGACCACCGACAGACCACCAGTAGAGAAGAGTGTCTGACCAGTCTGTTAGGAGGTGTTGGGACCAGTGGATGTGTGAAGGCACACAAGGTGACCGGGCTCAGGACGCCCCCTAGAGACCACCAGTAGAGAGAAGCGTCTGACCAGACTGTTAGGAGATGTTGGGACCGGTGGATGTGTGAAGGCACACAAGGTGACCGGTCTCAGGACCACCGACAGACCACCAGTAGAGAAGAGTGTCTGACCAGACTGTTAAGGGGGTGTTGTGACCAGTGGATGTATGAGGGCACACAAGGTGACCGGGCTCAGGACCACTGAGAGACCACCAGTAGAGAGAAGCGTCTGACCAGACTGTTAGGGGGTGTTCGGATCAGTGATTTGTGAGGGCACACAAGGTGACCGGGCTCAGGACCACCAACAGACCACCAGTAGAGAGGAGTGTCTGACCAGACTGTTAGGAGGTGTTGGGACCAGTGGATGTGTGAGGGCACACAAGGTGATGGGGCTCAGGACCACCGACAGACCACCAGTAGAGAGGACTGTCTGATCAGACTGTTAGGAGGTGTTGGAACCAGTAGATGAATGAGGGCACACAAGGTGACTGGGCTCAGAACGCCCCCTAGAGACCACCAGTAGAGAGGAGCATCTGACCAGACTGTTAGGAGGTGTTGGGGACCAGTGGATGGGGGCACACAAGGTGACGGGCTCAGGACGCCCCCAACAGACCACCAGTAGAGAGGAGCGTTTGACCAGACTGTTAGGAGGTGTTGGGACCAGTGGATGTGTGAGGGCATACAAGGTGACCGGGCTCAGGACGCCCCCTACTGACCACCAGTAGAGAGGAGTGTTTGATCATGTGACAAGCACCAGCAGCCCTAACTGTTTCATTGTTCACCATCAAGAGACAGGTGGCGCCATCATTACAGAACCCTCTGCCCGGACCATTTCCAGGCACTTACCAGAAGGAAATATGGATTTTAATGCGGAATTTACCGCGGCTTGCGGTGCAGAAATATTGAGCCTGCGTGAAAGGTCCCTAAATGACTAGGCATTGGCTGCGGCAATAATAAGCCGAGAGAGGATTTCAAAAAATGAAGTTTACTGTAACAAATATACAGTTTTTGAAAACCGCCGCAGACTCTAAATCTGCCGCAAAACTGACATTGCGGATTCAGACCCTGCAGAACGCAGATATCTGTGTAAAGCTGCCTAGATGGTCCTCTTGCTTTCCGGTTGCCACATTGGCAGACGAAATAGATGTGAACGTGGCCACAGGCTGATGGGGGTTTCCAGTCTATGACTGGAGGCAACAATTTTGTTCCCATTCACTGACAGCAAACAGATCAGTATACAGGGTGGGGGGGGGGGATTTAGCATTTTTTTTGGGTGCAAAAAAGTGGCAAAAGTTGGCACGCGCATCACCTGCGCAAAAATCTTGCAACTTTTTGCTAGGGAAGTCTTCTTTCCCCAAGGACCTGCTTTGCTATAATGAACCTACAGGAGGCAGCAGTGAGATGAGACTAAGAATAAACTGGAGCTCACATTTTTGAATGCAGCTCTGGATGTTACTGGAGCACAAGACGTGCTATAACTCAGTGAAATGATGCTCGAAGTTACCTCACTCCACGGGTTCACATGGCGGAATCCGAAGATTTTTCCAGCTCTCGGCCGCAGTTGAAAACAATGGGAAACACTTGTCGATCCTCCTTTGCGGCTGGAAGGATCCCTACTTTACCTGAAGTGATGGGAGGCGGTTTTGACACAAAAACTCCTTGTATCCGCAGGGAAATGGCCCGTTCCTGAGCGTGATGTCACACGGGCCGAGTTGCACAGCCCGACATCACACTCGCCCGTGTGAAATTAGCCTCAAGAAGTGACATTTTCTTGTGCAGATTTGATGTGGATTTCCCCTGAAGGGACTTGATGATGCGATTGTTCGATCGCTGGGACAGTGCACTGCATTACTTATAGGCCTAGTAGATGCACTGTATAACAGCTGCCTAGTAGCCTGGGCCACATGGCAGATATGGAGGTCAGGCTCCCAGCCACCATGGGAACCTATTAGTACCTTGTGATCGCACTGCGGGGTGCTGATCGGTGACAGAAGAAGCCCCTCCCCCTGTCATCTGCTAACATACTGTAGTTACTATTCATTATAGCATGTAAGGGGCTAAATATTAAGGACCTGAGGTTTCCATGTTCCTGGCGGTAAGAGGAGGAGCCTGGTTGTCAGTAGTCAGCCAATCCACCGCCTTAAAAAGATGTATGGGAATATTGCTTGCAATACCATGCTAGGCCACTGCAAAGTATACGGCACTATCTGCCTCCCGCTCTCTGCACAGTGACAGCAACTCCCTAAAGAGCCAATCAGCTGGTGTCCCGAACTGCACAGATTTTGACTTGGATTCAGCCGCAGATCTGCAACTGCTTTCAGTTTACACATCCAGGCGCTAGTCTCAACTCCAAATACTGAGCTCTCACTGCAACACTAGAGGGCAGCAAACATCGTCACCCAGCAACCGCTACTGAGCGCCACTCCGCCACCTTCCCCCCTTGACAGGCATCTCGCTTCCGCATCACCTGACCGGCGGCACTCAGTAGCAGTTGTCAGGTGACAGTGTGCGCTGCGCTCTTGGTACTGCAGTGGACACTCCGTATTTGGAGGTGAGACGAGGGTCCTTACTTGTGAACTGAAACCAGTTGCAGACCCGCTGCTGAATCAGAGTAAAAACCTGCGCCAACGGTGCGGATATTGAGTTTTTGATACAGAAATGCTGCAAATGTTGCCACAGATCTACAGCTGCAGCATTTCTGCTACGTTTCACCGCACCCTTAAAAGGAACCCGTCACCATCTTAATGCTGCCCAACCCACAGGCCGGTTTGCCCACTGCGCCAATGTAGGTTTTATTCTAAAAAGTTGCGCCATTTGAGCATAAAGTTAGAAGTTTGACTGCGAGTGGCGTTCTGCGTCATGGGGGCCTCTCCCCAGCGCTCTTCGCTTTTTTTGCGGAGAGAGCGCGCCATCAACCTACATCACATTTGTCAAGCTCAAGGCCTGCAGACTAAACATGGCCCCGCACGTCATTCTATGTGACCCACAACGAGGCCCAGACACAGAAGGACCAACTCTCTCCTGTCCCCGGAGGACGCAGCCAGCACTTAGCAGGGAAAGGGGGGCAGCGCCGGCACAGGTGAATGGGTGCCATCTTGGATCCTGAGCTCTGGCGCACCTCCACAAATGCAAGGAGTAGTTACATTTGGGGCTCATTCACATGAATGGATGCAGTATCGATCCAGGAACTTGTGTGTATTCACTCTGTATTTAGACTCTTGTATAAGCATGTCTTGCAGATTTCTCCTAGCTTCATGCGTAAATACGCAGTAAATGCACGTATATCATGCATATTCACTGTATATTTACGAAACCCCGTTGAGTTTAAGGGCCAATTTTGGGTCGGGATACGGACTAAAATAGGAGGCGCTGCAAATTAATGGTGTTTAAAGCGGTCAGTATTACGCATATAATATCCGCCCGCATGAATGAGCCCTTATAAACAGCCCTCTGAAGGCAGCCAGAATGCTGGGGTCGCTCTCGGTGAAAATGAGTGCGGCAGCCGTGATCAATGTGATGCAGATAGGAGAGGCGGCACGCTGCAAAGTCTAGTTATTCTGAAACGCAGAATAAACAGGGGGCGATGGGCACACCGGTCCCAATCGGGCAGCAGGGAGCTGCTGGCGAGGTTCAAAGACAGAGAAACGGAACCAAAGATATAAAACTGGAAGCAACTTGCTGGATGCGCCGGCAGTGCGACCAACCGAACAGTATTTATAGGAGGGGCATCAAACAGTTAAAAAAGAAAGATAAATCATTTCACAGCTTCCGTCATACATTGTGGTGAAGGTGAGAAAGAGTCACCAAAATCATCTAAACATTAGTAAATGGTGGAAGTAAAGACAAAAACCCAATGATGGAAACAAATAAAAGTAACTTGTGATATCCCAACTGTCTGTGTAGTGGGGGAGGGGCTGAAGAGGGAACCGCCCACCAATAATAACCTCTTTACAGCCCCTAACAGAGGTTTCAAAGAACCAACTATATAGACCCCTAATGTGCTGATCAGGAAACACAAAAATAGGTCCTTGTCTTTTATGCACCCTCCAGCCAAAATAAAGGTCATGTGACACACACACACATGCCTGCTGCTCTAGTATTCTGATTATACTCCAGAGCTGCACTCCCTATTCTGCTGGGGCAGTCACTGTGTACATACATTACTTATCCTGTACTGATCCTGAGTTACATCCTGTATTATACCCCAGAGCTGCACTCCCTATTCTGCTGGTGGAGTCACTGTGTACATACATTACTTATCCTGAACGGATCCTGAGTTACATCCTGTATTATACTCCAGAGCTGCACTCACTATTCTGCTGGTGGAGTCACTGTGTACATAGATTACTTATCCTGTACTGATCCTGAGTTACATCCTGTATTATACTCCAGAGCTGCACTCACTATTCTGCTGGTGGAGTCACTGTGTACATACATTACTTATCCTGTACTGCTCCCGAGTTCCATCCTGTATTATACCCCAGAGCTGCACTCCCTATTCTGCTGGGGCAGTCACTGTGTACATACATTACTTATCCTGAACGGATCCTGAGTTACATCCTGTATTATACTCCAGAGCTGCACTCACTATTCTGCTGGTGGAGTCACTGTGTACATAGATTACTTATCCTGTACTGATCCTGAGTTACATCCTGTATTATACTCCAGAGCTGCACTCACTATTCTGCTGGTGGAGTCACTGTGTACATACATTACTTATCCTGTACTGCTCCCGAGTTCCATCCTGTATTATACCCCAGAGCTGCACTCCCTATTCTGCTGGGGCAGTCACTGTGTACATACATTACTTATCGTGTACTAAACCGGAGGTAAACCTTGAAGTCCAACATGGTACTAGTTGGGTTTCTCTAATAAAGTGAATATTTGCTTTATGTACACAGTGACTCCACCAGCAGAACAGTGAGTGCAGCTCTGGAATATAGTGCAAGGATTTTCCAAAAAACAACATCTACATAAACTACCGAGCCCCTTTAATATCCAGTTGCAGCTGTGTTGGGCTGACACACTAAGAATTGGACTCAATAATTGATGGGTGACACCAACCAATATTGTGAGTGCCCGCTACTGCGAAGGATCAGTGCAAGAAAGTTCCACAGAAGGAACATGAAACAATAAAATATATTAAAAGACTATGAGATCTGTGGCCGGGCGCCGCTGGTGTGAACCATAAAATCCCAACAAGGAGCATACAAAAATATTGCAGATGCAACAACTTAAAGGGGCTGTCCGAGGTTAGAAAAACATGACTTCCTTCCAAACACAGCGCCACCCTTGTCCATAGGGTTGTGTGTGGTATTACAGCTCAGCTCCATTGAAGTGAATGGAAAATGAGCTGCAATACCAGACAAAACCCACACACAATGGTGGTGCTGTGTTTGGAAGAAAGTAGCCCTGCGTTTTCTAACCCTGGACAACCCCTTTAAGGGGGAACTCATTTTTACACTTCACAGTGTAAATCCATCTAACACATTAAACATTGCAATTACTTTGCTTTACTTGTCTTGTACTGATTTTGTGTTAAGGCCCATTTACACGTAACAACGTGTTCAAACCAACAACCTTGAGCGAAAACACTGTCCAACAAATGTTTGTGAGGTCTTCATAAATGCATTCAAATGAGGTTATTTACATTTCTAGGACCGTAAGGGAATATTACCAAGTACATAATAAATATTTATTGCGATTTTGAAGTTTGGCGCTGCCTCTTCGCCTGCTATTTGTATTGTATCTCTGAGTCGGGAGGGGTATTGTCTCTCCTTGAGGAGAGCACCTGAGAAGACTTATAGGGCCATGCATGCTCCTCTGGGTAATATGCATATAAGGAAGATGGAACAATCCTGGATGGCAGCGCCACCTACTGGCTGGCAGCATTCCTGCAAATCAATGTCCAACCCTTTATTCAGGTCTTAAAGATTGGGAATTGAAAGCCAAGCTAGAATCCATTGTATCTCTGGAGCGTCTCTCTTGATTGTGCAGCAGTTGTCTCCTAACACGGCCGGGCTCCGCTTCCCTCCATTCCTTTTCTCAATGGCAGCAATGTCCTGATGGAATCTCCCACCATGTTCATCACTGACAGCTTCACAGTTTTCTGGAAAATCTTTGAGATGGGCATGGAGAAAGTGAGTCTACAGAGACAAGTAAACCCCGCTCTTGTGGCAGCACATGAGCGTCTCCTCCACCAGCTCTGGTTTCCCAAAACTACTGAACAGACCCTCTGAAAATTATTCGGCGCCGCCTTCTCATCAGCCTGAAGAACAGATTGGCCTAATCTGGGGGCCAACAGCGATACCCCTCTTTCAACTTTGCATGACTTAATTGAGAAAATTTTGATATCAAAAGCTTGAAACCTTCCCTTTTTTGTTGCAGGCTCTTTATGACGTTTTTCATTAGTCCTAGTTTGAGGTGTAGCGGAGGGAGTAAAGCCTTCTTAGAATCAATCAGCGGTTCATTTTGTACATTTTTGTAGCAGGTTGCTTCTCTTGCAGGCCAGTCTTTTTTAATGTAGTGAAGCTCACAGCCCTACTGTTCCATTCACAAGAAAATCAGCAATACTTGGTGCGGTCCAAATGCAATCCCGAAGAGCAAACACTTTGCAGTACAATTCTCCACAATCGACACTTGTCTGCATGTTGGGGGATAAGTAGTGTATATGCCTGCTCTCTTGTATCAGTAAGTATATGGCTGCTTTCTGTGATTTTTTTGTCTGTTTTATATTCCCCTTTCCGTGATTTTAACTAACGTTCAGTGTAGGGACCCACAATAAATGAGGACTCTTGTTGCCGATTGTGGGCTTACGTATTTTGGCCAAAATATCATCTAATACCTCATATTTATCAATACCATGCAGTGCAGATTTGAACGCTTAGGGGAGCCGCTGGATTCAAATATGGCATCGCTAATAGGTTGTACGCCTCCATGGTGCACTACATGTATCATGTTGTCTGACACACTGTATCTACTCTCCGGCCAGGAATAAACACTAATAGGCCTCCCCCTCAATATGGGGCGGCATTGTGAGAGGCTGTCTCATCAGTGTACTCACATGTGTTACTTGCTCCTCCATTAGCAGTCTGGCTCTCTGCATGTTGGGAGTTACATGGTGTATATGCCTGCCCTCTTGCACCAGTTTATTAATAAGTATATGGCCGCTGTGATTTTTTTTGTCTGCTTGATATTTCCTTTTCTCTGATTTTAATAGTGTAGGGACTCACAATAAACGAGGACCCGTGACGAGGGTTGTGGGCTCACGTATTTTGGCCAAAATATCAGCTAATACCTTGCATTTATCAGTATTTATTTATAACATACAGTGCAACTTTGAATGCTGGGGGACCCCGAGGTGCCACTGCCAGTGTAGTTCACCTTTGGGGTGCAGGGCAGCCCGCTGGTTTCAGATATGGCGTTTTTTTGTCTGTTTCAGATTTTCCTTTCTGTGATTTTAAAATAAACACTAGAGTTAATGATCAATTTTCTCTGTCATTTTAGTTTTTAGCAGCATCAAATTCATACAAATTAGTTACTTTTGTTCAATTTACAATTTTGTTGTTGAACAGTGTAATCGTTCAGTGTGAATGTAAAAAAAAACCAAAATCCGCACACCTGTCGTTTCAGTGGCTCGCTGGCTTCTCGTCCATTTAAATGCTCCCCATAGGAGGTGAAGCGCTGAGCGAGAAGCGGACAAGAAGCCCGCGAGCCGGCGGAAAGTCTTTGTGTAAATGCTCTGCAAGAGCGCAGACGACCCAAGCGGTGACATCAGCGCTCATGAAGTCTTTTTAAAAACTGTCGGCCCGTGTAAAAGGGCCTTTACATGTCTTCTCCAGTCACATCCAAACCTGCACTGAAAAATCCTGTCACCAGGGAGCAGTGCATTGTGGGAGCTCAGATGGAAATTAGAGTATAGCGATAATGCTAAGGGCTTGTTCACTCTTGTATGAATGCTGCAGAGCGGCGGCGGGCTGAGTGTGGCATCCAGCAGACTTCAGACTCAAAGATGCCAAGTTGAACCCATTGCCTTACGCGCTCCGACTGCAATTAAGCGCCATCCCGTCCCTGATTTTTGTGGAAATCAGCACCGGAGGCTCTGAATGAAGTCTCTAATGCTGATGTGAAGAAAGCTTAAGTTGGGTCATGTGTGACAGCTGAGTGGAGGCAAATCTCGGTCTGGTTTCAAGGACAGCCAGCAGCAATTTGAGAGCAGCTTTGGGTGTGACTAGAGAAACAAAGTCACAATTAAAAATAGACAGAAGTAAATATATTACAGAACATTTTCTGTAGATTTCTCCGAAATTTTCATTTAGGACAAGTCACTTTAAAAAAAAAAGCAAAACGCTGAAATGGTGTGAACCGGAAGAGCACACTTTCCCCGCCATCGCCTTTTATCTTGGTTCTGCTGCTGCAGCGGTATCCTGTTGTGGAGGTAACAAGTCACATGGACACCAGTCGGCCCCTTGTTTCAAACATGATTGGTCACCTGGTAAAATACATTGATAAACAGTCAATGCTGGCGTATTTCAAGTTTGGCGCCATTACTGTAACATTTGGTACACAGACCGGAGACCTATATAGTGGATCGTATATACAGTAATGTACATCACTCAGTCCAGCAGTCTGAAATGAAATGCGTCTAAGGAACACTACTGAAGTGTGATCGAGTGAAACGCGTGATGTCAGACGTGCGCTCCTTGTTAAAGGCTGCCGATGTTGGGGAAACTCTTCAGTTTCTCGGGGAAGTCGTCTTTGTAGAGTACGGGATCGGCGCGATGTTCCACCACCTTCAGGGGCATGGTGCCGAACACGGTGGCGAATTTATTAATGCATTCTGACCTGTGAGGGGAGAGAACAGAGAGGGTTAAAACACAGTCATTGCAGAGCAGCCGGCGGAAAAGAGACGATGGCGGACAACCCATAACCCAAAAGAGGAAGCTGATGAAAATGAACATAAGTTGTGCTTCTTCGCCCATGGCAGCCGTCTACCTAGCCTACTCCTTGTTCTGGCTCTGTTTTGGGGTAACGGTATGTGAGGTTGATATCTTGTGTTAATAGAAATGTGACTAATTTGGTTTTCCAGATGATGGAGTAACGGCCAGTGGGGTCTAGTGACAACGGAGCTGTGATGGCGCTAGGGCAATGGTTCATTAACCCCTGGGGTGCTGGGACAATGTCAATGTGACGGGGTTTCAGGGCAATGAAGCTGCAATATTATGTTCACAATATAAGGAGTATGGGATCTCTGCGCCAAGCGGTGACACTGTGATATTCAGTGCTGAAAACATTGGTGCGGTCTACTGGGTTCTTCATATCATGGCACCACGCCCAATGGGAAGTTCTACAAACACTGCTGACTTTTATTGTGAAGGTTCCGCAGCGTTTACGGTATAATGCATGTGGAGGAGGTTTTTAAAAATCTCCACACGGTGTGGAAATCTCCCACGGTGAATCTGCAGCGTTTTCGAAAAAAGCCAATCGAAATCCGCAGTGCGTCTATTTATGCTACGGATTTCATGCACTGAAGTACAAGGGTTAAAATCCATGGCAGATCAGCAACAAAAACCAGGGCAAAAGCTGCACTTTTCAGATGTGGATTTTCGCTGCGGAATTTGAGAAGGTGACCCTAAGGCTGGATTTAAGCGACTGTATATCGGCTCGGTTTTCACGTCGAGCCGATATACGGTGTCCTCATCTGCAGGGGGGGGGGGGGGGGATGGAAGAGCCAGGAGCAGGAACTGAGCTCCCGCCCCCTCTCCACCCCTCTGCACTATTTGCAATGAAAGGAGGCTGGACGGGGCGGGGCTAAATTACGAGAATTTGCTCCGCCCCATCCCTCCCCATTGCAAATAGTGCAGAGGGGCGGAGAGGAGGCAGAGAGGGGGCGGGAGCTCAGAGCACTGCTCCTGGCTCTTCCATCCCCCCCCCCCGCAGAGAGAGAGAACGTATATCGGCTCGGTGTGAAAACCCAGCCGATATACGTTCATCTGAATCCAGCCTTAGGGACCGATCACACGAGACTGAAGTAGTCCAATGTTAGCCCTGTGGGGCCTGACTTTCTCCCCTGTTAAAATTCGCATGTCTTTACTTCAAAACCGCAAGATTAAATTCCGATGCGCAAAAGCTTTCTGCTGTGGAATTACAGACATCTTGCGGAATTGTTTTCGCCGATTTATAACATATAGGAGGTGGAATTCCATAAGTCTGCGGAATAAAACGCAAGAAATTCTGCAAGATGTTCTGCAGGCCGCAGTAAGAATGTAACAAAATCTGCAGCACGTAAAAGCACCCTTAGGTCGGGCTCACACAGGCAGATCGGATGAATGCCTTTAAATGCCCTTGTTTCACCGCGGATGTCGATCGCAGAATCTGTAACTAAATCCGCCTACATGAGACTGAGACTGCTGTTACACGGCATCATTTCTTCCCTGCAAACACAGGCAGACAGATGCTACTTGCAGCCGGCACCCGCGCTCGTTATAAGGAGTCCAGGTGCCGGCCGCACCTGGGCGTAGAGGGCATCAACCACCCAACATCAGGACTGGAGAAGCGCTGCCAGAGCCCTAGGAAATGACCTCCAGTGGCTACTACTGACCAAACCGTCATACAACGCCTCCATCACCCCCCGACGTCCCTTATTGAAAACTATGCTAACAGCACAGCACTTTGCAGGTCGATTGGCATTTGCCAGAGACCACCAGCGCTGGCGTGCCCGCTATAGGTGCCGATTCTTCTCACTCATGAGAGCTGGTTCACATGTCTTTTGTTCATTGAGGTGCGGTGTGTGACTTCTACATTTTAGAGCCGTGTACAATGCTGCTACGACCCCCCAAGATCTCGATGGCATTCTTGACAACAATGGCACTGCAGTTCTCAGAACACATGGTGTCACTCAGGTCTAATACACGGCATCACCCTTACCCGCTACCATCACACCTGGAGCCAGCGATTTTGTAACAGAGAAATTCTGCATTAACGAAAAGACAGCCGGAGGGCGAGAAAAAGAACATGCGAGTGGTTAACGGGACACAGTATACAGTACAGCAAGCGGAGTCCATAAAGCCAAAACTGGCACCTTGGCACAGACTGTTGGTTTGTCCGCAGAACGCAACAAAGGGCAGAGCTGCGGAGTGGCAAACTCGTCACCGACCCCGAAGCGGCACCAGACACGTCACAGTCTAACTGTATACAATACGTGTTCTCTGCAACTACAACTCCCAGCAACAAGTACGACAACAGATAGAGTCACCCAAAAAGGTACAAGATAATACGGAATATGAAGGCTGACAGCTGTCAGAGCATGCTGGGAGTTGTAGTATTGCAAGAGTTGGAAAGCCACAGGTTGCATGTTGACAATGCAGGATATGAAGATCATAGGCTAGCTGAGCATGCTGGGAGTTGCAGTGTCACAAGAGCTGAAGACAAGCTGTGGGTAGATGATGTAGGATACAAAGGTTGTAAGCGCATGCTGGGGGTTGTGCCATCCTCAACTGGAAGACCACAAGTATGAATATCAAGGGCTGTCAAGGCTTGATGGGAGTTGTAGTGTCACAACAGCTAGAAAGTCACAAGTTGCATGCTGACAATGTGTGATACGAAGGTCAGAGGCTATCAGGGCATGCTGGGAGTTGTAGTATGCCAATGGCTGGAAAGCCACAGGTTGCATGCTGACAATGCAGAATATGAAGGGTGTAGGCCATCAGGGCATGCTGGGAGTTGCAGTGCTAATATCTGGAAAACCATGCGTATTAGAGTCAAAGGCTGTCCAAGCATGTTGGGAGTTGTAGTGTAATGATAGCTTCAGGATCTAGGAATGAAGGCCTTGGATGAAGCAGCACACAGCGTCACTAGATACATTACATACCCGGAATATTGGCTCCAGAGCGTCTTGGGTTTTCTATAGAAACCTGAGCTATTGAGCGCAGCGCATTCTTCCCATCACCCCCTCCCCTATTGTGTTGGAGCCCCGGCTTCCCTGCTGGACGTTCATATGTTCCTACCTGCGGGGGATCCATCTTGATTCACACAAGCCGAGAGTGAAAATCATCAGTCTTCCAGGTCCGACACAACTGCAGCCAACACGCCAGCGCCTCACGGCGATATCAAGAATGTGAGAACCCGAGTACCCAGCAGAGCCTGGCTGAAGACTGCGCCATAAACCTACTGTGCGGACAGCCCCGGCCCGTGCTGACACCGCTCCTCATCAGCGCCCCCCGCAGTAACCCTTACGTCAGCAGAAGGGCCTGCTCCGACGATACGAACAATCATCTCTTGTACTGACCCATGATTACTAAGACCAAAGTCCCTGACTCCGAAAGTGTAGAGGAGTATATGGGGGTTAAATGGTATATCTACTTGTCACACATTAATAGTGTGATTGGGGAGGGTCCTGACCACTGAGACCACTAGTGGTATGATCTGGTCTCTAGCTCCAGAGGAGAAGAAATAGCACAATATTCCAAGGGTCTTAAACCTCAAGGTCTTTCACACTGCAATGGTCTAAGATTGGGTGCACATACACGGACATGCCAAAAGTCACGGGAGAGGAACTAATACTGTGTAAGACCCCCTGTAGCCCGGAAAAGTGCAGCAACTCGATGCAAAATCAATTCCACAAGTAGATAGAAGACGTCTGGAGGGATGTTGTTCTGTGTGGATAGCCACCCGCAGCTCCGGGGTAGTCATAGGTACAGAATCTCAGGTGTGAATGGAACTCTCCACCACACCCCATAAATGCTCTATTGAGATCACGTTGGCCGAACGTTCAGACTGCTCCTTTCATAGGAAGTCTCCAGGATGCTCCTTGAACCACTTCTGGACAATTGGGGCCGACTGCACATTACATCATATTCCTGTGGAATATCCCATCATTGTGGGGTACATGAAGTCTATGAAGGGGTGCAAATGGTCACCAAGCAGGGCACCGATCAATGATGGGTTTAGGTGGCCAATTGGACCCAAGCCATGCAATGAGACACCCAACACCAGTATGGAGCCACCACAAGCCTTGCTGACAACTGAGGTCCGTGGCTTCATGGGGTCTGCATCACGCATGAACCGAACCATCAGTCTGAAACAATTGGTACAGTCACTCATTGGACCACAACACATGCTGTCAGTCCTGTAGGGTCCAGTTAGTAACCTCACAAGACCAGGTAGGGCGCTGTGCCCGGTGTTGGGGTGATAACCGAGGCCTCTGGTGGGTCTTCTGCCTCCATATCCCATGGAAGCTATAGAATGCTGCGCTGACCTACAGGATATACATGTGAGGTCTCTTGCATTGCATGTGGATGTGATTTCTGCCGGAGTTGCTTATCTGTTCACATGGACAATTCTAGCCAGACACCGCTGGTCGTCATCTATAACTATCCGTGGGCAACCACTGCGCCGTCCACTGTGGGTGGTAATGTCGTCTGACATATTCCTGGTACACATGTGACACTGTGGATCGAGAAACGTTAAATACTCGCACAACTTTGGAAATGGAACGTCCCATCTGTCTGGCGCCCACTATCACGCCTTGTTCCAACTCTGATAATTCACGTTGCCTTGTGTTGCACGCTGGCCTGTGTTCAACCTCAACGTATACAGGTGGGGGCGTCCCAAGCGTCACCTCAGGTAACCACACTTCGTCATCAATTTACATACCGCTATCCCATCACTTTTGGCATGTCCGTGTACATTAGTTATGTCCCGCCGTGTTGTATATATGAAAGTCCGGCCTTAGTCACAGTGAGAGCAGTTGTCATGCTTAATGCCATTGCCACTCCAACTGAGGTCGTCACCCAACTTCTCCAAACTCATGAATGATCAAATACTTCTTTCACGTTTCCCGCGATACATTAAAATGATGAAGGTCTCACGGTTTGGCTGCGGTATAAGTGAAGAAGGGGTTAAGCCGACAGTCCAAGTGGATAGCAAGAGACCTAGGGGATAGAAGTACTATCATTCCCTCCTCTGTGTCTTCCAATCCTCCCCAAATTCCAGCCATTCCTAAAGCTGTGTGCCTGACAGAACATCAGGAGAGCAATCAGCCCTCGAACCGGCTCTAGATAACCCTGCATGGTGGAAGCGCAGACATATGGACGGAGATGAGGGCTTCCATAACTCAACTGGCGCTCACAGCCCTCATATCATCCCTTAACCCCCTCGGAGCAGGACATTTGTGGAGCATCTGCTCAGCCGCGGATTCCTCAGGACCAGAGAGGAAAATGTGGGTCCTTCACTGAAAATGTATATATATTGCTAAAAAAAACAAAAAAAAAACAACTTATGCATCAAAGAATTACAATCACTAAGTCCCGGCGGCTGCCATTACATGGGTTCTAGCGGCTGCCGCTTCTTTTTTTGACAATTGCTGCGCTGAACCTGCAAGCGCAGATGCAGCCCGGCAATTAGCGTTATTACACGAGTATTAACGGGGCTTGTGTAAAGCAGCCTTAACACCCTTAGCGCTAACTGCAAGGGGCAGCCCAGCAATTGGTGGGAAGACGTGAGCACAAGCAGCTTCAGGGGCATTTCACCTCCTTTGGTGCAAATGAAAGTAACGGGAGCGCCTTGTTATAGAATGGCTATCAATTAACAACTGCAGGCAATCACAGGCCACAGTGCCCAGGTGCTGTAATTTTGGCATATCCGCTCAGATGCTGTGAGCGGATGCGCCAGGTGGAAGGTATCTGACCGTTATGATTGGCTGCAGCGGTCAGGTAGTAGCTGTTAAACACTAGGGCGGCGGGGCTGTGGCACTGAGGACGGGTGAGTACTGCTGGGTGGTACTTTAACTCTTGTGCATCTTAAAAAGAAATTATGTAATTCATTTAATAACCGGCCAACCCCTGTAAGTGTTCCATTACATTTTCTGAGTGATAATACATACACACACACATATATATATATATATATATACACACACACACACACACACACACATATATACATACACACATACACTATACATACGTACATATACATACACATATACACACTATACATACATATACACACACACTAGTATGAGTGAAAAATTAAAGGTACACTTACAGGGTTGACTGGTTATTATATACACACACACGTACACAAATGATTGCTGTAAAAATATACGGAAAATGTAAGCCTAGCATAATACGTGATGGACAAGTCCAATAGTAAGACTGAGGATGTTAAGTTGCCTGTAGGCACCATTTGAGACCTCCCCAATTGTGTTAGTGGAACAGTCGCTGACCTGTGAGGCGGCGCAGTGAGATCACGGAATATAGACGCCTTAAGGTGCTTTTAGACGGAACGATTATCGTTCAAAAAAATCGTTCCTATTGAAAGTGAACAATAATCATTCAGTCTAAACGCAGCCAATGACTGAACAACCAATGAGAACCGTTCACTTTTCATCCGACGCCCATTTTATGCCGCATCGTTGCCTCGTTGACTTAACAGCAATTGTTCAATCCTTCTCATTCACCTATCAAGCAAATGTGAAAGACTGAATGATTCTCGTTTGAAGGCTGTGTGAGAGAGACAGGCTGTGTGAGAGAGAACCGGCTAGCAGTGACATCACTCGCTCGTTAAATGATAATCGGCTCGTCTAGAAGGACCCTTCCTACGTTCAGCTACCGGCTCGAAGCTGAGACTCCGCTTGGCTGTGGCTGCCAACGGTCGCACGATCTTATGGACCTTACCGGCAAGATCACGCTTTCAATGTCAGCCGGTACCTGTACATAGGACTGCACCCTTATACGGGGGTCCATGCAGACAAACCCTTTCCCAATTAAGCCAGTCCAGCCATGACTTGAACACAAGTCCGGCTCCTTAAACACCTGGTCTCATAGGTCTTAGCATACACGCAGCTGGGTGGCTTCATTTGAAGAAGGACGTGCCTACAGGAGATGTCTTATTATGGTGGGATGCTCCTTTTTTCCCCTTATTACACAGAGCTTCACACAAACTATTGCTAAATTTTGCAAAATCTGCACAAAGAAATGCATCGCCCCCTAGACAGCCTCCAAATGCACGCCTTCCTGCTACGGTCTGCAAATGGCGCTGTGTGCAGATCTAGCCAATCAGTGCAAAGGGTACGCAGCTACACAATGACATCAAGGACAGATTAAGCGTAGCATAGCAGCAAAATACAAATACAACATGGGGAGAGCAAAAATCAAAGGGGGGCCTCAACACAAGGATCAGAATGGGGCCCCCTACTGGTTGATCACATAGCACCTAATGGTCCTAAGTGAGTGAATTGATGGATTTATGAGACCGTCATCCTGCAATGATACAGGGCCACTTACCTTTCCACCATATGCGTCTGATCCAATGACAGTCCATCGATGGCGGTGCACTCAGGGCACTTAAACTTTTTGCGAGGCGTCACCTATAGGAGATGAAGAGGGGAGGCCATCAGAATGTGCATATTGATCACAGAGAACAGGACATTTTCTCGCAGTGCAGTGCTAAGCCCAAGACCCAATGAAAACAGATCACAGGATTTGCATCCCCCCTCCAAGAAAGACCTGGTGATGACAAGCCCTTTAATTCCCTTTTAATGACTTCTTGCACCGCCAAGGTCCCTGTGTAAACATCATTTGCTCTCGTGGAGTTTTCTGAGCCGTCTGTGGCTTCTCTGTAACCTTCAGCCGACACAGCAGATGAGCTGCGGCCCCCTCCTTCTCACCAGAAGAGGGTAATCCCTGGGAGAGATAGACGGCCGGAGCTGGCAGGAACTCAGGGTTACCAACCTACCGCGCCGTTTACAAGCGGAGGAGATGCCATCACAGCACCTGATCTGGGCGCTGATGACACCATGGGAAATGTATGTGTGAAGGGCTCAGGATCAAAGAGTGGCTGATACCAGCGAGATACCCCCGGTAATTCCGGGGATTGGAGAAGATGATTGCAAGATCACTTTTAAATTAACATTCGCGCGGGGTGAAATTTTTAATTAACATTCCTCTCGTCAGCTGTCCCAGCGTAGACAGATGGCCTTCTATATAGGGTGCCCAGTGATTCCGCTCGGATACTTGGCCACTGGAAAGATCTCGCGCTCCAACAATGTAAAGGCAACTGAACATGGCGGGCGGTCGGCTAATGTGAACACACCAATCGGGAGACGGATGCAAAGATGGACATGTTTTTTGGGGTAATGCTACAACGAGGAGCAACCATGTCATAAAAGTGGTTCACTGGGGAAATTCGTTGGACCCAAACCAATTAGCATTAGCCGACCGTTCATCATGTTCAGTTGTCTTTACATTGTTGGAGTGCGAAATCTTTCCAGTGGCCACGTATCCGTGCGGAATCACTGCGGCTGAGAGAAGGCCCGACGTCACTGATGACTTCCCGTAAACCTGCTGGGGCTTCTACATTAGAAGCCCACATGACAGCTTTACAGAACATCACAGGGTCTTCTCACCTGGCGACGTCACCTGTCCCATGCCGCGGCGTCAGTGGGGAGTATTTATTTATTTTACATAGTTTGGGGCAATAAATAACTTGGAAAACCCCTTTAAAAAGTCTGAGGGAGATTCACTGAACTCTTTTTTGAAATAGCGCCACTCTTATCCATAGGCTGTGTTTGGTACTACAATACTCATCTAAAAGGGCACGTTGCAATACCAGTCACGGCTCGCAGAGCACAGGGGTGCCTTTTTCTAGATAATCTGGATATTTTAGCTTTTCTTATACAACCCCTTAAAGAAAGAAAACTGTACATGGGGCAACGCTGGGGCACTTCCCTAAATTTGCCACTCCGATCTATAACCACTTCACTGGCAAATGGTGGCGAGTTACAGACCGCGTTACCTTGATAGGAGCTTTCCCCGTTACATTGGCGACCAAGAAATTCATAGCGATGTCTTCACAATTCATATGTGCATCCACCCAGTTCTTGATGTCTCCAGGCATCTTGTACGTGTACAAGTAATTAAAATACTGCCAGCAAGGGAAAAATATATATATATATTAGTATGGCAGCAACACGGGATGATGCGCAGAATTAAAGGAGCTTGAAGATTAGAATTTGTAGGTTGAGACATACATTATACGACAATAATAGGGGATGTCAGGCGGCAGCCAGAAATACGGCCTTGGATCACTACTGCTACCTCTGCAGCCCCTCTAACTAGGGTAGGAGGTCAGAAAGTAAGGTTTAGGTGGATGACGAACTGTCTGTTACCTTATGATAGAACGCAGCTCCAGTCAGTACCATCGACACCTCATTGGTCCATTCGGACTCGTACTTCCACTTGTTCATCTCGTGGTCCCATAAGTGAAGCCGTCCCGGGTATCCAACCAATCGATCAGGAAACTCCCGCCATACCTGGAAAAAAAAAAAAACACCGCTCATCAGTACGAAGGAAGAATTCAGCGATGATTGGGGAGGACTAGGCCCAATGACTGTTTGCGGAGCGACTTCTGTGCAATTAAAGAGGTTGTCTGGGACTGAATTATTCATGACCTGTACTCAGGATAGGTCATGAATAGTTGATCAGGGAGGATCCGTCGCTCAGGACCCCCGGTGTTCAGCGATTATCGGGCCGGCTGGACGGAGCCGGAGTCCTCATTGCAGCACCCAGTTTGCTACTGTCGATGCAGTTCCCACTGAATGCAATGCAATATACTAACCTGGGCCGCTGTAATGTGGATGAAGCCGTCAGCCTCTGGCTCCACCCATAGTGACAGTACGTCCGATAACAGCAGATTGCCGAGGGTCCTGAACAGCGGACCTCCGCTGATTAACTATTGATGACCTATCTTGAGGACAGGTCATCCAGTTGTCAGATGACCATTAACCCTTTGCAATCCAATTTTGGATTCAGGGTTTCCTTGGGGGCTCTCTCTTGCTGCCATTATACAATGGCGCCATCTGCTGGCTAGAGCCAGTACTGCGGTATGTGACATGGTGGATTGGCCCCCTGACAACAGAGCAGCCAGTAATCTACAGTAAGAATACCCTGCCGGTCGTCTTCCGACATCAGAGCTGTACAGCCTTCAATCAGAATGTCCTTAGACGTCAGACAGTGGATTGGAAAGGGTTAAATATAACTGCAAATGTGCTAAAGTAACAAAGCAGCGGTACTTACCCGTCCGCGGCCACCGAGCGCTGCAGCCCTGCGGTTCTCCCGGGGTTTGTGTAGGAACGAATACAACTTGACTGCTGCAGCCAATCAGAGGCCGCGGTGGTCAGATGCCATTCTCCTGGCATGATGCCAGGGGAACACCACCTGACCACTCCGGCCTCTGATTGGCTGCCGCGGTCAGTGGGGATCCTTTTTTAAACAAACACTGGTCAGGCTGCAGCGCTAGATCGCCAGGGGAGGGTCGCTAAGTACAGTCGCTTTTGTAGCGATACGTAAAAGGGTTGGTCTTTTCTTTGCGTCCCAGTAAACCCCTTAAAAAGGGTTAGACCAGGACCACTAGTCATCCCCCATCCACAGGGCAAAACTTTCTGATCAGTCTCAGTGTCAATGTGAGACCCTCACCAACCCCGAGAACGGGTTTCCCGTGTCCCCATCCTCTTTGCTGCAGTTTTACTGCGCCCCCAGCAGTGAGGCCGCTCTAACACGGGCGCTTGTAAAAATACTGCGCCTTTTAATGCAGCGATTACTGCGTTTTCAGCACCGTTATAAACGCAGTCAAGCAAGCTGTTCATGCCGGAACTGAAAAAACAGCAAAAAATGGGGTAACCACAGTCTACTGCAGCGCTGAAACCGCACCCCATTATAGTCAATGGGCAAAGCATAGTATTTTAATACGCAGAAAATAGAACAGACAGCGCTTGAAAAACGCAGCGTTTTAGCGCACGTCTGAGAAGCCTCGTTGAAGTTAATGACAGCGTTCAGCACTGCGTTGAAAATGCAGCATTAAAAACTGGAAAAACGCCTGCGGAGGAGATTGAATGAAGCGCTGGTTGGGCAAGTGTGCTGACACTTCATATGGGGCTGCAGAGATACCCGAGCCGCAAGTACTCTGGGATTTCCTTCATTCCCACAAGCGAAGGGGACACGAGAGTCCCATTTCTCAAGATAGGCAGGGGTCTTAGCTTGCTGACCTTGGGGGTCTCACCACTATCTCCTACCCTGTTAATAGGAGATAACGTATGATCCTCATACAACCCCTTTAACACATTTTAATGTCTCAGAAACCCCTTTAATAGCTCCGGAATTCACCCATAAAGAAATGATGCCGACGGTTTAACTATTGGAAGAGGCCGATGACTGATAAATCCTTACCAGCATTCAGCAGTAACTATCATTAACATGTATGGTGCCCTTTAATAACTAACATAGTAATAAGTTGCTTCAGCCATGACACCCCGCAGCGCACCTATGCATTACTCAGGCCCCCCGGCCCCCCGGTGAACGCTCTCCTCTGATTTGCGTCACACATGGATGAAATATAAGAGAAGAGTTAGAGACGTCGATCTGCTGGACACGCAGATCCCCGGCAAATACCCTGAGACTCGCAGGAGAAAATGTGCACAATAGGAGGGGGGTGTATGGAGGGGTGTTGTGAAAGATCCGTAACGCTGTTGCAGACAGACATGTCACCCCCGAAGTCAGCAGCTGGATACAATCAGACCTTCCATCTCCGTCACTTCATCCATAACTTGACCGCTGACAAGGGGATCAAAACTACAGGAAAATGAGAACAGGCTGGGTGATCATTAGTAGCACCCCGAAATGTTAAACATGCTACTGACCGCATTAAATGGGGCTGATTTACAGGCTCGGGGAGGGGGAAGAAAGGGTCAGACGATTCTCCTTAATGAAGAATGAGAGAACAGTCAACGAAATTACAAATGTTCTCCTCAAATCGGGCCTGAGCAGTTAATGAGCTACTGAGCAGGACAAGTTTATGACAGATGACCCCGGCTCTACCGCCACCGCCTCTCCGTATTAAAGAGACATGCCCGTGTGCCGCCACATCCCTCTGCCCGTACGTTATACAGCCAGCCTGAAAAGAATTCTGCTTAGTGAAGCCGAGCGATTGGAGTCTTTATTATATTATGGAATTGCACTACAAGCAATGACCTAGACAATGGCCTGCCAAAAATGGGACGTAAAAGGGTTTTCCCACCAAAGACAGGGATTGCATACAGTATCTATAGGTCCGGCCGAGCTGCGACTGCTTTAATGTTGACGGCAGATCCACGTTGTGTGCTCACGACGGCGGCATGGATCGGGCTCGGGAGCAGAGTTCGCTTTATACCCGGCGGCTATCAGCTCTTTTTGATAGCCGTTAACTAATATTTAACTATTTAGATGCTGCGGGCCAAGTTGACCACACGTTTAAACAGTTAGCTGGAATGAGGGGGGGGGGGGGGGGGTCTTCTTCCAGCACCCCATCACCCCTACAATAGGCTACATGATAGTCCAGAGCCTAGCGGTTCCAGGGCTTCCATGCATGAATGCCAGTCAAGACTTCATAGGCAAACTCATCCAAAATCGCTATATTCAAGGACTGCAGTATAAAAGACAGGAAATCAAAGGATTGCAAGTTTAAGTCCCCTAACGAGAGTAAATAGAAACATTACAAAGGATGAATACATTTTTTTAACCAGGAAAGGAAAAAAAAAAAATTATATATATATAACAAATCCTACTAAAAAATCTAAACAATGTAAAAAAGCCCACACATTCTAAAAGCCCATGTCATAAAAATATCACACTAATCATCCCCCATGGTGAACAGCGATAACAAATAGTACAGAATGCCGAAAATCAGTTTTTTGTTTTTGTTTGGGGGGGGGGGGGGTAGGTTTGCTTCCCCCAGCTTGCAAAGAATTTGAATAAAAGTGATCAAAAAGCTGTATGTAGCCCGAAATGGTTCTAATAAAACTACAGCCCACCATGCAAAAAACAAGCCCTCATACGGACCAATCGATGATAAAATTAAAAAAAAGAACTTAAGTCATACAGCACCACCAAAACCCTATTAAAATCTAACCAATAGCCATGGGGTGCTAGACGTTGGACTTTAATAGGGTTTTGGTGGTGCTGACTTATTAATTTCATCAATGGCTTTTTGAAGTTGGCCATGTCTACACAATTACACACACGACACTAACCGATGACTGCGGTCACATTTCGTTCCGATCACCATTTGCCCCGTTATTTTAAATATCATTCGATGTTGCCTTTTTGAATAATGAAGTATTTAGATGATATTTTAGGGGATATCACCTACGGGATATTTTTTGCTTTGGCAATTAGAATGGTGTTTATATAACCCGGAGTATTCCTGGGGCAATTTCATAATATATTCATTAAGAAAAAAAACCCCTCTGGTCTTGAAAGAGTTAAAGTGTTTCCTTGCACAGCGAGGCTCCTGACTCTCACCTGTAAAGAGAAACGTGACCCCTTTGGTCTCGCAGCGGCACCAGAGGTCGAACCGCCACCAGTCAGAACGTCACGGAATATTCCAGCAAACATTAAAAAATGGGAACACATGGCAATACACGTTTATATGCCGTGCAGGGCTTTTGGAAAGCTGGGTGATAACCTTGTAGGGGCAGCGTCATTAGTGGTAGCTAAAGCAAGTGGCCGTCTGGCCCTGGGACAAAATTCTGTCTAAGCACAGGAGAGGGAGGAGGTATATTACCTGCAGTTCTTCTCTGCCCTCCCTCCGATTCGCCGGTTCCAGTTCCCTTTTTCAGCCGTCCAAGATGGCCAACGCAATTCTTCATAATCCCCACAATGCACTGGTAGTGTTAGAAAACTAATGCACTATACCTGCTCTCTGATTGGCCAGAGACGCTCACATGATCAGCATTGGCTAATAAGAGAGTTGTGTGCATTAGATAGAAAATTGGCACGGCCCCTTAGGACAGCCAAAACTAAATAAAAAAAAATGTCAGATTAGAACACCGCCAGAGAAGAACAACTGCAGGTAAAACCCCCCGCCTGTCCCGGAACAGAACTTGGTCCCGAAAATGGTGGGTTGCTTACAAGGCGTGGTCTCCTGAAGTGTACTTTTAGAACCGATGATTGCAGAAGCCGCGTCCGTTCTCACGGACCTGACATTACATGGGTGGTCATACTTTTGCTATAAACATGTAATCAGACGCAGGACGTATGGTGATCAGTTGGTCGCTACCATTCATAAGGCTTGGGCCGTGATAGAAAGTTATCCTTTTTCCACAGTATAGGGGATAACCTTTCTATACATGAGGGTGCGACTGCTGGGACCCCCGCTGATCCTGAGGAAGCGGCTCTGGCATGTCCCGATGCGAGGCAGCGGCGGGCGCAGCACCACGTCATTCCTTTACCTGGGACTGCTATAGATAGTGGAGTTGTCCAGCGCTCAGCTATCTCCAGCAGTCCCATTGAAATGAATGGAGATGTGGTGGGCATGTGCGACTGATGCCGCCCTCACTTCAGGAAGCGCCGCAGCCTTGTTCTCAGCAGTTGGGACCTCCACCATCTGAAAGTTATCCCCTATGTTATGGATAAAAGATAACTTTCTATCATAACAGCCCTTTTAAATAGAGATCATCTTAAAGGGCTATCCACCATCTAATAAAAGCATGGCGTATTGCTAGAATGTGCCACCACTATATAATTGGAGGCGACCCGATCTCCGAGACCGATCCTGAGATTCAAGCGGCCGTAGCGCCGGTTCCCCTTCTAACTTTCCCCTGCCTAGTTTCCCCGGCCTGTTTCAGTGAGAACAGGTGATCAGCGAGGGTCCCGAGTGGCAGACCCCCACCAATCAACTACTGATGGCCTATCTTGAGGATAGGCCATCTGTACTAAAACCTGTTAAATGTCCAGAATACCCCTTTAAATCTGCCCAAATGTCCTAATTTCTTGTAGCTCTGCCTGGGTAATGGTCAGTCTTCACCATAGCACTGTCTTCTATATACTGTATGAAACAGGAGGATTAGGATGAATGAAGGTGCAATAACCAAACAGAAGGCAGCGGGAAGGAAATTGATCTGATGTGCATCGTCTTGGGGTACGGGGGGGAAACCATGCAAAGATGGGGAGAGCATACAGCTCCATACAGATGCTGACCTTGGAAGGTTTGAACCCAGGACCCAGTGCTGCAGGGTGACGATGCCAATCATGAGCCGGTATGCTACCGATTTACTTCTGGCCCCCGTCATACCACTGAATTCATATAAAGGAGGGAGTGACCCTCTTAATCAATGCTGCAGACGGAGAAGCCGCTGTCTGTTCCCTCCCGATATAGAAGCACAGAATCCACATTTGTTAAAAGTGCTAAAAATACAAAAGCAGCAGAACCCGATCCGTCCCATCATCTATGAAGAGGAAGCGCGCCAGAAAACAGCGATATAAAGTCTCCGAAGAGCAATGAAAAACCAGAAGGGAACAGTGTGGAAGGCTGCGCGGGGCAGATTTCCCACAGAACCCGGCAGTCTGGCAGCTCCGAATTCTCATGGGGGCGCCGAGAACAAACCTCAAACCCAAAGATGACAGGGACCAGCGCTACCTGTCAATCATCTTCTACTGTCTCAACAATAAAGCGCCTTAAAGGGGAACTCCACTCACATCAATAGCATGGTAGTCATCCCTTTAAGACTCTCTATTAAAGGGGTTGTCCGGTTAACGGACAACATCCCTTTAATAAGGCCCCATGTAGCAAAGTCAACTGAGGAGTACTTCCCTCTCTGCCGCTCACAGGAGTTCTGCTCTGGCGACAGTTTGTTGCGACAGCTGATATCATAGAAAGTCAGGTGACCACTACAGCCAATCAGAAGCTGCAGCGTCACGTTCTCAAACTCCTGGCATCATGGTACTCGGGACGTGTGCGGTGATGTCAGGGGAATGAGCGGTGATGTCAGGGGAATGAGCGGTGATGTCAGGGGAATGAGCGGTGATGTCAGGGGAATGAGCGGTGATGTCAGGGGAATGAGCGGTGATGTCAGGGGAATGAGCGG
The DNA here is from genome assembly GCF_035609145.1 of Eleutherodactylus coqui. Classification (NCBI taxonomy): domain Eukaryota; kingdom Metazoa; phylum Chordata; class Amphibia; order Anura; family Eleutherodactylidae; genus Eleutherodactylus; species Eleutherodactylus coqui. The sequence goes on along the minus strand of NC_089847.1, from coordinate 122,672,486 downwards.
TGATGTCAGGGGAATGAGCGGTGATGCTGTAGTTTCTGATTGGCTGCAGCGGTCACTTGCACTCCTATTTCATCAGCTGTCACAAAGAAAAAGACAGCCCTATAATGGAGCTGCAGCGCTGGAAGCTGACGGCAGCGGAGAGGTAAGTACTCCTCAGTTTATTATTTTACTACGGGGAGGTAACTGGACAACCCCTTTAACTAACAGGGGTTCACTTACCTCATAACCAAACTGCAGCTCGTCTGATGTTAACATGATGATGTCATCATCGATGGCGAGGACCGATTCTGTCTCAATTTCATCGTAAGGAAAGAAGCGGTTACTTAGTTTATTCTCTGCCGTCCTCACCACCTTCAGAGGAACTCGGATCTTGGGCCATAGACTTTCTGTGGAGAAAAAGGGGTAACATATGAAAGGGTTCTCTATAGTAGCCGCACTAATGCAGTCACTCAGCTTTCCTATGGCCCAGAACGGCAAATCTGGGTAACTATGCAGAGAGCCAGCCATTCTTCTCCTGTACTGCTGTGTAAATTAGTATTGGTTTTACCCAGCTTGCCCCTAAAAAAAACAACAATTAAAAGAGAGTTTTCTGAAATAATTTCTTTTTTTGTTTTACAAATTCAGATTTCTGCCAGTTTACCGGTTACACGAGGAGGGGGCGGAGTCTGCTGTGGATTCGCACCAATCATGTGGATTTGGACGCAGATTTTCTGCTGAGTGTGAACGTACTATTAGACTCCAATTCAGCTTGCTTAAAAAAAGTTGGTGGTTAACAGGAAAAGGCGTGGCTTAGAAGAAAAGGGGTGTGGCTTAGCTATAAGGGGAGTGGTCTAAATGCAACTTTGCATCAAAAATGCGTCAAGATGGTGCAAAACTGGATATAAACTAAACTATCTAACAGGTGGTACAAAGTTAAGGTGCTTTTACACAGGAATGAGCATCGCTCATAAATGGAGGTGGAGCGGGCCGCGGATCATTCCTGCCCGACCCGCCATTCACAGTAAGCAGGCAACCATTGTTCAGTTTTCTGCCTGCATTAAGTGAATGAATGATGAACGAGAAGTGAACAACTTCCTTCAGTCGGTGCAGGCATTTACAGTGAATGATAATCGCAGGAATCTAAGCGATTACCAGGCGAGTAAAAGCCCCTTCAGACAAACGTGCTGGGATCAATATGGCATATTTGAAGAATGGCTGGTCTTGGGATTCATTCACACGGGCATATTTTTTTTAAGCGCGTAATACGCAGTGAATAAAGCTCATTCACTTCAGTGGGTTCATTCACACCTATTTATTTTTTTCGGGATTTTCAGTTGTGTGAAAACTCCCCAGCTTCCTATGCTTCCTGCACACTGGGATAGGCCATAGTGACTGACAGAATAGTAGATAGATGGGCAGTTGGAGAAATAGAAACGGCGCAGCTTTTATTGCTGGAGAAATAAAGATTTTTATTACTTTTTGAAGCGTTCCTGAGCGCTGATCCGTCCTGTTGTATTTGGTTATAGGCCATAGTGACTGGGAAAGTGCGAATACACAGTGAGTACTACTAGGAGTCTTGGATAGGATTAGTTAAACGGCTCCCGTGTACATTAGAAAATTGAAGAACTTTTATTACACGGCAATTAAACTTTTTTTTTTTATCATAAAACCCCTTTAGGATCTAGAAAAGCTTCCTGAACTCCACGATATGCCCGGCGAATACGCGTCAGCCTGTACCTATTACGTCTGAGGACTGATCTCAATTCCCTCGCTGCAATCCATTAAACTGGGCTGGATTTTCTAAAATGTATCAAGGAAGAAAAATAAACTCCCATAAATGTCTCTGCTGGATGGGAGCATCAAAGCAGGAGAATGAAGATGAATGCGCCAGGAGCGCGACTTCTCTGCAGCCGGCGGATGGAGTCCCCGCGGCTTTCATCGTCTGACCGCGCTATTTGTTTAAAATGAAAGGAAGAGCCGGGGAGACCCTGAAATCTCCGCTGACATCTACAGCCCACAGCCAAAGGCAGGCCAGTTAATTATCGCTTGTGTCGGCTACTGTAAGGAGGCCCCCTTAGTGGAGCACCGCGACCGTCCTCCTATGTGATAACTTCTTATTTACATAGAATTATCCGTTCTCTACTCCTGGCCTGCTGAGCCGTAATATCAATTTACACAGTGACGTGTAAGGCATGTGTCGTCCTGCACTGCGTGGGCTAAAGCCTTTTACTACATGTGGACATGGTAGAGTTAAAGCACATCTCCAAGAGGAAACTAAACTCAATCACATCAGTCTATAGGACAACCGATGACATCATCAGTGCTCATACAGGGTAAGTGGTGGCAGAGGCGAGCTAAAGGCTCACGGGCCCCCCACAACGTTCCTACGCATTGTTGGGTCTCTTAAGGCCTCATGTCCACAGGAAAAATCAGGCCCGCCGCGGATTCTTCATGTAGAATCCGTAGCGGGTTCCTCCTGCCCCGCGGACATGAGGCCTAAAAATCAGAATAAACTCACCTGCTCCGGACAATGCGGATCTTCCTTCCTTCGCGGCCGGATCTTCTTTCTTCGGCCCGGCGGATGTGCTCGGCACACCTGCGTCGGGCACATCCGCCGGGCCGAAGAAAGAAGATCCGCACGCGAAGGAAGGAAGATCCGCATCGTCCAGAGCAGGTGAGTTTAATTCCTGTACGGATCTCCCGCGGATCCAGACGGCTTCCATAGGCTTCAATAGAAGCCTGTGGGAGCCGTCCCCGTGGGAGACCCGCAGGAAAATGGAGCATGTCCACTTTTTTTCCCACACGCGGATCCGCACCTGACGGGGAAAATGACATCCGCAGGTATTTAACTACCTGCGGGTGTCCAATGCATCCCTATGGGGCGCGGATCCACGTGCGGGAGAAACGCTGCGGATTTTAATTCTTCTTTTCCCCGTGGACATGAGGTCTAAAAGAGGCTAAATGTAGGGAGCCGCAATGCAAAATCTGTAACATTGTTCCCAGCCATCCATGTGCCATTAATAATATAGGTGTTTTCTTATATGATATTTGGGCCACCTAATGCTCCAGGGCCCAGTAGTGACTGCTACCTCTGCACCCCCTATAGCTACACCCGAGTAGTGGTCTGAAGCCTTCCTTATAGACCCGGCTAGCACCTAACATAAGAGGAGTAGGCAGGCAGATGCCTGCGACTTCATTTACATGGATGGGTCTGCTTTCTGCCTGCTCTTTGCAAACACACTAGGCAATAAGCGATGCATCCGATCAGAGAGCACCAGGCTGGTTGGCATGTACGCCCACCTTCAAAAACATTAATTCTTCTAGCTCCAATGCAAGGTAAAAATGACAATTAAGCAACTTAAAATACATTTTGCGCATACAGATCCAAGACAGAGCTATGTGTCTCCATGGTAACAGACTACATGAACCCTAAGTAGTCGGAGCCTGCAATCATGTCTTAGGAGAAACTTGGACCGATATCATGCTAACTAATGAGATTTTCCCTGCGATTGTGATGCGTTTTGAATGAAACTCGCATGTTGTTTCAATATGCAAATTAAAAATTGTGCTTGCATGCGAGTGTGATCTTTTTTCTACTCTCATAGAAAAGAACGAGTGATATCGCCCAAAAAGTAGGACATGATCTTGGACAGTAGCAGAAGTTGGTACAGGAGAAGCAAAGTGTAAGTTGATGCACAGTGCGTTAAAATAACTAACTGTCTATACTTTATTTGCCCCTTTCACTTTTTTAAATTTTTTTTTTTTTTACAGGGGGTCTTGTTACGGCAAGAGAACACTAGCTTTTCAATAGCTTAAAACGGGTGGTCTCTGATTTTGGGCATCTTTTATATTGATGATCTATGCTCCGGACAGATTAGATGTGTGAGCGTGAGGTATGAAGGAGAGGATCGCACAAGCAGATCCCAGTACAGAAACCATCAGATGCCCCCAGATATAGAGCCGACAACGGGGTCTGGTGGTGGAATGTAACCAACCAATCACTACATGACATTGCAGCTTTTGGATCTTCCAGAGTCCCCTGTCGGCCATGTTATTGGTGTGTGCGGTGCCGCCACGTTCAGGAGACCTCGTAAACTGACAGAATGTGGACAACGAAGCCTTGTACCAGCTGTGAAGACATCACACACATCGTCTGCCCTCACTCAGGAGGTCTCACAGGCCGTTGGGACATCCATTAGAACCAGAACCATCTGTAGGGAAGTGCATGTTACCATGGACAAGCGGCTGCACACATCACAGCGGCGCCTGCCATGGGGCTCGGAGCGTCCTTCTTGGACTGTACATGAGTGGAAGGAAGTGTTGTGGACAGATGAATCACAGGACACCATCTTCCGATCGGATAGTGACACTTGGGTGTGGGGGTTACCTAGAGAGCAGTTCCTACCTGACTGCATCATCCCAACCGTGAAGTTTGGAGGAGGTTCTGTTATGGTGTTGGGGTGTTTCTGCTGGGACAGACTAGGACCGTTGGTTATAGTGAAGACCACCCTCAATGACAATGGTTACAGAGACGTTCTGGACAATGTGGCATCACCTCCCATGTAGCAATACTTGGGTACAGCTCCATGTCTCTACCAACATGGCCGAGCACCATGTCATACAACACGCAGTGTTCAGGCTTGGTTTGAGGAGAGGAACATTTGCAAATATTATTGGCCGGCCCAAAGTCCGGACCTCAATCCCATGGAGCATCTTTGGGATGAACAAGAACACCGTATCCGTGCATGCCCAACACGCCCATCCTTCTGCCCAACACGCCCATCCTTCTGCCCAACACGCCCATTCTTCTTCCCTTCCCTCTTCCATCTCTAACTGAAGCTCTCCTCAAGGAATGGGGGTAAATCCCTCGACACATCTATGGGAATTTGGTGGAAGGCGGCCTAGGAGAGTTACAGCAGTTATGGAGGCCAAAGGCGGCCAACACCGGGTTGAAAGATGTGACTATAATGAAATCTTATCACCTTCTATGGGTCCCAATACCTTTGTCAGCACAGTGTAGATGCTCTTTTTCATCTGCACGGTTAAACATTTTTTGACATTGTGAGTTCAATAAAAAGAGTTAAGGAAAAAAAAAATCAACCAACATCAGACAATGGAACGTTTTTTCACCCCTTTAAATTTCCCAGGTTCCAATTATAAGGAAATGGCAGCAGTCATAAAGAGGTGATCTTTTAGCAGAGCAATAAGGAGTCTTATCTGCTGCTGTCAGGAGTATTACTCACTTCAAACTCATTCCTGGAGCTTAAGTCTTCAGAAACATCCTGCTTTTAATGGTCATTAAGTGACCGGGGCTTCTTAAAGGGCGAGGTCAATTGTGAGATGCAGTCAGGGCTCCGAACCATCACATGCCAGTTAATGGCCAGGAGCGCTACATTGTAGATAACAACACACTTACGGACCAGTAGATTTAGGCAGATGACTGCTAATTATGATGGATCTCATGGTATCAGACAGAAATGCAACCAGCACAGATAATGAAATTCCTTTAATTCGGCATTTGACAATCTGGCACTTATTAACAGCACAAGACTGCAATGTAACCCCGTAATCTTCTCCACGTTAAATTTTACATATTTTTCCTTTGACTGTCCAATAATTCAGAATATTTGATAATCTGGCAACTACTAGGTTGCATTCATACTAGCTTCATGGGATTTAACCTCTTCACGACCAATGACGTACCGGTACGTCATGGAGCGTCGGGGTATGTAAGAAGAGAGGTTGCGTGGCAACCTCTCTTCATACAGTGTGGGCGTCAGCTGTTTATAACAGCTGACACCCGCGGGCAATAGCGGCCATTAACCATTTAAATCCCCCAAACGATGTTTGGGGGTCCTGCACCCCCCCTTCCCCGGCGCGGTGAGATCGTGGGAGCCATGCAGGTGTCATGGCAGCCGGGGGCCTAATGAAAGGCCCCAGGGCTGCCTTAACAGACCGCCTATCAAGCCATCCCCGTGGGGTGGCTTAATAGACTACCTGTCAAAAAGGAGCGATGAAAGAATCGCATTTTAAAGTCCTCCCAGGGGGACTTCAAAGTAATGGAAAAAAAAAAAAAATCTAAAGTTTTTTTTAATTGAAAAAAAAATAAAAATAAAAGTTGTAAAAGTTTAAATTACCCCACTTTTGCCATATCTATTATTAAAAACTCTAAATAATAAATTAAAAATATGCATTTGCTATCGCCGCGTCCGTAAAAGTCCGAACTATCAAAGTAGCGCATTATTTTTCCCGCACGGTGAACGTCGTCCGAAAGAAAAATAAAGAACGCCAGAAATACACTTTTTTAGTTACCCTGTCTCCCAGAAAAAACGCAATAAAAAGCGATCAAAAAGTCGTATGTATTCCAAATTGGTACTATCAGAAACTGCAGAACATCCCGCAAAAAATGAGGTCTTACTAAACTACTTCGATGGAAAAATAAAACTTACTGCACGCACAAAATGACGGCAGAAAATAAGTGAAAAAAATTAAATGTCTTTGAAAAAAAAAAAGAGGAGTATAATAAGAAAAAACCTATACAAGTTTGGTATCGTAGTAATCGTACAGACCCATAGAATAAAGTTATCATGTCGTTTTTGTTGCCGTTTGTGCGCCGTAGAAACAAGACGCACTAAAAGATGGCGGAATGTCGTTTTTTTTTCATTTTACTCCACTTAGAATTTTTTAAAAGTTTTTCAGTACATTATTTGGTACTTTAAATAGCACCATTGAAAAATACAACTCGTCCCGCAAAAAACAACAAGCCCTCATACAGCGACGTCAATGGATAAATAAAGGAGTTACGATTTTTTTTAAAGGGGGGGGGGGGGAACTAAAATGGAAAAAGAAAAAGGGCCGCATCATTAAGGGGTTAAAGTGTAACAGTCCTTTCTAAAAACTTTTGACATTCATAGGACGATGGCAAAAGTTTTGATCACCGCTGAGCCCCACTGATTGCTAGAACAAGCCAGATGAAGCGCTCTCACTGCTTGCTAGCTGAAGACGGGTCTATAGACTTTCTATGGAGTGAGTCTTCAGCTTGTCAGTAGTGATAGAACTTGGATGAGAGCTTCAGCTGGTTTGTTCTAGCTATCAGTGGGGGTCTCAGCAGCCGGACCCAAGCAATCAAAACTTTTGATATGTCCATATGACACGTCAAAAGTTTTTAGAATGCACGGTTACACTTTAACTAATGGGATTCTTGCTGTTGGGGGAAACAAAATCATCTGTATTTGCAGCCGTGGGGTACACGCAATGCACCCCACCTTCTCCCACTGATAAGACAGCTGCCAATCTTTGGACTATCCTTACCACTTCATGGTTCAATTCTCAGGCCAATCTTATATGGAGTATGTTTAACATATTCCCTCTGCTGCAATATAAGAGCTTGAGGGACCACTACATCTCCACAATGCATTGCAGCAGAGCACACTCTGTACAGACCCTGATGGCTGCAGTGAAGTTTCGGAACATGAAAGCTAACTGGAAACTGGCGAAAGTCTAAAGGCGGCTCTGCATGCAACAGAAGATATGAAGAGCAATGCCTGACATCATGCACTGCGTGTATATGGAACCTATAGAAAAGCTATCAATAAAGACCCATCTGATCAACAGCGATCTGTTCTTATGCTTCCAGGGTCCATTAATAGCATGCGAGCTGCTCATCCTTTGCTCAAGTGGCATTTCACATGATCAAATGCACACGGAGAAAAGTGGCCGCCATCACCGCTCATCTCAGTGGGAAACAATGTTTCTCTAAGGAGATTGCATGGCAGGATTTTTATGCTGCTTAAAGGAGATGAAAAGGCTGAACCCCTTTAAGTAGAAAGGAAGTGTGTGTGCGTGTGTGTGTGAAAGGAAGTGTGTGTGCGTGTGTGTGTGAAAGGAAGTGTGTGTGCGTGTGTGTGTGAAAGGAAGTGTGTGTGCGTGTGTGTGTGAAAGGAAGTGTGTGTGCGTGTGTGTGTGAAAGGAAGTGTGTGTGTGAAAGGAAGTGTGTGTGTGAAAGGAAGTGTGTGTGTGAAAGGAAGTGTGTGTGTGAAAGGAAGTGTGTGTGTGAAAGGAAGTGTGTGTGTGAAAGGAAGTGTGTGTGTGTGTGTATGGGGGGACACATTTCTGTGCGTGTAAGAACACAGTAGTAGCAGTAGTGCAGTCGAAGGAGGATTACCTTCAGGAGGACTCTTGTTCTGGTTATTCCACACCACCAAGAGCTTGGAGAGGCTGGGGACCTTGGACACCTCTGTGATGACCCTGAAGAGGCTCTCGACACGATCGTAGGTCAACACCACAGCCGTGAACCCCTGAGACTGAGGCGGGATTAGCGGCAGAAAGAGGGGGTTGCTGACGCTGCTCCATTTCTACGGGGATAAAAGTAAAAGTATAAATAGAAGTAGGGGAAAAAAAGCAGAAATAGGTACAACATGATCAAAAAGAGAAAATATAATACAAGTGTCAATGTAAAGATGGCTTCTAACCATAACCAAGAGATGAGCACCCTGCTCATACGAGCGTACATGCCAACGTTCAATTAGGGCAACTAGTCTTAATATTAACCTCTTAGTGACCACCAATACACCTTTTTACGGTGGTTTAGCTGACTACTAACAGCCAGGCTCCTGCTCCAACAGCCAGGAGAGGATAAACCTCAGATCCTGAAAATGTAACCCCTTACATGCCACAATCAATAGCAAATGCAGAATGTAAGCAGATGACAAGGAAGGTTCTGTCACCCAGCGACACCCTCCAGTCCGATCGCAAGTTACCAATGGGTTCCCATGGCAGTTGGAAGTCTGACAAAACCCTCCAGTGCCTGCCATGTAACTCAAACTATTAGGCCCCGCCTCCCACAGAATCTAATATGCTACTATTATATCCTTAGTAGAATGCACTACATAAGTAATGCAGTGTACTATCCTGGCAATCGAATTACATCTTCAAGCCCCTTTCAGGGACTAAAAAAATTGTGTTAAAAAAGTTAAATAAAGTTTAATTTAAAGAAAAATAAAAATCTGTTAAAAAAAACAGCTATTTTTTCCCCACAAAACCTCGTAAATGGATAGAATAGAAAAAAATGTAAAAAAACCAAACACAATAGGCATTACCACGTTCGTAACGCGGCAAACAATGAAAATATTTTGTTATTTATCTTGCATGGCAAACATCATAAAAATAATTTTAAAAGGCTCCTATGCAGAATAATGTGTCTCCATGGTAACAGACTGCACAACAAACCCTGTGTAGTCTGATGCCGCAGTCATACTTCCCTCTGCTTATCACCAACATACATTGTGCAGGTTATCATGAGGTAGAGGACAGATGGAAGAGCGTATACCTGCAGGGTGAGACTATACAAGGCTAGCGTCTAGTCTGTAACTATGGAGACGCATAGGTCTGCATAGGAGCTGAAGACACAAAAAGGTAGAAAAAGTTTACTGGGATTGTCCCACTTCAACAGACACTTTCCCAATCCAAAAGTTATCGCACTGCCACCATCTTTCCAATGTATTAACCGATTTTCAGTGCAAATGAAGAATTAAGACACAGTCATGTGATTATCCCCAAGCAGTTTTTTGCGTTTCCGCTGATGCCGCGCTCATTCTGTGTATAGTACTTAATCACGAGGGCAATGTACGTGGCCACATCAATTCTCTTCAATGGCCTATTGTGCTGTGTAATACATACAAAAATAGGGCAATACGCTCATGTAAATGAACCCATTGAAATCAATGGGCTCTAGTCACCGAGTATTAGCATAATGCAATGAACGAGCCGTAATACCTGTGTGTTAATATTACACAGACTGCACCACACAAGCCTTTCATGGTGGAGCTAGGACAGAAACCACTATCATAGTTACAGCTGATGATTAGAGGATCCTGTCACACAGTTGTAATGAAGGAGATCACCGCTCCTCCTCCAGACTGTATACTTATGGTCTTTAGTTTATTTAGGTGAAAAGAGAATGCAATGGCAGTTCTCTCAGCAGGCAGAAAAGGTACTGCCTCTAGCTTTTTACGAGCATGGAGAAAGTGAGCAGGGAGAAATGTCAGCATCAAGATGGCGCCTGCGTGGAAGGGACTGCAATATACATAGGAGATATCCAAAGTGGGCCAGGCAATAAAGTGAGGGGAAGCAGTTATGAGGGACATGTTTTCGCTGGAGTCGCCCTTTAAATCTAAAGTATGTGCAAAGTTGCTTCATTTGAGATGCACTGGGGCAATAATAATCGTAATAATGGCTTTAAACTTGGCTTTAACCCCTTAAAAGTAGCAACAGGTGCCTGGAAACCATCAGCCGTGCACGCATGAATAAAAGTTATCCGAAGGAGGGAACCTTTTAATTTGCACATATTAAAAAAGACACAGATAAAATAATATTTATGTCTTATTCTCCCCACAGGAAGAAGGAATAATCACAAGAACTGGCTAATAAAATCGTCGGCTGATGAGATCTATCATAAATCACATTTTTCCCCCTGCTCTGCTGCAACGTCTCAGCAGCCGGTGCCAGCGCTAATAGAATACCAGAAGGGGGGCTTTTTCTTTGGAAGTGGTCTGGGGAAAAGTACGTCTCATTATAGCCGATGAGGGCATCCTCAGTGGAAACTGCTCTTTTTCTGTTTTAATCCCAGCCTGGCAGAGACTGGAAAGCCCCGAGTATCTGAAGCCGAACCGTTTTTCCATGGGAAAGGAAATTGGACGCAGTGTAGCCGAGACGTAGCTCTGACACAAAGTGGGCATGCAGAGAATTGAAAAAAAGGTAAATAAAACCGGCGATACAGACAGATTAAATAACTCAAACAAAACGCCGGTTGTTCTTGGGCAAAAGGGAGGGGTAAAAATGGCCAAAGAGTCTATTAAACTTTTTTTCTTTTTTTTTGGGGGGGGGGGGGGGCATGGGGAGGGGCACAATAACAGAGCGCACTTATAAGACCGACTTTACAGAGTTACAAAATTTGAATTTTAATTAGAGCGACCATAACTTTAAGCTTTCCCTCCCGAATCCTGCCAAGGAGATGGAACCCAGAGGGGTTGGCAAGAGAGGGCACACACAGTCTGTTCCTAATAACAGCGCCATGCAGACAGGAGAGGAGGGGTACGGGGCTCACAACGGGCACCGCCAGACAGGAATCAATAAACACGTAGGTATGTTGACTTCAAGGAAGGGAAAAAAAATAATAAAGTCTCTAACAAATAAATGAATAAATTAACAGTCCACCAGGAAGGAGCATTCAGGATTTTTCGGTAATTCTGCCCGGTGATAAAAATGCGGCATTGTTCTAGGTTTCTGCCTACTGGACGGACAGTGCCAATTAGCGCAGATCGAATGTGTTCTCTCTTCACCACCTTGTCAGTAAAACGATACGCAAAAGGAAAACTAGAGGCTGTTTATTCCGTCGGCTCGATTTCCTTTCATTTTTCCATAATGGCTCATTAAAAAGGGACTGAGACCGTTTCTTTGTATATTCGGTACTGCGGGTTTGAGTCCGAGCAGATTGTGGTATTAGTTCCTCCTCCCCGCTCATCTGGAAGGCCACCAACACCGAGATGGGTGAAGAAATTAAAAATACATATAACAGAGCGTCAGGTCTCTCTCACATCAGCGGTTTTATTTGTTGTTCGGCTCTGTTCGTGAAGTGCTGAATGCGGCATAAGCCAGTTAAGAATGGCGCCAGAACCGCCGCCATTGATTATAATAAGGTCTGGCCGGTTTACGGCATGCCTCGGGTTATGCTTCCGGACAACATATTGCAGCAGGTTGCCCAATTTCATCCAGAAGTTTGTGTGCCGGAGGTTCTGAATGGAGGTCCGGCGCAGATGTGGACATGGCCTTATAAAGTGGAAGGAGCACAGCCCCAGCAGCACACAGTATTTCACCATGAGAGTGTTCTAGCGATCTGTTCACTCGTGTCAGTAAGGTCTTCACATAGGCTGGAAACTGTCAATTCTGAAGCTGAGCCTTGGAGTTCTGCTGCAGAATTTAATGCAGATCCGCACTCCCCAAGCAGAATAGTGAGTGCAGCTCTGGAGTATAATACAGGATGTAACTCAGGATCAGTACAGGACAAGTAATGTATGTACACAGTAACTCCACCAGCAGAATAGTGAGTGCAGCTCTGGAGTATAATACTGGATGTAACTCAGGGTCAGTGCAGGATAAGTAATGTATGTACACAGTGACTCCACCAGCAGAATAGTGAGTGCAGCTCTGGAGTATAATACAGGATGTAACTCAGGATCAGTACAGGATAAGTAATGTATGTACACAGTGACTCCACCAGCACAATAGTGAGTGCAGCTCTGGGGTATAATACAGGATGTAACTCAGGATCAGTACAGAATAAGTAATGTATGTACACAGTGACTCCACCAGCAGAATAATGAGTGCAGCTCTGCAGTATAATACAGGATGTAACTCAGGATCAGCACAGGATAAGTAATGTATGTACAGTGACTCCACCAGCAGAATAGTGAGTGCAGCTCTGGAGTATAATACAGGATGTAACTCAGGAGTAGTACAGGATAAGTAATGTATGTACACAGTGAATCCACCAGCAGAATAGTAAGTGCAGCTCTGGAGTATAATACAGGATGTAACTCAGAAGTAGTACAGGATAAGTAATGTATATACAGTGACTCCACCAGCAGAATAGTGAGTGCAGCTCTGGAGTATAATACTGGATGTAACTCAGGAGTAGTACAGGATAAGTAATGTATATACAGTGACTCCACCAGCAGAATAGTGAGTGCAGCTCTGCAGTATAATAAAGGATGTAACTCGTGATCAGTACAGGATAAGTAATGTATATACACAGTGACTCCACCAGCAGAATAGTGAGTGCAGCTCTGGAGTATAATACAGGATGTAACTCAGGATCAGTACAGGATAAGTAATGTATGTACACAGTGACTCCACCAGTAAGTAATGTATGTGCGCAGTGACTGCCCCAGCAGAATAGTGAGTACAGCTCTGGAGTATAATACAGGATGTAACTCTGGAGTATAAAGGCCCTTTTACAAGCAAAGATAATCTTTCAAATGACTGAAAGATTTAGTGATGCAGTTACATAAAATGTTAATGGCAATTAACACTTTATCATCCACATTTGCATGTAAAAGGACCTACATGCATTGTTTGCAGAGCTCAGTGTGTGTTTAAACATGCCCAGCTGTGTAAACAGCTGCTGAGACATTCCATTGTTCTCCTCAGGGCTGCCAGCACATTCCATTGTTCTCCTTGTGGCTGCCAGCACATTCCATTGTTCTCCTCCCAGTTAGTGTAAACCTGCCATGGGGAGAACATCCTGTAATCTCTTGAAAGATGAGTGAAATGCATTAAAATGGAACGTACTTCCTCAGCCTTTCAGCGGCTGAATGATGGATTTTAGTTCACTTAAAATCTATTGTCCAAACAAAAAGTGCACAATGCCCGAGTTTACGTGTAACGGTTATCACTCATTTTCGGCTGTTTGGACAAATTTTGAGCGATAATCATTGCGTGTAAAAGGGCCTTTATACAGGATGCAACTGAGTACAAGATAAATTATTTTATATTTTTACAAAGTGACCGAGCTCGATAAGAAGATTATATCTGTATGTAAATTGAAAAATAGTATCCAAGGGTGCGATAAGAGCAGCAAATGGTCAATTAAAGGGGTCTTGCATTTGGAGGACTCCTGTCCATATTCAATTTATCACACACTAGCTGATATACCCGGCTTCGCCCGAGTTTATTTGGTACAGGTGTTTACCGGTTGTTCTCACTGAAAATTTTATGAAGCTGTAGTTACTTCAAAGGAACTGAGAAACAAAATATGTATACATCATAGAGGAGCGTTAGATTCTCCTCAGACTACATGTACTGATGTCCCTCTGCAGAATGTGCCACCCCTCCCCCTCTCCTAACTTTTCACCCTTGGGCCTAATGTCCACAGGCGGATTTTTGCTGCGGAATCTGAAGCCGGCGTCTGATTCCGCAGCAATAACTCTCCATAGCATGCTATGGAAAAATTATTTTTCATGCACACTAGTGGAAATCAATTGCGGTTTCCGCTCGCTGATGAAAAATTGCAGCACGCTCTATTTTACTGCAGTTCCTGCAATGGTGGCTTCGATTGAAGTCAATGGAAGCCATCCCATCTGCGGCCCGTCCATGCCCACCCGTATCACATCCTGTATCCAAGCTAGAGGTGGTACTGTACAATTTTCCCTAACAAACTTATCCTTTTGCTCTAATATTGTAATTACTTCTATATTTCATTTCCGTCTCACATCATCCAATTCCAATAATTCCTTCTCAGTGCATTAATTACTGTAGTCAATAACACAAATGATGCCGGATGAGCGTCTCCTTCCAATAAGGTCTGCTGCATCTGCTGGATGACAGAGGGGCCTATACTTCGTAATGCCTCCATCTGATCGGATTTGTGTTTTATGTTAAAGTCCCAATCACTCCTGAATAAAGGAGCAGACCTGAGGAGGTGCCCATCCCCTGCAGCCCCCCGTACACAAGGCCCCCATTGTCCCGTTTATTGACGACTCACGCTGATGCATATTCACAAGCATGGCCGTGCATATGGAACCAGTCAGCGGGCTGTGCCACTACCAATTATACTGTTGTGGAACACGGTATAAACAAGTCAAACTTCAGAGCACCTTGGTGTATGATGTGACCCAGGACTGCAGTTTACAGCGCAGCCTCCTCCACCCCAAGTATTCGCTGGGCTCAGCCCTCAATCACTTGCAGAGGCGGCCGGGACGCCGCTATTATCTATAGGAAAAACAGAAACGGCTCATTGATGTTTCTAAAGTCAAACAATCCCTATTTCCATAAAGTTGTTATGGGCCATGTGTGCGGAGCGGGTTGCTGCAGAGGTCGCAAGAAAGTCTACGTCTTCTGCGGCGGTGCTCGGAGGTCAGAGGCTAACACATTGCGGCTTTACAAGAGCATTGGTTTTTAGATTTTAGGCTAGGGCTACACGGCGACTTTGCCTGCAACCAGGGACGGCTGTGTAGTCCTGCAACCTGAAATCAACGGGGTCAAGGCACAAGTAGATGCGAACGTGACCTACAGATTGCAAAAAAAATCCACCAAGTTTCGTGTTTTTTAGATGTGTGGTTAGCAGTTGCAGCAACTTTCAAGTCGCACGGCAACCCCATTGGCTTCAATGATCGTTCAAGGTTGTAAGACTACACAGCAGTCTTTACTTGCACCACTTGTATCACAGACAAAGATGTCGTGTAGCCCTGATCCTAAAAAGCAGGACTACTTACATTTAATGCTGTAGGCCTAACGATGTTCAATGTGTCCAACTGGACCAGCAAATACCTTTACTGGAACACTCTATTCTGCATTACCAGTCCGTGACGCCAGTGCCTCTCAGATGGCATCTTGTGCTGAATCTTTAATGGCCCCTTTCACCCCTTTTTTTATTCTTATGACTGGCCGAAAGATCAAATATAACAAACAGAATGCCTATCAGTGATGTGTATATATATATAGCACTGATGGGCGGTCTGTTTGTATTTTGCTTCTGCAGAAAGCAGCACAATAGCAGCATACCCACACCAGAACAGCTCTGCAACGAACACAGAATTCTCACAGTGGGATCCAACCCGTGCCCCTGCAGGGACCCGCGGCTCACCTCCTCCGGCGTCTTCTCTCTGCTCTGCGCCGGATCTTGCACAGCCGCACATGTGCAGAGCAGAGACGGAGCGTCAGCAGTGACGTTTCTGTGCGGGCCTCCGCGAGGCTCGCACAGAAATAGGACAGGCTGCAATTTGCTTACCGCAGTCAAATCACAGCTGTCTGCATAGGATTGCATAAACCAATGGAATTCTATGGCAGCGTACACAGGGGAAAATTCTGTGGGAAATCTCGCCGTGGAATTTCCGCCCGTGTGCATTAACCCTTAAGTACATAAATACAGTACCAGAAAGAAGCTCATAACATAAGCACAATCCAATCTCAGCACATTGTTAAAATACTAGAAGAAAGCTTATAACAAATACAGCCCCAGAACCAAGCTCATAACATAAATACAGTAGCAGAACTAAACAATTGTGTTACACCTATGGGCTGACAGCACCACCTAAGACAGAGCGAGAAGGAGCATGGTGCATGTAGCTCCACAAGACGCTGCAGCACACAGGAAGATGATGATCAGGCCAGTATGGTGACCCCAGCATGCATTAGCTTAGCCCCCCTTAGAAGCTTCCTGTACGACCATATGGAGAGCATGTAGCTGAGGCCGGCCATATAGGACTTAATTCTGTATTTCACATGATGGTACCGTCCCTGTCACATGTAGTATTATCTTCGCTAGCAATCACATGATCCAAACACTCCTCTCAAAATACTCTGTGCTGCTGGGACATTTCTTGTTTGTCAGCTGATAGTCTTGATTATGCAGCTGTTGTTAGCAGCACATCCCTCTATGTAAATGGGGAGGGGTGCTGCAGACAAACGATCATAAGAACGATCATTCAATCCCCATTCGGCAGCAACAAACTTTGTAACGTCCATTTAATCGAGTGCCGATCTCATTGATCGGTGCTAATCATCCGCATCATAGTGAGCTACGTAAGACTAACTTAACTCAACACAAGACGACTGCTTAAGGAATGATTCTTACAGACATTCTCTTTGATTTTAGGGGGCAATTCCTTTTTTTTTTTTAACGCTGCAGCCAGCAACTTGTACGCCATCCTATACTTATTTAGAATGACACTTCATGTAGGGTGCAAATTAAGTCTTGTCTAGTTAATGGAATACTTGAAGCTGTTAATTTGCATACCTGCTACCAAATAATTTGGAACGGTGACCCAGGAGGTGGCAGAGAGCATTGAACATATATCCCTACATGAAACCAGCACTTGTGTCCCAGTAAGATGAGACAGATCCCGGTAATTAGCAGGTGCTGCCCGACCGCCAGATATAACATCCACAGGAACCCCGCAGCTGTCAGTCTCCACCTGCTGACCCCGAAAGGACAGCGAAGGACGCAGCCGCCCCTGGAAGCAAACCACCGGGGGACTTGATAAGCAGGGCAGAACCATGAACTAGAGCAGTCCTTGCACACGTCTGCCCAGCCATGACTAGAAAATGCCTAAAGGCCGGGGTCCTCGTTCCCGGCTGCAAAGTCATTAACACTCTTGACAGCCGACCATTAAAAGGTTCCCAGTTAACAAGTGGCCCCTGGAAGGAACACCACTTTCAAATGGGCTTTTTAAGGCTTATTCTGAAGTGTTATCAAGAGTCGACCCCCTGCCTGCCGTCTGCCGTCTGAGACCTCTTGACCTCCTCGGCTTCAAAAGGAGAAATCAGGCACCAGCAAAACCAATAATTCAAGGCCGGCTGCAGAGCGGGGCTGCTGAGTACCAGGAGGAAATAGTCGGAGGCAGCCCCGTTACTGTGACAGGGTGTGAAATAATGACCAACGCTCTAATTGTAGTTTCCGCAGGGATCTAACTGCGTGGTGGCTGAAGAGCTAACACTCATCAAGAAGCGCTTACTAACACGGGTGCATGCGGATTGTGGGGGTTTTTTGCGCACATATTCATTGTGCTTTTCACGAACGCAAAAAATTTCTCCTGCCTCCATGCGTAAACACACGGAGAGAACACGTGAATCAGGTGCATGCCCACGATGCCATCCACTTTAATGGGTAACTTCGAGCCGTAGCACTGCAGAAATGGGGCAGGATGCAATTTTTTTTTAACGCACTTCAAAAGCGCATTTCTGAATACACCAATGCAAATACATGGAGCTTCAGCCATGCGTATTACGCACGTAATACGGAATGCAAATACACCCGCGTGAATGGAGACCTAAGGGCTGATCCACATGTGCAGTTCTATGGAGTCCATGAAATAGGTTGTGTTTTCACAAACCAATATTGTGCGTATTCACGGTGTATTATTTATTGTGTGCGCATTCACTGCAGATATCACATGCGCAAAAAAAATAAAACACAGTAACAAGGCCCCATTGATTTCCCTTCCCTTTAAGTGTAAATACCCAGTGAATCCACGATCTGCCCCGCCACTCTCTTCCGCGAACCGCCAGTCGCCCCGCCACTCTCTTCCGCGAACCGCCAGTCGCCCCGCCACTCTCTTCCGCGAACCGCCAGTCGCCCCGCCACTCTCTTCCGCGAACCGCCAGTCGCCCCGCCACTCTCTTCCGCGAACCGCCAGTCGCCCCGCCACTCTCTTCCGCGAACCGCCAGTCGCCCCGCCACTCTCTTCCGCGAACCGCCAGTCGCCCCGCCACTCTCTTCCGCGAACCGCCAGTCGCCCCGCCACTCTCTTCCGCGAACCGCCAGTCGCCCCGCCACTCTCTTCCGCGAACCGCCAGTCGCCCCGCCACTCTCTTCCGCGAACCGCCAGTCGCCCCGCCACTCTCTTCCGCGAACCGCCAGTCGCCCCGCCACTCTCTTCCGCGAACCGCCAGTCGTCCCGCCACTCTCTTCCGCGAACCGCCAGTCGCCCCGCCACTCTTTCGCGATCCGCCAGTCGCCCCGCCACTCTTTCGCGATCCGCCAGTCGCCCCGCCACTCTTTCGCGATCCGCCAGTCGCCCCGCCACTCTTTTGCGATCCGCCAGTCGCCCCGCCACTCTTTCGCGATCCGCCAGTCGCCCCGCCACTCTCTTTCGCGATCCGCCAGTCGCCCCGCCACTCTCTTTCGCGATCCGCCAGTCGTCCCGCCACTCTCTTTCGCGATCCGCCAGTCGCCCCGCCACTCTCTTTCGCGATCCGCCAGTCGCCCCGCCACTCTCTTTCGCGATCCGCCAGTCGCCCCGCCACTCTCTTCCGCGAACCGACAGTCGCCCCGCCACTCTCTTCCGCGAACCGCCAGTCGCCCCGCCACTCTCTTCCGCGAACCGCCAGTCGCCCCGCCACTCTCTTCCGCGAACCGCCAGTCGCCCCGCCACTCTCTTCCGCGAACCGCCAGTCGCCCCGCCACTCTCTTTCGCGATCCGCCAGTCGCCCCGCCACTCTCTTCCGCGAACCGACAGTCGCCCCGCCACTCTCTTCCGCGAACCGCCAGTCGCCCCGCCACTCTCTTCCGCGAACCGCCAGTCGCCCCGCCACTCTCTTCCGCGAACCGCCAGTCGCCCCGCCACTCTCTTCCGCGAACCGCCAGTCGCCCCGCCACTCTCTTTCGCGATCCGCCAGTCGCCCCGCCACTCTCTTCCGCGAACCGACAGTCGCCCCGCCACTCTCTTCCGCGAACCGACAGTCGCCCCGCCACTCTCTTCCGCGAACCGCCAGTCGCCCTGCCACTCTCTTCCGCGAACCGCCAGTCGCCCCGCCACTCTCTTTCGCGATCCGCCAGTCGCCCCGCCACTCTTTCGCGATACGCCAGTCGCCCCGCCACTCTCTTTCGCGATCCGCCAGTTGCCCTGCCACTCTTTCGCGATCCGCCAGTTGCCCCGCCACTCTTTCGCGATCCGCCAGTCGCCCGCCACTCTTTCGCGATCCGCCAGTCGCCCCGCCACTCTCTCTCGCGATCCGCCAGTCGCCCCGCCACTCTTTCGCGATACGCCAGTCGCCCCGCCACTCTCTTTCGCGATCCGCCAGTCGCCCCGCCACTCTTTCGCGATACGCCAGTCGCCCCGCCACTCTTTCGCGATACGCCAGTCGCCCCGCCACTCTCTTTCGCGATCCGCCAGTCGCCCCGCCACTCTTTCGCGATACGCCAGTCGCCCCGCCACTCTCTTTCGCGATCCGCCAGTCGCCCCGCCACTCTCTTTCGCGATCCGCCAGTCGCCCCGCCACTCTCTTTCGCGATCCGCCAGTCGCCCCGCCACTCTCTTTCGCGATCCGCCAGTCGCCCCGCCACTCTCTTTCGCGATCCGCCAGTCGCCCCGCCACTCTCTTTCGCGATCCGCCAGTCGCCCCGCCACTCTCTTTCGCGATCCGCCAGTCGCCCCGCCACTCTCTTTCGTGATCCTCCAGTCGCCCCGCCACTCTCTTTTGCGATCCGCCAGTCGCCCCGCCACTCTCTTACGTGATCCGCTAGTCGCCCAGCTACTCTCTTCTGTATTCCACCCCGCCACACTCTTCTGCGATCCGCCAGTCGCCCCGCCACTCTCTTTTATCTGACTCTATTCTCAGTAGGATCTCAGGAGGAGGACAGAGGGAATGACTGCAGAATCAGATGCAGGATCATAGCTCTGCATGGGAGCTGTATACACACAATGGTAGTTTTTTTTCATAATAAAGACTACAGATAGAACATGGGCCTGTTCCTCAGGGGTGAATCAAATTTTAGGTGAGCTCATTTATTTAGGACTGCTGTTCAGTCCAGTTATCTATAACGGCTGCAAGGCACCCACTGACATTCAGCCATGTTGGATTCTATCAGTAGATTTTAAGGGGGTATTGTGGGACTTTTATTATTAATGAACTACCCACAGGATAGATCATGTGCATAGTTGATCAGCAGAGGTCTTCCGCTCTGGATCACCACTGCTCAGCTGGCCGGACATCATCATGGGTGGTTAACGCTGAAGTGTATACTTCATTCCCATTGAAATCAATGGAAGCAATGCCTCCTATTACACAGCCTCTGTCAGCAAAGAGGAGCCAGAAATGTAATAGGTGGCATCGCTCAGATTGATTTCAATGGGAGTGAAGTCATGTATAAACTTCCGACCCTAACTACTAATGACAATCAGCTGACCGGCAGGGCTCCCAAGCGAAGGACCCCATGCAGATTACCTATTGATGACCTACCATGAGGATTT
The DNA here is from genome assembly GCF_035609145.1 of Eleutherodactylus coqui. NCBI lineage: Eukaryota > Metazoa > Chordata > Amphibia > Anura > Eleutherodactylidae > Eleutherodactylus > Eleutherodactylus coqui. The sequence continues at coordinate 122,651,760 of NC_089847.1, read as the reverse complement.
AATAAAAGTCCAAGAACACCCCTTTAAGGACTACCCTTGGTGATGCTGGTCAAGTTGAGTGAGAGGAAAAGAGATGGACACAGTAATGGAGGAAACACAGATACAACGTGCAGATAATAAAAAAGTAATAGCCCAACTTTAAGGAGTTTTCCAAGTGAAAACTACTAATGACTTGACCTCAGGAGCTGCAAGACCAAACCGAGCCACTGCCGAACACAAATTAAGCAAATTAAGAAGTGGGCTCTGCCTGGTTCTTATAGGCATGCAAAAAAGCCACGTGACCCACTTTTCATCACTGCCAATTAGCTAAGAGGGTTTAAAATACAGAGGGGCAAACGATTCATACAAATTACCAGCCCTTTAATTGGGCAACCACCTAACGGGGTTGTCCGGGACTATTACTATTGACAACGTATCCTCAAAAGTGCTCATCAATAGTTGATCGGCAGGAATCCACCACTTGGGATTCCCACTGATCATCTGATCGCGCCTGGTATGCCATCAGTGCGGAGAGAGCTGGAAGCAGATAGTGCTCTCAGTACTGCAGTGGCCCAGGTTGGTATTGCAGGCACAGCTCCCATCGAATTCAACAAAGCGCACATCTCCATCAACCAGGGCGGGGGTCCGGCGTTTACATTCAGTTGATAAAAGCGCCACCGCTGCCCTTTATTCATTCCTCAGCGCTGCCCTGTGACTACACTGTCATGACGAAGGCAGCGCACAGCTCATTTTAGCTTCTCTTGGTATTTTCATGTTTTTTCCTCGTCTTCTTCATAAATACCAACCCCTCAACCGCGAATGTGGTTTCAATTACGAATTACCAGACCTTAGAAAAAGGAAAGTCTTGATTTATTCTAGTTTTTTTCTCCAATTATGCACAATGTATTTCCACAGCAAACTCTGAGAAAGAATGTCAGTATGATTCTCACCCTGCGCTGGTTAAAGGGCACGAGCGCAGCCAGATTAACCCCTCCATGGGCAAACATTTTACTTTGGCCTATCCTGGTTTTGGGCCACATATGGATATAATAGGTCATACATAGGGGGCAGTATTATAGTAGTTATATTCTTGTACATAGTGAGCAGTATTATAGTAGTTATATTCTTGTACATAGGGGGCAGTATTATAGTAATTATATTCTTGTACATAGGGGGCAGTATTATAGTAGTTATATTCTTGTACATAGGGGGCAGTATTATAGTAGTTATATTCTTGTACATAGGGGGCAGTATTATAGTAGTTATATTCTTGTACATAGGGGGCTGTATTATAGTAGTTATATTCTTGTACATAGGGGGCAGTATTATAGTTATATTCTTGTACATAGGAGGCAGTATTATAGTAGTTATATTCTTGTACATAGGAGGCAGTATTATAGTAGTTATATTCTTGTACATAGGGCAGTATTATAGTAGTTATATTCTTGTACATAGGAGGCAGTATTATAGTAGTTATATTCTTGTATATAGGAGGCAGTATTATAGTAGTTATATTCTTGTATACAGAGGGCAGTATTATAGTAGTTATATTCTTATATATAGGGGGCAGTATTATAGTAGTTATATTCTTGTATATAGGGGGCAGTATTATAGTAGTTATATTCTTGTATATAGGGGGCAGTATTATAGTAGTTATATTCTTGTATATAGGGGGCAGTATTATAGTAGTTATATTCTTGTACATAAGGAGCAGTATTATAGTAGTTATATTCTTGTACATAGGAGGCAGTATTATAGTAGTTATATTCTTGTACATAGGGGGCAGTATTATAATAGTTATATTCTTGTACATAGGAGGCAGTATTATAATAGTTATATTCTTGTACATAGGAGGCAGTATTATAATAGTTATATTCTTGTATATAGGAGGCAGTATTATAGTAGGTATATTCTTGTACATTGGGGCAGTATTATAGTAGTTCTATTCTTGTACATAGGAGCAGTATTATAGTAGTTCTATTCTTGTACATAGGAGCAGTATTATAATGGTTTAATTCTTGTACATAGGGGGCAGTATTATAGTAGTTATATTCTTGTAATAGGAGCCGTATTATAGTAGTTATATTCTTGTACATAGGAGCAGCATTATAGTAGTTATATTCTTGTACATAGGAGCAGCATTATAGTAGTTATTTTCTGGAACATAGGGGTCAGTATTATAGTAGTTATATTCTTGTACATAGGAGCAGTATTATAGTAGTTATATTCTTGTACATAGGGGCAGTATTATAGTAGTTATATTCTTGTATATAGGGGGCAGCATTATAGTAGTTATTTTCTTGAACATAGGGGTCAGTATTATAGTAATTATATTCTTGTACATAGGAGCAGTATTATAGTAGTTATATTCTTGTACATAGGGGGCAGTATTATAGTAGTTATATTCTTGTACATAGGGGCAGTATTATAGTAGTTATATTCTTGTACATAGGAGCAGTATTATAGTAGTTATATTCTTGTACATAGGGGGCAGTATTATAGTAGTAATATTCTTGTACATAGGGAGCAGTATTATAGTAGTTATATTCTTGTACATAGGGGGCAGTATTATAGTAGTTATATTCTTGTACATAGGGGGCAGTATTATAGTAGTTATATTCTTGTACATAGGGGCAGTATTATAGTAGTTATATTCTTGTACATAGGTGGCAGTATTATAGTAGTTATATTCTTGTACATAGGGGGCAGCATTATAGTAGTTATATTCTTGTACATAGGGGGCAGCATTATAGTAGTTATATTCTTGTACATAGGGGGCAGTATTGCAGTAGTTATATTCTTGTACATAGGAGCAGTATTATAGTGGTTATATTCTTGTACATAGGAGCAGTATTAAGGTAGTTATATTCTTGTACATAGGGGGCTGTATTATAGTAGTTATATTCTTGTACATAGGGGGCAGTATTATAGTAGTTATATTCTTGTACATAGGAGGCAGTATTATGGTAGTTATAGTCTTGTACATAGGAGGCTGTATTATAGTAGTTATATTCTTGTACATAGGAGGCAGTATTATAGTAGTTATAGTCTTGTACATAGGAGGCTGTATTATAGTAGTTATATTCTTGTACATAGGAGGCAGTATTATAGTAGTTATAGTCTTGTACATAGGGGGCAGCATTATAGTAGTTATATTCTTGTACATAGGGGGCATATTACAGTAGTTATATTCTTGTACATAGGAGCAGTATTATAGTGGTTATATTCTTGTACATAGGGGGCTGTATTATAGTAGTTATATTCTTGTACATAGGGGGCAGTATTATAGTAGTTATATTCTTGTCCATAGGAGGCAGTATTATGGTAGTTATATTCTTGTACATAGGAGGCTGTATTATAGTAGTTATATTCTTGCACATAGGGGGCAGTATTATAGTAGTTCTATTCTTGTACATAGAGGGCAGTATTATGGCAGTTATATTCTTGTACATAGGGGGCTGTATTATAGTAGTTATATTCTTGTACATAGGCGGCAGTATTATAGTAGTTATATGCTTGTACATAAGGGGCAGTATTATAGTATATTCTTGTACATAGGGCAGTATTATAGTAGTTATATTCTTGTACATATGAGCAGTATTATAGTAGTTATATTCTTGCACATATGAGCAGTATTATAGTAGTTATATTCTTGTACATAGGGGCAGTATTATAGTAGTTATATTCTTGTACATAGGGGGCATTATTATAGTAGTTATATTCTTGTACATAGGAGGCAGTATTATAGTAGTTATATTCTTGTACATAGGGGGCAGTATTATAGTAGTTATATTCTTGTACATAGGAGGCAGTATTATAGTAGTTATATTCTTGTACATAGGAGGCAGTATTATAGTAGTTATATTCTTGTACATAGGAGGCAGTATTATAGTAGTTATATGCTTGTACATAAGGGGCAGTATTATAGTAGTTCTATTCTTGTACATAGGAGCAGTATTATAGTAGTTCTATTCTTGTACATAGGAGCAGTATTATAATGGTTTTATTCTTGTACATAGGGGGCAGTATTATAGTAGTTATATTCTTGTACATAGGAGCAGTATTATAGTAGTTATATTCTTGTACATATGGTGCAGTATTATAGTAGTTATATTCTTGTACATAGGAGGCAGTATTATAGTAGTTATATTCTTGTACATAGGGGGCAGTATTATAGTAGTTATATTCTTGTACATAGGGGGCAGTATTATAGTAGTTATATTCTTGTACATAGGGGGCATTATTATAGTAGTTATATTCTTGTAATAGGAGCCGTATTATAGTAGTTATATTCTTGTACATAGGGGCAGCATTATAGTAGTTATATTCTTGTACATAGGAGCAGCATTATAGTAGTTATTTTCTGGAACATAGGGGTCAGTATTATAGTAATTATATTCTTGTACATAGGAGCAGCATTATAGTAGTTATATTCTTGTACATAGGGGCAGTATTATAGTAGTTATATTCTTGTACATAGGGGGCAGTATTATAGTAGTTATATTCTTGTACATAGGGGCAGTATTATAGTAGTTATATTCTTGTATATAGGTGGCAGTATTATAGTGGTTATATTCTTGTACATAGGGGGCAGCATTATAGTAGTTATATTCTTGTACATAGGGGGCAGTATTACAGTAGTTATATTCTTGTACATAGGAGCAGTATTATAGTGGTTATATTCTTGTACATAGGAGCAGTATTATAGTAGTTATATTCTTGTACATAGGGGGCTGTATTATAGTAGTTATATTCTTGTACATAGGGGGCAGTATTATAGTAGTTATATTCTTGTACATAGGAGGCAGTATTATGGTAGTTATAGTCTTGTACATAGGAGGCTGTATTATAGTAGTTATATTCTTGTACATAGGAGGCAGTATTATAGTAGTTATAGTCTTGTACATAGGAGGCTGTATTATAGTAGTTATATTCTTGTACATAGGAGGCAGTATTATAGTAGTTATAGTCTTGTACATAGGGGGCAGTATTATAGTAGTTCTATTCTTGTACATAGAGGGCAGTATTATGGCAGTTATATTCTTGTACATAGGGGGCACTATTATAGTAGTTATATTCTTGTACATAGGGGGCTGTATTATAGTAGTTATATTCTTGTACATAGGAGGCAGTATTATAGTAGTTATATGCTTGTACATAAGGGGCAGTATTATAGTATATTCTTGTACATAGGGCAGTATTATAGTAGTTCTATTCTTCTACATATGAGCAGTATTATAGTAGTTCTATTCTTGTACATAGAGGGCAGTATTATGGCAGTTATATTCTTGTACATAGGGGGCACTATTATAGTAGTTATATTCTTGTACATAGGGAGCTGTATTATAGTAGTTATATTCTTGTACATAGGAGGCAGTATTATAGTAGTTATATGCTTGTACATAAGGGGCAGTATTATAGTATATTTTTGTACATGGGGGGCAGTATTATAGTATATTCTTGTACATAGGAGGCAGTATTATAGTAGTTCTATTCTTACACATAAGGGGCAGTATTATAGTGTAGTCTTGTACCTAGGGGGTACAATTTTCTGTCTGCAATATTTTATACCTCACAGACTTCATAAATAAACTTGTCCGGATTAGTGGACATGTTGCAAATTTTATAATCTACACCAGTGTTTTCCAATGTCCAGTCCTCATGGACCTCCACAGGTCATGTTTTCAGTATATTCTATAGTAAGAATACCTGTGGCAACGTGTGAGGCACTGTTCATTTCAAGCTAAAAATATGTGTACTTGCTCCACTGAATTACAGTATAATAAGGATATGGATCTGCTTGCCATTTTGCAGCAGAATAACAAATATTCTCTGTGCTGGATCTAAAGAGCAAATCCCCATCGTGTGAACATACCTCTACACTTTATACCACACGCAGTAATTTGCATTGGGGCTGCCATTTAACAGCCAGAGTAATAGGTATTATCATGTGATTTAACTCATCAATCTCCTGGCCGGTGGAATAATACTGCAGGGATTGAGAGCAGCTTGCCAAGCATGTGAATGGCAGAATAGAATTCCTCATTATGGGATGTGTAAGATGACAAACCAAGTCTGTAGGGAGGTGAGTTGTGCCGGCTCACAAAAAATAAGACATAAGTGACAAAACCATAGAATAAAGATGTGAGTCCGTTATTTAATCCTGTCTGCAAAGGAATATAGGAGAGCCGTGTATACAGCCGGGTAAATACACAGGAGGTGTCAGGGCTGCGTTAAGAGATACTGAACCTTTCCTTAAAGAGACGAATATTATAAACAGCAATAGGAGTCGGGATTCTTGGTGCGGATCGGAGACATAATAATTCCACTGCCAAAGGCTATTCAGAATCTGAGCAAACATCTTCATATAAGTTTCTTTAGCACCGCCTTGTAGCACATCCTCTACACTAAAGGGGAAACAGTCATCAGGGCAGATCCCTTTACATTCAAGCATCTTATCAAAGACCCGAAAATACTGAGGTAGCAGCACAGCTGACCTCCACAGATAAAAACTCATATGTGCCATTAGTAGGCAGGAAGAAGGGGCATCCATATAATAAGAAGCAAATAAGGTGGTTTAGCCTCTCTCTAAGTGAATCAGATGTTTGCATATTTAGGATAAAAAAGGAATCAAGAAATGTATGTTGGGCTTTAGTTTCTACCCACTCAAGACGAACAAGCTTTCAGGGAGCCAAAAATGTAAAGCACCCCGAAATAGAAACACTGAAGATTAAGCTGCATTCACTATTCTGCTGGTGGAGTCACTGTGTACATACATTACTTATCCTGTACTGATCCTGAGTTACATCCTGTATTATACTGCAGAGCTGCACTCACTATTCTGCTGGTGGAGTCACTGTGTACATACATTACTTATCCTGTACTGATCCCGAGTTACATCCTGTATTATACTGCAGAGCTGCACTCACTATTCTGCTGGTGGAGTCACTGTGTACATACATTACTTATCCTGTACTGATCCTGAGTTACATCCTGTATTATACTCCAGAGCTGTACTCACTATTCTGCTGGTGGAGTCACTGTGTACATACATTACTTATCCTGTACTGATCCTGAATTGCATCCTGCATTATACCCCACAGCTTTTACAGAGGACAATTATTGGATGCTAAAGTGCCCCCTAGTGGTCCTAGCGATAATACTTTCTGTGTATTCACTCATGGCATAAGGATCACTCAGTGAATGGAGGCAGAGCAGGACGGAGATCGCTCTAACCCGCCTGCATACACAGATAGAGGACTGCCTGCTTACACAGACCATTTGCCATTTGATTTTTATGCCTACACAAAGCGAATGAGCCGCGATGAGCCCATGAATTATTGTTCATCTTTCGGTCGCTGGCAGCATTTACAAGAATGATCATCATACAGATTGATGCGATCCAGCGAGAATCTGATAGATAATTGTTCCATGTTGAAGTGCCCTAAAACAGAGGCATCATGATGTCATCTCCATTACATAAAGCAACCCCAAAACATCTCTGTAAGGATAAGCGTTAGAAATCTTACCACAGAGAGAGGGTCGTTCCACTCTTCATAGGACCTCGCGGCATATGGGTAGATTCTGTCATTGATGATCTGCAGTGTACTCAAAGCAATGGCCTTCATGGATCTGAAATAGGCTTCCCAGAACCAACGAGCCTGGAAATTAAATTATTTAAGTTATACATGGTTGTACATAGGGGGCAGTATTATACTAGTTATATTCTTGTACATAGGAGCAGTATTATAGTAGTTATATTCTTGTACATAGGGGGCAGTATTATAGTAGTTATATTCTTGTACATAGGGGGCAGTATTATACTAGTTATATTCTTGTACATAGGGGGCAGTATTATACTAGTTATATTCTTGTACATAGGAGCAGTATTATAGTAGTTATATTCTTGTACATAGGGGGCAGTATTATAGTAGTTATATTCTTGTACATAGGAGGTAGTATTATAGTAGTTATATTCTTGTACATAGGGGGACAGTATTATAGTAGTTATATTCTTGTACATAGGGGCAGTATTATAGTAGTTATATTCTTGTACATAGGGGGCAGTATTATACTAGTTATATTCTTGTACATAGGAGCAGTATTATAGTAGTTATATTCTTGTACATAGGGGGCAGTATTATAGTAGTTATATTCTTGTACATAGGAGGCAGTATTATAGTAGTTATATTCTTGTACATAGGAGGCAGTATTATAGTAGTTATATTCTTGTACATAGGAGGCAGTATTATAGTAGTTATATTCTTGTACATAGGGGCAGTATTATAATAGTTATATTCTTGTACATAGGGGCAGTATTATAGTAGTTATATTCTTGTACATAGGAGCAGTATTATAGAAGTTATATTCTTGTACATAGGGGCAGTATTATAGTAGTTATATTCTTGTACATAGGGGCAGTATTATAGTAGTTATATTCTTGTACACAGGGGGCAGTATTATAGTAGTTATATTCTTGTACATAGGAGGCAGTATTATAGTAGTTATATTCTTGTACATAGGGGGCAGTATTATAATAGTTATATTCTTGTACATAGGGGCAGTATTATAGTAGTTATATTCTTGTACATAGGAGGCAGTATTATAGTAGTTATATTCTTGTACATAGGGGGCAGTATTATAGTAGTTATATTCTTGTACATAGGGGCAGTATTATAGTAGTTATATTCTTGTACATAGGGGCAGTATTATAGTAGTTATATTCTTGTACATAGGGGCAGTATTATAGTAGTTATATTCTTGTACATAGGGGCAGTATTATAGTAGTTATATTCTTGTACATGGAGGCAGTATTATAGTAGTTATATTCTTGTACATGGAGGCAGTATTATAGTAGTTATATTCTTGTACATGGAGGCAGTATTATAGTAGTTATATTCTTGTACATGGAGGCAGTATTATAGTAGTTATATTCTTGTACATGGAGGCAGTATTATAGTAGTTATATTCTTGTACATGGAGGCAGTATTATAGTAGTTATATTCTTGTACATAGGGGGCAGTATTATAGTTGTTATATTCTTGTACATAGGGGGAAGTATTATAGTAGTTATATTCTTGTACGTAGGGGGCAGTATTATAGTAGTTATATTCTTTTACATAGGGAGCAGTATTATAGCAGTTATATTCTTGTACGTAGGGGGCAGTATTATAGTAGTTATATTCTTGTACATAGGGGGCAGTATTATAGCAGTTATATTCTTGTACATGGAGGCAGTATTATAGTAGTTATATTCTTGTATATAGGGGGCAGTATTATAGTAGTTATATTCTTGTACATAGGGAGCAGTATTATAGCAGTTATATTCTTGTACGTAGGGGGCAGTATTATAGTAGTTATATTCTTGTACATAGGGGGCAGTATTATAGCAGTTATATTCTTGTACATGGAGGCAGTATTATAGTAGTTATATTCTTGTATATAGGGGGCAGTATTATAGTAGTTATATTCTTGTACATAGGGGGCAGTATTATAGTAGTTATATTCTTGTATATAGGGGGCAGTATTATAGTAGTTATATTCTTGTATATAGGGGCAGTATTATAGTAGTTATATTCTTGTACATAGGAGCTGTATTATAGTAGTTATATTCTTGTACATAGGGGCAGTATTATAGTAGTTATATTCTTGTACATAGAGGGCAGTATTATAGTAGTTATATTCTTGTACATAGCAGTATTATAGTAGTTATATTCTTGTACATAGCAGTATTATAGAAGTTATATTCTTGTACATAGGGGCAGTATTATAGTAGTTATATTCTTGTACATAGGGGCAGTATTATAGTAGTTATATTCTTGTACATAGGGGCAGTATTATAGTAGTTATATTCTTGTACATAGGGGCAGTATTATAGTAGTTATATTCTTGTACATGGAGGCAGTATTATAGTAGTTATATTCTTGTACATGGAGGCAGTATTATAGTAGTTATATTCTTGTACATGGAGGCAGTATTATAGTAGTTATATTCTTGTACATGGAGGCAGTATTATAGTAGTTATATTCTTGTACATAGGGAGCAGTATTATACTAGTTATATTCTTGTACATGGAGGCAGTATTATAGTAGTTATATTCTTGTACATAGGGGGCAGTATTATAGTAGTTATATTCTTGTACGTAGGGGGCAGTATTATAGTAGTTATATTCTTGTACATAGGGGGCAGTATTATAGTAGTTATATTCTTGTACATAGGGGGAAGTATTATAGTAGTTATATTCTTGTACGTAGGGGGCAGTATTATAGTAGTTATATTCTTTTACATAGGGAGCAGTATTATAGCAGTTATATTCTTGTACGTAGGGGGCAGTATTATAGTCGTTATATTCTTGTACATAGGGGGCAGTATTATAGTAGTTATATTCTTGTACATAGGAGGCAGTATTATAGTAGTTATATTCTTGTACATAGGAGGCAGTATTATAGTAGTTATATTCTTGTACATAGGAGGCAGTATTATAGTAGTTATATTCTTGTACATAGGAGGCAGTATTATAGTAGTTATATTCTTGTACATAGGAGGTAGTATTATAGTAGTTATATTCTTGTACATAGGGGGACAGTATTATAGTAGTTATATTCTTGTACATAGGGGCAGTATTATAGTAGTTATATTCTTGTACATAGGGGGCAGTATTATACTAGTTATATTCTTGTACATAGGAGCAGTATTATAGTAGTTATATTCTTGTACATAGGGGGCAGTATTATAGTAGTTATATTCTTGTACATAGGAGGCAGTATTATAGTAGTTATATTCTTGTACATAGGAGGCAGTATTATAGTAGTTATATTCTTGTACATAGGAGGCAGTATTATAGTAGTTATATTCTTGTACATAGGGGCAGTATTATAATAGTTATATTCTTGTACATAGGGGCAGTATTATAGTAGTTATATTCTTGTACATAGGAGCAGTATTATAGAAGTTATATTCTTGTACATAGGGGCAGTATTATAGTAGTTATATTCTTGTACATAGGGGCAGTATTATAGTAGTTATATTCTTGTACACAGGGGGCAGTATTATAGTAGTTATATTCTTGTACATAGGAGGCAGTATTATAGTAGTTATATTCTTGTACATAGGGGGCAGTATTATAATAGTTATATTCTTGTACATAGGGGCAGTATTATAGTAGTTATATTCTTGTACATAGGAGGCAGTATTATAGTAGTTATATTCTTGTACATAGGGGGCAGTATTATAGTAGTTATATTCTTGTACATAGGGGCAGTATTATAGTAGTTATATTCTTGTACATAGGGGCAGTATTATAGTAGTTATATTCTTGTACATAGGGGCAGTATTATAGTAGTTATATTCTTGTACATAGGGGCAGTATTATAGTAGTTATATTCTTGTACATGGAGGCAGTATTATAGTAGTTATATTCTTGTACATGGAGGCAGTATTATAGTAGTTATATTCTTGTACATGGAGGCAGTATTATAGTAGTTATATTCTTGTACATGGAGGCAGTATTATAGTAGTTATATTCTTGTACATAGGGAGCAGTATTATACTAGTTATATTCTTGTACATGGAGGCAGTATTATAGTAGTTATATTCTTGTATATAGGGGGCAGTATTATAGTAGTTATATTCTTGTACGTAGGGGGCAGTATTATAGTAGTTATATTCTTGTACATAGGGGGCAGTATTATAGTAGTTATATTCTTGTACATAGGGGGAAGTATTATAGTAGTTATATTCTTGTACGTAGGGGGCAGTATTATAGTAGTTATATTCTTTTACATAGGGAGCAGTATTATAGCAGTTATATTCTTGTACGTAGGGGGCAGTATTATAGTAGTTATATTCTTGTACATAGGGGGCAGTATTATAGCAGTTATATTCTTGTACATGGAGGCAGTATTATAGTAGTTATATTCTTGTATATAGGGGGCAGTATTATAGTAGTTATATTCTTGTACATAGGGAGCAGTATTATAGCAGTTATATTCTTGTACGTAGGGGGCAGTATTATAGTAGTTATATTCTTGTACATAGGGGGCAGTATTATAGCAGTTATATTCTTGTACATGGAGGCAGTATTATAGTAGTTATATTCTTGTATATAGGGGGCAGTATTATAGTAGTTATATTCTTGTACATAGGGGGCAGTATTATAGTAGTTATATTCTTGTATATAGGGGGCAGTATTATAGTAGTTATATTCTTGTATATAGGGGCAGTATTATAGTAGTTATATTCTTGTACATAGGAGCTGTATTATAGTAGTTATATTCTTGTACATAGGGGCAGTATTATAGTAGTTATATTCTTGTACATAGAGGGCAGTATTATAGTAGTTATATTCTTGTACATAGCAGTATTATAGTAGTTATATTCTTGTACATAGGAGCAGTATTATAGAAGTTATATTCTTGTACATAGGGGCAGTATTATAGTAGTTATATTCTTGTATATAGGGGCAGTATTATAGTAGTTATATTCTTGTACATAGGAGCAGTATTATAATAGTTATATTCTTGTACATAGGGGGGCAGTATTATAGTAGTTATATTTTTGTACATAGGGGGCAGTATTATAGTAGTTATATTCTTGTACATAGGAGCAGTATAATAGTAGTTATATTCTTGTACATAGGGGGCAGTATTATAGTAGTTATATTCTTGTACATAGGAGCAGTATTATAGTAGTTATATTCTTGTACATGGGAGGCAGTATTATAGAAGTTATATTCTTGTACATAGGAGGCAGTATTACATTCTTGCATATATAGGGGCGGTATAGTAATTCTATTCTTGTCTGTGGGAGAGTTTGTATTATAAATGTCAGTGATGGTGGTGCAAATTCCTGTTTGTTTATAACCTTAAAAGCCGAATTTGTGCAACCTTGTTTTGTAAGCCAGAAATGTGCTGAGAGCAGTTGTCACTTTCCTCCCCCCACCCTTCATACAATTTGCATTGCTCAGCAGGGGGTGACAATGAGCTCAGAAATATGCTCAATCTGAAGTTTGCTCTGCTATACATCCTAAAATGAACAAAATAATGGTATGCAGGAAAACTTTTATTTCTACAGCATTTCATTTTCCATGGGTGATTTTCTGCATCATTGATGATAATAGGACTGTTTGGTAAAATTGTGTAATAAGGTAAGGGGTGCTGTTTTGCTTTAAATCTGGTGCGATAACATTAAGGCATGATGAGATGGTATAGAGGGGATGAAATGTATACGTCCTGTGTTTATTTTCTTATCGGTTAGATTGTTCCGCACTGGGTGATCATCATCTTGTAGATGTTACGGCGGAGGTCGCGGGGCCGGGGAGACTGACACTCTCGGAGACTGTACATGACATCATGTGCTGAACCAGTTCCTATCTAACCGCTGCTGCCGCAGAGAAGAAACTAAATCATGTTTTTCTTTAGGATCAGAGGGTTTGAACGTTACATTGTAACCAGAGTTCCAAAAAAAATCATCTGTCTTTTCCCAGAATTCCTTTGCTGAAATCCCGGTTTGCCAAGCATTATACCTTCAGGGATGCTGACCTCATGCTGTAAGCCTCTTGAGTTACAAAGTTTCAAGGAGAGGGGGGCCCCTGACGGGCTGACTATCAAAGTGGTTTTAATTTACAGCCTCCAGGGTTTACCAGTGGCCCTGTGGAAATTGCATGCGAAGGGAGAGACAGTCGAGTCTGAGGGTGGAGGGGTCCCATGTTTCGCTGGCAAAGTAAGAGCTGGGAAGAACATTTTTTAAGCATACTAAAATATAAGCGTATATTGTTATACACCAAGGTTTTGCATCAAGACCATTAAAGAACAGATGATCAAAATATAATTGGTGGGGTTCCAACTACCGGCACTCTTGTTGAATAAAAGTAAACGGGACTGAGCTGCAATACCAGGTATAGCCACTAGGCAATGGACAGTGCTGTGCCTGATATATACTAAAAAGGCCACAGCACTCATAAAATCACTGTGGCCCACCCAACAATTGACTGGCAGGACCCCCAACAATGTGATATTGATAACCCCTTTAAGGTACCTTTACACACGCTGTGTGTTAGGGGTGAAGAGAGGAGAGCATTGCTTCTTTTGTTGTTTTAGGTCTTGGCCAGCTGTTTAGTTTTTTTTTTCAAGTGCTTTTTGTTTTGTTTGTTAAAGGGGTTTTTCAGCACCTCAAAAGGAGTTATGTGAGACTATAGGCATTTCATGTATTGATGACCTATCCTCAGCATAAGACATCAATGCACAATTGTCGGGAAGCAGACGATTTCCTGGCGCGGCGGTTAATGCGGTCAACACTGCAGGCACTTTAATTCTGTAGGAGCAGAGCCTGCCATACAAACTAGGGCGCTGTCAGCGCCACCAGAAATCATCTGATCGGTGTGGATCCCGAGCGGCGAACCCCCACCGATAAGATAAACCCATCCTCAGGATTAGTTATCACTTTTACAAGTTAGGATAACCTCGAATTCTTTAACATATCTAGTTTAAATCTAGTGAGAGTGCAAAGATTTAGGTCCCGATTTATTATGATCGGTACTTCCTACGCCAGTCTTAATATGTAGCCCCACCATTGGAAGCAGCACCAACATATTCAGCACATCTCAGGCCAACCATATGCCAAATGAAGAAATCCACGCCAACTACAATCCAGATGTGCGGTATAAATCATAGTAAAAATGATGGATTGTGGAGGCCCCACCCCGTCGCTAAGCACCACCCACTTAAAAAAAATTAGACAAGGCTGGAGTAAAAGTCAAACTTGCAATTTTTGCACAATAAAACATAATTTGTGCCAAAATTGCAACTTCTTCCAGAACAGAATAGAGGATGACGGATCACAACGCTGCTCACTGGTGATAAGCCGTGTGTGCCATCAACCAGGTGTCTAGATGTTCTGTCTGTCCTGCAATCTATATGACATTATTAACCCTCTATATATTTGTTTAGCAATTACAAAGCAGAATACTTAACGGCCATGACCCTATAAATGTCCTAAAACTGATACAATAAGGAAGGGCCATCACACACGTTGCGCAGGGTTGGGTAAATCATGGGAGAATCTGGTAAACAGTCGTCCAACATGGAGCTACAGCATAACCCCCTAAAGGAAGACAGGAAGAGACAAGACATGCCAGGATGCGTCATAAAGATTAACAGCCCGTTACGGACCCATCCTACTGCTCCAAGCAAGCTGGTGCCGACTCCTGGCATTAAGAGTTTCACAATAGGCAGCATTTACAAGACAGAAGGGTATATGGCACCACAGGGCAGGATACAGATGCCCTCATATTGCGGTGGATCAAAGACCTAGTACTTGTAAGCAATGTTTTATTATGTGTACGGACTCGCCTGCAGTTTAGTGTAAAAGTGTGTCACACGAGGAACGAAAGCAAAGCAGCAAAAATAACAAAAAAGGAGACTAATAAAATGTATATGAATTTAAAAAATGTGCTTTCTGCCAAAAACGCGCCACTCTTCTCATAGGCAGTATTTTGGAATTGCAACACAGTCGCAAAGATTACCAGACAGACCGCGCACTGGTTGCCATCCACTATCTAATTTATAGTCCTCAGTCTCATCCATAAAACTTTCCACAGTACTGCACTACCCCTCCGCCTCATCTCCGTCTACTGCGCCGTGCCGCCGCCTCATCTCCGTCTACTGCGCCGTGCCGCCGCCTCATCTCCGTCTACTGCGCCGTGCCGCCGCCTCATCTCCGTCTACTGCGCCGTGCCGCCGCCTCATCTCCGTCTACTGCGCCGTGCCGCCGCCTCATCTCCGTCTACTGCCCCGTGCCGCCGCCTCATCTCCGTCTACTGCCCCGTGCCGCCGCCTCATCTCCGTCTACTGCCCCGTGCCGCCGCCTCATCTCCGTCTACTGCCCCGTGCCGCCGCCTCATCTCCGTCTACTGCCCCGTGCCGCCGCCTCATCTCCGTCTACTGCCCCGTGCCGCCGCCTCATCTCCGTCTACTGCCCCGTGCCGCCGCCTCATCTCCGTCTACTGCCCCGTGCCGCCGCCTCATCTCCGTCTACTGCCCCGTGCCGCCGCCTCATCTCCGTCTACTGCCCCGTGCCGCCGCCTCATCTCCGTCTACTGCCCCGTGCCGCCGCCTCATCTCCGTCTACTGCCCCGTGCCGCCGCCTCATCTCCGTATAAAAGAAAAAAGAAACTATATGTGTGGTGGCGCGGATCTATATTTGAAACTATATGAGAGGGAGGGTACAATATAAACTCAAGGGCTATCACGTCTGAATGTAGGTTTTTGGTTCTTCCAGTGACTGCAGACTGGTTGCTCTAGTTTTCTCAAACACTCCAAAATTATATTGGTGGGGCAAGGAGATTATGCCAGAATTAAAAGTCATCCCTATTCACAGGATGGAAATAACTTTTAGATCAGTGGGGTCCAATTGCTGGGACCTCCAACAATCCCAAAAACAGGGTTCCTGCATTATGGATTGGGAGATAAGCATGGGCAACGTTGCTCCAAACATTTCAGTGGAACTACCGGAGATAGTAGAGTTCAAACACTTGGCTAACTCACAGCAGTTCCACTAAAATCAACGGAGAGGCAGTGTATATCCTGGGCCGCAGCTCCATTTGGGGACCTTCTTGACACCTGTTCCTAGGATGGGGTTAACTATCCTGTGGATAGAGGATAGCTTTTAAAGCAATACTTTGTTTTAGGGACAAAATACTGTGCCAAGACTAAAGGGGGAGGGAGTATATCACTAGCAGTCTATCTCTGCCGTTCCTCCATTCTGCTGGTTTGGGCACCATTTTCATGGCCGATGCAATCTTTAGACTACCAAATTATCTATCTACTGCATTGGTAGCGTTAGACTAGCAATGCACCATACCTGCTCTTTGTTTGGCCAGCACTGCTCACGTGATCAGCACTGACCAATCACAGAACAGTGCAGTGTGTGTATTAGGTAGTTAGAAAAAGGTGGAGGCTACCTTGGCTGCCCCGAAAGCAGAATCCAGAGGAAGAGTGTGATGGCAGAAAAGATCAACAATGGGTAGTTTACCCCCCCCCCCCATTGGACTGAAATCTGTCCCAAACTACCTGAGTCTCATACTTGATAATCCATCAACAAACCATAGACATTTCCTGCATTCAGTTTGTTATGGCAGTAGGATCCTTTTAATCCAGAATCAATGGGACCCTATATTTGCTGGAGAGTAAAAGTAAAGAGCGTGAAAGCAAAACTTTCAAGATATTTTAAAGGGACGATGCCAAGTTGTAAAGTTATGCCCTAACCACAGGGTATGGGATAAACTTTGTAATCGATGGGAGTCCGACAGCTAAGATCCCCACCGTTCTCAAGCACGAGGGTCCAGTTGATCCCCAAGTGAGTGGTGTAGAGGTTCCATTCACATCAATGACAGCGCTGGAGTCCAAGCAATTTGGTAATCTCCGACACGGTCATTGGAGTGAATGGAGAAGCAGTGCGCCCGTGTGACCTTTGCACATTCACTTGGTGACGGACCAGACCCCCATCCTCGGGATCGGTGGGGGTCCTAGCGGTAGGACCCTCACCGATCATAAACGTTATCCCCTATTCTGTGGATAAGGGATAACTTTATAACATGACAAAACTCCTTTAGCAGAAAATTAACTCTACATACTAGAAATGTATTCTGTAATCAGATGAATTCCTAACATGTTATATAGGATCAGTCTTGTGCAAGTCCAAGATCCGGATTACCGAACCTTCTGGATCAGTAAGAGTTATGTGTGACACATGATACGATATAAACTACATTCTCCATGTACACTCATGATGACAGACAAATAGAAGGGGGTGCACACATTGCGGATGTGTAAATCCTGGGGGTCACCCCCCCAAACCTTGCGGTGTATAAAAGCCTTGCCATCATCTATCAGCTTCCAGCGCAGCCACTTGTCCAAGCCCATTTTTGCAAAACAAACAGTTTTCCAGCTTTCTATCCCTTTAAAAGTCCTGTGGTTTTGGGCGCTGCGCCAGCAGTCATCCATCACTCCCAGGACCTGCCTCGTTAGGCAGCTCCTAATTTGACTCGGCCCGTTCCAAGCTTGCAAGGTTTGGGTTTTAAATTAAGGACTGCACACTTTAAATATTCAGTGGCAAATCATAGCTGACGTTTTACATACGACCCGACCATAACTCAGACGGATTATTTATGACGTCTTAGCTTTCTCTTTTTTTTTTCACAAGAGTTGTGATTAACTTTGCCGCGGGAGGGGGGCGTCCCCAGGACCGTCGCAGGGCACTCTTCTGTTACCTAAGCCCTGCTTTCCTTCTTAATTCTTTTCACAGGGTTCCCCCGGCCATCATTCACCCCCTTTCTCAAAGGAGCGCGGGTCAAGGAGTTGTGCAGGCATATAATAAATACTAAGGAAAAGATCTGAGGGAAGGCAGAGGTTTCTTTCCTACTTATTAAATTCAATCCCCTGGTGAAAGTCTTGCAAACGACTGCGGGGACTTGGCGGTAATCAGCGGCACGTCTTCTTAGTTCCTACAGCTTGCTCCATCCTGCAGGACAATTTATTGGCGGTCAGGGGCTTGACTGGTCCCTGCCGTGTCAGAGAGCAGAGATCTCCACACCGCAGGTTATGTTCTGCCCAGATCCCATACATCCGCAGTGCCGAATGTTCCTTATATCATCTAGGCTGGTTGCAAAAATGGGCACTCATGCCATATTCCACAAATGCCCTAAGGCAAGAATGTGGCTGCCCAGCACTGAAGCCTATGGGAGTTACAGGACAGCAGCATCTGGGGACCACTATCCATCAATCCCTTAGAAGGTAAACCCCTCAAATAAAAACACCAACCCCCAAAGGCCCAGTCCTATGTACAGTATCTTACCAAAAGTAACTGGATACCCAAGCAAGAACCAAAAGTAGTCTATTTCCACATTAATTCTTAGTGGGGCTCCTCTGACCCTAATGACATTGGATACTCTCCGTGGCATACTTTCTACTAATGTCTGATATACTTTAACTAGTATTTCCCTCCATTCCTCCAGCAAACTTCGGCAGAATCCTCTCAAAAGAAGATGGATGGCATTTATATTACCTGACCTGACCTTCCAGTTTGTCCCAAAGATGTTAAGTAGGGTTCAGATTGGGACTCTATGCAGGCTGGTCCAATCGTGGAACATCCATATTCTCAAACCAACGTAAACCAGCGTTGGATTTGTGACAAGGCGCGTTGTCTTGTTGGAGGTATGGCCGACCATTCCCAGAGTATTGCCACATTGTCTGCAGCACATTATTGTCTAGAATTTCGGGTACACCTCCGTGTTCATGGTTCCTGTCACTACAACCAACGGACCAAGAACATGCCACGTAAAACATCCCCAAACCATAACGGAGCCTTAACTGTTGGCACAACACACTCAGGCAGAAGGCGTTCCCCAGGATCCTCCACACCAAGTACGTCCATCTGATGTGAAGATGGAGCAGCGCAGTTCATCACTCCATAAACTTTCTTCCATTACTCAAACGTCCAATGACAAAGCTCCTAGCATAATTGTAGACGGGCGATGAATCATCTTTGAGAGAACTCATCAGATGTTTGCAGGATGATTGAAGGGAAATACCAGCTGAAGTGCATAAGACACTAGCAGAAAGTATGCCACAGAGCGTATCTGATATCATTAGGACCAAAGGAGCCCCACTATTAACAGATGGAAATAAATACTACTGATTCTTGCTCAGGTGTCCGATTACATTTGGTAGGACAGTGTAGATAATGTGTAATGGAAATTCCTACAAATACTTAATCTACTGTATTTTAATCCTTCACCATTTTCAGGAACTCTGCTTCCTGTAAAAGCATAAGGTCCTTCTTGTAAAGGCTTACCGAAAGCCTATATACACCAAATACTTCTCCCAGCTAAGGGCTTGTTCACATTGCTGCTATTATGGGAGCAGGAAAAGGAAAACCCTTATTGTCACAAGACAGAAACAGTCTGCGCCGAATGGGCCCCATGTACTTTATCAGGGTCCGTGCGGCTTCTGTTACACCATTTCGATTACGGAAATGCCGGTGGGTGTAACATGCTGCATTATTTTGCACAGTTTTTAATAGAAATCGGTAAAAGAGGATCTGATTGGAATCTCCGATGCACATGTGGATGAGCTCTGAGGCTTCGTTCACGCTTGCGCTGAGGCATTCTGTTTTTCTGATTTGTCATGGGAGCAGAAAAACAAACAGATGTCAACCAAGAACAGATCCGTCCTACGACAGAAACTAATGATGCTTCATTAACCTCATTGATTATAATGAAGTCCAACAGGCTTCTGCTACGCCACCGGAAACCACGCCACAGCACGCCGCGCTATTTTATCTTGGATTAGCAGCCTCCGGCGTAGATGTGAACAGAGCCTAAGGCTGGCTGCACACGGGCAGGTGTGCACTGCAGAATCCGCAGAAAATACCACCCTTAGCATAACATGGCAATATGCGATTTCATGTCCACCAGCGGAAATCGACTGCGATTTTCCGATAGCGGAGGAGAAATTGCAGTGTGCTGCGATTTTATGCGGG
Source organism: Eleutherodactylus coqui (assembly GCF_035609145.1). Taxonomy (NCBI): domain Eukaryota; kingdom Metazoa; phylum Chordata; class Amphibia; order Anura; family Eleutherodactylidae; genus Eleutherodactylus; species Eleutherodactylus coqui. The sequence goes on along the minus strand of NC_089847.1, from coordinate 122,631,246 downwards.
CTTGGCAATGACGGCTTCCGTTGAAGTCAATGGAAGCAGTCGGTCCCACAGCCCTTGCGTAATCATCAGTGCGGAAAGGCAACGGGGTCCGCGCTGTCACCTATTCTGTACTGTGCATGGGCGCCAGCCGGCACATCCACAGTACAGAAGACGCCGGACAGGTACGCGGGGGTCAGCGGCCAGGCACAGGGTTGGATTCCGCATACAGAATCAGACCCGATCGTGGGCGGGTGGCCTACTAAAGGCAATCCTCTGTGACCTAAACACAGGAGCAGCACAAATCTATCACCTCTCCCGGACTCCAGACTAATGGCCTTTTTACACGGGACGATATCGTTCAGATTCGCATGAACTTGAATAATAATCGGCCCATGTAAACGCATGCAGAAAACGGAATGACAAGCTGCTCAGTGTAAACAGCAGTCACTCACTTCTGAACGACTGTCTGCCTACTGTGAATAGAGGTGGCGGGGGGAGAACACTCGCCGGCCGGGTTCGCCTCTATTCCGGCAGCGCTGTGAGAAACGCCAGCGATACTCGCTCCGGTATAACAGCACAGGAACGAGCATCACTGGGACGAGAGTGGGCCATCATTTGTCCAACAGTTCCTCCCCTGTAAATGGACCTTAAGAGCGCTTATCTACACTGAGACACTGCAACAAACAGCAGCTGTACAAGCAGGACTAGGTTAGAAGGCATTATCTTCCAATTGTAAACAAGTAGCCCCAATTTACTGCCAGCAAAGATAGAGGTGCTGCTTATGTATCGAGCTCACAGAGGATTGTCTAGACCGGAGAGAGCAACTGCTTACCTCTGAGCAGACAGATCTGCCTGCACCTTACCTTCACTGACAAGCAAGCAGAGCTCTTGAAAAGATTGGTTTAACAAAGTTGTGCCCTCAAGTTACAAATCATGTAATAGAGGTGATCATAGAAGAGGAGACTCGAGGGGGTTCTCTCATCGGACGTAATCTCTATGACTATCTGCAACAAGTCTATGGCAGAATACAGGTTTACGATACGGATTTTGCCCCACCCATTGAAAGGAGTGAACTCCGCTGCAGAAATCAAAATGCTGCAGGTTTTAAATCAGTACCAAATGTTAATTTGTGTGGATTTTTTTCTTTAACGTCTGGATGAGATTTAGTGAAGTCTGATCCGCTTTGTTACTTTACACCCAGAAAATCCGCAGAATATTCGCTCCAGGTGGCCGGCCAAACGTTTAGGGTAAGTTCAGACAGTGCAATCCAACCAGAAAGATTCTGCCTATAAAACCATGCGTTTCTACCCCAAATTCGCACGTGGATCCGCATGAACATGTGTTGGACATTCCACACGCAGACAGGGCTAAATCCACACTATTTCATGCGGATCAATGCTGAGACTTACCAGAAATTCAGCACAGGGGTTTTGCTCATTAAAAAAAGTTTTCTGAGACTTGGGGCCGTCTCAAGCAAGCGTGAAAGTATCTCAAAACCCACATGCGGAATACGCTGTACCAATTTCCCATAGACGGCCATGTTGCCGCTCATACGAATTGCGCAAAAAACTCTGCATGCACCATCTTGCCGCAGATTACATAAGCATACATGCCAAGCTGGTATATGTGGCGATTGGCGGTGCGCAAGTACACAGCGTCATTGGGTATTAGCTGCGTGTCTCCTGCAGCGAATTCCGGCCATTTGAGCCTGGCCTTACAAATAAGTTCCTAAGGGCAGAGAATGGTACAAAATAAACTAGGTGGCGCTGACTGGTTAGATTTCATCCCAGTCCAGCACAGCCGCCCCTGTCCCTGCAGTCCCAGAAGTTCCTACAGTGGTCACATGTCTTTCATCAGCCAATCACTGGCCTCAGCAGTTACATGCAGACACATGAGGCTGCTGAAGACTGTGATTGGCTGCAGTGGTCGTGTGTATGATGAATGTCACGTGACCGCTGTAGGAGCTTCTGGAACGGCAGCAGCAGTGACAGGGGTGGCTGTGCTGGAGCGGGAGGGAATCTAACAGTAAGTACAGCATAGTTTGCCATTTTGTGCCATTCCCTGCCCTTAAGGAACTTTTACTAAGTGTTGGAAAACATATTAATATGAAAGTCATTGTGCTGATCAGCCGATCGCTGTGGATCCAACTCCCGAGGACCCTGGCAAATCCGATTTTGCTGGAGCAAGGTGTGGTCAGCTATACATTATCACTACAGTGACACCTACAGGGAAGATGTAGTATTACACTATATCCACTCAAATGAATAGTTAGTACTTCGCTGAGCCTCATCCGCCAGAGCGGATGGCATATGAATAGGAGATCCTCCCTCCATGACATCAATATAAAAAAGGGTTGTCCAGATTGGAGAACCCCTTTAATACCATCTATATACTGGTGATATTTGGATATGAGGGGCAGGTGCTCTTGTACCACCCACCAATCGGTAATATCCAGAACCCGCACAATCCAATACTGACCCATCGTATTATGGATGCCCCTGGTTATAACTTTCCTAGGATAAGACTCTTGTTTCCCAACATCCCTATTCATGGCGCCCCGCAGAGTGGAAAGAATGAGATTCTCCTGCTGCAGCACCCCGCTGTGCAGAGACATCCCCCCTAAAAAACACAATGAGGCAAGGAGGGGAGAGTTGAAAGGCGAGCGGGCCTGTCAGTAACCGCACTTCAGAGTCTTGCAGGGTTAGAGGTTACTCAAGCAAAATCCACTGGCCAAATGAAAGCTTGTTTGCAGAAGCCGCAGCGCAGATAAATCCCAGATCTGTTTACACCTCCCCGGGCCTCCTGACCCGCCATGCTGCGCAGCTCCTCAGATACTATTTCACTTGTCAGAATCGCACTCCTGCCCTACCTGATGTGGGGCTCTGGCCTCCTCCAGTGGAAACGCACATCAAGACCAATCAGCAGAAATTCCTAAAATTTCAACTTCTTTTGTAACAAAATCTACAGTAGAGAAAGTTCACCGGTAATGCAGCTAAAGGGCTCCGCTGGTCCTACATATATACAGGGGGTCTCCAGGACTACAAAGACAATGGTCTATCAATGTCAGATTGGTGGATGTCAGACTCCTCAGACCCCTGTACACCAGCCGACTGAAGGGGGCGCACTGCATCCTCTCCATTGTTTACCAGACACAGTGCGGTACTTTTGGTAGCTTTAATTGGTGGAGTGCTGAGTGTTCAGTTATGTAGTCTCGGAACACCTTTACAATGAAAAGTTCTACAGCTAATGAACTTTAAAGAGGTTTCCCGGTTGCAAACTATTTATGAACTATCTGCAGGATCAGCTGTGGGACCCTTGCCGATCAGCTATTCGCCAGGCCGATGTGCCCGAGCACAGAACTGATTTCTACAGGAAACAGATAGCTCTGTTCTCACTGCAGTGGCCAGGCTTGGTATTGCAAGCATTGAAGTGAATGGGAACTTTGCCTACAATATCAAGGCTGGTCACTACAGTCAGACTGGAGCTGTTTGCTTCCTGCATAAATCAGCTCAGTGCACCACCACGCCAGGCCGGCCAACAGCTGATCGGTTCTAGGTGGCAAACCACCATTGATACTGATCTACTATTGATATCCTATCCTGCAATTAAGCCATCAATAGTTTATAACTGGACAACCTCTAAGTTTCAATTAAGGCCCATTTAGACAACGATTATCTCTCAAAATTCGCTCAAAAGCAGTCTGAGTGATAATCGTTGTGTGCATGTACACGGCAAGATGATCGCTCAAAATACACTCAAACGGCAGTTTGAGTGACAGTTTTGCGCGTTCACTTTGCATAAGCTCTTAAGTAGCTAATTAGCTACTTAGGAGTTTATTAGTGTGTGAATGAAGGCTCCCGCTGTATACAGAAGATAGCGGGAGCGCCGTCTTCTATATACAGCTGCTGTGTTCTCTTGAGCGCTCCGCTGGTATACAGCAGAGCGCTCTGAGCGGGTTATGCAGAAGACAGCTGGAGAGCTGTCTTCTGTACACAGCTCCTTTGTTCTTGGAGCTTACAGCTGGTATCCCGCCAGGAAGTTCCAGCGACATACCAGCTGAAAGAATACCATCAGTGCTGCCCACTGAGAAAATCAGCGTGCAGCATCGATAAGGCTGATTGCTAATTTCTAGCTTGCTAGAAATAAGCAATGAACGAATAGTGCGCCAACACGATGGCAGCGCATGGCGACAGTTGCTTGGTTTTTCGGGGAGCTTAAAAATAAGCGACTCCGACAAATGAGCGATCAGTCTCTCAGTGCCCTGTCGGCGGCGGCTTGTACACGGTACGATCATCGGCTGGAGTCGCTGCTTCCATCAATTATTCAGGCGATAATCACCCCGTGCAGAAAGGTCCCTTAATTCAAGGCCAAAGATACACTTTACTGTGGTCATAAATTAGATAAGAAGGTGCAGGAGAGGAGCGAGCAAAGGAAACCAAGCATCAGTCCAGCCTCACTGATGGATTCGTATTGGGACTGCAGTGTGTATATACAGCGATATGTAGAAGCTGCAGAAGACAAACCGCGCAAAAACCTTCAGTTAAACCCTATTGTAAAGATAATTTAAGTGAGAAAGAAGAATAACTCCCCAAAGCTGTCCATAGCTTTTAACAGCTCAGTAAAAACCCAAGCATGAGCCCCATGTGATGCAGAGTGTTAGGGCAGCAGAAACGCAGTCCTAAGCTCTCACTCACGACCTGAAGGTTGTGCGTTCAACCCCTGCGTGGTTTAGGAAGCCGGCTCGAGGTTGACTCAGCCTACCATCGAGGTCAGTAAAATGAGTACCCAGCTTGCTGGGGGGGTAAAGATGACTGGAAAAGGCAATGGCAAATCACCCTGCAAAAACAGTCTGCCAAGAAAACGTCCCAAAGTGACGTCACCCGAGGAGTCAGTCATGACTCGGTGCTTGCACCAGGAGACTCTACCTTTACCTAAAAACCCGAGCACTTGCCACCTCGCCATTTCCGCAGTCCTACTGAAAGTGAATGGTCAGCACACACGTGTGATTAGTGCTCCATCCAGTTTCGTCCTCAGTAAGCCCAGCATGATGACGAGGAACCCGGGACCCCTGTTCTCGGGATCGGTGGTGGGCAAGTTATTACCTATCCTGTTTCAACCCCTTTAAAAGGGGTTTCCCATCTGTAGGACAGGTGATAAATGTATGATCGCTCAGGATCTGACCACTGGGACCACGCACCAGAATGCCTCTGTGAATGGAGACTCCACACCGGACGGAGGGAGATTGCAGAGTGCATCAATCTTCGCATATCCCATAGAAGTGAATGGAGCGATGGCCATGCATGCACACAAATGCTGCATTCAAATAGATCATTCGAAGCACCATTCTTGGGATCTCTGGGGGTCCCAGCAGTTGGACCCCAGTAATCGGACATTTATTCCCTATTCGGGATAAAAGAATTTAATAGGAAACCCCTATCAAAATCTAGAAGTCCAGGACAGGATGGAGGTTACCATGTATACTGACACTCACAGCTGATGCACTGTACTGTATTCTCATGGTGAGGATGTATATACAAAAATATTCCCATTCATTGATGGCAAGCAGAGATCTTATTTGAAACACAAAGTATAATAAATAGTTTCCAGAACTTCTCATCATACAGAGTGTCTTCAAAAAAGTGTGGAGGCACCTAGATAGAATGAAACTGGTTTGGCAGACGGTGATCCAATTTTGCATACAAGCTGTGGGGAAGTGGGAAACCCGTTAGGCCACGTCACCGGCATGACAGCCATTGGATTGAACGGTTCCCCCACCCCCCCAATGTGAAGGTAGGCGTGTGATATATCAAACTGGTGGAGAATTTCACCAGTGAAACAACGGTGTGCTTCATTATAACGTAGCGCTGTTCGTTCTCATGTTATCACAGCGATTTTTCTTCATTACAGACAATGTGAATGATGGCATTAACTCAAGCAGAACATGTTGAGATAGTCCTTCTGTCAGGAGAATTAAGCACACGTGTCATCGCTGCAGATTTAAATCAACGCCACCCAACCAGACCTCCCATTACCCGCAGTGTAACGGCCAAACTGCTTTCCGAATTCCGAGAAACGGGTTTGATTGCTGATGAACCAAAATCCGGACGACCAAAAACAGTCACTGATGAATGAGGCCAGAGCAGCGATTGCCGATGCTTCATCAGTAACGGGTTTTGGTCACCCAGATTTTGGTTTATCAGCTACAAAATCAATTTCTCAGAATTTGAATAGAAGTTCGGCCGCTGCACTGCGGGTAACAGGAAGTCAGGTTGGGTGGCGCGGATTGAAATCTGTGTGAAACGTGTGCTTCATCCACCTGACAGAAGGACGATCTCAGCACGTTCTGCTTGAGATAACACCATCATTCACCATTTTCATTCCATATCTTTCCACACTTTTGAGACACCTTGTACAATTTTATCTAATTATAACTGGAAAAACGAGCCCAGGTTGCTGGAACACGCAGCGGGTTTGTGATGCGATTTTCAGCTACCTGGTGCAGAGAGTTTTCTGCACTGTCACATATTGAAGAACACTATAGACAACCATTCCACAACTTGAAATGGCTGATAACAGGAAGCAATAGATTTAGCTTTGTTTTTGTCATGCAGATAAAGACGAATAAACAGAAGGCGTACTGTCCCTTTAAGAAGCAGTAATGGGGGTCATTCTGCATAAACGACACCAAACCGAGGAACTAATGGGAGTTCTACAAAAATGTTCATCCCTAGAGTCTATAAAAGAGGCGTAGATATAAGGCAAATAAATAAGAGTTGTTGACAGGAGTTAGAATGATGTTCATAAGAGGACTGCGATCCAGAAAAATCTTGGAGACTATCGACTGAAACAACATCCAAGAGCCATGTACCGTTAATTAATGCCGTCGATTGTGCTAATTCTGCAGTTTTGAGCATGAGAGCCGTGCGGAGATGCTGATTACATGATGGCAATGAGCCTTATAATAGTCCAATGGTGTAAAATACGAAATCCTAGGGCGACATCTACAGGCCATAAGGTGAACTGCAGTCGGACAAGAAAAATGGTAACGTCCTGGTTTCAATGGGGTTTTTTGTTTGTTTCAACTCATTACTATTTTGGCCGATATGATTTTTTTTTTTTGTAGCAGAATATTTTTCACTTTAAAAAGGTGCCTTAACCCCTTAAGGACTTGGTCTATTTTGGCGTTGAGGACGCAACGATTTTTGGGGAATTTTCATCTCTACTTTTCAAAAGCCATAACTTTTATTTTTCTATTGACATGGCCGTATGAGGGCTTGCTTTTTTGCGTGGTGAAGTGTAGTTTTTATTGGTGCCATTTGTGGGTACATAGACTATATTGTAAAACTTTTATTACATTTTTTTATGATCGCAGGGAGAGACATCAATTCTGCCATTGTTTTTCGTGTTTTTTTTTTACAGTGTTATTTATGCAGCATAAATGAGAATACATTTTTTCCGCGGGTCGGTACGATTACGATTCCAAAATTCTTTTTTTTTTCTAGGGTTTTCCACTTTTCCTCAATAAAACCCCTTTTTTGGGAGAATTATTTGTTTTTCTAAATCACTGCATTTCAAGTCCTATAACTTTTTTTTATTTTTTTATAGATGTAGCTCTGTGAGGGCTTGTTTTTTGCATAACGAGCTGTAGTTTTTATGGGTACCATTTTGATCACTTTTAGAGCTTTTTTTGGGAGGCAAAATGAAAAAAAAATTATATATATATATATATATATATATATATATATATACACATATATATATATATATATATATATATCCTCCGTTTTTTAGGGGGGGTTTTAAACACTTTTTGCCATGCAAGTTACAAAGTGTGTTCGGTTTGTTGTAGGAGTTGTTATGGATACAGCAATACCAAATACATTGGATTAAAATTTTTTTTATACTAATAGGGAAAAAAGCGGTTTACTTTTTTTTTTTTTTTTTATACTCTTTTGATCTTTTTTAAACACTATTTTTGTCCCTGTAGGGGACTTGTACAATACTACCTATGAGCAATATGATAAAGCATTGCAGGACTTTATCGTTTGTTATAGCGATTATAGGCACTAGCAGTGCAGGACGCCTGTATCTGGCTTCCTGTTGCCATGGTAACCCAACGGCACTCTGCCATTACATCGCAAGAGTTCAATGACGTCACACAGGGAGCCACAATAGCAGCAAGAGAGCAATAGCCCCAATAGCAGCAAGGGGACAAACCATCTCTGAGCTTACAATTCAGCATCATGTGGGCATTAGGGGGTATTCATATGAGCGATTTTCTTGTGAGTTCTATGCGATTCAAGATGGACAGAACTCGCACAGAAAAATAATTGTTTCTCCCTGTAAATGATGTAGAGACAGATAGTGCTGCCTTCCTGTTTCTCTCTGTAAATGATGTAGGTGCAGATAGTACTACCCCCCTGTCGCTTCTTCTAAATTATGTAGATGCAGATAGTAATGCCTCCCCATTTCTCCCTGTAAATGGCGTAGGGACAGATAGTACTGCCTCCCTGTAAATGGCGTAGGGACAGATAGTACTGCCTCCCTGTAAATGGCGTAGGGACAGATAGTACTGCCTCCCTGTAAATGGCGTAGGGACAGATAGTACTGCCTCCCTGTAAATGGCGTAGGGACAGATAGTACTGCCTCCCTGTAAATGGCGTAGGGACAGATAGTACTGCCTCCCTGTAAATGGCGTAGGGACAGATAGTACTGCCTCCCTGTAAATGGCGTAGGGACAGATAGTACTGCCTCCCTGTAAATGGCGTAGGGACAGATAGTACTGCCTCCCTGTAAATGGCGTAGGGACAGATAGTACTGCCTCCCTGTAAATGGCGTAGGGACAGATAGTACTGCCTCCCTGTAAATGGCGTAGGGACAGATAGTACTGCCTCCCTGTAAATGGCGTAGGGACAGATAGTACTGCCTCCCTGTAAATGGCGTAGGGACAGATAGTACTGCCTCCCTGTAAATGGCGTAGGGACAGATAGTACTGCCTCCCTGTAAATGGCGTAGGGACAGATAGTACTGCCTCCCTGTAAATGGCGTAGGGACAGATAGTACTGCCTCCCTGTAAATGGCGTAGGGACAGATAGTACTGCCTCCCTGTAAATGGCGTAGGGACAGATAGTACTGCCTCCCTGTAAATGGCGTAGGGACAGATAGTACTGCCTCCCTGTAAATGGCGTAGGGACAGATAGTACTGCCTCCCTGTAAATGGCGTAGGGACAGATAGTACTGCCTCCCTGTAAATGGCGTACGGACAGATAGTACTGCCTCCCTGTAAATGGCGTAGGGACAGATAGTACTGCCTCCCTGTAAATGGCGTAGGGACAGATAGTACTGCCTCCCTGTAAATGGCGTAGGGACAGATAGTACTGCCTCCCTGTAAATGGCGTAGGGACAGATAGTACTGCCTCCCTGTAAATGGCGTAGGGACAGATAGTACTGCCTCCCTGTAAATGGCGTAGGGACAGATAGTACTGCCTCCCTGTAAATGGCGTAGGGACAGATAGTACTGCCTCCCTGTAAATGGCGTAGGGACAGATAGTACTGCCTCCCTGTAAATGGCGTAGGGACAGATAGTACTGCCTCCCTGTAAATGGCGTAGGGACAGATAGTACTGCCTCCCTGTAAATGGCGTAGGGACAGATAGTACTGCCTCCCTGTAAATGGCGTAGGGACAGATAGTACTGCCTCCCTGTAAATGGCGTAGGGACAGATAGTACTGCCTCCCTGTAAATGGCGTAGGGACAGATAGTACTGCCTCCCTGTAAATGGCGTAGGGACAGATAGTACTGCCTCCCTGTAAATGGCGTAGGGACAGATAGTACTGCCTCCCTGTAAATGGCGTAGGGACAGATAGTACTGCCTCCCTGTAAATGGCGTAGGGACAGATAGTACTGCCTCCCTGTAAATGGCGTAGGGACAGATAGTACTGCCTCCCTGTAAATGGCGTAGGGACAGATAGTACTGCCTCCCTGTAAATGGCGTAGGGACAGATAGTACTGCCTCCCTGTAAATGGCGTAGGGACAGATAGTACTGCCTCCCTGTAAATGGCGTAGGGACAGATAGTACTGCCTCCCTGTAAATGGCGTAGGGACAGATAGTACTGCCTCCCTGTAAATGGCGTAGGGACAGATAGTACTGCCTCCATGTAAATGATGTAGGGACAGATAGTACTGCCTCCCTGTAAATGATGTAGGGACAGATAGTACTGCCTCCATGTAAATGATGTAGGGACAGATAGTACTGCCTCCATGTAAATGGCGTAGGGACAGATAGTACTGCCTCCATGTAAATGGCGTAGGGACAGATAGTACTGCCTCCATGTAAATGGCGTAGGGACAGATAGTACTGCCTCCTTGTAAATAATGTAGGTACAGATAGTACTGCCTCCTTGTAAATAATGTAGGTACAGATAGTACTGCCTCCTTGTAAATAATGTAGGGACAGATAGTACTGCCTCCCTGTCTCTCCCTGTAAATGAAGGAGGAACAGACAGTACTGTCTGCTGGTTTCTCCCTGTTGACAGATACAGTACGGTCACACAACATCCTGAAAGTGAAGTCTATGAGAAAAACCAGTCAGCGGACAACCTGTCTCTGCATCTCTTCCACTTGTCGCTGTGGGAGGTTCTGCAGGATACTATACATTTCCAGAATCTTCTCTTCTGGGATTACCACAGATGCTCTAAAAGTAACAAGAATTCAATAAGACATATTAATATCTCAAGCTTGAGATGGAGGTGGACTCGCACCAGAATGGAGCAGCTTTAGAAAAACTATACAGAGTATCCTCACCTCTTCCAGTCCAACACCTCAGAAAAAGGTAATATATAGGAATCTGCGACAATGACTGGAACGCAGCCGGCCTGCAGAACATCACTGAGCAAGGCCTGTCCCAGGCGGACCCCGCGGAGGACCAGGCAGAACGTGGCTTCCTGCAAAATACGAGTACGTAATAAGGTCTGTTACAGCTGGGGTCTGCAGGTTAAGTTGTAGCTTTAATTGATACCATTTAGAGGTCCACATCACAGCCCGATCGTGTTAAAGCCCCTTCTATACAAGTCGATGATCGGGTACAGATAGTCACAGGAATGTTTGTCCGCCTGATCATGGTCGTTCACCTGTGTAAACACGCCAGCAATCATCCAACAGATGTGCAAACCATAGGGATGAACGATTAGGCCGGGCTCACACGGGCATGTGGTACAACACCGAGTGTATAACGCAGTCTTTTACCACAGTGTCACGCGCAGGCTTACGCGATTCATTTATTTATTTTTTTTTTTAAAGTCTCGCTGTTGCTTAGCAAAAAAGTGTATCAACGCTGAACATACACAATTACATATATACAGCTTTTTGTAGGCACCCATACAGTACATTAGCGCTCTATCGCGCGTAGTAAAGTAGAACTTTTAGAGCTTTGTTACTTGCGTATTACATGCAATGAAAAAACCGCTAGTGTGAGAGTAACCGAAAAAAATCAATCTATTTGGGCTAAACCGTGCCAATTTGTTTTCCAACAGATCTATATTGATCCTGGGAGACGGTTTTTGATCCATCAGGGCACCTTTATGGCCGGCTCCTCACCATAATCAATATTTATTTGCCACCCCTGGGTGATGTTAAAGGGGTTGTCCGGCGAAACAAAGTTGGGGTATACACTTCTGTATGGCCATATTAATGCACTTTGTAATGTACATCGTGCATTAAATATGAGCCATACAGAAGTTATTCACTTACGTGTTCCGTTGCTGGCGTCCCCGTCTCCATGGTGCCGTCTAATTTTCAGCGTCTAATCGCCCGATTAGACGCGCTTGCGCAGTCCGGTCTTCTCCGTTTTGAATGGGGCCGCTCGTGCCGGAGAGCTGCCCTCGTAGCTCCGCTCCGTCACGTGTGCCGATTCCAGCCAATCAGGAGGCTGGAATCGGCAATGGACCGCACAGAAGACCTGCGTTCCACCGAGGGTGAACATCCCGGCGGCCATCTTCACAAGGTAAGTAAGAAGTCACCAGAGCGCGGGGATTCGGCTAAGTACTGTGCGGTTTTTTTTTTAAGCCCCTGCATCGGGTTTGTCTCGCGCCGAACGGGGGGGGGGGCTATTGAAAAAAAAAAAAACCCGTTTCGGCGCGGGACAACCCCTTTAAGATCCACAATGACGTGACGCCTCGGGTGGTTTTGCTCGAACCTGCCCCAATAATATTTATGGGGGACTTCAATCTTATTTTAGACCCAGTGCAAGGTCATTTCACTCCAGCTTCTTGGGTATCAACCAGGCTGTCTACGTGGGCCATCGCCTACTTGCTGCAGAAAAAATCTCTCTTTCAGGGCCCAGGGTTTTCTCTTGACTCTGCGCTTGCCATTTTTGACACAATTGGCCTACATTCTGGTATTAAGGTCAATTGGGACAAAACTCACTTAATCGTGATAGACTGTGTGACTTCTGAGCTCCCGTTGCCCGCCCCACTGAGCTGGACAGCTCAGACAACTTATCTGGGTATAGCAACGTTGGTGAAAGTCTCTACCTTCTAAGACCTTAATTTAGCCCCCCTCCTGAACCGGGGTGAAGAGATGGCGACGCGCTGGACCTCTCTCCCGCTTACCCTAGTTGTAAGAATCAATTTGTTAAAAATTAAGCCGCTACTGAAATTTTTGTACGCCCGGCATAAATCCCCTGTCCTGGTTCCAAACAGATTCTTTGCCACGCTTCGTGGATTGTATTGTGCATCCTGTGGAGAGGCTTTCCCCTCCAGGATTAAATTGGAGACCTTGTGCCCTCCGGTGAGCTGGGGAGGATTAGCCTTACCCCACTTTTACTACTTTTACCTGGCCAGTAAACTAGTGTATGCTGGGTGGTGGCCGTCTTCATCGGATTATAATCTGGTGGTGGGCCTGGAGCGTAGGGTGGCAGGCGCCGCCCTGCGTCTGCTGATGCGTGGCGCCTCCTCCTGTATTGCACCCTTACCTGCCCCCATGCTGGTAACACTTAAGATGTTTACAAGGCCTTGCAGATGACCCCTGTAGAGGAAGTCACGTGGTCCCCCCATACTCCCTTTTGGGATAATCCACACTTGCCTGCGTTCTGGAGAGCTCATGGTGTTAGCGTCCTCTCTGACGTAGTCAGTGAAGGCACCTTCCTGCAGATAGCCCATGACCTGCCTGAGCACCCTTATTTCCACTATTACCAGCTACGACAGGTGATCAGGGCTCAGTTTCAGGGCTTCTCCATACCACTATCCCTGACTTGGTTGGAAGGTTTGGCATAGATGTGTAACCTGGTAAAGCCACTGTCCAGTTACTGTGCCCACTCAGTGCGGTGTCTTGCCCCGTTGAGAGGGCCACCCAGAAGTGGGTCACTGATAATCCTGATCTGTTAAAGGGGAAAATGGAGACTTACTCGTGGGCTCTGGTCCTCCCTTAGATTAGTGCTATGGACAGCCTTATGCAGGTCAACTTCCTGCATATACTACACCCCCTCCAGGCTGCACATTATGGGTTTGCTCACCTCGGCGGCCTGCCCACGATGCCGAATTGCTGATGCACATGTTCTGGGACTGCGGTGTCCTGCGAGACTATTGGAGGGATGTTCTTATATTTATGGAATCTCTGGGGGGCCCGAGAATCATGCATCCCGGGGTGTGCCTCTTTGGGCTCGTTGAAGACCTTCCAGTGGCTGTGGTAACCCGCACCTTATAGAAGCTACTGTTTTTCTATGCCAAAAAAAGTAATTTTACTGAATTGGAAACCCCCTGGGAGGCCGACCAGAAATGCATGGATCCAGGTGGTGAATTCTGCTCTTATGTATAAACTGACTTATATGGCCAGGGGATGCCCAGAGAAAGATGAAAAAGTTTGGGGAGGCTGATTAAACTGTCCCGCAACGGCAACAGAAATACCGGTCTAGGTACTAGGAACGGATATGTTAAGGGATACCTGCTTGAACCGATCCATTTAGGCTAGTCTTTCTTCTTTAAGAGTCGCACCGAGTGGTTGTTTGGGGGTGGGGGGGGTTCTTTCTATTCTCTGTCCCTTTTTACCCTTTTTCTTTTCTCCCTGTTTTTGGACGCTGAGACTAGTAGCGCTCTTTGACTTGTTCCATTATGGGTAATTGATGAAATAAGAGTGAAAATCAACAGCCAAATATTATGTTTTATGAGAAATTCACACAAGTATGCAAGAAATTCATGTTTTTCTCTGTTCAGTTCTCCTGTCCTGTGATTTACCAGCAAAAAGAGGATTTTTTACTCACCGTAAAATCTCTTTCTCGTCTCGACATTGGGGGACACAGCAAAGACCGTGGGATATAGCTTCTGCCACTAGGAGGCGACACTAAGTACAAAAAAGTTAGCTCCGCCCTCTGGCTATATCCCTCCTGCCGACAGCAGGCTAATCAGTTTGTCATGCCAGCAGTTGGAATAGCCATGCAGGAACAGAGAGACAACAATAGTTAGTCATATGACACGTTAACAAAAAATTTCACTGTAATGAAAAACACGCAGCACCATGTGTGACTTACAGAATCCGGAGTCCGACCAGGACCACCACCGTGTCATATACAGAAAGAGGGGTGGGTGCTGTGTCCCCCAATGACGAGACGAGAAAGAGATTTTACGGTGAGTAAAAAATCCTCTTTTCTCGCTCGTGTCATTGGGGTACACAGCAAAGACCGTGGGACGTCCCACAGCCTTCCCCGAGGGTGGGTACAAATAAATCAAAACGCATGCGGTCAGTTTACAGCCGTCTGTAAAACCTTTCGACCCAGCGAAGCGTCGGCTGACGCGAACGTATGTATTTGATAAAATTTAGGAAAAAGACAGCACCGGTCGCAACACCACCTTATCCTGGTGAAAAAACCGTAAAAGGTGGTTTTGCCGACAGCACCGCAATCTCCGAAACCCTACGAAGGGAGGTAACCGCCACCAGGAAAGCGACCTTCCAGGACAGCAAGCGCCACAGTACTTTCGCTAATGGCTCCCCTGAGAGAGTAGATCCTTTCGTAGGGGTAATCGCCAGGGCGCGTCTGCTAACATGTCCATGAGCTCAGAGTTCCGCGTTCTTCGCGGCCACTCTGGGCTATGAGAATCATTGGTAGCCCTTCCTTCCTGATCCTCCTGAACATCCGAGGAAAGAAAGGAATTGGTGCACCCCCAGCCCGTCATGCTGGCGACTGTAGCCAGCACCTACCACTGCAGGGGCAGGAACGACCTGCCCTGCTGGATGCGTGGCGAGTCCAACCACCACTGGAGTGACAGCTGAACTCCTGGTGGAAACCTTATCTTCCCCTCGAGGGATTGCGCTAACCTGTCCCACCTTGAGAGTATCGCCCACTGCAAGGGGCGGGAGTGGAACAGGGCAGAAGGAATTGCCTCGAAAGACAATACCATCAGCTTCTTTAGGTCCAGAATCGGACGGACGGAGCCGTCTTTTTTTTTTTTTTTTTGGGGGGGGGGGGGGGGGGTTCTGGACCGAAAGAAGCGGTCATGCGGTTGTGAGTGGAACTCCATCACATAGCCCCTGGACACGACCTCCTGTACCCAGGTGTCTGAGATGAGCTCGTCTAGCTTGGCGCCGAAAAGACGAGATCCTACAAAGGGGATACTGATTAACGACCCCTTGGAGGAAGCATCCGCATCCCACGATTTTAACCATAGGGACCGGCGAGTCGCCACCGATGCCGCGGAGGCTCGGGCCGCCAGCCTGGCTGTATCCATAGAGGCCTCACAGAGAAACATGCCTGCTTGTTCAATCTGGCGTGTAATGCCCACCAGATCCTCGGTTGACGCCCCTTCGACGATTCCTTCCCGTAACCGTTTTGCCCAGTCAGTAACAGCCTTACTGACCCAGGACGAGGCAAACACAGGCCTAAAAGCTGACCCTGCCGCCTCAAAAACGGTCTTTGCGAAGGCATCGACTCCTCAATCCTTGGGATCGCTGAGGGAGGAGGACTCTGCCGTGGGTAGCATGGTATGCTTAGCCAGGCGCGAAATGGGCGGATCCACTAGCGGTGGCGCCACAGCTGGGGGCTGAACTGCGGGGGGGATGGGTGCCCTGCACAGCCGCCTGTTTCGCAGGGGGACAATCTCTAGAAAAGGGCTCAGCCTGTCCGCATGCGAACTTTAGGTTACAGCGTGAGCAAGCAAAGTGCGTTACTCTTGCTGTCCCTGGTCCAGCCTCCAGGGCTCTGGGGTCGGACATGGTGCTGGGATTTCACCGGGCAAAGAACAGTGCGAGCTATCCTCTGCTATGCCAACCGCCGGCAGGAGGGATACGCAGTGAAAGAGGGCAGCTAGCCGCCAGGCAGAGCTTACCCAAGTCCTTGCCGAGGTCCGAAGAGGTCCGGGGAGCCGCTGGGTTGGGAGACTGCAGGTGCTGAAGGGCTTTCTTTCCTGGAGCTTGAGCTGTACAGCGTATAAGCTGAGCAGAAAAGGGCAGCAAGGAGTGGAGCAGCAGGGCGGTCCCCAATAGGCTGCTTCTCTGATGTCATCCCCCCTTCACCTGTGCTGAGGGAGGAAGGGGGGAGGGGCAGGGGCGGCGTGCATTGCCGATGAGTCCACGCCCCCTGCACGGAGTCATTGAGGGCGGGGGGCGTGGCCACACCCATCCACGGAGGTATTGCCGCTAAGCCACGCCCCTCGCGTCACGTGGGGGCGTGGCCTCATCCCCCCTCGCCCCCTTTAATTCCGCCGTTGCCGCGCCCGGGGCTGCAGTGCAGCCCTCTCCATTGAGCCCCCACATCGCAGGAACTCCTGCTGGGAGCCCCTGCAGGGAGCCAGAAGGCCAGGGCATACTGAAAGCTGTTGCCCTGAAGTACCATGCCCGCGAGGCCATGCCTGGAACCAGCGCCCTGAATATCAGGTGAGCCCATACCTCCACGGTGAACTCACCTGCCCACCCCCACCCCGCCTGCAAGCTCAAGGGGAGCCGAATGCAGGAATGCCCCAGCAAATAATGCCCTTCGCTGCCGCAGCCATGCATAGCGTATACTACTCCCGATGAAAAGGAGTCTGTCCGCCTGCGCCAATCCCTGCGCCTCGCTGCAGCCCACAAGGTACGCGTGCAAAAAGCGACATACTGGGAGAGCCAGGAAGGGGGGAGGGAGAGGTGGGGGGGGATGTTGCAAGCGCATACTTACCTCCTGCGTCCTTGCTGGAAGAAAAAGCGGCTCCCCAGTTCCAGCAGCCTACCCCTATAACATCGCCTGCCCGTGGGAAGGGGATGCGGACCTCTGCACCAAACATGGGGGGGCTCTCGCTGGCGGGCCACATGCAGATATATATGATCCGGATGTGCCACCTTTTCTTCTGAGGCGGGCCGGGCAAGAAGCAACCTGGACAAACCCGAGGTTGTTCGCCCTCCTCTCCGTTCGGGTTTGATGGGGAGCGTCCTGCCTCTCCGTCTAACCCTGGCCCTTAAAGCAGCCCTAACGGGCACGACCGTCCTCCTACGAGACACTAAGCTAAAAACTGATTAGCCTGCTGTCGGCAGGAGGGATATAGCCAGAGGGCGGAGCTAACTTTTTTGTACTTAGTGTCGCCTCCTAGTGGCAGAAGCTATATCCCACGGTCTTTGCTGTGTACCCCAATGACACGAGCGAGAAATGTGCATTTTTTTATGCCTGCTGTTTTTGTACATTTGTCATTTTTGTCAAAATAAACGTTCCTTTAGAAAAAAAAAAAAGGAGGAATCAATGGATTTGAATTGCTACGATGTACCGTGTATTATGCGCACGTAAAACAGAATTCAAATACGCTCGTGTGAGCCTGGCCTTAGATCAGGGGGTGCTGATAAGGCCTTGGCTTTGCGATCTTTGTTTTACACCAATGAAAGTTTTATAATTTGATAGCTCCATCTTTGAAATACTTTGTGAGCAAATTTCCACATGATCTCAGGCGCCATTCTTGTATTATGCAGTTGAAGACAACACGGTGAAGTCTGCAGCAGATTTCACTGTAGGGGAGAGCAGAAATGAAGGAATGATGGCCAAAGACATTCAATGACTTGGTGCAAACAACAGGCAATAAGCGTCCTTCATACTTCACAGCCGAAAAAACTGGGTTACCACTTCAACACTGACAAGGGAGACCATTCCGGGAAACCTCCAGTGGTGAGCGTTCCAGAAACCGTAGACGCCATCCATGACATGATCCTGGAAGAACGGCAAATTTCTGCTAAAACGATAGCCAAGGCTCAAAAGGTTCCAGAAAAAGAATTGGATCCATAAATCCCGATTGTCTGGACACGAGGAAGATGTCTGCCAAGTAGGTCCCGAAATGTTTGTCAGCAGATCAAAAGCGTGCCCAAGTGCAAGACGCCTTAGGAATTCTGCAGCGCTTTCAACAGGATTCTGATTCTTTCCTGTCCCGACTTGTGATGATGGAGGAGACGTGGGTTTTATGTATGGATGATCCCGAGTCCAAAAAGCAGTCAATACAATGGAGACAGTGGTTCTCCCCCGTCCAAAGAGGTTCAGAGTGCAGAAGTTGTCATCCAAGGTGACAGTGTCTGTCCTCTGGGTTAAGATGGGATATGGCTTGGGAACTATGATCTAAAGGGGTCTACAATTGCGGCGGTGTATTACTCAAACATTCGGGATAAATTAACCCTTTGCAATCCAATTTTGGATTCAGGGTTTCCTAGGGGGCTTTCTCGTTCTGCCATTTTACAATGGCACCATCTGCTGGCTAGAGCCAGTACTGCGTGCGGTATGTGACATGCCAGAGAGGCCCCTGACAACAGAGCAGCCAGTAATATACAGTAAGAATACCCTGCCGGACGTCTTCCGACATCGGAAGCTGTACAGCCTTCAATCACAATGTCTTTAGACGTCAGACAGTGGATTGGAAAGGGTTAAAGTTAAAAAAAAAAGTGCAGAAAATTGACCTATGGTGTCATGTTTTTGCACGCTAATGCGTTCTCTCATATAGCGGCCTCACCCAAGCCATGTCCGCCAGCTTTGACCTGTCTGACCTGGGCTTTGATGTGCGGGATCATCCTACTTATACACCCGATCCAGCACCCTCGGACATCATCTATTTTCCAATTTGAAGAAACTCCTCAAGGGAACCAAATTTGCCTCCATTTCTGATTCCAATCAAAGGAAATCTATCTGGATGGGTTGTCGAAGTTACAACACTGCAGTCAGAAGTGCACTGACATCCGAGGGGACTATGAAGAATTGGGAATGTCATTGTTTATGTCAATTTTTTGTGGTCAAAGACTTATTAGCACCCCTCGTATTAACAATCACACGTATCCATGCTTGCAATGATCTGCCGCATGTAAATGGCAGTAATAAGTGCCAATCTATATGTAATATCATCAAATAGTGCTCGATAACGGGCAGAACATCTACCTGTGTGACAGCGCTTCCACTGACAGGCACTGTATTAGGCCATACCTCTCAAAATATAAAGCAGCAAGAACAGCATAAAGTACAATGCAGGAGATGTACTAAGCTAAAAGTGCCAAAATTCTGGCTCAATTTGCTCCACATAGCTGGCGGACATGGCTTGTACCACATTTATTGTGTTGCAGACACTTTGAACCTCGTCCTGCAAAAGGAGAAAGGCACATCAGAAGAGGGGAAGTTGGCTTGGTCCTGATGCAACTCCAAAGGCCAAACGTTTGGGGCATCCAGCATGAGCCACTGGGACAAATTTTCCGCATTTTTTCAGAGACCCCTGACCCAGATTCGTGCTTATTTGCTTGAACCCACTGAAAATGGCAGGTTAACTTGACCCTAATGTGTATAGGGTGGCTGAACTTTCCCACCTCAGCTGATGTCAGGGGAAAGAAGGATTGGGAAGGCTGAATTTCAATGCCTGATCCCTTTGTTCCCCAGGAGATAAAGCATTACGCTCCGGCTGATGTGTATGGGGTAGCCGCTCGTCTGACAGTTGTGGAGGTGTATGGCGGGCGGCCTTTGACTGTCTTGTTTAAGTTTACAGCAGTCTTCTAAGCTATGCCCACAGCGACATCTAGTGGCCACTTCTAGTTATATATTCAAAACTGACAGCTCAATGGGAGAAATGTACTTTGCCTGGCATTTCTTATGCTAATCTTGAACCCAAGTACATTGGAGACGGGTGCACCAAAATTATTAAGGGGTGCACACTGCGTAATAAATCTGGCATTTATTTTCCGGTTAATGAGCCAGAAGTTCAAATCTATGCCTGCTACGAGCAAGTATAGATTTGTGCCAGTTTATGCCAATTTGTTATAAAGAAAGACCCACGGGCAGCACTCCAGCTCAAGATGCTTTTTGTGCTCATCGTGCATCTTAATCTGGAGTGCTGCCCGTGGGTCTTTTTCTATATGAAGTAGAAAGACTTTTGGATGAAGTATTTTTGGGCGTGCACCAACATATAATTTATCCTGTGCTGCTATATGTTTGCATAACACGTTTCAAATTTCTGGTGTGAATTACAGTAAACCTGTGGGACTAATGGCTGCCCCCCAACACCCCCTCTATGTACCCTACCTACTTGTCTCTCTAGAAAAGCTAAAGTGGCAATTTTTGTGCCAATTAGGTGTGCACCAAAGTTTCCACCTTTTAAACGCCAGAAAACTAATATTAATGGTTTATTAAATAACCTTTATGCTAAAGAGAAGATACTGAGTGCACCGGCATCTGCTAATGGGGAAATTAGGGGGTAACCAACATTATAAACACATGTAGGCTCCTTGTTAAGTTGTAAATCAGCCTCTGCGGCAAGTATCAAAGAGGTTGTGCCACAATTACAAGTTATGCCCCTATCCACAGAATAGGGAATAACTTGCTGATCGGTAGAGGTTCCCCTCTGCCTGTCACTGCGGTGGTCGCTTCACTCCCCCCAATGATATCATGGCCAGGCATGCACGGTCGCCGCTCCATTCATTTCAATGGCCTGATGAAATACCCAAGCGCTTGCTACTCGACTAACTCCGGCAGCAGTTCCATTGAAAGTAAATGGAATGGCAGCATGCTTGCGCAACTAATGGTCTATTCATTTTCCTCTTCACTGCAAAGGTGCAGTGAACCTACAGTGAGGTGGTTGTGGGACTAGTGGGGGGTCTAAGCAGCATGCCTACCAATGAAACTCCCACTGATCAGCAAGTCATTACTTATTCTAGACTAGATATACTTGTAACAGACCTTCAGCTGTGAGGTTTATAGGGCTTTTCAATCTAAAATCTAAACAAATATTTTTATTCACCGACAGCAAGCAGAGACTTTGGAAATTATGCCAAATTGAAATATATACTCTCCAATACTTTTATACAACAGCGCCACCTGCCTGTAAAACTTTCTAATTACCTGCAGGACCTGTGGATAGTCGTATGCATTGTTCTTGTGGCATCGCTTGCGGTGGGGTGGCGAATCATCTGACAGATTGCTACACTTGTCAAGGATTAAGACAGATTCTCCATTCTCTGCGCGAATCGTTTCAAGATCGGCGCGAAACTCGGGGTGCAATGCCGTCTGGGATGAGACAAGGAAGAAAGTGCGAGGGCTAAAAGGGAAAGAAAGAAAGAAAGGTTAATGAGTGAGGCTGAGGATTGTATCATTAAATGAAATGTTCAGCATTAGAAAAACTTGTCTGCTTCCTTCCAATCGCAGCCGATTTCCGCTCGTGGGCATGGGAGAATGGCTTTACATGGCACGTCTGTGAAGGGTTATTGCTGCGATTTCCGTGGGCATTCGCCCTTATTCTGCAGGTCAGTGCAATAACAGCAACATGCAAAATTATATAGTTTTAAGAATACTGAAAAATAAATTCAGCTTGCAACTTTTTGATTGCTTCTTGTTTTTTCTTGCGGACGAAGAAAACCAGCCCAGTTTCATCAGTGTGTATTATTCTCCAACAGCATGCCCCTTGCGGATTAATAATGGGATCTTTTAATAAGCTTAACTTTTACCGACGCAATGATTTTTTTTTTAATGCAACATCCTGAATTTTATATATTTTTACGTCTTCTTTTTTCTAATAATTGCAAAATCTTTATTTTTCTATCTTATTGCATTATACTGCATTTTCATTAGTGATCTATTAAGACATGCCACAATTATACAGAAATGGCAGCCTTGGGGGTTCTCAGAAAGCCTCAAACTGCCATGACACCCAGCCAGAAAGCACCCCATCGATCGTGCGGAGGGCTCGACACAGAGATATATAAAGGATTAACATTCAATGACACATGCATGTACAGCGCGTCAGGAAAAAGTTAAAAGTTTTACAGCTCCCATAGCCAGAGTTTGAGGGGGTCTGTATACTCCGCTGGGCATCCTGCTGAAAAAGACATCTGGGTGGAGCACTGTGAAGAAAATGCTGTCAATCAGCTGCTCCGCACCAATCAGCACACTTCTAACCCTTCTCCTAAATGTCCTTTTCAGCTGGATGCTAAGCACAGTGTACATTCCCCCATAGGTGATGTATCAGAGATGCTGGACAAATCATGGGCATCCAAACCATCAGATGCCAGAGTAAAGGAATTCCTTTGTATGCATTCCATCTCACTGGCAAATTAGGTTTACAACGGCTGGGCATTCTGATGTACTGGTGCTACATGCTGGGCATCAGAGAGTCAATATGAAAATCGCTGTGGGGACTTCATCACATATATATAACATATAGGACCAGCTGCATCATTTGCCCTGCATTACTACTTACCCAGGTGGCCTTTCAGGTAAGTTCACTTCGGAGAGAGGACTATAGACTGGAATACTGACATCATAGCCCTGGCGGTACGTCCACGTTGAGAATCCTCCACCAGCCAGCACCGCCCTAAGAAGAAGACGAAAATGATGAGTCCAGTCTATGACTGTAGATCATGTATTGGTCTCTATAGACGTGACTGGCACAGGGCTACAGATCATAGGGATGTAAACAAGCACCCCGCTGTAAGCGGTTATACCCCTCCTACACTCCCCTCATCGCACTGCGGCTGGTACTCACACTTGGGGACATCACATCAATTTTTCATGTTCCTATGAGGGCCGAGTTAGCTGCATGGATGTGGCGTCATGCCGCGACGGAGATATATATATCATACAACACACCAAATTTTATCATCACTTCCTGCCAGGGGAGGGAGAAGTTCCAGGGTGACAGAAAACGAGAAAACGTACTCTCATGACAGACGATAGTAGCTATCAGATAACTGAAGGCAGCCGTACTTACTAGTGACTGCACCTGAGGCGGCACCCCTCTCCCTCTGGTTACATACAGCTATTGGGCTGCATCCACACTGGGTGGATTTGCTGTGGGATTTTCCATAGCGGAACATTTTGTAGCAAGTGTGCAGCACAGAAGTTGTACCGTTTGGTGCGGATTTTGGTGTCGATTTCACCCCCTTGAAGAAGCAGATTTAAATGCATGACTTGGAGCACCGCACTCTTCTTACCTGTCACGGGGCACATCCAGCGCAGTGTTATAATCCGGGGGGCCTCCGGGCAGCATGTTAAATAACAGGTGGTTGGTACCTCGGTCCCATCTATGAGAGAATGAAACTAAAGAGGTCACTTTATATACAGAGGTGACTGCACAGCAGATATACGACAGTGACTGGGGCGCTGCAAGATATCTGGACTTTGTGTCACTCGTCCGATTGAAGAATACTGGTCATTCTCACCCCTGCGGCTGATAACAGGGAACAATACTAATAAATGATCGCCAGTACCAAGCCATCCACCATACGCAGATCACTAGGGAGGCATATAACCACTTTCAATATCTCTACTTGCTGCCAGTGACTGGAAACATTCTTGTATTCCTCACAGCCAAGTTTTTGCTACAGTTTTACACTGTTATTCCAAAAGTAATTGGACCCCTGAGCAAGAATAAAAAAAAGTAGTATTGATTTCCATATGTTAACACTTAGTGGGGCTCCTTTGGCCCTAATGACATTGGATACTCTCCGTGGCATGCTTCGAATTATGTCTGATACACTTCAGCTGGTATTTCCCTCCATTCATCCAGCAAACGTCTGGCAAGTTCTCTCAAAGAAGATGGATGCTGTTCATATTTCCTGACCCAATGTTTCAGTTCGTCCCAGAGATGTTCGGTAGGTTCAGGTCAGGATTCTGTGCAGCCGGTCCAATCGTATAACATCCATATCCTCAAACCAATGTAAAACAGCGTTGGATTTGTGACAAGGTGCATTGTGGTACTGGAAGTATGGCCGACCACTCCCAGAGTATTGTCACATTGTTGGCAGCACATTATTGTCTAGAATGTCCGGGTACACTGCCATTTTTATGGTTCTTGTCACTACAACCAACAGACTGAGACCATGCCATGTAAAACATCTCCAGAACATAACGGAACATCTACGGTACTTAAAGGGAATCTGTCATGACCTTTGACCCCACAAACTACATTATGGGGCTCAAAAGGTCAGTTAACAGGGTTGTAGGGGACCATTGTCTTATACTCATCATGTCGTTCCCCCCCCCCCCCCCCCAACCCCGCTCCTCCCCATTCATCTCTATGGGACATGCGCACACAGAAGGAGTCACGCTGCAAACACGTAAAGACTTCGGACGGGTACCGCGTAGAACCAGGCGGCTGGTGAGTATGAAACAACACTCACTGAACACTTCATTCCCTGACTTTTGAGCCCGAAAATGTAGTTTGTGGGGCTCAAAGGTCACGACAGGTTCCCTTTAACTGTTGGCACAACACACTCAGCTAAGATGTTCCCCAGGCACCTCCTCATCCACGTACCTCTATCTGATGTGAAGATGGGGTAGCGTGATTTAGCACTCCACAAACGTTCTTCCATTGTTTAACTATCCAATGACAGCGCTCCTTGCACTGCTGTAGACGAACCTATGCATCTTCTTTGAGAGAACTCACCAGACGTTTGCAGGATGAATGGAGGGAAATACCAGCTGAAATCTATCAGTCATTAGTAGAAAGTATCCCATGGAGAGTATCCGATGTCATTAAGGTCAAAGAAGCCCCACTAAGGATTAACATATGGAAATAAATACTACTTTTGATTCTTGCTCAGGTGTCGTATTAGACTACTTTTGGTAGGATATTGTATACATAAATTACGTCACCATGAATGTATAGACAAGAGGAATATACTCTACTTATCGCTCATCTCAGAAAACGACCTACTGTTGCTACAACATATCACACTGAGCAGGACATCCGACCTAAGGGTGCAAGGGCATCTCTCATTAGTTTTTTTTCCCATTTTTAAGGCCTTGCAGAAGTGGCCCATTTTTCTCTTCATTTTTGGTTACTCCTCCGCACTCAAAGAAAAAAATCTGAAGAAGTCTTATTTGCTGTCGTCATAGCTGCTTGTTTGTGGGACAAGTTGTATTTCTCATTGGTACTACGTAACGTGGCATAGAACGTACTGAAGAATATTTACACATTTTTGAGCCTAGTAAAATGGAGAAGAAGAAAAAAAAAATCTGTCACCATCCTTTGGCCGCCATAACTTATCTTTCCATCGACACGGCTGAATGGGATCCAGCTAATTCATCATGTCTCCTGTCAGCTGAAAGCGTGAAATCTGCGGCAGATCTGCCTCCAAAGCCGCATGAATATCCACACCAAGGATGTTTTCCGTTGAGGTTGAGATTCATAATTTGGTGCGGACTGCCCGCGGCAGCATTCTCCGCTACGTGGAGACATACCCTAAAGGTTCTGCGCACATCCGCATTTGGGATTTCGATTTTCCTGTTCTATCATACGAGCAGGAAAAGGGAATACCTTTCAGGAATAGATCCTTCCTATGGGGCGCTAGATGGACAACATGGGGACCTATAATGGGGTCCATCCAGCTTCTGTTATTTCTTAACCCCCTAAGGATCAAGCGCAGTAAATGTATGGTGCTTGGTCCTGGGCTTTAATCCCGGCTGATAGCAGAAGTACGGCGCCGGATTAAAGCCTCTACTCCTGCAATCAAGCAGGAGCAGGTCAGATCCTCAGCTGTTAGTCATAGCTGAGGACCCAGCGGAAAAGGTAGAAGCAATTTTAAATCACTTCTGCCTTCTCCTTTCCAGGTTACATGGAGTTCAATGAGTGCTATGTACTAAAAAGAGTACGAGAGGAAGTGTAAGCTCCGCTATGCGACCCGGCGATCATGTGACCTCCAGGTGCCCTCTGTCACAGCAGAGCTGCAGGGTTCTAGCAGACCCTAATCAACTCTGTTAGTGACTATTGCCTTATTTTTCCCTGTAACTGGGGCTCCCATGGATGCCCCAGCTACAGTGGGAAAGTGTGAAATCATAAAAATATGCAATTTATGCATCAAAATGCCCAAAACAAAATGAGGAACTTTATTTTAGTGTCATTATATAAAATTTTACCCTGAATAGAACAAAAAAAAAAAAAAAAAAAAATCGTACTATTGGTCATGGAAGAAAAAAAAAAAAAAAAAATAGGGCAATAAAACCACCACATGGGTAAAACCCATAAAAAGTATCTGGTCCTTTAAGGCTTCATGTCCACGGGCGGGTCGGATTCGGCACGCGGAAGCCCGCAGTGGAATCTGTCCCTGCCGTCAGCGGCGTCCGCGCTTACCTCACATCTTCTTTCCTTTTCTCTACTGCAGATGGTCCGCACGGCTCG
This sequence comes from Eleutherodactylus coqui, assembly GCF_035609145.1. Taxonomy (NCBI): domain Eukaryota; kingdom Metazoa; phylum Chordata; class Amphibia; order Anura; family Eleutherodactylidae; genus Eleutherodactylus; species Eleutherodactylus coqui. The sequence goes on along the minus strand of NC_089847.1, from coordinate 122,604,691 downwards.
CCGTCGGACACGCACAGTACAGATTTTTTTCTCTTTTAAAATCTCCTGCTTTTCCCACGGAATCCGCAGCCTGTCTGCAATTTCAACTGCAGGCGGGCCGCAGATCAGACGACTTCCATTGACTTCAATGAAAGCCGTCCGTGCAGGAACCAAAGTGAAATGGAGCGTGATTTTTCATCCTTGAGCAGAAACTGCAGTTGATTTCTGCTCATGTGCATGAAGTCATTTTCACAGGTGCAAACAGTGAATATGGTGGATCGTGCTCGTTACATAGAGATCAGCTGACGACAAACATTTGCTGCATTGTTTACACGTGGCAATAATCAGCAATGCCTGTGCAGAGCGCCCCTAACCCGGAGCAGTACCTTACCCTATCCCGTTACCTGGGTAGCTTGGCGAGGGCTTGTGCCGTCTCCTTAATCCGCAGGCTATTCTGGTTCAGCACATCAATGGACGGTAAGTAGAGGCAAGCTTTGGTGTCATCACCGGTGTAGAAATCGCTCTCAGAAACGGCGGTCAGCAGCTCGTTGTACTCCCGGGAGATGGTGCCGCCCACCGCGCTCCCGTACTCATCTGTGTATTTCTTTAAGGGGTATATGTAAACTTTGACCTTGTTTTTAGGGTTGAAGCCGCAGCGGTAAACATCGAAGCAAGTGTGCATCCGGCAGCTCAGGTCCCCTCGCTCAGGCAGCGGGCTGCTCTCCAGGAGCTTCACAGCCGGCACATCATGGACGCTGCGCTTTTCGGCGATCCAGTCACCGGACGGTTCAATACTATGAGGCCAAAACTGGAACATACCGGTGGCGATGAGGCCCAGGAGCACCACGGAGAACAGAGCAATGTAGTAGACTCGGTGCTTAGACTTCATTCTGGGGATCAGGACAGGACCCCGGGAGTTGTACTTGACCGAGGCGCACATAATGGACCCTCCTCCCCGATCCTGCGCTGCTGCCAGGACGGAAACAGATTAATCGGATGACGGACATGCAAGTAGATCGACATCTAATCTCATCATACCAGAGACAAGACTGAAAGAAAATCCCACTCATCACCCGCTAGGATACCATTTTTTCTTAAAGGGATATTACACTTTGGAGGGTTTTAACATTTTTATAAATAGAAACATTGACTTTAAATCTCTCACTATTCTGAAGATCTCTGCTGGCTGTCAGTGAATCACAGGATTCTTGGCTACATGTTACATCCATAGGCGAAAAAGCAAACTATTTGTCACAGATGTATCCCTCCTAGACCAAAGATGGGAGCTTGTTTGGTCTCCAGACTAATACAATTTACCTGCACGGATACACTGACTGTAAGGCCGCCTGCAGACGGCCGGATCGGATCCGGCTGCGAGAATTCTCGCAGCGGGACTCGACCCGAGCGTCTGCAGAGAGCAACGTGGGCACTCACCACTCCCGCGGCTCTTTCATGCGGCGCATGCGCAGAGCGGGGTCGGTGAGTGACGTTTCTGTGCAGGGCTAGAGCATGCCGCGATTTGTTTGCCGCGCAAGATTTCGCACGGCCGTCTGCATAGGATTGCATTTGTTAACGCAATCCTATGGCAGCTTCCAGGGGCGGAAATTCCGCCGCGGAATTTCCGCTCGTGTGCAGGCGCCCTAAGCCTACCCACACAGAAACTCGGCCCGATACTGCGCTCACCAAGATGCGTTTTCACGTGGATGCAAGGTGTTTTTCTGGCAAAAAATACCTCCCATCACTTTTGTGAAGTAGCGATCCTCCGGCGCGGCTTCCAGGCACGTTAGTGGATTAGCAAGTGGTTCCCAATGCGTTCCGAGGAACGTGAAAAAATAGAACATGACTCGGGAACACATCGTACACGACTATTCAAAAGAATGGAGTTTATAGTCATACAAGGTTTGTGAGTCACCCAATACACAAACCTCGGGCCAGTTTCTTGATCATGTTGAACTGGCCTAATGGAACAATCACACGCAGCGGAAAATCCGGACACAAGCCACAAAAAAACACATCAAAATCTGCGTCACCAGTGAGGATTTTGACAGAATGTTTGATGCAGATCTGTAGCAAATTTCACCCTTTCAACTGAATTAGGTAAAACTGCGGATGTGCATCAAAAAAAGCGCTAAAATCAGCATCATTGTGTGAGATGTGTAGACTTGGATGCAGATTTCCCGCAGCAGAAAATCCCCACCATTTCCCCCACGTGTGAATGGAAGTTATGTTCACAGATGGTGGATTATCTACTGCAGAAAATCCGTGTTGCAGATCTGTTGTGGATTTGTGGTATGTCCACAGAGGGCAGTTTTGTCGCGGATTTTCCGTGCGGACCCACTGCTTAGAAAAATCTCATCCACATGCTGTGGAAAAAAAAGCTACAGAAATGGACATACGGTGTGGAAATTAAATCCGCAGTATGTCAGTTGTAGCATCGGATGGGTTGTGGATATGCTGCGAATTCTAGTGCGGATTTCAGCCTTTTCATTGAAATCTATGTTGGTCGGTGGGGATCCGCCACTTGGGATCCCCACAGATCACACAAGCACCGCTATTATTTCAGTCCTTACCAGGCACGGGGTCGGACATTGTATAGCAGCTGTGCCTGGTATTGCAGTTCAGTGCCATTTACTTAAATGCGGACGCCCGCTGATCAACAATTCATGAGCTAGTCTGAGTATAGGTCATCAATAGTATTAAAATCCGTTTAATTTTAGACATGCTACACATCGGGGACACAACAGTTATGGGGTCTGAGAGACAGGACTCCCCATTAAAGCCAACTTGACATGACTGTGATACAGGTGAATTTGTGTGTCCATATTAGCCACAAGTCCTGGCCCGCCTGCAGGTCTAATGCTCCAAACCGACCCCATACACCCCATTAGGGTGTCTAGACATCACAAACACAACTGTGTCATTAATAATGTAATATGTGAACCAAAGGAGTTACTGCCCCCTTTATTATGGGAACTAAGCCGCTGGCAGCCCCCCTCCCTCTAGCGTGTGGTGGCTTTGGTCACTTCATGGAATTAAAGGGGTTGTGCCAAGTTATAAAGTTATATGCTATACACAGGACAGAGCAGAACTTTATGAACAGTGGGAGTGCAACCACTGGGGCCCCCACTGAGCCCGAGAACTGGGGTCCGGTCGGTGCCTAAGTGAATGGAAGTTGTGCAGGCGTGCCGACACTCCATTGACTGCGCCGGAGATTGTAGGCCTCATTACCCTGGCCGGGTCGGATCCCAACTGCGAAATATCGCAGCGGAATCAGATCCGGTGCCCTCCAAAGACCACCTGTCCAGATCCGCCATGAGTGTCTCGCCCGGGGAGCTGGCGCAGTGCATGACGCATCGGCACTGGGCTGTGACGCAGATTCCCACGATACCCTGCAGTGCCCACAGCGCGTAATATCGCGGAACAGATTGACTGCAATGGTAGCCGTCCGTGCGATTCTCCGCACAAAATACAACACACTGCGATTCTCCCCCACGAGCGGAAAATCGCAGTTGATTTCCGCTCATTGCAGGGAAGAATCTTTTAACATAGCAGGTCTATGGACGGACATTGCTGCAGAATTCGCAGTGGGCATCAATTACACAGCGATAATCCGTCCGTGGGCCCATAGAGTTCAAGAGCTTCGGCAATCTCGGACATTGGCACTGAATGAAGAAGCAGCGTGTCTGTGCGACCTTGTGCGACCTCTGCTCCTGTCATGGACCAGCCAGACCCCGCTCCCAGGATCACTGCGGGTCCAAGTGGTTAGACCCCCACGATCATATAGTTAGGGAATAACTTTACAACTTGGCACAACCCCGATTATTAGAGGGGTCCCCCCTGGACATGTCAGAGCGCAGTTCCCCTTTCACATTCCTTCATCTCTTAGGAATTCTTTAGGACTTTTATTGCTGATGACCTATCCTCGGGGTAAGTCATCAATAATTAATCAGCGGGGGTCTGCTGTTTGGGATTTGCAACGATCAACTGATCACCCGGCCCACTGTTAGTACAAGGAGCATTGGAAGCAACTAGTGCTGTGAACATCGCACCACCCGGGTCGGTGCCTGCAGTACCACCCCAGGCCACTGCAATACATACAGCGCTATCGGCTTCCAGCGCTGTCCACGCTGACAGCAAGCCCAGTGATCAACTGACTCGCAGCAAACCTGAGCTGAGAACCCCTACGGATGAAATATCAATGCCCTGTCCTGGGGATAGATCAGCAATCGTAAACGGCCCGGATCAGCCCATTAACGTCTAAGGAATTCTGTGCAGTTAACTGAAGTTTGCGCAGTGCGGCTGCACACTGTAACCCAGCTATATCGCCAGCGCCAACTGTGGGATATCCCATCAACGTCTATGGCCAGCGACATTCTATAGTGTTAACAGCGAAACTAGGCGCCCATCTTGGCGTTCCTACGGGCTCAGATGACGGGCACCGAGTGGCATCATCCAACAGGACTTACTATAAGCAGTGCAGAACAGGGACATGTATGTAATATACAGGTGAGAATAGTAAATAGTCCGCATAGAATGATGGAAGGGGCAGCTAAGCACAGAGCAGAGTTAATGCAGCAACACACGGGTCTGTTAGTAGGCAGAGCACTACATGTATGAGGCCTAGGCCCCGCTCCTCACCTCGGCCCCCAGTAGCAGCAGCTCCCGGCCCCGGGCCGCCCCTAACACCGTTCACAGCTCCAGCCTCATCCCACAGTTGGAGACACCCCTACTGGGCGGAAGTGACGTCAGTGCGCGGAAGGCTATGAAGAACAGCCGCCGCTAGAGTGTAAACACCGCAGTACGTGTATCAGCGGCGCGGTCTGCACACTGCGGCGGCCGCCATATTGTCGTAGATCACACACACTTTAGCATCTATGAGGTAGAAAATGAAGAGACTAAATAAACTTCTTCTGGACCATTCTGTAGTTTGGGTCCAAGTGATGTCTCCAATAGTTCAGTATTGACCATGTGACTTTACTTTTATTTCACTATTCATGCTAGTATATTAGGTTAAAGGCAAATGTCTTCATGTATTATTTATATAGGAGCAATGCTCATTTTCCAGAGTTTGGAAAAATGAAGCATAATGCGTAAAGTAGCAGAGTCCGACACCCTGCATACCTGCCCTATATCATCTTTCTCTGCACTGCGGATGGCAGTGGCGAGCTGCCGTCAGACATGCGCAATACAGCGTTTTTTTATGTTTATTTTTCCGTCACTAGGAATCCGTGACCTATCTGCAATGTCAATTGCGGAGGGGCCGTGGCACGGACAGCTTCCATTGATTTCAATAGAAGCCACCCATGCGGAATCTGCGCAAAAATAGAACATGCTGCGAGATTTTCCTCTGCTCGTGGAAACTGCAATTGGTTTTCTCATGGCATGCTATGAATGGTATTTGCTGCGGATCCGCGGTACTGACGCCGATCGTAGATTCCACAATGCAAATCCGTTCGTGTGCAGGCGGCCACATGTTATATAGTGCCAGTGCTGTGTTCTTACAACAGCGGCTTCCACAGAAGCGCCAGCCAGGTGCCTACATATCACACCAGCAATAGTGCCCCCAAAAGAGGCACAACTGAAGCGCCCCCATAAGAATAGCAATCACAGGAACCCCAAGGATATATGAGCAGCAGTAAGGCCGGGCTCACAGGGGCGGAATCCACGATCGGCGTCAGTACCGCGGAGGATCCCAGCAAAACACAGACATTCAAAGGCATTTACTTTCTGCTTTTTTGCTCACACTTGGCATGACAACGCTGGGAGACCGACTGAGCATGGCGTGGCGACACTCGGGGACAGGCTGAGCCCGGCATGACAACGCTGGGAGACCGGCTGAGTGCGGCGTGGCGACACTCGGGGACAGGCTGAGCCCGGCATGACAACGCTGGGAGACCGACTGAGCATGGCGTGGCGACACTCGGGGACAGGCTGAGCCCGGCATGACAACGCTGGGAGACCGGCTGAGTTCGGCGTAACGACTTTGGGGGATCGGCTGAGCGTGGCGTGACGACATTGGGGGATCGGCCGAGCGCAGCGTGGCGACGCTGGGGGACTGGCTGAGTGCGTCATGACGATTCTGGGTGACCGGCTGAGCGCGGCGTGATGCCGTTGGGGGACAGGCTGAGCCGCGGCATGACAACACTGGACTGGGGACTGTTGACTGTATAACCGCAGTATTTACACTAGACTGTAAACTAATTTATCATGGCGGTACAGTGTGAGGGTATATGTATATATTGCCATATGTTTTTTATGCTTTTATACCTGTATGCAAGTTGTATTCAAAGTTAAAATGAGAAAAACTTATATGTCGCCTTACATCAGATATTCCAAAAGTTTGCAAGGCTGAGAGAGATGTGTCCAGAAATTCAGAGATGATACAGAACCGAACACGAAGGCCGCGTGCTTGGCTGTTTTCCCAGAGGCGCCGTATCAAGATAACGACTGTTTAACTACGTATATGACTATCAGCGCCTCAGCCGGAAATCCGGACTTAACATATATGGTTATGTGGTGAATTTGAGCCAATGAGACCATCACCCATTCCCAGTGATAAGACCAAAGGGTATAAGATCCCATGTAATCTGTAATAAAGTGCGCAGTCATGTCCCCGTGTGAGGAACTATACCAGACCTCCGTGTGTGGTGTCTCTTCTTTACCGCCAGCAGCGAGGCATTGGGGTGGGCCTGATTGGTGCTGTACTTGGAATTTCCCTGACAAATGGCGCCCAACGTGGGGCGGTAAAACCGGAGCCGTGCAGCGCAGTCCACCCGGATCCACGCCACGGGAAAGCCGTCCTGCTGCAAACCGAGCCTGATCAACTCACAGAACTCCAGGTAAAACCGGCATATAATTATGTTGTGTTTTACACTGAGAGTCTTGCAGCAGGAGGGACTATCTGTGTTTTGTGACCGGACGGGTTGGGTTAAGAGTTCTACACGGTAACTCGTGGGCTTCGGGTTTGCCGTCACGGACCACTGACCGTGATAAGCGCACCAATCGCTCACCCAGGAACTACCCTGTTTCCCCGAAAATAAGACGCGTCTTATATAAATAGTAGTTGTCACCACAAACCAATAAAGCTAGACAAACTGCGAAAACAAAGCAAAATTACTCAATGACAGTCATGTCATCATTTTCTGGCACATCATCATAAACATCTGAACCCGGAATCTCCTGCTGAATTTCTTGACACTCCATTTCTTGTAAAATCTTCGGGCCAAAGCAGGAAGGTTTTTGCCCCAAGAATCTTCCACGATTCCTTTCTTGTTCTCAATGGAATAGCTCTTTCTTTTTGCGCTCATGTCTAGGGGTAAAAATATACGGTAGCAACATTTTTTATTTCTTGTACTTTAGACTCTTCAGCAAAAAAGCAGACACCCCCTATTGAATCAAAATGACACACAAAAAATAAGAGCTGTAAAGTACCTGGCTCCCACACACTGTCTGGAGACTGTAATGCCCACCCCCTAAGGCTGGAAATACACTCTGTGAGAACCCAGCCTTAAGAATCACACATATGGTTGCCTGACTCACACACAGAGCCATAAAAAAAGTAACGTACCTGCAGACAGAAGTTCCTGTACCACTTGTAAGCAAGGATGGTATTGCAGCTTCCGGCCACCAGGGGGAGCTCATCACAGCAGATGTGTGCAGCAGCAGCAAGAGATAGTATGGGGTTTTCCAGCCAGCAAGGGGAGCTTACAACAGCACACTCGTACAGCACAGGAGGAGGTAGGAGACAACGGGGATGGCAGCAGGGGACAGGCCTCTTGACTTGCCTGCACACTTTAGTATGCCTTATTATCGGGGTGTGCCTTATATTAGCGATTACTGCAAATTTCTTAATGTGTCTTATTTTCGGGGGTGCCTTATTTTCAGGGAAACACGGTAGTCTGTAGTCTATTTGTACTTTGAAGTCCGTAGCGTTTTAGCAATAGTGAAGGTTGTTTGTTGTATCTGCAGAATTGTTTTTCTCTCTCTTTTCATTTCGTCTCACAGAAGAAGGGACCCTCGGTTTTAGTTTAGTTAGTTGTTGATGGTTTAGCAGAGAGGGATGCACTCTGTGAGATAGGTCCCATAGAAGAAGGGACCCTCGGTTTTAGTTTAGTTAGTTGTTGATGGTTTAGCTGAGGAGGAGATGCACTCTATGGGACTGGTTCCATAGAAGGAGATGCCTTCGGTTGTTTTGCCGTATATAAGGGGCTAACAATTTGGGTCAGAAGGATGCACTCTATGGAGCGTGTTATTATTATTGTTGTTATTGTTGTTCTAATATGCGTAAGACCTTATTAAAGAAGACGGAGCCCCTTATGGGCCGCCGCCGTGTGGATCAATTGATGGCGGAGAGACAAGGGTCCCAATCTGTAAAATGTAAGAAAACTCTTATGAAAATGTGTGAAATGGACCCGCACGGTAGATTACAGCAGATGTATGTGTGTGTATATATGTATATATGTACAAAAGGTTAACTGAGCTCGCTTTTAGTCAGAGAAGGATTGTTTACTTGAAGCTGCAGCTTGTGTCTAGCTTCCAAGGCCAAGCGATAACAAAGCGACAGAGAAGGAAAGGAAGGGGGGCTGAAAGATATCCACGCATTCTAAAATACATCAGCATTTAATATAGCATATAATAGCTTCAGTAAATAAGAAAGATAGAATGTCTCAGTCACTAGGAAACTTTTTCACACAAATTGTCAAAAATAGCGCTTATTCACAATCTCATCTCAATAGAATCATGTACTTTATAACATTATAGCACTCACCTCAATGTTTTTCAACTGATGTATGTATGTTTGTCAAACTTTTTGTCTGTGCATCTGTATATACTAGTACACTTTCAATGGGGGGTGACGGGGCAGACTTGAGCGCATGGCTGAGAGTTAATGACCCGTGTTCAGACTGTGATGAATGTGAAAATGTGTGATTCAGGTATTGACTGGGGATAAAAGTCCCCCCCCCCCCCCATGCATAAGACTTTACTTGGTTGTGATGTGGATGCGCAGACTGTGGAGCTTAAATGAAGGTGTGTAGAAAGAAGCAAGCGGCCTGTATCGAGTGGGTGGAGCTAGATGACGTAATGGATCATCCTTCTTTTGTCCACAAAGGAGGGGGTGAGAATCTTGAGCGGCCAGTAAAATTTTTTTTTTTTTGTTCTCAAATTTGATAAGACATTGCAGGCAGGATCAGATTAATAATGAACTTGCTTAAAGGATATCACATTTCAAATATGGATAGATGTTTGTAGGGCCGGTAATATTTCATTACAATGTTGCTTATTGCTCTTCTAATAAATAAAGAATTCTATAATCTACATGGCGGTGTTTGTCTTTTGTCTGGATTTCTCCTTTTATGGTGGCCATGATGAGAGCTATCGCTGCCGCCCAATATTCCAGAAGTATTTAATAAAGTGTATTATCCCCCAAAGACACGGCGGCAGCTGCTGCGGGGCAGGAACTATAGGGGCTCCATATGGAGAGAGCAGAGAACATATATCTCCACCTATAGTGGTGTCCTAACATCTTCTATCTCCAGTTACACGTGTTATGGGGTTCAGTCTCTGATGGGGGCGCTAACATTGTCTGTGTTCTCACCTCTGCACAACATGCTTCCTGAAAAAGACTGAAGACTGCGACAAGAAGAACAACTGAGTACAGAAGACACAGGGAGTCTCGTATAACAAACATGAAAGAAACTAAAGAGATGTCGTTCACAGGGTGCAACAAGAAGCCATGGCGGCCCAGCGACAAAACCTGGAAGGGAATGCTACTCAGCAATGACTGGTTTTAGCAAACAATGGTTCACATTTACTAAGACCCCTATGGCCACTGATATTGCTGGGCTTGTTCCCCTCTTCCTTGCACCCCCCTGTCCGAACCGTATGCATATTAACCAGCCCTCTCAACCGTGCCGGATCCACCGGACAGTCACGCTGTCCTGGGTAGTCTGTTTGTCCTGGATGCTCTTTCTTCCAGCACCCAGTGTGATCCTTTCATCATGCTGGGCCAGCAGCGTCATCTTAATCGTTCCGCAGGATGTTGACTAGAAGTTTATTTTACTATAGGGGACATTATGGCTACAGGGGACATTATAGCTATTTTGGCAACCTGGGGATTACTCACTCAATAGGATTGCCACCTTCTCCCTTAAGATGGTTGGCACCACTCAACAGAGACTCAGAGATACCAAATTAGTTCAACACTCTAGCTTTGCCAGCTTTATTGCGCACACACAGCAAAGGATTACATCATAAGCATGATGGAACATAACACAAACTTAAAGGGGTTGTCCCACGCCGAAACGGGTTTTTTTTTTTTCAACAGCCCCCCCGTTCGGCGCGAGACAAACCCGATGCAGGGACCTAAAAAAAAATCTGCACAGCGCTTACCTGAATCCCCGCGCTCCGGTGACTTCTTACTTACCGGTTGAAGATGGCCGCCGGGATCTTCTCCCTCCGTGGACCGCAGCTCTTCTGTGCGGTCCATTGCCGATTCCAGCCTCCTGATTGGCTGGAATCGGCACGTGACGGGGCGGAGCTACACGGAACTACACGGAGCCCCATTGAGAAAAGCAGAAGACCCGGACTGCGCAAGTGCGTCTAATTTGGCCATTAGACGGCGAAAATTAGACGGCAACCATGGAGACGAGGACGCCAGCAACGGAACAGGTAAGTGAATAACTTTTGATAACTTCTGTATGGCTCATAATTAATGCACAATGTACATTACAAAGTGCATTAATATGGCCATACAGAAGTGTATAGACCCACTTGCTGCCGCGGGACAACCCCTTTAAGGGTTTCCAACCAACAATGTCCTTGTCATGCTACCCAGCAGGGTGTCTAGGAAGCGTCCTCCCGTCAGACTTGTGACAAACAGTCTGGTCCACACTGGAGCTCAGGCTTTGCAGCTCCTGAAGCTGCCTCCACAGCCTTTTTTCCCTGGTCTTCAGCTGGGAACTCAATGAGTCTAGAGGTTTTAACTTCTCCAGACACCCCACACCCTGCTGATCAGCACACATGATGCCTGATTTTATGCCCTCTGCAAGCCATCTTGTGTACTACTTTTCCACACTATATATTACTACAGGGTGACTTTATGGTTACAGAGGACATTATGGCTACATGTTCATACAGGGGGACAATATAGCTATATTGGGGGGCAGTATGGCTATATATTACTACAGGTTACATCATGATTATATATTACTACAGGGCGACATTATTGCTGCAGGGGGACATTATGACTATATATTACTATTGGGGAATATTATGGCCCTATATTCCTATAGGGGGGCACTATGGCTTTTACTACAGGGAGTCAGTACGACTCTATATACCTACAAGGGGGTGGTATGGCTATTACTTCAGCGGGATCGTATAGCTATATAGTAGTACAAGGAGACAGTAGGACTAGAAGGGGACATTATGGCTACTAATACAGGGGATAGTACAGCTATATATTACTACAGAGAGACATTGATATATATTACTGCAGGGGGACAATATTGCTACAAAGGAACATTATAACTATATGTTACTAAGTGGGACAGTATGGCTATTTACTACTACAGGGGAACATTATGGCAATATATCCATACAGGGTGCAGAATGGCTATTACTACAGGGGACAGTATGGCTATATATTTCCACAGGAGGGCAGTATAGCTATTACTACAGGAGGATCATATGGCTATATATTACTACTGGGGCGATATGGCTATTAGTTCAGGGGGATCTAATGGCTATATATTACTGCAGAGGTCAATATGGCTTAAAGGTACTACAGGGAGACAGTGTTGCCATTTATTACTAAAAAGAAACATTATGGCTAATACTACAGGAGAACAGTATGGCTGTATAATCCTAGAGGGGGCAGTATGGCTATTACATCAGGAGGATCATATGGCTATATATTACTATGGGAGGTGGAATAGCCTTATATTACTACAGGGGGTGGTATGGCTATTTACTATTACAGGGCAGCTTTATGGCTATATATTCCTACAGGGTGCAGAATGGCTATTACTACTGGGGACAGTATGGCTATATATTCCTAAAGGGGGGCTGTATGGCTATTACTTTCAGGGGATCGTATGGCTATATATTACTACAGGGGGATGTTTGGCTATAAAGTACTACAGGGGGACAGTGTGGCCATTTATTACTACAAGGAGACATTATAGCTATCACTACAGGGAGACAGCTATATATTACTACAGGCAAGCAGTATGTCTCATCAGGACAGTGCAGATCATTGTTCATTACAAGGGGACAGTGCAGCTTGTTGTTTATTATGCAGGGGGTACTGTGCGATTCATGATTTTGCTATATTTAAGGGACACTATGTGTGGCACTACTTAGAGTTTATCTTAATATAGGGACTACGGATTTGAAAAAGCCAGGAGCCAAAACATCTGTGTGGCAACCTCTGAGGAAACAAATTGTGTCCAAGAGACGCTGTCGTGTGGATTTGGGCTAGATGGAAAGGAAAACCACAGTGATAATTAGAGAGGAAGTCATATGTGAGTCACAGTGGCATTGTTTTTTCTGCCACTGGCTGTCTCTCAGTCCTGTAGTCACTGTATGGTTTGTAGAGTGACGATGGGTAGTAGTATTCTTCTTTGTGAATAGACAACTTCCATCATACAAATCTCACTAGGAAGTACAGACTTAAATAGTACAGGCTGACTTGACTGTACAATTTATACATTTACTGATATTGGTTCTGGTGCTTTATTTATATACTGAACTTGGTTCTGGTGCTGAATTTATATTTATATACCACATAGCCGTCTCATGGTCTTCCTCTATGGTACGTACACCCTTGTCTCTCTGTACCTTTTGTAAAACCGCTGTGTCATACCAGCATGGGAACAGGACCCGTCTTTTATATGCAAAGTCTCTAGCCAATCAGGAAGGTGGCTTAAAATGCATTTAGACTAAAAGATGGTCTGTCAAAAATCGCTCAAACTACAGTCTGAGTGACAGTTTTGAGCGATCATCTTTGCATAACTCTTAAGTAGCTAATTAGCTACTTAAAAAGTTATGCAGGCGGAGCGGGACACCGCTTATAACTCCGAGAACAGCAGCTGTTTTGTATATGCAAACAGCTGCTTTGTTCTCACAATATGAGTAAAAGAAATGAAAAAGGAGGGTGGAGCAAGACCCAGTGAGGGTAGTGGAATATTTCTGGAGTACAAAGTGTTTCTGGTGATGGAGTATTTCGAATGGTGGAGGTGCTGCCAACCAGATGACGCTCCATCAGTGTGGGCGTGAGTGTAGCGAAAAGGATGTGAAAAAAACTGGTATGGAGGCGCAACCCTCTAAGTTACTAGAAGATGAAGATCAAGGTCCAATGTGTGATTGTGAAAGCACTTCATTTTTATTTTTTCACAAATTAAAAACCAGCAATAGAATACGCGTTTCAGGGATGAACCCCTTTGTCAGTTCGGCTGGATAGGACAACAGGATGCCTGGGTGTGACAGAATTGCAAAGGTGTATTGGATGTGTCGGAGGTCCTGTGTGCAGGAGGACAGGAGAGAAAGAAGTGCTTTAGCATGTGAAAATTTTTTTAAAAAGTGCTTTTACCATCACACATTGGACCTTGATCTTCATCTTCTAGTAACTTAGAGGGTTGCGCCTTCATAGCAGCTTGTTCTCAGGATGTCCCGCTAGCTGATAGCTCTGAGAAACAGCAGGAGCGCTGACAGTTTCTTTGTTCTCTGAGCTTTCAGCTGGTATCCCGCTGGGAAGTCCCAGTGGGATACCAGGTGAAAGAATGATATCAGTATTCCCCGCTGAGAAAATCAGCGTGCGGCACTGACAACAGTCATCACTGATTTCTAGCTTGCTTGAAATGAGTGATGAACAAATAGTGCACGAACAGTGCAAGATGGCAGCACATTCAGACACAATGATTATTAATTTGAGCCATAATTGTTGTGTCTAAATGGGCCATTAAGGTCCTGACAATCCACTATATCATAACTAGCTAAAATGAAACCATGTGACATCTCTGAAGGTCCTGTCGGGAACATATATACAGTGCAATTGTAATATATACATAGTATAATGTATGCCAGTTTCTGGCATATGTTAGACTCATAGACTTGTAGAGTTGGAAGGGACCCCCGGGGTCATCGGTCCAACCCCCTGCTCAGTGCAGGATTCACTAAATCATCCCAGACAGATGTCTGTCCAGCCTTTGTTTGAACACTTCCATTGAAGGAGAACTGACCACCTCCCATGGTAACCTGTTCCACTCATTGATCCCCCTCACTATCAGAAAGTATTTTCTAATATCTAATTTGTGTCTCCTCCCTTTCAGTTTCATCCCATTGCTTCTAGTCTTTCCTTGTGCAAATGAGAATAGGGCTGATCCTTCTGCACTGTGACAACCCTTCAGATATTTGTAGACAGCTATTAAGTCTCCTCTCAGCCTTCTTTTTTGCAAGCTAAACATTCCCAGATCCTTTAACTGTTCCTCATAGGACATGATTTGCAGACCGCTCACCATCTTGGTAACTTCTCTGAACTTGTTCCAGTTTGTCTATGTCTTTTTTAAAGTGGGGTGCCTGGAACTGGACTCAGTATTCCAGATGAGGTCTGAATAAGGAAGAGTAGAGGAAGATAATTACCTCCTGTGATCTAGACTCTATGCTTCTCTTAATACATCCCAGAACTGTTTGCCTTTTCGGCAGCTGCATCACATTGTTGACTCATGTTCAGTCTATGATCTATTAGTATACCCAAGTCTTTTTCACATGTGCTGTTCAGCCCAATTCCTCCCATTCTGAATGTGCTTTCTTCATTTTTCTTGCCCAGATGTAGGACTTTACATTTCTCCTTGTTAAATACCATTATGTTAGTTGCCGCCCACTGTGCAAGCTTTTCTAGATCTTTTTGAATACTCTCTCTCTTCCCTAGCGTTAGCTAATCCTCCTAGCTTTGTGTCGTCGGCAAATTTGATCAGTTTTCGATCAATTCCCTTCTCCAGATCATTTACAGAAATGGTGAACAGAGCCTTGTGGTACCCCACTTGATACATTCTTCCACTTGGATATGCAGCCATTTATGACCACTCTTTGAGTACGATCACTCAGCCAGTTGTGAATCCACCTAACAGTTGCCTTGTAGATCCCATATTAGGTCATTTTTTCAGTAAGGATCGTATGAGATACTTTGTCAAATGCTATACTATATCCACCGCATTTTTCTGATCAACCCAGTCGGTGATACTGTCATAGCAGGAAATTAGATTCGTCTGGCATGACTTGTCTGTTACAAATCCATGCTGGCTCTGGTTAATTATTCCATTTTTATCCAAGTATTTGCATAAATGGTGTTTAATAATTTGTTCAAAGATCTTTCCTGGTATAGAGGTCAGGCTCACAGGCCTGTAGTTTCCTGGATCCACCGTCTTCCCTTTTTTTTGAAGATAGGGACATTTGCCCTTCTCCAATCTTCTGGGACTTCTCCTGTTCTCCAGAAATTTTCAAAGATTATGCAGAGTGGTTCAGCAATTACCTCCGCTGCTTCCTTTAGTAGCCTAGGATGTAAATCATCTGGAGTTCATGAGACTTGAATTCATTTAAGTTAGCTAAGTGTTACCATCTCTCTGCTTATAGATAGCCTGCATTCTTTTATTCCCCCAATAGCACAGGGAAGATCAGTTGATATTCCATCTACTTTCTGAGAAAAAACAGATACAAAATAGGAATTTAAAAGTTCGGCCTTCTCAACATCATTCTTAACCAATTTACCATTTTCGTTTTGCTTTTGACATACCCCCCAAATTCTTTGTTATTGCTTTTGGCCTCTGTTGCAAGCCTCAATTTATTATTAGCTTTAGCTTTTCTGATACTTGCCCTACAGTTTCTGCAGACTGCATTATATTCTTTTTTCGATATTCCCCCCTCTTTCCATTTGATAAGCATATTCTTATTCCTTTTTAACATGTGTGCAAGTTCTGTGTTCATTAGAGATAAGCGAACGTACTCGTCCAAGCTTGATACTCATTCGAGTATTAGCGTGTTCGAGATGCTCGTTACTAGAGGCGAGCACCACGCGATGTTCGAGTTACTTTCACTTTCATCTCTGAGACGTTAGCGCGCTTTTCTGGCCAATAGAAAGACAGGGAAGGCATTACAACTTCCTCCTGTGATGTTCCAGCCCTATAGAACCCCCCTGCAGTGAGTGGCTGGCGAGATCAGGTGTCACCCGAGTATATAAATGGGCCCCTCCCGCGGCTCGCCACAGATGCATTCTGACATAGCTCAGGGAAAGTGCTGCTGATGCTGGAGCTGCTATAGGGAGAGTGTTAGGAGTGATTTTAGGCTTCAAGAACCCCAACGGTCCTTCTTAGGGCCACATCTGACCGTGTGCAGTACTGTTGAGGCTGCTGGGAGCAGTGTTGCACATTTTTTTTTTGTATATCGGCCGTGCAGAGCATTGCGTCCTCAGTCTGCAGTAATTTTACATAGTATAAGGCCAGTAGTGCTGAGGCAGGGACAGTGAAAAAGGTGAAAGACATATACTGTCTATATAGGCAGTGGGCTTTTCCAAAAACATTTGGGACAAAAAAATCTATTTGGGCTGCCTGTGACCGTCCTGAGTGTACTGCGTCTCTGCTGGGGGTAGTAGTCCTAATTAATACGCAGCCAGCTAAGTGTTACAGCAGGCTTGCGCAAAATTCTTTCCTGGCTCTGCGTTGCCCGTTACATCACCGCTGTCATCCTGTCCAGAGGGAAACAGTCTGCAGTAATTTTACATAGTATAGGGCCAGTAGTGCTGAGGCAGGGACAGTGAAAAAGGTGAAAGACATATACTATCTATATAGGCAGTGGGCTTTTCCAAAAAAATTTGAGACAAAAAAATCTATTTGGGCTGCCTGTGACCGTCCTGAGTGTACTGCGTCTCTGCTGGGGGTAGTAGTCCTAATTAATACGCAGCCAGCTAAGTGTTACAGCAGGCTTGCGCAAAATTCTTTCCTGGCTCTGCTGTGCGTTCCGTAAGCAAAGTCAGCCTCCAACCACAGGCCAATAAGCGGCACATTTAATTACAGCGTTCTGTTTCTGCTCTACTTGTAATACACCATGCTGAGGGGTAGGGGTAGGCCTAGAGGATGTGGACGTGGGCGAGGACGCGGAGGCCCAAGTCAGGGTGTGGGCACAGGCCGAGCTCCTGATCCAGGTGTATCGCAGCCGACTGCTGCGGGATTAGGAGAGAGGCAAGTTTCAGAGGTCCCCAGATTCATCTCACAATTAATGGGTCCACGCGGTAGACCTTTATTACAAAATGAGCAGTGTCAGCAGGTCCTGCCGTGGATGGCAGAAAGTGCATCCAGCAATCTATCGACCACCCAGACTTCTACGCCGTCCACTGCTGCAACTCTGAATCCTCTGGCTGCTGCTCCTCCTTCCTCCCAGCCTCCTCACTCCATTACAATGACACATTCTGACGAGCAGGCAGACTCCCAGGAACTGTTCTCGTGCCCCTGCCCAGAATGGGCAGCAATGGTTCCTCTCCCACCGGAGGAGTTTGTCGTGACCGATGCCCAACCTTTGGAAAGTTCCCGGGGTCCGGGGGATGAGGCTGGGGACTTCCGGCAACTGTCTCAAGAGCTTTCAGTGGGTGAGGAGGCCGATGACGATGAGACACAGTTGTCTATCACTCAGGTAGTAGTAATTGGAGTAAGTCCGAGGGAGGAGCACACAGAGGATTCGGAGGAAGAGCAGCAGGACGATGAGGACGATGAGGTGACTGACCCCATCAGTAGGTTTGCTAAGCCTACTGAGGACAGGTCTTCAGAGGGGGAGGCAAGTGCAGCAGCAGGGCAGGTTGGAAGAGCCAGTGCGGTGGCCAGGGATAGAGGCAGGGCCAGACCGAATAATCCACCAACTGTTTCCCAAAGCGCCCCCTCGCGCCATGCCACCCTGCAGAGGCCGAGGTGCTCAAAGGTCTGGCAGTTTTTCACTGAGAGTGCAGATGACTGACGAACAGTGGTGTGCAACCTTTGTCGCGCCAAGATCAGCCGGGGAGCCACCACCACCAGCATGCGCAGACATATGATGGCCAAGCACCCCACAAGGTGGGACGAAGGCCGTTCACCGCCTCCGGTTTGCACCACTGCCTCTCCCCCTGTGCCCCAACCTGCCACTGGGATCCAACCCCCTCTCAGGACACAGGCACTACCGTCTCCTGGTCTGCACCCACACCCTCACCTCCGCTGTCCTCGGCCCCATCCACCAATGTCTCTCAGCGCACTGTCCAGCCGTCGCTAGCGCAAGTTTTGGAGCGCAACCGCAAGTATGCCGCCACGCACCCGCACGCTCAAGCGTTAAACGTGCACATAGCCAAATTTATCAGCCTGGAGATGCTGCCGTATAGGCTTGTGGAAACGGAGGCTTTCAAAAGCATGATGGCGGCGGCGGCCCCGCACTACTCGGTTCCCAGTCGCCACTACTTTTCCCGATGTGCCGTCCCAGCCCTGCACAACCACGTCTCCCGCAACATTGTACGCGCCCTCACCAACGCGGTTACTGCCAAGGTCCACTTAACAACGGACACGTGGACAAGCACAGGCGGGCAGGGCCACTATATCTCCCTGACGGCACATTGGGTGAATTTAGTGGAGGCTGGGACAGAGTCAGAGCCTGGGACCGCTCACGTCCTACCCACCCCTGGAATTGCGGGCCCCAGCTCGGTGGTGGTATCTGCGGCGGTGTATGCTTCCTCCACTAAACCACCCTCCTCCTACGCAACCTCTGTCTCGCAATCAAGATGTGTCAGCAGCACGTCGCCAGCAGTCGGTGTCGAGCGGCGTGGCAGCACAGCGGTGGGCAAGTGTCAGCAGGCCGTGCTGAAACTACTCAGCTTAGGAGAGAAGAGGCACATGGCCCACGAACTGCTGCAGGGTCTGACCGACCGCTGGCTTGCGCCGCTGAGCCTCCAACCGGGCATGGTCGTGTGTGACAACGGCCGTAACCTGGTGGCGGCTCTGCAGCTCGGCTGCCTCACGCACGTGCCATGCCTGGCCCACATCTTTAATTTGGTGGTTCAGCGCTTTCTGAAAAGCTACCCACGCTTGTCAGACCTGCTCGGAAAGGTGCGCCGGCTCTGCGCACATTTCCGCAAGTCCCACACGGACGCTGCCACCCTGCGCACCCTGCAACATCGGTTTAATCTGCCAGTGCACCGACTGTTGTGCGACGTGCCCACACGGTGGAACTCTATGCTCCACATGTTGGCCAGGCTCTATGAGCAGCGTAGAGCTATAGTGGAATACCAACTCCTACATGGGCGGCGCAGTGGGAGTCAGCCTCCTCAATTCTTTACAGAAGAGTGGGCCTGGTTGGCAGACATCTGCCAGGTCCTTGGAAACTTTGAGGAGTCTACCCAGGTGGTGAGCGGCGATGCTGCAATCATTAGCGTCACCATTCCTCTGCTATGCCTCTTGAGAAATTCCCTGCAAAGCATAAAGGCAGACACTCGCTCGGAGACGGAGGCGGGGGAAGACAGTATATCGCTGGATAGTCAGAGCACCCTCCTGTCTATATCTCAGCGCGTTGAGGAGGAGGAGGAGGAGATGGAGGAGCATGAGGAGGAGGGGGAAGAGACAGCTTGGCCCACTGCTGAGGGTAACCATGTTGCTTGCCTTTCATCCTTTCAGCGTGTATGGCCTGAGGAGGAGGAGGAGGATCCTGAAAGTGATCTTCCTAGTGAGGACAGCCATGTGTTGCGTACAGGTACCCTGGCACACATGGCTGACTTCATGTTAGGATGCTTTACTCGTGACCCTCGCGTTACACGCATTCTGGCCACTACGGATTACTGGGTGTACACACTGCTCGACCCACGGTATAAGAAGAACCTTTCCACTCTCATACCCGAAGAGGAAAGGGGTTCGAGAGTGATGCTATACCACAGGACCCTGGCAGACAAGCTGATGGTAAAATTCCCATCCGACAGCGCTAGTGGCAGAAGGCACAGTTCCGAGGGTTAGGTAGCAGGGGAGGCGTGGAGATCAGGCAGCATGTACAGCACAGGCAGGGGAACACTCTCAAAGGCCTTTGACAGCTTTATGGCTCCCCAGCAAGACTGTGTCACCGCTCCCCAGTCAAGGCTGAGTCGGCGGGAGCACTGTAAAAGGATGGTGAGGGAGTACGTAGCCGATCGCACGATCGTCCTCCGTGACGCCTCTGCCCCCTACAACTACTGGGTGTCGAAGCTGGACACGTGGCCTGAACTCGCGCTGTATGCCCTGGAGGTGCTTGCTTGTCCTGCGGCTAGCGTCTTGTCGGAGAGGGTGTTTAGTGCGGCTGGGGGAATCATCACAGATAAGCGTACCCGCCTGTCAACCGACAGTGCCGACAGGCTTACACTCATCAAGATGAACAAAGCCTGGATTTCCCCAGACTTCTCTTCTCCACCAGCGGACAGCAGCGATACCTAAACAATACGTAGGCTGCACCCGCAGATGGAAGCATCGTTCTCTATCACCATCAAAAACGGGGACCTTTTAGCTTCATCAATCTGTGTATTATATTCATCCTCCTCCTCCTGCTCCTCCTCCTGAAACCTCACGTAATCACGCCGAACGGGCAATTTTTCTTAGGCCCACAAGGCTCAGTCATATAATTTTTATACGTTTCAATGCTCATTAAAGCGTTGAAACTTGCACCTGAACCAATTTTTATTTTAACTGGGCTGCCTGCAGGCCTAGTTACAAATTAAGCCACATTAACCAAAGCGATTAATGGGTTTCACCTGCCCTCTTGGTTGGGCATGGGCAATTTTTCTGAGGTACATTAGTACTGTTGGTACACCAATTTTTTGGGGCCCTCGCCTACAGTGTAATCCAATTAATTTTTTGCCCACCTGCATTAAAGCTGACGTTACATCAGCTGTGCTGGGCACTGCAATGGGATATATTTATGTACCGCCGGTGGGTTCCAGGGAGCCACCCATGCTGTCGGTCCACACGGAGTTGTAACTGCATGTGTCCACTTCTAAAGAACCCCAGTCAGACAGGGGCATGCAGTGTGGGCCGAAGCCCACCTGCATTTAACATGACATTACCTCAGCTGTGATGGGCAATGCAATGGGATATATTTATGTACCGCCGGTGGGTTCCTTGCACCCACCCATGCTGTCGGTCCACACGGAGTTGTAACTGCATGTGTCCACTTCTAAAGAACCCCAGTCAGACTGGGGCATGCAGTGTGGGCCGAAGCCCACCTGCATTTAACATGACATTACCTCAGCTGTGATGGGCAATGTAATGGGATATATTTATGTACCGCCGGTGGGTTCCAGGGAGCCACCCATGCTGTGGGTCCACAGGGACTTCACAATAGGGAGTTGTACCTGCCTGTGTCTATGAATTAAAAACCCCGGTCAGGTTGGGGCATGCAGTGTGGGCCGAAGCCCACCTGCATTTAATCTGACGTTAGCTCTGCTGTCCAGGGCACTGCAATGGGATACATTTATGTACAGCCACTGGGTTCCAGGGAGCCACCCATGCTGTGGGTGCACACGGAATTCCCATTGCGGAGTTGTACCTGCCTGTGACTATTTATAAAAAACCGAGGTCTGACTGGGGCATGCAGACACCTTGACAGAATGAATAGTGTGTGGCACATAGGTTCCCCATTGCTATGCCCACGTGTGCAGCTCCAGATGGAGGTGGCACAGGATTGGATTTCTCATTGCTTCTGTACAGCATTGTGGGCTATTGCCCCGCCCCTTTTAAAGAGGGTCGCTGCCTAGCCCTGCCAACCCTCTGCAGTGTGTGCCTGCGGTTCCTCCTCATGGCAGACGCACTTATAAATAGACATGAGGGTGGTGTGGCATGAGGGCAGCTGAAGGCTGCGCAGGGACAATTTGGTGTGCGCTGTGGACACTGGGTCGTGCAGGGGGGGTTGGGCAGCATGTAACCCAGGAGAAGTGGCAGCAGAGTGTCATGCAGGCAGTGATTGTGCTTTGTTGGAGGTAGTGTGGTGCTTAGCTAAGGTATGCATTGCTAATGAGGGCTTTTCAGAAGTAAAAATTGTTGGGGGGGGGGGGGCACTCTTGCCGCTATTGTGGCTTAATAGTGGGACATGGGAACTTGAGATGCAGCCCAACATGTAGCCCCTCGCCTGCCCTATCCATTTCTGTGTCGTTCCCATCACTTTCTTCAATTGCCCAGATTTTCACAAATGGAAACCTTAGCGAGCATCGGCGATATACAAAAATGCTCGGGTCGCCCATTGACTTCAATGGGGTTCGTGATTCGAAACGAACCCTCGAGCATCGCGAAAATTTCGTCCCGAGTAACGAGCACCCGAGCATTTTGGTGCTCGCTCATCTCTAGTGTTCATCCATCCTGGTCTCTTTAAATGCTTCTCATTCTTCCTTCTTTTAGGGATTGTTAACAATTCTGCTTTGAGACTCTCATTTCGCAATATTTCCCCACCTTCTTGGACATTTCTGTCCTTAAGAACATCTAGCCATTGGATTCTTCCTACCCTCTTTCTGATTTCATTGAAATCTGCCTTTCTGAAATCCAACCTTGCAATCTGAGTTTTTTCAGGTCTTCCTCGCCTTTTTATCCAAAATTCAAGGATAGCATTATCACTGCCTCCTAAGGTCCCAGCCACCCTTACTACTTCAACCATTTCCTCCCTGTTGGTAAGTATCAGCTCCAAGACAGCAGATCCCCTTGTATTCTCTTTCACCTTTTCTCCTCTCCTCCAGTGCTTTGTATATTCTGTCTGCGATGGAATGTGTGTTGTTTACCCATGTGACCACTGTAGCCAATGGCAGCCCTGACATAAACATCATCAGTCATCGCATACTATATTACTGCCCCTAATGTACAAGAATATAACTACAGTAATACTGTCCCCTATTTACAAGAATATAACTACTATAATACTGCCCCTATGTACAAGAATATACTGTAACTACTATAATACTGTCCCCTATTTACAAGAATATAACTACTATAATACTGCCCCCTATGTACAACTATATAACTACTATAATACTGCCCCCTATGTACAAGAATATAACTACTATAATACTGCCCCCTATGTACAAGTATATAACTACTATAATACTGCCCCTATGTACAAGAATATAACTACTATAATACTGCCCCATACGTACAAGAATATAACTACTATAATACTGCCTCCTATGTACAAGAATATAACTACTATAATACTGTCCCCTATGTACAAAAATATAACTACTATAATACTGCCCCCTATGTACAAGAATATAACTACTATAATACTGCCCCCTATGTACAAGTATATAACTACTATAATACTGCCCCTATGTACAAGAATATAACTACTATAATACTGCCCCATACGTACAAGAATATAACTACTATAATACTGCCCCCTATGTACAAGAATATAACTACTATAATACTGCCCCCTATGTACAAGAATATAACTACTATAATACTTCTCCTATGTGCAAGAAAACAATTATTATAATACTGCCCCTATGTATGAGTCTCTAATATAATACTGCCTCCTATGTACAAGAATATAACTACTATAATACTTGTACTATGTACTAGATTTAGGGATGCCACCAGGCCTCTGGTCCAGTGATGTCATCCAACAAATGCTGCGGCACTGGACTGACGAAATGGTGGTCTGGTGCCACGGTACATATGTTGATTTTATATAATTTTGGGCATGGGGCACCAAAAACTATATAAAAATTAGAGATGAGCGAACACGTTCGGCCCCGCCCCTTTTTCGCCCGAACACCGAACTTTGCGAACACTTCAGTGTTCGGGCGAAAAAGTTCGGGGGCCGCCGTGGCAGCGCGGGGGGGTGCGGCGGGGAGTGGGGGGGGAGAGGGAGAGAGAGAGGGCTCCCCCCTGTTCCCCGCTACTGCCGCCCGCGCCGCCGCGCATCTCCCCGCCCCCCGGCGGCACCCGGACCTTTACGCGCGAACACTGCAGTGTTCGGCAAAGCCGGTGTCCGGGTGCGGATGTGTCCGTAACGGACATGTTCGCTCATCTCTAATAAAAATACAACTTGGAAAATCGCTTTAATCTTTCTTTATGCCGTAGCAGTTGGTGCACTGCTTTTTCTGAAACAAAGCCCCAAAAAATCTGCATAGGCATAAATGATAAAATAGCTGCTACCTTCTGCCACCACTAGGGGTAGAATAGGAGCAGACTGCATACTAGTTGAGTTCAATGTATAACATTATGTAATAAACTCCTCGGCACCCTCAAGTGGTGGCATTTGGAAATTAGTAGAGATGAGCGATCGTACTCGTCCGAGCTTGATACTCGTTCGAGTATTAGCGTGTTCGAGATGCTCGTTACTCATAACGAGCACCACGCGATGTTCGAGTTACTTTCACTTTCCTCTCTGAGACGTTAGCGCGCTTTTCTGGCCAATTGAAAGACAGGGAAGGCATTACAACTTCCCCCTGCGACGTTTAAGCCCTATACCACCCCCCTGCTGTGAGTGGCTGGGGAGATCAGGTGTCACCCGAGTATAAAAATCGGCCCCTCCCGCGGCTCGCCTCAGATGGGTTGTGACTTAGCTGAGGGAAAGTGCTATCGTGCTGGAGCTGCTGTAGGGAGAATGTTAGGAGTTAGTGTAGGCTTCAAGAACCCCAACGGTCCTTCTTAGGGCCACATCTAACAGTGTGCAGTAGTGTGGAGGCTGCTGTTAGCAGTGTTGCACTTTTTTTTTTTTTGGTATATCAGCCGTGCAGAGCATTGCGCCCTGCAGTAATACTACAGGGACAGAATTGTGTAGGCAGGGCCAGAAGACATATATTATAGATTGAATATACGCAGTGGTCCTTCCTTTTGCAAAAAAAGATTTGAAAAAAATCTATTTGGCCTGCCTGTCACTCTGCTCAGTGTTCTGGGTCTGTGTCTGCTGGGGGTAAAATTGCTCCAAGTAAATACGCAGCCAGCTAAGTGTTACAGCAGGCTTGCGCCAAATTATTTCCTGGCTCTGAAATCACCGCTCTGTTGCACTAAATAACAGTGCAACACTGCAGTTCCGTCACAGATCAGGGACAGAATTGTGTAGGCAGGGCCAGAAGACATCTTATAGATTGAATATACGCAGTGGTCCTTCCTTTTGCAAAAAAAGATTTGAAAAAAATCTATTTGGCCTGCCTGTCACTCTGCTCAGTGTTGTGGGTCCGTGTCTGCTGGGGGTAAAATTGCTCCAAATAAATACGCAGCCAGCTAAGTGTTACAGCAGGCTTGCGCCAAATTATTTCCTGGCGTTCCGTAAGCGAACTCAGCCTCAAACCACAGGCCAATAAGTGGCATATTTAATTACAGTGTTGTGTTTCTGCATTCCTGGTAATACAGCATGCTGAGGGGTAGGGGTAGGCCTAGAGGACGTGGGCGCGGCCAAGGACGCGGAGGCCCTAGTCCGGGTATGGGCACAGGCCGAGCTTCTGATGCAGGTGTATCGCAGCCGACTGCTGCGGGATTAGGAGAGAGGCACGTTTCTGGCGTCCCCAAATTCATCTCACAATTAATGGGTCCACGCGGTAGACCTTTATTACAAAATGAGCAGTGTGAGCAGGTCCTGTCGTGGATGGCAGAAAGTGCTTCCAGCAACCTATCGTCCAGCCAGAGTTCTGCGCTGTCCACTGCTGCAACTCAGAATCCTCTGGCTGCTGCTCCTCCTTCCTCCCAGCCTCCTCACTCCATGAAAATGAGACATTCTGAGGAGCGGGCAGACTCCCAGGAACTGTTCTCGGGCCCCTGCTCAGATTGGGCAGCAGTGGTTCCTCTCCCACCGGAGGAGTTTATCGTCACTGATGCCCAACCATTGGAAAGTTCCCGGGGTCTGGGGGATGAGGATGGGGACTTCCGGCAACTGTCTCAAGACCTTTCAGTGGGTGAGGAGGCCGATGACGATGAGACACAGTTGTTTATCAGTGAGGTAGTAGTAAGGGCATTAAGTCCGAGGGAGGAGCGCACCGAGGATTCTGAGGAAGAGCAGCAGGAGGACGATGAGGTGACTGACCCCACCTGGTTTGCTACGCCTACTGAGGACAGGTCTTCAGAGGGGGAGGCAAGGGCAGCAGCAGGGCAGGTTGCAAGAGGCAGTGCGGTGGCCAGGGGTAGAGGCAGGGCCAGACCGAATAATCCACCAACTGTTTCCCAAAGCGCCCCCTCGCGCCATGCCACCCTGCAGAGGCCGAGGTGCTCAAAGGTCTGGCAGTTTTTCACTGAGAGTGCAGACGACCGACGAACAGTGGTGTGCAACCTTTGTCGCGCCAAGATCAGCCGGGGAGCCACCACCAGCAGCCTCACCACCACCAGCATGCGCAGGCATATGATGGCCAAGCACCCCACAAGGTGGGAAGAAGGCCGTTCACCGCCTCCGGTTTGCACCGCTGCCTCTCCCCCTGTGCCCCAACCTGCCACTGAGATCGAACCCCGCTCTGAGGACACAGGCACTACCGTCTCCTGGCCTGCACCCACACCCTCACCTCCGCTGTCCTCGGCCTCATCCAGCAATGTCTGTCAGCGCAGCGTCCAGCCGTCGCTAGCGCAAGTGTTTGAGCGCAAGCGCAAGTACGCCGCCACGCACCCGCACGCTCAAGCGTTAAACGTGCACATAGCCAAATTTATCAGCCTGGAGATGCTGCCGTATAGGGTTGTGGAAACGGAGTCCTTCAAAAGTATGATGGCGGCGGCGGCCCCGCGCTACTCAGTTCCCAGTCGCCACTACGTTTCCCGATGTGCCGTCCCAGCCCTGCACGACCACGTCTCCCGCAACATTGTACGCGCCCTCACCAACGCGGTTACTGCCAAGGTCCACTTAACAACGGACACGTGGACAAGCACAGGCGGGCAGGGCCACTATATCTCCCTGACGGCACATTAGGTGAATTTAGTGGAGGCTGGGACAGAGTCAGAGCCTGGGACCGCTCACGTCCTACCCACCCCCAGAATTGCGGGCCACAGCTCGGTGGTGGTATCTGCGGTGGTGTATGCTTCCTCCACTAAACCACACTCCTCCTCCTCCTCCTCCTCCAACGCAACCTCTGTCTCGCAATCAAGATGTGTCAGCAGCAGCACGTCGGCAGCAGTCGGTGTCGCGCGGCGTGGCAGCACAGTGGTGGGCAAGCGTCTGCAGGCCGTGCTGAAACTACTCAGCTTAGGAGATAGGAGGCACACGGCCCACGAACTGCTGCAGGGTCTGACAGAGCAGACCGACCGCTGGCTTGCGCCGCTGAGCCTCCAACCGGGCATGGTCGTGTGTGACAACGGCCGTAACCTGGTGGCGGCTCTGCAGCTCGGCTGCCTCACGCACGTGCCATGCCTGGCCCACGTCTTTAATTTGGTGGTTCAGCGCTTTCTGAAAAGCTACCCACGCTTGTCAGACCTGCTGGGAAAGGTGCGCCGGCTCTGCGCACATTTCCGCAAGTCCCACACGGACGCTGCCACCCTGCGCACCCTGCAACATCGGTTTAATCTGCCAGTGCACCGACTGTTGTGCGACGTGCCCACACGGTGGAACTCTACGCTCCACATGTTGGCCAGGCTCTATGAGCAGCGTAGAGCTATAGTGGAATACCAACTCCAACATGGGCGGCGCAGTGGGAGTCAGCCTCCTCAATTATTTTCAGAAGAGTGGGCCTGGTTGGCAGACATCTGCCAGGTCCTTCGAAACTTTGAGGAGTCTACCCAGGTGGTGAGCGGCGATGCTGCAATCATTAGCGTCACCATTTCTCTTTTATGCCTCTTGAGAAGTTCCCTGCAAAGCATAAAGGCAGACGCTTTGCACTCGGAAACAGAGCCGGGGGAAGACAGTATGTCGCTGGATAGTCAGAGCACCCTCCTGTCTATATCTCAGCGCGGTGAGGAGGAGGAGGAGGAGGAGGAGGAAGATGAGGAGGAGGGGGAAGACACAGCTTGGCCCACTGGTGAGGGTACACATGCTGCTGGCATGTCATCCTTTCAGCGTGTATGGCCTGAGGAGGAGGAGGAGGAGGATCCTGAAAGTGATCTTCCTAGTGAGGACAGCCATGTGTTGCGTACAGGTACCCTGGCACACATGGCTGACTTCATGTTAGGATGCCTTTCTCGTGACCCTCGCGTTACACGCATTCTGGCCACTACGGATTACTGGGTGTACACACTGCTCGACCCACGGTATAAGGAGAACCTTTCGACTCTCATACCCGAAGAGGAAAGGGGTTCGAGAGTGATGCTATACCACAGGACCCTGGCGGACAAACTGATGGTAAAATTCCCATACGACAGCGCTAGTGACCGAAGGCGCAGTTCCGAGGGCCAGGTAGCAGGGGAGGCGCGGAGATCAGGCAGCATGTACAGCACAGGCAGGCCAACACTCTTTAAGGCCCTTGACAGCTTTATGGCTCCCCAGCAAGACTGTGTCACCGCTCCCCAGTCACGGCTGAGTCGGCGGGAGCACTGTAAAAGGATGGTGAGGGAGTACGTAGCCGATCGCACGACCGTCCTCCGTGACGCCTCTGCCCCCTACAACTACTGGGTGTCGAAGCTGGACACGTGGCCTGAACTCGCGCTGTATGCCCTGGAGGTGCTTGCTTGTCCTGCGGCTAGCGTCTTGTCAGAGAGGGTGTTTAGTGCGGCTGGGGGAATCATCACAGATAAGCGTACCCGCCTGTCAACCGACAGTGCCGACAGGCTAACACTCATCAAGATGAACAAAGCCTGGATTTCCCCAGACTTCTCTTCTCCACCAGCGGACAGCAGCGATACCTAAGCAATACGCAGGCTGCACCCGCGGATGGAAGCATCGTTCTGTATCCCCATCAAAAACGGGGACCTTTTCGCTTCATCAATCTGTGTTATAATATTCCTCCTCCTCCTCCTCCTGAAACCTCACATAATCACGCCGAACGGGCAATTTTTCTTAGGCCCACAAGGCTCAGTCATATAATTTTTCTAAACAATTTTTATACGTTTCAATGCTCATTAAAGCGTTGAAACTTTCACCTCCACCAATTTTTATTTTAACTGGGCTGCCTGCAGCCCTAGTTAGAAATTAAGCCACATTAACCAAAGCGATTAATGGGTTTCACCTGCCCTCTTGGTTGGCCATAGCCAATTTTTCTGATGTACATTAGTACTGTTGCTACAGCAATTTTTGTGGGCCCTCGCCTACGGTGTAATCAAAGGAATTTTTAGCCCACCTGCATTACAGCTGACGTTACATCCGCTGTGTTGGGCAATGCAATGGGATATTTTTATGTACCGCCGGTGGCTTCCTGGCACCCACCCATGCTGTGGGTCCACACGGAGTTGTAACTACATGTGTCCACTTCTAAAGAACCCCAGTCTGACTGGGGCATGCAGCGTGGGCCGAAGCCCACCTGCATTAAACATGACATTACTACCTCAGCTGTGTTGTGCAATGCAATGGGATATTTTTATGTACCGCTGGTGGGTTCCAGGGAGCCACCCATGCTGTGGGTGCACAGGGAGTTGTAACTACATGTGTCCACTTCTAAAGAACTCCAGTCTGACTGGGGCATGCAGTGTGGGCCGAAGCCCACCTGCATTAAACATGACATTACTACCTCAGCTGTGTTGGGCAATGCAATGGGATATTTTTATGTACCGCCGGTGGGTTCCAGGGAGCCACCCATGCTGTGGGTGCACACGGAATTCCCATTGCGGAGTTGTACCTGCCTGTGACTATATATAAAAAACCGCGGTCTGACTGGGGCATGCAGACACCTTGACAGAATGAATAGTGTGTGGCACATAGGTTTCCCATTGCTATGCCCACGTGTGCAGCTCCAGATGGAGGTGGCACAGGATTGGATTTCTCATTGCTTCTGTACAGCATTGTGGGCTATCGCCCCGCCACTTTTAAAGAAGGTTGCTGCCTAGCCGTGCCAACCCTCTGCAGTGTGTGTCTGCTTTTCCTGTGGCAGACGCACTTATAAATAGACATGAGGGTGGCGTGGCATGAGGGCAGCTGAAGGCTGGGCAGGGACAGTTTGGTGTGCGCTGTGGACACTGGGTCGTGGGGGGGGGATTTGGCAGCATGTAACCCAGGAGAAGTGGCAGCGGAGTGTCATGCAGGCAGTGATTGTGCTTTGTTGGAGGTAGTGTGGTGCTTAGCTAAGGTATGCATTGCTAATGAGGGCTTTTCAGATGTTAAAGTTGTTGGGGGGGGGCCCACTCTTGCCGCTATTGTGGCTTAATAGTGGGACCTGTGAACTTGAGATACAGCCCACCATGTAGCCCCTCGCCTGCCCTATCCGTTGCTGTGTCGTTCCCATCACTTTCTTGAATTGCCCAGATTTTCACAAACGAAAACCTTAGGGAGCATCGGCGATATACAAAAATGCTCGAGTCGCCCATTGACTTCAATGGGGTTCGTTACTCGAAACGAACCCTCGAGCATCGCGAAAAGTTCGTCTCGAGTAACGAGCACCCGAGCATTTTGGTGCTCGCTCATCTCTAGAAATTAGCCATTGTTTAGCTATGTCCCTGCAGTAGATTTGGAGTTCTGTATCAGGAAAACAGAGCTCTGATTCTAAGATACATTAAGAAACTAATTAGTTTATTATAATCAGTACTTAATGTTGGATGTTTTAAGGTGATTACTTAAAACCTAACATTATTGTTTTTATCTCTATGGGAAGATTTCTCTTGTGCATCTGTATAATTCAGATGATATTTCCTGTTGTGGTTTTCTTGCACTTAAAGTGAGGACCAAAAAAGGAAATTTCTTCTTTACAGCCTTAGAGCAGAAGCAGAGAATTTGCATCAAGCATTGAATCTTAGCTGCTGCACGCTCTAAAGACGCCAACCCAACTTTCACTTTTTCATTTTTTTTGGCAAGTGCCCTGCAAACACATTAACCCGTTTGGAATTTCCAACCCAAAACTGAAGTGATTTTTCTATGCCCCATTTACTGGACCCCTGGATTCTCTTTCATGTCACCTCCGTAACTGCGCCAAGAGAACATCTACTGGACAGAGAAACAGCAGCACCAGGGAACCAAGAGGCCAAATGTATGCACATGAGCCCAAGGCCTGTGGTACACTTTCCCGATGCCATATTCTACAAGGGGTGCTGGGCATACTGGGTACATTAATCCTAATAATCTCTGCTCTCACACCACAGTGGTGCAACAATAAGGGAGTATGGGAAAGTCAAGAATCTTTAGGTACTGGAAGAAACAGTGAGAATAAACTCAAACACAGAGGTATGTAACCTTACAGAATATCATATGTTCCCATAGACCGTTAGCCATGGATAGCAGTATTATAGTAGTTATATTCTTGTACATAGGGGGCAGTATTATAGTAGTTATATTCTTGTACATAGGGGGCAGTATTATAGTAGTTATATTCTTGTACATAGGGGGCAGTATTATAGTAGTTATATTCTTGTACATAGGGGGCAGTATTATAGTAGTTATATTCTTGTACATAGGGGGCAGTGTTATAGTAGTTATATTCTTGTACATAGGAGGCAGTGTTATAGTAGTTATATTCTTGTACATAGGGGGCAGTATTATAGTAGTTATATTCTTGTACATAGAAGGCAGTATTATAGCAGTTATATTCTTGTACATAGGGGCAGTATTATAGTAGTTATATTCTTGTACATAGAAGCAGTATTATTGTAATTTTGTATATAGGGGGCAGTATTATAGTAGTTGTATTCTTGTACATAGGAGGCAGTATTATAGTAGTTATATTCTTGTACATAGGAGCAGTATTATAGTAGGTATATTCTTGTACATAGGGGACAGTATTATAGTAGTTATATTCTTGTACAAAGGGGCAGTATTATAGTAGTTATATTCTTGTACATAGGAGCAGTATTATAGTAGTTATATTCTTGTACATAGCTGCAGTATTATAGTAGTTATATTCTTGTACATAGGAGGCAGTATTATAGTAGTTATATTCTTGTACATAGGAGGCAGTATTATAGTAGTTATATTCTTGTACATAGGGGCAGTATTATAGTAGTTATATTCTTGTACATAGGGAGCAGTATTATAGTAGTTATATTCTTGTACATAGGAGCAGTATTATAGTAGTTATATTACTGTACATAGGGGGGCAGTATTATAGTAGTTATATTCTTGTACATAGGAGCAGTATTATAGTAGTTATATTCTTGTACATAGGAGCAGTATTATAGTAGTTATATTCTTGTACATAGGGGGCAGTATTATAGTAGTTATATTCTTGTACACAGGGGGCAGTATTATAGTAGTTATATTACTGTACATAGGGGGGCAGTATTATAGTAGTTATATTCTTGTACATAGGGGGCAGTATTATAGTAGTTATATTCTTGTACATAGGGAGCAGTATTATAGTAGATATATTCTTCTGCATAGGTGGCAGTATTATAGTAGCTATACTCTTATACATAAGAAGCAGTATTATAGTAGTTATATTCTTGTACATAGGGAGCAGTATTATAGTAGATATATTCTTCTGCATAGGTGGCAGTATTATAGTAGCTATACTCTTATACATAAGAAGCAGTATTATAGTAGTTATATTGTTGTATGTAGGTTGTATTATAGTAGCACTCATATTTGTGTGTAATGTAGCTGTTGTTTTCTCTAAATACCACTATTTCATTTGCTCTCTGTCTTATAATTTTATTTGATAGCCCGAGAAGCTCAGTTATTCTTCTTCGGCATCTCCGTTGTCATGGCTTTAGCCAGTTTTTGTACCTGTCTGGTCTTCTTATGTTGCTGGAAGGTGGCAGAAGATTCCCAGGATTCTCTGCATGTGCCAAGTCCAGCAAATCTTTTCTTGAGCATACTTTCACTCTCAGGTAGGAAAGTAAGAGAGATTGGAAATCCACTTCAAGAATGGGAGATAAATAACCACGGGTAGTTTGATTTTCTAAAGACTGAGACAGGAGTATGGCTTGTACACCAAAGCCAAAACCTTCCAGTAGCATATATGGTTCCTGCCCAGGAAAGTGTACAAATTACATTATACTATTAGAATTCGGACATGAGTCACCCGATGGTTTGGGGTGGTACTGCAGATTGCTTTATAATGATTGATTTAAAATGATCCTTCGATCCTGGAAAACAAAGAAAGCAGCACAAGCTTCCCTAATTACCTGATACACACTGTGCATTAGTATGCTTCATTAGCCTAAGGTACTACACCTGCTTTGCTTAACCAGTGATGTCCACATAAGCAGTCAGAGCAGCATGTTGAGTCTTACATACTATGCACAGTGTGCATCAGGTAGTTACAGAAGCAGTTCGGCCAAGTTTGTTTCTCTAGGCCTGGAGGGTCGCTTTAATATTTTGGGTTGGAGTAGAGTCCAAGACCTTGTTGCTCTTCTGGTACCTGCAAGTCAAGATGCAAGTGACTCCCTATTGACCTCAATGATTGATTATCTCTCTTTGGAGACACATGTTCATGTCCTTTTTCCTAAACCTATGTTCTTCCTTCCTCTTTAGGATTTCTCTTCAGTGTGGGCTTCACTATCTTTACTTTGCAACACCTGGACGAAATACAGGAGAACTGGACCTGTCTGGGATACTCGTACTGGTTGGGGGTCTTAGCTTGTACTGTGCTGGTTATCTGCATCCCATTTATATTCCTGATTAGTGAATGCACAATGCATATCAGGTCGGACTCGGACCTGCAGTCAGTATAAAGCGAGTCTAAGCAGGACCGGCCCTTTAAATGATGCATATAATTGCGTGGTGAAGGTTCGTATTATATACAAATAATATACAAATAGTAATATCAGTGATTTGGAGTTGTCAGATCAGTCTACGCTCATGTCAGAATAATGTATTACATGTTATGTATCATGATGTATAGTATTTATTCAAAATATAAAAAGTTACGATGTTCTGGAGAAGCCAATTATTATAAGTAAAAAACAGATCATAATGCCTATTGTAAATGTTGCCGGGAAGTTGCAATCGTGGCGAGCCATTTGGAGACTATGGAGAGCTGCCTTAGGTAACCAACCTACAGTACATTTATGTATATATGCAACCCCTTCCCTCCTCCTTCTGTCTCCATACCCATCAATGGTATATTAGGACTATAGTTACGTCTCTATGCCGACTTAGCACTCGTCTACTGACGGAGGCATGCTGCATGACAGCCCGCTTGCACCTTAACAGTTGGAGAGGTAACCTTCTTCTCTGAGGGTTTTAAAGGGACATTCCAGAGACAGGATGTTTTTTCAACTTATAACTGATAGATGGGTGGGAGCTCCAGAGGTCAGGCCCCTGCCCCGCCGATCTATTAGTTTTTATCCATGCATCCCGAGAAGGGGGGGTTCCGTTTCCTTTCAACTATCTCCGGCAGTCCCATTGAAAATTAATGTAGCATCACTACCCATATGCAATCACCGCCTCATTCAATCTCCTCCTCACTGCAAGCCCACAGAGGGAAGTGGGACCCCAATTCTCAGGATCAGTGGGGAGGTCCTAGAGGTTGGACCCCCATGAGCTATCAGTTTTAACACAGTCAAAACTTGAAAAAATGTCCTGTCTCCAGATTACCACTTTAATTCATTTCAAGGAACAACGCAGCCTGCGGGCGAAGAGCTGGCAAATGGTGTAAGATTATGTTCATGCCAGGGCTTGGTTTCCATTTTCCTGCTCGGTTATAGTAGAAAACGCAATCCCTGCCCAAACACAGCTGTCCTATGATGGAATTGAACGGACGCCTTTGACTATAGTGGGTCCATTCAGCTTTTGCCATTATATCTGGCATTTTCCTTGACAAAGTTCTGCAGCATGCTGCATTATTTCAGCTGGGATTTTATGCCAGAAATGCAAGGGAGTTCCAAAAAGAGCCTCCAGTACAAATGTGAACAAAGCCGGAGACATAGAATTGTTAAAAAGACAACAAAAAAGTATTTTCATAATGCGCCTTACAAGAATCTTTTAGTCTGCCGGAAATAAAGTTTTATTACCAAAGTACATATTTAATAACGACACTAATGGACCATTCCTTCATCCCTGGATGGGGCTCGGCATTATGTATTGTAGGAAAAAATTGCTATTGCTCTGTAAAAGAAACCAATTACTCTTGTAGATGTGATACCTTGTAATGGCTCACAAAATAAAACGATTTTAAAGGGAAACTAAGTTATAGTGCTCATTGGACATGGGTCAGCATTCAGGAACCTCTCCTGTCCCACATCATAGGCCTCTCATCCAGCCAACCTACTGCACGAGGATAAGGATCAAAAATTCCGAAACAGTCTGTCTTGCATGGTTATCTTTTCCTTCTTGAGAAGACTCTGGCTTCAGCTTATATTTCCAGTCTTTGTTACAAGGCTTATTAAAAGTTCTGAAATAGACTTGCACAAAGGCTGCCTTCCAAAAGGTGGCGCTGTAGAGGCATTGTTACATCTTTCATTTGCATATTTCCCAGAGGAGCATTCATGTTTTTATAAGTCTTCTCACACTAGGTGCTCTCCCTAAGGAGAAACCACATCCTTCCTGCCATGAGGAGTCTGGGATGTGCTTTATATACTTACCTGGCCCACTACCACCTAAAATAGGTTATCCTTTTGCCCAATGATAGCTGTAAATGTGTTAATAATAAAGCAGTGGTACTTACCCATCTTTGGATTCAGCCCTATGGTCCTTCACCTGATCGCGGCAGTCAATCAGAGGCCAGAGCCGTCACATGCCGTTCTCCTGACTTAGCTTTCGAGAGCCATGATGCCAGAAAAACAGCACCTGACCGCTACGGCCTCTTTCCCAGTAGAAAGTAAAATACACCGTGGCAAATACTGAGGACTTACATTGGACATTTCAAATCGGTGCACATTTTTTTGCCACACGGGAATGCACATGCTTTGCACATGAAAAAAGTACAGTAAAATATGTCGATGCACACGCAAAAATGCTACGCTCGTGTGAATCTGGCCTTAGTCTGTATGGAAAGAACTGAACTAAGATATTGTATGACTCACAATTACTAGTTGAGTCTAAGACATAAGGAGAGGAGCTATGAGGGGCTATTAAAGAACAAGGAGGTACAAATGGAGCAAGCCTCTGCTGGGAAAATGGTGTGTTTTTTAACAATACTTCCATTCACCGACAGCTAGCTGAGATCTCGAAAGAGGGTGGAGAATCTAAACAGAGAAACACCATTTTATCATGAGATGCATGACTGAAGTTCATTTTTTGCTTCCGACTCCTCCCTAGACCAGTGCAAAAGGCAACCAAATTTATCAAACAGTGTGGGACAGTTTGATAGATGTCACATTTTGGCCTGACAAAGAAAAAATGCACCCCCCCCCCCACACACACACACACACAAAAAACTTTAATTATGCCTCTCATGATAAAACAGTCTGGAAAGCCAGCTCAGCATTGGACTGAGTTTATGCAAAAATGTAGCTACTTTTTAAAAAGTTGCAAATCATAAAAGTGTTCTACAAAAACAATGCGGTGTTCGAATTAAACCCCACCCCCTTTTCCAGGCAAAACACAAAACGGACAGATAAGACGCAAAAACCCACAATTGTGTGTATAAATGACAAACCTGGCACAAATATGTAAAGGAATATAAATGGAGAACATTGCACCAAATCACAGGGGCAAGACAAGTAATTAAAGTGGTCTACCAGACAAATAGGTCATCAATAGTTGATCGGCTGGTGTTCATCACTTGGGATCCCACCTGATCAGGTGCCCGCGGACAGCGCCACAACTCACAGGAGTACGAAGTGTAAGCAATTAGCGCCGACCTCTATGTAGTGGCCAATGCTGCTAATTGCAGGTGAAGCTCCCATTAAAATCAACGACTGCTGTGCCTGCAGCTACCAGCGTTGGCCACTATACAGGGGTTGGAGCATCAGCTTCAGGTCGGTATGCTTTGCCTGTGACAGTGGGCAGCTGAACAGCTGATCACCTGCAGTCTAGATCGGTGGACCCCAGCCGATGAAACATTGATGACCTATCATGAGGATAGGGAATATACAAACAAGCAGAGCGCTTCCTAAGGTAGTGACTCCAAATAAACAGACAGAGATATGGATGATTCTGCACATTTTTGGAGGTTGTGAGCAGGGCACCAACAAACAACCATATAAACTTAAGGCACACTTCAATGGGTATGCAGCAACCGAAAAACATTAAACCACCTACTGATGGAAACAGAGCGTATAGTCACGAAATATCTGAAAACCAGGTCCCGTTGGCCGGGGGTAGAGAGTTTAGCGATGCTAAACTCTTTCCCCCTCACTTCCCCTCCCTCTGCCAGCTGTTCGTGGCAATAGAAGCTCCCATAGAAAGCTATGGGAGCTGTGGGCAAAGGAAGAGGAAGGTAGCATAGCAGCACTAGTCATGCTAAATTCCCTCTCCCTTCCCGGCAATTCCCATAGGGCAATGTCTATCTTTTCCGGCCGTGCGTAAAAGCGGCCGTCTGGAATCGGTAGCGTATTTTATGCGCCGGAAAATTGCCCGTCTGAACGAATGCATTGGAATCCAATGCTTCAGATGACCGCGATTTGTCACGGCAAAATAGCCGCGATAAAACGTTTGTGTGAATAAGACCATATACA
Organism: Eleutherodactylus coqui; assembly: GCF_035609145.1. Lineage (NCBI taxonomy): Eukaryota > Metazoa > Chordata > Amphibia > Anura > Eleutherodactylidae > Eleutherodactylus > Eleutherodactylus coqui. The sequence goes on along the minus strand of NC_089847.1, from coordinate 122,567,156 downwards.
TAGACCAATGTACACCACCCAATGTACTCTTCTAATATGAAAGGAACAAACCTTCCAAAAACAGCTAGTTATCTGTGGGCATTAATACATTCTATGTGAGAAACCTACGGCTGCTGACCTGTGCCGTTATCTAACCATTGGGGAGCACGCCTGGTTTTTGGATATTGCTATCATGAGGATAGGTCATCAATAGTATTTGCCCGGAAAACCCTTTCAATTAGACGTCAGTCTATGAGAAAGTTAGAGAACCTCACTTTATACAATGATTAAGCTTTATTTAGACACCAGCCCTTTAAACATTGGGGGGTTCTGCAGACAAGCCTTAAAAACAGACTCATAACAACTAGACAAAGCACCTTAACAAGGAGAATTTTACATTGAGTTCATAAAACTGACAAAAACAGATAAAAGACAATTTTTCGCTCATAATATAAAGTGTCACAGAAAAAAAAAACATAATGAAGAGTTATGATGTATGAGATTGTATCTGTGCCATTCTGATACACAAAGAGGCTCTCGGAGGCTCCTTGTGTGTAGTGACCTCTTCTTCCGCCTGTGTAGAGCTTGTTGACCACTAGACACCTCTACGAGGCAGATTAGAGATTTCACCCCGTTACCAGAGGGGGCGCATTATTGGGATATGAGAAGCTGGATGGTCGTAGCGATAAATTGTCCCCCACCGGCCATTCTGACCAGACGGTTAGGAGGTGTTGGGACCAGTGGATGTGTGAGGGCACACAAGGTGAGCGGGATCAGGATGCCCCCTACAGACCACCAGTAAAGAGGTTCGTCTGACCAGACTGTTAGGAGGTGCTGGGACCAGTGGATGTGTGAGGGCACACAAGGTGACCAGGCTCAGAATGCCCCCGACAGACCACCAGTAGAGAGGAGCGTCTGACCAGACTGTTAGGAGGTGTTGGGACCAGTGGATGTATGAGGGCACACAAGGTGACTAGGCTCAGAATGCCTCCTACAGACCACTAGTAAAGAGGAGCGTCTGATCTTCCGACAAGTACGAGCAGTTTACAGGCTACTGTGTCTGTCGGACCCATTTCCAGACCACTGGAAATGTACTGCCTGACACCTACTGTCGCCTCCGTTTGCAGTAATGTCATGAACGAAGAAATTGAACACCACGGAGTGAAACGGGGTTGTCTTCAGCGACATATCCAGGTTTAGTTTGGGAGCTGACGACGGACGTGTTCATGTCTGGAGACCTCGGGTTGAGCGCCTCAATCCTGCCTTTGCTATGATGGTCTGGGGGCCATCGCATATGACAGTCGGTCACACCTACTAGTGGAACGAGGGACAATGTCAGCTCAGCGATATGTTCAGGACATCCTGCAGCCACATGTGTTCCTCCCATGGCGGCTTCCAGCAGGATAATGCTCAGCTGCACAACCAAGGGGGTCACAGGAGCCCCCACAACATTGTCACTTCCGTGGCTGCCCGGTTGACATATTTATTACCAATTGAACATGTATGGGACCATCTAGGACACTAACTTTGGCAGCCTAAGAATTTGCACAATCTAGAGGCTCAGTTACAGCAAATGTGGAGCGATACGCCACAGGATACCATGCAGAACCTGCATGCCTCCATGCCCACCCGTATCACATCTGGTATACAAGCTAGAGGCGGTACAACAGGGTACTAGAGCCTCCATGCCCACCCGTATCACATCTTGTATTGAAGCTAGAGGCGGTACAACAGGGTACTAGAGCCTCTATAACCGCCCGTATCACATCTTGTATCGAAGCTAGAGGTGGTACAACAGGATACTAAAGCCTCCATGCCCCCCATATCACATCTTGTAACCAAGCTAGAGGTGGTACAACAGGATACTAAAGCCTCCATGCCCCCCATATCACATCTTGTAACCAAGCTAGAGGTGGTACAACAGGGTATTAGAGCCTCCATGCCCACTCATATCACATTTTGTAACCAAGCTAGAGGTGGTACAACAGGATACTAGAGCCTCCATGCCCGCTTATATCACATCTTGTAACCAAGCTAGAGGTGGTACAACAGGGTACTAGAGCCTCCATGCCCACCCATATCACATCTTGTATCCAGGCTAGAGGCGGTACAACAGGGTACTAGAGCCTCCATGCCCGCCTGTATCACATCTTGTATCCAAGCTAGAGGCGGTACAACAGGACACTAGAGCCCCCATGTCCACAAATATAACGCAGCATGTCCTATTTGGATCTGGGGTGCGCGTTTACACATGAAATCAATGAGACCTGGTTGCGGTTTTTTTTGGAAGTGTGAAAAACTCGCTGAGTATGGCCGCCTGTCCACGGGAGCAGGGGAGAGAATTGTTAGTTGTCCACGGTGAGCCTATCTGACTCATCACCGCTCAACGTGGAGAATCGCAGCAAATCGGAGCATGCTGCAATTTGCCATCCGAGAGCGGAGAATCGCTATGATTCTCCGCTCGTGGACAGCAGGGCAGCGCTTTCCATAGAAACTCTATGGAAAACGTTTACTGCGTTCCCCGAGGCCAGATTATCGCCGCGGGGAATGCAGTGCACAATCGTCCGTGGGCAGGAGCCCTATGTGAGCAAGAAAATCGCAGCCAAGTCCAAATACACAGGGAATACGCAGTGCATTCACGGACGAAAATATGATATGCTCTGGTGAATGAGCCCTTTCAGAGAAGACGCAAGTCACAGATTTGGGTTTGGTTTTGTATCCCTTCTATACTTAATAAAATGTCCAGAAGGTAATTAGCTATGAGTAGAGATCGAGCTTATAGTGACCTTCTGGTCCTGGAAAAACAAAGATGGCCAAACTGCTTCTCTAGATACCTGATACACTAATAGTGCATATAATGTATAATGTGCTTAAACTGGTCAGTATTATAGAATGGTAGAGTTGGAAGGGACCCCCGGGGTCATCGGTTCCAACCCCCTGCTCAGTGCAGGAGACACTAAATCATCCCAGACAGATATCTGTCCAGCCTTTGCAATCTGTTTGTTTTTTTGCAAGCTAAACATTCCCAGATCCTTTAACCATTCCTCATAAGACATGATTTGCAGACTGTGCAAGCCTTATGTGGCATAGAGTGTTAAGGCAGCAGAATGCAGTCCTAAGTTCTCGCTCACGACCTGAAGGTTGCGGGTTCAGATAGCTGACTCAAGGTTGACTCAGCGTTTCAGCCTGCCATCCTTCCGTCGGTAAAATGAGTACCCAGCTTGCTGGGGGGTAAAGATTGGGGAAGGCGATGGCAAACCACCCCACAAATACAGTCTGCCAAGAAAATGTCACCCTAGAAATCAGTCACGACTCGATGCTTGCACCAGGGGACTTTACCTTACCCACTATCCTGGTAACTCTTCTCTGAACTTGCTCCAGTTTGTCTGTGTCTTTTTTAAATCGGTCTGCCCAGAACTGGACACAGTATTCTAGATGAGGCCTGACTAAGGGCGCCCACCCACTGGCGTTTTTTTTACCTGCGTTTGCGTTTTGCGTTTTTCCTGCACAGGCATAGAGATAACATGTGTTCCTGTCCACTGGCGTTTTGCGTTGCGTTGCGTTTTTAACATAGGAACTGTCAGTTGCATATGTGTCCTTATTTTTCTCCTAATGCACCCATGAAAGTCAATGGAAAAGCCGCGAAAACGCCGCGAAAACGCGGCAAAAAACGCCGCGAAAAACGCGGGAAAAACGCCGCGAAAACGCGGCGTTTTTCACGCACGAAAATCGCAAACGCCAGTGGGTGGGCGCCCTAAGGGAGAGTAGAGGGGGATAATTACCACACGTGATCTAGACTCTATGCTTCTCTTAATACATCCCAGAATTGTGTTTGCCTTTTTTGCTGCTGCATCACACTGTTGACTCATGTTCAAGCTGCGAATTATTAGTATACCCAAGTCTTTTTCATTTCCCTGATCAACCCAGTCGGTGATTCTGTCATAGAAGGAAATTAGATGAGTCATGACTTGTTTGTTACACGTCATGCCAGACTATGTGAGCAGCACTGGCTAGTAGATAGTGTCTTGGACTACCAATGCATACTAATGCCATAGTCAGAGGAGCGGTTCGGCCATCTTTGCTTGTCAAGGAGCGGAAGCTCGCTTTAAAGAGGTTTCCAGGACTACATTTTGATTGCCTATTCTTAGGATGGACAGGTACGTGACAAGTGGGTGTTAGACCCCTGAGACCCCCAGTGATCAGCAGCATATGTGGAATAACCTGGCAGTAAGTGCTCATATTCTTTGCAGCACCACCACAGGGAAAATGAAGTATTACACAGCATCCATTCATATCAGTGGGTTCTAATGCAGGACAGGGCAGGTCCTCCTGAGTAATAGACGCTTTTTAAAGCCACTCTGTACTCTTGCAAAGTGATGAGGGTCCTGCAGGGGAATCTCCTCTATTAACTCACAATTCCATAGTAGAATATAAATGCGTTTTTGAAACTGGACAACCCTTCAACCCCCATTAAAAAATGACTTGGATGGGTTGTGTTCTGTAGCGCTCAACAGCATCAGGTTCAGTTAGTTCATAGTCCTATAAAACGTTCCTCCCATTTTACTCCGTACCTTGTGTTTTACCGGTGACAGTGGGTGCCCGAACAGCTGATTGGTCGGAGCCCTCAGCCAATCAATTATTAATGACCTTTTTTAAGGATAGGTCATGAATACAAATTTCCCGGAAAACACCTTTGAATCCTCATCACAGGGGTTGTGCAGAGAAATAAACCTACCTGCATCCACTCCAGGTTCAGCTCTGTTAGTACCTCCACTTTGATCTTGGTCTGACACCAGGTCACCTGAGATAAATCTTCCTCACCACTCCCAACATTGGTGATGTGATTGTGAGGAACTGTCAGAGTAGCTCATTTGAAGAATTAAGACAGCTCCATTTTCTACCTCTGCATAAGCCATGAGCAGGGAGGGAGATCTACTTTATGTGACCGATGTTGGAACCAGCCCGGAAGTGAAAGTATCGACACCGCTGAATCGGGACTGCACTCAGGTATGTAACTTCTTCTAGACAACGTCTTTAAGAGCTTAGATTTTTCTCTCTGGAATTGATTCTATTTTGGTATCTGATAGTATGGTGCTGGCTTTACAAGAAGCAGATTGACATTGTGCTCTAACATTAGTCTGTGACCAATATGTACCAAAAAATCCTTCTCCATCACCGTTTCGGACAGTGGTGAGCATGTCAGAATAGAGATCCTTTTACAATGGCCAAAATCTCGTCTCGGTGTAATAAGTGCTAATCAACAAGCATGTCGAGTGGTGCTCATTTAATTTTGTTTTACAAGTGCCAAGAATCAGCTTATGGAGATCGCTAGGATGATTGTCTCCAGAATAACGGTACTTATACACCAGCAAAGTCTCGGCCCAATGCAGAGTGCCTATCAACATGCATGCCAATCTGCACTTGTTTAATTCTTTCTTTTTCTTTTCTTTACATGGGCCAAGAATTGTCTTATGGGGAACAATGATAACTAGTATGATGTTCATCCCCATAGGCCGGCTCTACAGCTCCCAGCTCACATACCGAGATGTATGGCAGATCAGCAAGCATTTTTAAGCTTGCTAAAAATCGATAATGAGCCGGCAAACGAGCATTCGATCTTTATCGACTCATCGTTGGTCCTTTTACATGGTTTGATTGTCAGACAGTGGAATGCTTAAGCCCACTATTCAGGTCATGTACAAAGACCATAGATCATTAGCAACTTACATTCCACACATTGAGCCTTGATGTGAACTAAGGCCGGGCTCACACGACCTGGTCATATTCTGCAAGCATATATCTGCAGCGTATGACTGCCGAAGCGAATTGCGTACGCTTTCTACACGAACGTACAACATATTGTGCGTGCGGAAGAACGAACGCAAGCAGACAATGACATCAGAAAGTTGCCCAACCTCCTAGAAACACCCTTCTATCGCTCAGGCGACATTCTCTTGTGCTGTCATGGTAAGATCTTCTAAAAGCCATCAGAACGGGATACTAATCTCTGGGCTTGGCTTCTTTATACTACTTTTTTTGAAGGTAGTATAAAACACTTTAAAAAAAAACTTATTCTTGCGAAGGAAGAGCGCAAAAGAACAAGCGGGGGTTGCAGACAGTCTGGATGGGTGTGCTGCTCCTCAGACTCTGTCCTGCATTGTCTGTCCACAAATTCCTGCTTTCTTTATACCATTTGTTATCTGGTCTCCTAGCAATGTGCGTAAGAACCCGCGTCTGTACACAATGTTAATTGCGTAGGCACTGCTTTTAGATGTATCCATAGAGATCAATGGAGCTCATAGGCGCAGCATCCGCAGTAAAATAAAGCATACTGCTATTTTTCTTCCGCTCACAGTGTGAGTGAAAACTGCGTAAGTCAGTGCATTTGATTGCCCAGGTATTGCAGCGTATCATTAGTTTGAACGGCGATCGCAGAATCCACAATTCAAATTCGGTTGTTTGAGCTGCCCTTATTTTGTCAATGAAAAATAAAAAACTGTCTTTTTAGAAACACAAAACTTTTCTCTTAATTTGTCACATCAGAGAAACTTCAGAAATATTATCAGTAAAGAAGAGGATCATAAAGAACATCAAAGAAGAAAGAACAGACTGGATGCAGGTGAACATTCTGCACAAGTCATATAGAAAAATAACCATTAAAATGTAGCAGTATTTAGTATATTAATTTCTACAGATCCTTTTCTGTTATAATTCCAGTTATTTGGTCCACTGATAAAGGCGAGACTCCCAGAACCTATGGAGAACCATTGCGATCTGGATCAGTGTTACCGATCATTAGGTCTTCCAGTTACTCTGTAGTATGGCAGCCGTAGCTATATGGCTACATGTGGCAGCAGCAACTGGTAGACAACTGGAGTAGAGCCATTCTGGACTGGTTTTCAAGTCAGACCATTCCAAAATGCATCATACAAGATAGAAGCACCAATACAGTTTGTTCTGATGGACGCTCAGGCCTTGGACAAGACTCCAGAAGCTGACCACCCCAACCCTGTCTTCCTTACTGCTTTCCCACATATTTGCAATACACCTGGAAAACCTCAGGATGCTGCTGAGCAAAGTTTTCAGCCGTGTTTCGCTGCAGCCAGTCGGACGAACGCATCTGGTTCTGGAGTTGAACGATGAGATCGCCCAAGTTGGTGCTTGAAGGTTCGTGGTGACTGGACACATAGATGACCTCGTCTGTGCTGTCTGCTTTACCCTCTTCTTCTACAGAGTTCCTCTCTTCCAGCTGAAGGTCTTTCTCCCTCCTTTCCAGCACTTTGTGGATACGTTGCATTCCTGCAGAAAGGAAATAATGATTCTTGTTTGTTAGATGGAGTCGTACTAGCGGGAAAGAATGCAAACAAAAATCTCGGGGCCCATAGAAAAACGCAGAATCGACCCGACTCCAATAAGTGTGGCACACCTTCATTAAGAGTTAAAGGGGTGTCAGAACTTCCACTTGCTGTCTGGTTCCAGCATGGGTCATGTAGTTTGGCACGTATCTGTGCCAGTCCCATCATTCTGACAGCGGCATTGAAATGCCCCGATCGATATTCGAGAGTCCCACGCTGCCCCTCACAATGAGATTGTGGGGTGCTGTGCGGTTGCCATGGCAGTCGGGGGCCTTCTGAAAGGCCCCAGCGCTGCTTTTGTAGATTGCCTATTAAGCCAAGCCTGTGCGTGGCTTGATAGATAGCCTGTAAGATCGCACTATAATGTAAGGCTATAGCAGTATATCATACTGCAGAAGCGATCAAACCACCGCAAGTTCTTGTCCCTATGTTGACTAAAAATAAAATGTAAGAATTAGTTTTAAAAAGTTTTATTCATCATTATTTAAAAAAATAAAAGGTAATAAAAGTTTGAAAAAAAGCCCTTTTGCCATTTTTATAATAAAAGAATGTAAATAATAAAACCACAAAACATGTCTGGTATCGCTGCGTCCGTAAAAGTCTGATCTATCAAAGTAATGCATTTTTTACCCCGCACAGCATAAATGAAAGTCCCAGGTGGAAAAAGCCACAAAAAGACATAATTACATCATATAGATGGCGTAGGTTTAGGAGCTGCGACTGCGCCAGCCACAGCAGGAGCCGACTGTGTCTGACAGGTGACCTCCAAGTGCAACAGTGGGGATCAGTGAGAACACAGATCCCTGTTGTTAACTTACTACAGGCTGTGATCAATGTTGATCTCGGCATGTATAGAGTTAATAGAGGGACAACGCTCCCTCTTTAATGTCAATGGCCCTCCACTATGAAAGCATGATAGGTTGCCATGGGAACCAGGGACCTAATAGAGACCTCTGAGTCTTCCATAGCAAGTACAGGCAAGGAAATCGCATAATACAGTGTATTATCTGAGCGATTATAAGATTTAAGGTTTAAGTCCTGTAAAGGGATACAAAAAAGGTGAAGGAAAAATGTAAAAAATTACCATTAAAAACAAAAAACACACTTTTGAATACACTTTTTATCCCATTTGGCATACACTATAAAAAATAGCCAAAAAAATTGAGCCAAAATGCTTTTTCTGATCACTCTGCCTCCCAAAAAACACAATACAAGTGATCAATAAAGTCATATATGCCCCAAAATGGTACCAATAAAAACTATAGCTCGTCACGCCAAAAGCTCGTCTTCAAGCAGTTCCAGCCATGGAGAAATAAAAAAACGTATGGGTCTTTGAATGCCGCGATGTAAAAATAAATAAATAAATAAATATATATATTTTTTAATTGTAATAAAGTAGAAAAACCTAAAAATATATATATATAAATTTTGGTTTTGTCGTAATTGTAACTGCAGAAAAAAGTTATGTTATTTATACTATATAGTGAACGCCATTAAAAAAAATGGCAAAATTCATCTGCTTTTTAACTAAAAAATTAATAACATTTATATAATGCATACAATGTATCCCAAAATTCTAACAATAAAAACTACACCTGTTGCTGGAAAAATAAAAAAGTAATGACTTTTCAAAAGTTGAGATAAAACCCCCCCAAAAATTGTCATGTCATTGGTGTGCATTTTGACCCTTCTGATCCTCGCAATCGGCAGCCCCTTGCTGTAGCGCATGGACCAACCCTCACAAATCAGAAGTTAGAGCTGCAGCCTGAGTTTGGTCACTTGCTTTCCCTTATTTTCAGAGACAGGGCCATTTTTCTATTCATTTGTGGCAGACATTTTTTTAAAAGGTGGTAACAAGAAGTGCAGTCATATTGGTGTCACCACCAACTGAGCCTCTCAGAAACTGATGGCAATCTTTCATCTTGCCACCCCATTTTTACTCCATTTCTGAAAAGCTAATTCAGAGGTAATGACCAAAATGCTAAAGATAAATCATCTCTTCTGTTTGATAAAGGAAGTAGTAAGGGTTAAAAAGTAAATACAAACTGATATTTTCTGGGGGTGTCCATTTTATTTTCCCCTCCTTCCTCCTCCTCTCATAGACTATGAACACTATGGGCTTCATTTATTAGAACTGTCTAGCACTAAGATACCTTTTAATGGCTAACAAAACTACATGATGTTAATGCGAGCTTTCAAACCAACGCAGGGCTCTTCTTCAGGCTAAAATAAAATAGCCTTCAATCAGATTTAACTCTTCAGCCAAAACATGGCAGAAAACAAGATGCCCCGTCTCTTCAGGACTGCTTGTTTTGGAACTAAAGTGGCCGCCATACACTTTCATATATTCTCAGGCAAATAGTCAGCACCCCCCTGGATGGGGGTATAGTTGCCACCCGGCTGGTGCACCACCAGCAGGGTAAACAACTTCCAAGGCCAGTATCGGTATTTATTTTTGACTGGCAAAGTTAATGGCAGGTAAAAAAAAATAATCGCTGCCTGTGAGCGGCTTCGGGACGGTCAAGCCACAGCGGATTCTATATACGGAGACTCTGTTGCCGTTCCTGGCGTCTGCACTGCACTGTACATACAAGAGTGTAGATGCTGGGGAAGGAAGCAGGGGCTGTGCGTACAAGAGCTGCGGCTACTTACTACCATAGAGGTGAGGAGGGCACACTATTATAAATAAGGCCAGTATCAGGGCTACAATTACTATTGGGACCAATAGCAGGGGCACTATTACCACTGGGGCCACTAAGGGGCAAACTATTAACATTGAGGCCATTGTCAGAGCCAGTATTACTATAGGGGCCACTAAAGGAGAGCACTATTACTATTGGAGCCACACTATTATTATTGAGACCACTAACTAGGGCACTATTACTATTGGGGCCACTAAGGGGTGCACTATTACCACTGGGGCCACAGAGTGGTCACTATTACTACTGGGGCCACTGAGAAGGGATGCTATTACTATAGGGGCCACTGGAATAATGGAGTTAAAAATATACATTGTAATAAGCCACACCCCCTTTACATTGGTGACAAAAGGTGGCAACCCTAGATGGGAGCCTTGTCCCCCACAACATCCGAGCACTTACCTAGCTGCAGACGGTGGGTCTTGTCGGAGAATATAATCCTGAACCAACCTGGCTCTGCACATTCGAAGGCTTTCCCGCAAGACAGAAGAACCTTATTATCCAGAAAATCCCTCCACAGACTAACTTCTTCCTCAAAGGTCGGAGCCCTCAGGTACTGCGGAAAACAGCAATAAAGAACAAGCAGGAAGACTCAGTAACTAAAATCAGATATTTAACCATTTAATGGCCATGCTCTTAGTTGTGCCATGTCTGAAAGTCTTCCCCCCTGCAAAGGATGGCGGATAACTGACTGAAAGGTGAGAATCCAACTTCTGAGACCCCACTGATCCTGAGAAAAGGGCTCCGTGCCTTCTGAAGTGGGGGCAGTGGTGGTCTTTCAATGGACCGCCGAAGATAGTTGAGCATTTGAACTTGACTATCTGTGGTGGTCCTAACAAAATGAATGGAGCGGTAGTGCGCATGTGTGACCACCAGGGGCAGATTAAGGCTAGCAAGGGCAATAGTTTTTTCAAAGCACAGCATGACCAATTTTTTGCGTTTTTGCCTCTGTATTGCTTTTATTTTTATTGGGTTAATAAAAGTACTGATGAGATCCTCACAGCGTACGGTTGTAATGTTATCTCTAACACATTCACAATACGAATCAGTTTTACGGACGTGTTAAAATACACTTGTCAGTAACCAGCCTAAAGTTCTAAAGTCATCTGACATTTACTACATACAGACGATACCAGAACCAAGCCTATTACATAGATACGGTCATATATAGAGCTCAGCCATGCTAGAATACTTCAATGGGTTCACTCACATTTTGCGTGCGTATTTCGGTTGCGCAAATAAAAAAAATAGGACATGCTTTAACTTTCTGCATATTTGAGCACCTAAGGTTCCCATAATAGTCAATGGGGGGGGGGGGGTGCGTAAATGTGCGCAATACGAAAGGAGATGCATGAAACACTGTGGAAAAAGACCACATCTGGAACTAATTAGCCATTTCAATCAGTGCGTTTGTTAGCCATGTGCAAATGATTATGCATTGCATTCAATTCACAATTGAATTCAATTGTGAGCAAATTATAATAGAGGTGCTTTGAGCAGCAGTGTATTTCAACATATTAAAGTGGGCCTGCGGCACATCTTAAAAAGAAAGGCCTGCAAAAATACCACATACTGCAATACTGAAGTACTGTAGTATATATGTTGATCAAATGATCGCAAGTTCAAGTTCCTTAAAGAGACTAAAAAAAAGAAAAATCAAGTGGAAAAAAAATGTTTTTTCTTATTATTGTAAAACGTAAAGCATGTTAAAATAAAAAAAAAACAACTTTTCCTGTATATTTAATAAAGAAATCAAAACAAAAAAAAAACATATTTGGCATCACCACATTCATAACACATTATATGTTCCATGTGGGGAACGTCATCAGAAAAAACCAAACATACACAACGCCATAACTGCGGGTTTTTTTTGTTACCCTAGCTCAAAAAAAAAACTGTATTAAAAAGCTATTACAACTCCAAAATGGTACCAAAAGAAACCACAAGTTGCGTTGCAAAAAAACACATTGATGAAAAAACGTTATGGCAGTCAGAAAATGGCGACAGAAAAATTTGTGTCCCTAGAAGAAGTTGTTGTTTTGCTGCAAAACTCGTCCTGCAGTTCCATCTCAGGCAGATCTGTAAATGATTAGAGTTGTGGTGTGATTAGATGAACGGTCTTGTCACCGGAGACCCTAGTTTGGTTTCCCCCTTAACCTATAAGAGGCTCTCGGAGGCTCCTTGTGTGTAGTGACCTCTTCTTCCGCTTGTGTAGAGCTTGTTGGCCACTAGATGCCTCTATGACGCAGAGAAGAGATTTCACCCCGTTACCAGAGTCTGAGAGGGGCGCATTATTGGGATGTGAGAAGTTGGATGGTCATATCGATGGATTGTCCCCCACCGGGCCATTCTGACCAGACTGTTAGGAGGTGTTGGGATCAGTTGATTTGTGAGAACACACAAGGTGACCGGGCTCAGGACGCCCCCTACAGACCACCAGTAAAGAGGAGCGTCTGACCAGACTGTTAGGAGGTGTTGGGACCAGTGGATGTGTGAGGGCACACAAGGTGCTTGGGCTCAGGACGCCCCCTACAGACCACCAGTAGAGAACAGCGTCTGACCAGACTGTTAGGAGGTGTTGGGACCAGTGGATGTGTGAGGCACACAAGGTGACCAGGCTCAGGACCCTCCGACAGACCACCAGTAGAGAGGAGCGTCTGACCAGATTGTTAGGAGGTGTTGGGACCAGTGGATGTGTGAGGGCACAAAAGGTGACCAGGCTCAGGACGCCCCCTACAGACCACCAGTAGAGAGGAGCGTCTGACCAGACTGTTAGGAGGTGTTGCGACCAGTGGATGTTTGAGGGCATACAAGGCGACTGGGCTCAGGATGCTTCTACACACCACCATTAGAGTGGTCCGTCTGACCAGACTGTTAGGAGGTGTTGGGACCAGTGGATGTGTGAGGGCACACAAGGTGACCAGGCTCAGGACCCCCGACAGACCACCAGTAGATAGGAGCGTCTGACCAGACTGTTAGGAGGTGTTGGGACCAGTGGATGTGTGAGGGCACACAAGGTGACCGGGCTCAGGACGCCTGACAGACCACCAGTAGAGAAGCATCTGATCCTCCGACAAGCACCAGCAGCTCCAACTGTGTCATTGTTCGCCATCCAGTTGGCGCCATCGTTACACCCTTGTGTCTTTCTGAACCCTTTCCAGGCGAAGGACATTTGGTCTCACAGTGCCCTATTACGTGTACTGACTTTGACACCTGCTGTCGCCTCCATCTGCAGTGGTGTTGTTAACGATGAAACTGAACGCTACAGAACAGAACTGGGTTATTTTCAACAACGAATCCAGGTTTAGTATGGGTACTGATGACGACCATGTTCATGTCTGGAGACCTAAGGATGATCATCTCAATCCTACCTTTGCTGAGGCAATACAACATGGTGCTAGAGCCTTCATGCCCACCCGTATGACATGTTGCATCTAAGCTGCAGGCGGTACAACAGGATACTAGAGCCTCCATGCCCCACGAATCATATCTTGTATCCAAGCTAGAGGCGGTACAACAGGATACTAGAGCCTCCATGCCTGCCTGTATCACATCTTATATCAAAGCAAGAGGAGGCCCAACAGGGTACTAGAGCCTCCATGCCTGTCTGTATCACATCTTGTATCCAAGCTAGAGGTAATACAACAGGGTACTAGAGCCTCCATGCCTGTCTGTATCACATCTTGTATCCAAGCTAGAGGCAGTGCAACAGGGTACTAGAGCCTCCATGCCTGCCCGTATCACATTTTATATCCAAGCTAGAGGCGGTACAACAGGGTACTAGAGCCTGCATGCCCCCCGAATCATATCTTGTATCCAAGCTACAGGTGGTACAACAGGATACTAGAGCCTCCATGCCCCCCGAATCACATCTTGTATTCAAGCTAGAGGTGGTACAACAGGGTACTAGAGCCTCCATGCCTGTCTGTATCACATCTTATATCAAAGCAAGAGGTGGCCCAACAGGGTATTAGAGCCTCCATGCCCTCCCGTATCACATCTTGTATCCAAGCTAGAGGAGGTACAACAGGGTACTAGAGCCTCCATGCCTGCCTGTATCATATTTTATATCCAAGCTAGAGGCAGTACAACAGGGTACTAGAGCCTCCATGCCCTCCCGTATCACATCTTGTATCCAAGCTAGAAGCGGTACAACAGGGTACTTGAGCCTCCATGCCTGCCTGTATCACATCTTGTATCCAAGCTAGAGGTGGTACAACAGGGTACTAGGGCATCCATGTCCCCCATATCACATCTTGTATCTACGCTAGAGGCGGTACAACAGGGTACTAGAGCATCCATGCCCCCCGTATCACATCTTGTATCCAAGCTAGAGGAGGTACAACAGGGTACTAGAGCCTCCATGCCCACCCGTATCACATCTTGTATCCAAGCTAGAGGTGGTACAACAGGGTACTAGAGCCTCCCTACAAGGGGTCAGTTCTCCACAATAAATGATGCTTTTGCTCTGATATTGTAATCACTTCCTTATAACAATGTTACAATCACACAGAGAAAGTTTCATCCCATCTGACAACTTCTAGGAGAGGGATGTTACTGACAGTATATGTATATATATATATATACACTCCTTCTAGCAGAGGGATGTTACTGACAATATATGTATATATATATCTATACACACATACTCCTTCTAGGGGAGGGGTTGTTTTTTGACATTGAGAGTATATAAATTTGATTTAGTCGTAATTGTAATGATCCACAGAACAGTGTTATCATGTCATTTTTGCCACAGTGTGCACACCATAAAAACAAGAAACCCCTCCCACAAATGCATTTTTTTCCATTTCAGTCCACTTTTTAAAAAAATGTTTTAGAGTTTTTCAGTGCACTAATATGACACAATAAAGAGAACTATTGAAAAATACAACTCATCCTGCAAAAAGAAGCCCTCAGGCAGCTACATCGATTAAAAAAAAAGAGTTATGGTTTTTTGAAAGTGGGGAGGAGAAACAACAACTGGAAAAAAAAGGGGCCACATCATTAAGGGGTTAAAGCAGTTCTCCAGAAGTATACAGAAATCAGACTAAGAGCAACATATCCCATCTTGATATAGTAAAGTTACTGCCTTCAGCTTCTCACCTTACGGAAGTCAATCCAGATGAAGAATCCTGCGCCACGGTTAAGAAAGGGAACGCCAATGGAGCGGAGCTCATCTGCCACATAGGACTGAGATGCCCGTAAGCGAGAATGATTCACTCGTAAGTAAACCTGGTTAATCCAATCTAGACAGTGAAGGAGAACAAAGTCTGATGAGCTTGAGAGGCCATACACGAATGCGAGTCATACTATGAAGGTTTGCCTTATGGCACCCCAATTACACATGGTAGGTACAGATCCTCACTGGGCGTCTGCCAGTCAGCGGGTGACTATGTTAGGCATGAACATGACAGGTCCTTCTGATAGTAGCAGCTCCCTGTGTAGTAATGGGGCCCTATCATCTCACCTCGGTCACGCATTAGCTGAGCCATCTTGTATTGTATGGGGCCGCAGACCCCATGGAAGTAGCAGAGAGCGGCCACACCATTGCAGACGTCCTGATTGCTGGAGTAGAGCGTCCCAAACCGAACTCCAGAGATAGCAAAGTCCTGCAGGGTGGAAAATGGAGCAAAGTAAAAAAAAACTAAACAGTCTGACTGGCACACAGGTGAACAACAATCCCCAGGAAGTCTAAGCGTCCTTTTAAATGGGCAGGCATAAAAACTAAACAACGATCAGCCTGAACAGGCAGTCGGCCATCTATGAAAGACTGCCTGTTTAGTGTGAATAGAGATGGCTGGTTGGAACGTTCCCCGGCCGCTCTGCCTCCCTTCACTCAGTGATGATCATTCCTATGTAAAAGCACAGGAACGATAATAACTGGGACGACTAGTCGGGCATCTGCACCAGACAGGTCGCCCCATGTAAAAGGGCGCTGAGCGCTGGAGTCATCCTCTTCTGTCAAGTTGCGATGCAATTTGCTTCTTTCTGAGGTCTGAGAAATCAGAGTTGTGACCATAACAGCTGCCATCCAGCTTTCTTGCATTCTGAATGGCATATCGGCCTAGTTATGTAGTCCTTCAGCAGCAGGAAATGCAACACAGCCCCTCAAATGCAAGTTTCCAAGGTGTTCTGAACACTACGGGTTCTTAAAGGGGTTGTCCAAAAATGCAAAAAAATGGCCACCATCAACGCACTGAAAAAACTCAATAGTAAGCTTTACAGGGATAAATAGTGTTGCATAAGACCCTGTGTCCTTCATTCTAGAGGTGCATTCACCCATCCTAAGATCGGTGGCTCGCAAGCTGCAGAGAGAGCAGCCATTATGTTGAATTTCTGGATAACTCCTTTTACCCATTAAGGACCAAGCACAGTAAATATACGGCGCTTGGTCATGGGCTCTAATCCCAGCCGATAGTAAAAACACGGAGGGAGTTTAAAGCCCCTGCTTCTGCAATCAATCAGAAACAGGTGGGGTTGTCAGCTGTTAGTCACAGCAGATAACCCGGAGGAGGAGGGAGAAGCAGTTTTTAACTCCTTCTGACTCCTCCTTTCTTTAGTATACAGGGCTCAATGAGTACTATGTACTAAAGAGTGGAAGTGTTTCTTCCACTATGCGAGACGGCAGTCAAGTGACCGCCAGGATCCCCTGGCACAGCAGAGCTACAAGGTCCTAGCAGATCCTGATCAGCTCTGCCAGTGACTATTGTTTTCCCCTATAACTGGGGCTCCCATGGACGCTGCTCCTATGTATGCTCCAGCTTCAGTGACAAAATTTCAAATAAAAAAAAAAAGACCATGTGAATATCCCTCAGAGGTCTTGAATGACATCATGGGGGACATAGATAGTAAAAAAAATAACTGCACAAGTAAAAAAAGATTAGCGAATAAAATAAAAAAATATACATAGAAAAGAAAATAATCCAAGGCCGACACCAACCAAAGCTGTCATCGTATGCGCCCTGTAATCCAAACCCATACATATTATATATCAAAACGCCGAAGCAAAATGAGGAACCCGTTCCTGTACTTTATTTTAGCGTAAATATACTAATTAAAAAATAATAATTATAAATGTTAAAAAAATCATTTTTTAGCGTTTTACCACCCATAAAACTAAAAAACGGCAAATAAAAGTCAATTGGAAAAGATAATAAAAAAAATAGCCCAGTATGTCATGGGGAAAAAACGCAACAAAAATAATTTTGGCAGCTGAAGGCAAAAAAATAGGGCAATTAAACCACTACATGGGTAAAATCCCTAAAAATTATCTGGTCCTTAAGGTACAAAACATCCTGTTCCTTAAGGGGTTAAGGTACAAAACAGCCTGGTCAATAAGGGGGTTAAAGGAGTTCTCTGGGATTTCTACTATTAATGACCTGTACTCAGGATTGGCGGGGGTCCACCATACAGAATTTCCGCTGATCAGCTGTTTGCTGGCAGTGCAGACAGTGCTGCAAGCAGATGGTGCTGTCAACCCTTGCAGCGATCCGCGTTGGTACTCCAGGCATAGCCCCCATTGAATTGAATGACCGCTGGCCTAGTGGACAGCTGACCGACAGGGATCTCTGATCAACTATTGATGACCTATCCAGAGGACAGCTGATGAATCAGAGAAGTCCAAGACAACCCCTTTAAAAACACAGGAAGTTGCCAAAACAGCGCCCTTCTCTGATGTCACTTCCCGCTGTGCAGCTATTGGCTCAAGTTGCAGTATGCAGACTTCCTGTTGCACCCGACCGCTGTAGGCACTCAGTGCATAATGCAGAAAGTATCTGCTTCATTTTAGCTTCTCCTTCTGCATTGGGAATAGAAATGAGAGCAATCAGGCCTCCTGTGTGATGGAAAAAACGTAAGTAAATCATCCCGACTCACCTTGCTGATTCCCCACATAACATGAGTCCTCTGAGGATCCGGAAGCCTAAAAATGTACAGAACGATAGAATGGATTTTAAAAAATTGCAATAGGAGGAGTCAATTAGAAGCACCATTGTCTATGACAACCAATCAGAGCTTCCTTATCCTTTACAGGTCAGCCTAAGAGCGCAGCTCAGGGAGCATCCTATAAGCATAAAGCTGGCCATGGCTGCAGAGATCAGGTTTGGAAAGACCGCTTTCTGCCACTTTGGGGAAATGTGTGGTTCTCATAGAACACCTTTAGCACCACATACAATCAGTATATAATCTTACTTCTCCAGGCTCAGCACGCTGTGGAACGTTGCAGACTCATCAAATACTGACAGCATATAAATCTCATCAACGATGACGTGCAAAGAGTTCCTAGAAGACACAAAGCGATCACTATGTGGCATGGTCTATGCGTATCTGTTGCCTCTTTACTATAAGGTTGACAATTGTTAAACAGCAATTTATATCAGTATACTTCAGAGCTGCATTAACAATTCTGCTGGTTATTATTGGAAACCGTCAGCAATCTGGTCACCCAACACCAACAACATATTTGAGGTCTTAGAATGTAGTTTCCTCTACTGTAGATTACTGTACAAAGGGCTGGATTAAACACATATCCCAAAATGGAGGGTCAACAGATAATGAACAAGCGGAGAATGCTGGAAAAGTTCAGCCCTAAAGCCCACAGAATTGTGATGACGACTCTGGTCTATAACACAGAAGGTAACTCAAGATCAGTACAGAATAGGTCATGTAGTGTAGACAGGGACCTCCAGTAGAATAGTGAGTGCAGCTCGGGATAAGTAATGTAATATGTGTACACAGTGACTCCATCAGCAGAATAGTGAGTGCAGCTCTGGAGTATAATACAGGATGTAACTCAGGATCAGTACAGGATAAGAAATGTATGTACACAGCGACGCTAGCAGCAGAATAGTGAGTGCAGCTCTGGAGTATAATACGGGATGTAACTCAGGATCTGTACAGGATAAGTAATGTATGTACACAGTGACTCTACCAGCAGAATAGTGAGTGCAGCTCTGGAGTATAATACAGGATGGAACTCAGGATCAGTCCAGGATAAGTAATGTATGTACACAGTGACTCCACCAGCAGAATAGTGAGTGCAGCTCTGGAGTATAATACAGGATGTAACTCGAGGTCAGTACAAGGTAACTAATGTATGTACACAGTGACTTCACCAGCAGAATAGTGAGTGCAGCTCTGGAGTATAATACAGGATGTAACTCAGGATCAGTGCAGGATAAGTAATGTATGTACACAGTGACTCCGCCAGCAGAATAGTGAGTGCAGCTCTGGAGTATAATACAGGATGTAACTCGAGGTCAGTACAGGGTAACTAATGTATGTACACAGTGACTTCACCAGCAGAATAGTGAGTGCAGCTCTGGAGTATAATACATAATGTAATGCATTAAAGTAATGTATGTACACAGTGATGCCGATAAGACTTCACTTTACCTTTTGGCAAACTCTAAGAACTCCATCATTTCAGCAGCAGAGTATATATCCCCTAAAGGGTTGTGTGGATTTATAAGTATCATGGCCTTTATGATAGTACCCTAAAAAAAAACAATGGACATAGTGTAGGTTTAGTACGAATAGCAGAGTGTTGTGTGCTGCACAATAGTTAATACAAACAAATCATTGAAAAAGGTGATTCCTAGATCTTTTTTTTTACATCAATGAGATCATAAAGTGCCCCCCCCCCGCCCCCCCTACTGGGACCCCCAGCAGTCAGCTGTAATCTGGGGTGAAATTTGAGATTAAGAGCCCTTTTACACGGGACAATCTCTCGGGCGCAGATGCCAGACAGGTCGTCCCAGCAATGATCCCGCCTCCATTCATAGTAAACAGGCAGGTATTCATAGATGCACGACTGCCTGTTTACTCAGGCCGATCAGGCGTTCAGTTTTTATGCCTGCACAAACTGAACGACGAACAATAACCAAACATTCATCGTTCAGTCGGGGCATGCATTTAGACTGGATGCTGGAAGCTGAACTACTAATAAGCCCGTGTTAATTTCCCTGCAGCGCCTCCAGAGCTGAAACTGAAGTACTACACGCTTCCCATTCATATCAATGAGTTATCCATGTAATACAGGACAGTAAAGGTCCTCTAGAGAAAGAGAGACCCTCTTTGTAACCACTTTCCATTCTGACCAAAATATGAGGATCCCGAACAGAGGACCCCCTCTATTAACTCAGAATTCCTTACTAGGGACTATAAAAATGGGACTCCAAAACTGCACTATTTCTTTAAGATCTGGGCTACTGTTTTCACGGAAAAGAGCCAATAGAACTGCTCTATTAACTCAGATTTTCCTAATATAGTTGGTAATACCTTTTCTTAACTAGACAACCTTATTAAAGGGCCTTTTTACACGGGCTAAAAATTGTTCAGATTCCTGCGATCAGTGCAAATCTGAGCAGTCCAGTCTAAATGAATATATGACTAAACGACGAACAAGAAATTCGTTTGTCGATCAGTTTCTGCATGCATAAGAACTGAACTACGATCGGCCTGTGTAAACAGGCAGTCATTCATCTATGAACAACTGCCTGTTCCTGTGAATGGAGGTGGGCGAGTCGGAATGATCCCCGGCCCGCTCCGCCTCCATTCACTAGCGATAATCGTTCCTCCTTAAAAGCACAGGAACGATCATTGCTGGGACAACCTGTCAGGTATCTGTGCCGAACAGGTCCTCCTGTCTAAATACAGAATACGGAAAAGTTCTGCAACTTTTTAACGCACTTTGCATTTCAATTTATCATCATTGTCACAGTTTAGACTTCTTGTCAGTGAACGTAAAACCACCCTGCACGGCTCCCACTTGCAGATAAGATCCTTTTGCTATTGGCTGCATTGGGATCTGAGGTCATATTGGGAAACCTCACCTCCTCCTTGGCTGTTTGCAGGGTTGATTCCAGTTTTGGCACGGTCAGCTGGAACGGACGGGTTCCTGGAGGTGTCACCTGAGAAATAAGGAGACCCACTGATCATGTGACTCTGCATCAAATCTGAAGGTGGGCAACAGCAGCAAACCATACGGACAGATGAATGACCATTATAAATCTGTAGCTGCCCCTTCATTAATCACTGTCTGCATCTCATGTTGCCAGACCCCGCAGCCCCTCACCTTACTCTCTAGGTGCACGTAGACCAGTTTAATGCCGCTGTACAGAAAGATGCTCTGCGTGATTCCTCCATAGAAGGGGGTGGCGATAAGAATCGCATCTGGAAAAAAAAACAATCAGATGAATACAAGGAGAAGGTAAAATTAACCCCTCAGTGACTGAGCGTTTTGGCTTTTTTCCATTTTCTTTTTTTTCCTCCTCCCTTTTTTATTTTTCTGTCGACATAGTTGTGTGAGGGCTTATTTTGTGCGGTACGTCCTGTTGTTTCCGTTGGTACCTTGTTTGAATACATACGAATTTTTGATCAGCTTTTCAGAAGGCCCCCGGCTGCCATGATACCCCCACGGCTCCCCCAATCTCACCGCGGGAAGGAAGTACAGGACCCTGTCAGAATTGACAGCTCCATTTAAAGGCTTAACAGGCCGTGCAGCGTGCCGGGGCTGTTGCCCGCGAGTGTCAGCTATAATAAACAGTATTACATAATACTGTGATCTGACAGGCAGTCTACCAAGCCACGCCACAGGCATGGCTTGATAGGCAATCTGCAATAACAGCCCTGGCGGCTTTCAGAAGAACTCATCATAAGGAACAGTTTGGGACCCCTAAACTTTGATCGGCACATTTAAATACCACTATCAGAATTGATGGTGGCATTTAAAGGGTTAACAGTCGTGATCAGCAGGAGTTCTGATCGCGGCTGTTGTGGTTGTCAGCTGTAAGAAATAGCCGACACCCGCGTTGCATGGAGAGGTTCGGCTCCCGAATCTCCCCATACAAACCCTGAACCTCCATGACGTAACTGTATGTCATGTGGCGTTAATGGGTTAATAAAACTGAAAACAAACGGAACAGAAGCAAACAAACCTTTCCCTTTTTTTGAAACCCACTGAAATCAACGGGGTAAATAAACAAAAGTTTCATTCTGCTTAAATTCCATTTCTCTGCGCCAAAAATGGTACCCTGATATAGAAATCCCTAACGGGGGGGAGGGGGAGACGGAACATTGGTGTGAACAAACCCTAAACTAAGAGCAGAGTGCAAAAAGTCTTGACAGGTTATGATATAACTTGATGGAGATCCCCTTTAAGCCAGTAAGCCTACCTCCTGGGTCACAGAGAACCGCAGCCAGGGCGGAGAACAGGGAGCCGCATCCATTCAAGATCACCACCTGGAAGAGACAAGGGGCAGACGGGGACGTGAGCAGGACGTAAGATGGCACTCGTCAGTCCCATAGTATCAGCAGTACTCACGTTTTCAGAATTTAGCGGTGCGGGTGCTTTACAGTAATAGGTCAAAAAACGCGCCACCTCCTCCCGTAAACTGAGAGAAAGAGGAGAGTTGACAGTAAATGTCTAAGACAAGGAATACTACATTCTTCTATTTCCTCTTCTAAACAACTTGGAAACTGGCAATTTACAAAACTTCCTTAAGGGTACGTTCACACGTGGCCGAATTAGTGCAGATTTTCTGCAGTGGATTTGAAAGAATAAAATAAGCTACATCAAAAACCGTATGAAAATTTGCACCAAATGGTGCAGACTTTGACACGGATTTGGGTGCGAATCTACACCAAAATCTGCTGAGCAAAATCCGCTAAATGTGAAGAACCCTAAAGGGGTTTTCTGGTTTTATATTAATGACACTTAAAAGGGTTGTGGCAAGATAGAACGTTATCCCCTATCACAGGGCAGGTGACAACTCCAACCGCTGGAGCCCTCCACCGATCCCAAGAACAGGGTTCCCACAGGTCCCCGTCTGAATTAAGCTGAAGTCGCATACGTGCTGCCGCTCCATTCATTTCAATGATAGCACTGGAAATGGCAAGCTTCAGCGCTTCCACTGAAATGAATGGAACCATGCCGTAGATGTGCAGCCCCTGCTCCGTTCATACGGAGACCTTGGGGCCTCCATTCTTGGGAGTGGTAAGGGTCCCAGGGATCGGAGCTTACCATTTAAGAAGTTATCCCATATCCTGTGGATACAAGAAGTTCTATAACTTCAGGGGACATTTTAAACTGCTTTACACGACAAATAAAAAATAGAAAATCACAAATTTTAGAGTAAGTCCAAGACCGACCGAAACTGGTATAAATGATACCAGAAATCTATACCAGTTCCAAGCTGCACCTCTTCATATATTAGTCACATCATGCACCAGTGGAAATTATACTAAGACTGGTGTTTGAAATGCCAGTCTAAGTAAATTTCTCCCTTTATGTTTTAATTCCTCATCATTTTCAAAATAGCCGTTTGCTGTCAGTGAATGAGAATGATTAACCCTTGCAGTACTCACAAGTTATGCCCCTTCCAGTCTGGGTACTGCAGCAGCGGCGGCTCAATCACGTTCATGTCACTCTGGGTCAACTGCAGAAAGGTAACCACAGGGAAAACGTCATCCGCTACGTTATTCATGTTTATACTTCAAACTAAGAATAGGGGAGGGGCGCTTACAAAAAATACTGATTAATGGAAAACTGAAAATATATCAGAGTCTAGAAGGTTCTGTTATACACACGGTTTTTAATATCTCACTGCTAGGCTGAGATAGGATTTCTTGAAGTTACAAGCCCAAAGCCTGAAGCTGCACTACTGAGAGACTTGGCTGTTAGTTGATTTCCATCAGGTCAGTGTAGTTATGGAGACTTTATGTCAGTACAAATCACCATTCTACATCTTACCTGGTGTGCTTAGTGACCGTCATGTGTGTATATATGTGGACAGTGATGAAGATGGCCATTTGAAGCCACACAAGGTCTCTCTGACACTGCTGCAGAAATCAGAAGGTGGCAGTAGTGCAGCCTGAAGCATTGGCCTGATGACATTTTCTTCTTCCTCCAATAGGTCTCCAATACAATTGAGATGAGTTAAAGGAGTGAGCTTACTAAATCAAGTTCATATAAAGAGTAGAGATGAGCGAGCATACTCGCTAAGGACAATTACTCGATCGAGCATTGTCCTTAGCGAGTATCTCCCCGCTCGGGAGAAAAGGTTCGGCTGCCGGCGCGAGTGACAGGTGAGTTGCGGCCATGAGCAGGGGGGAGCGGGGGGAAGAGAGGGAGAGCGAGATCTCCCCTCCATTCCTCCCCGCTCTCCCCCGCAGCTCCCCGCCCGCCGCCGGCAGCCGAATCTTTGTTCCCGAGCGGGCAGATACTCGCTAAGGGCAATGCTCGATCGAGCAATTGCCCTTAGCGAGTATACTCGCTCATCTCTAATAAAGAGTTAAGTTCTAAAAGGCCTTTTACTGCTATTTTAAACTACTGCACACCATTTCTACCCCAAAATACACCTTTTTAAATATTCTTTTCCCTCTGTGTCCCCCTGAGCACCACTGCTAGTCTGTGTTATGGTGGGATGGACCCATTTCTCTGTATTCTGCTACAGTGCCTACAACCCCTTGCATGCATGCTGTCTTTCACTCCACCTTGATCCACAACATTACCAGTCAGTTTCCTTTCCCCTCTGGCAGCAAATAAAGTCCCTAGTAAAGTCCCCAGTCAATCACATTCCCCCTTAGGTAACAAGAAATATAATCCATAGTAAATTCCCCATTCTCCTTTCCCCTCTGGTAGCTGGAATTATAGTCCGCAGTTAGTTCCCTAGTCAGTCTCCTTCCCTCTCCGGTAGCTATAAATATAGACCCCAATAAATTCTCTAGTGAGTCTCAAATATAATTCCTAGCCCTCAACCTCCTCTGGCAGCTGTAAATATACTGTAGTCCCCAGTAAGTTCCCCAATCAGTCTCCTCCCCTCTCTGGTATCTCTCTCTCTGTAAATGTAGCTCCCAGTTAGGTTGCTATCCTCGTTTAGATAAAAATATATATTTATAGTAGGTTCCCTGCACAATATCCTTTCCCCTCTGGTAGCTGAAAATATAGTCCCCAGGAAGTTCCCAGTCAGTCTCCTTCTCTCTCTGGTAGCAGTAAACACAATCCCCAGCCTCCTTCCTCCTCTGGCAGGTGTGAGTATACTGTAGTCCCCAGTAAGTCTTCTACCCTCCCTGGTATCAGTAAAGATAAACTCTAACTTCCATCCTCCTCTTGCATCTCTTAATATACTGTTGTCCCCAGTAAATTGCCAGTCACTCTTCTTCCCCTCTGGCAGCTGTATATATGGTCCCCAGTAAATTCCCTTGTCGGTGTACTTCCCTCTCTGGTAGCAGTAAATATAATCCACAGCACCCTTCCTCCGAGGCTGCCCGGTCGCCAGATTTATCAACAATAGAACATGTATGGGACCATCTGGGACACCAACTTCCACAGCCTACGAGTTTGCACAATCTGGAGGCTCCGTTACAGCAAATGTGGAGCAATATGCTGCAGGATATCATACGTAACCAGTATACCTCCATGCCCGCCCGTATCACATCTTGTATCCAAGCTGGAGGTGGTACAACAGGGTACTAGAGCCCTATGCCCACCTGTATCACATCTTGTATCCAAGCTAGAGGCGGTACAACAGGGTACTAGAGCCTCCATGCCCGCCCGTATCACATCTTGTAACCAAGCTAGAGGTGGCATAACAGGGTACTAGAGCCTTCATGCCCATCCGTATCACATCTTGTATCCAAGCTAGAGGTGGTACAACAGGGTACTAGAGCCTCCATGCCCGCCCGTATCACATCTTGTAACCAAGCTAGAGGTGGCATAACAGGGTACTAGAGCCTTCATGCCCATCCGTATCACATCTTGTATCCAAGCTAGAGGTGGTACAACAGGGTACTAGAGCCTCCATGCCCACCCGTATCACATCTTGTATCCAAGGGAGAGGCAGTACAACAAGGTACTAGAGCCTTCATGCCCCCCTGTATCACATCTTGTATCCAAGGGAGAGGCAGTACAACAGGGTACTAGAGCCTCCATGCACACCCGTATCACATCTTGTATCCAAGCTAGAGGCGGTACAACAGGGTACTAGAGCCTTCATGCCCGCCTGTATCACATCTTGTATCCAAGCTAGAGGTGGTACAACAGGGCACTAGAGCCTCCATGCCCCCCTGTATCACATCTTGTATCCAAGCTAGAGGCGGTACAACAGAGTACTAGATCCTCCCTACAAGGGGTCAGTTTTCCACAATAAATGATGCTTTTTCTCTGATATTGTCATCACTTTCTTATATCTAGGTTACAATCACACAGAGAAAGTTTCATTCCATCCGACAACTTCTAGGTTAGGGATTGTTTTGGCAATAAGTATACTTTCCCCTCTGGCAGTTGTAAATATTGTCCACAGTAAATTTCCTAGTCTTACACTATCCCTTGTTCCACACCACCGGTCAGTCTCCTTCCCTCTCTGGCAGCTGTTACTATAGGTGCCAGGAACTCTCCTTCCCTCTCTGGAAGCTAAATAATCCCCTGGAAATTCTCTTACAGAACTCATTAGCTGGAACTGCACATCGCTATATACTAAACACCAGGTGGCGCTGTACCATGTAAATAAATGTCAGATTGTTTATATAATGTATGTAAATGGGAAAGGTGGTTGATATTTTAACATCTGTACAATAAGTAAAACATTTACTGGTCAGGTGGCCACTTTAAAATGAACCAGCGGCTCTAGCCCGTTCTATATATGGCATTT
This sequence comes from Eleutherodactylus coqui, assembly GCF_035609145.1. Lineage (NCBI taxonomy): Eukaryota > Metazoa > Chordata > Amphibia > Anura > Eleutherodactylidae > Eleutherodactylus > Eleutherodactylus coqui. The sequence continues at coordinate 122,540,474 of NC_089847.1, read as the reverse complement.
CTTTGGCACACATAATGGGATAATACTGAGCCACACAAGTATGACCACTTAGCTCCTCCCCTTTTACATCTTCCATTAGAACTCACCCGCTTAGACATCAGATCAAAGCAAAGTTTATTCTCACTTGTGCCGAAGTTGATGATTCCCTGAAAACAGAAGAAAAAAGCTGTAGGTTATTAGTTTAAAGGGGCGGAGGCGGGTTTCCACCTTGACGGTAAGTCACCAGCCCGGGTGGTACTTATTTATAATCACAAGGGCAGCAACCCGACAAGCATTTCACTCACACCATCTGCAACTTTGGTCCAGCTGTCGCTGCTGTTATCAGTCTGTGACCCCTGCCCCCCCCATGAATGCAGTGCAGATTCCAGGAGAGGGGCAAGAGGTCAGGGGCCACAGACTGATGACAGCAGAGGTGGCTGCGCCAGAGCTACAAATGGAGTGAGTGAAATGCTTGTCAGGTTGGGCTGGAGGTCCATTATGGGTCACTATTACTACTGGCGCCACTAAGGGAGTCACTATTACTACTGGGGTCACTAAGGGGGGATCACTATTACTACTGGGACCATTGAGGGGTTTACCATTACTATTGAGCCACGGGGGGAGAGGGGGGGGGGGAAACGTACTATTGGGACCACTACTGTGGGCACTATTACTACTGGGACCATTTAGGGGTTTACTATTGAGCCACGGGGGGAGGGGGTGGGGGAATACGTACTATTGGGACCACTACTGTGGGCACTATTACTACTGGGACCATTTAGGGGTTTACTATTACTAATAAGCTACTGGGGGGGGGATACATACTATTGGGACCACTACTGGGGACACTATTACTACTCGGACCATTAAGAGGGTTACTATTACTATTGAGCCACTAGGAGGAGAATACGTACTATTGGGACCACTATTACTCTGTCACTTCAGACGAGTCTCAATGGTTCAGATATGTGTTGGGTGTCTTTGGGTGTATTGGCGCTTTCAATGTCTGTAAAATGAGTGATTTTTTTTCTTACCGGGAAAGGGGGCGGTGGCGCCATTTCACACTTCGCCTCACGCAGCTTAAAAGCTTGGGGCATCCCTGCTTACATTATATATACTTATATACCACAGCTTCAGGTCTAGTGGCTCACATTGGGGTTCTTGTCCTCATCGTACTTGTCTTCATGGTACGCTCTATAACCCTCCTCGGAGGACCCGCGGAACCCGCTCAGGACGTTCCCCCGGGTGGAGAGGTAGGGGCTGCAGTACTGGTTACAGCTGTAGACGTCTTCCAGCGCGGACTCCTGCACCTTGCCTGTCACCCCTTTGCCAATAATGTCCCCTTCTTGAGAAAAGTTGGCATCTGTGGGGGTCACTGCCTCCCCGCCTCCCCCCTGGCGTATCATGCCCAGCATCTGAGCAAAGACGGTGAACATGCGCAGTTCATGCTGGCGGTCCAGCTGCAGCCTCCGCTCTTCCAGGCGCAGCCGCCGCTCCTCGGCCTCCTGCTCCTGCTCCATCCTCCTCTCTTCCATCTGGAGGAAGCGTTCCTCTGATGCCCGCTGCGCCATCAGCATTTGAGAAATCAGCTCATTCAGCGGCTCTCGGTCTTTCCTCTTTCTCCAGAATCGTGGGCGACCACTTTGTCCTGATGATCCCGCCATGTTGGATTCACTAAAGCCTAAAAAGGACAAAAGCAGAAACGTCTGAGCAAGTTGGGTGACAATCAATATGCCCAACATTAAAGCACCTACCTAACTTTTTCGGGGGTCCTGAGCGGCAAGTCTGCCTTGTGGCACAGCGATCGTGGAGCAGAGGAGTTGCCACTGCATAACTAAACAGGTTTGGCGCTCTTCGGTCTGGGAAAGCTGGGCGACAACTCCAATGGGGGTCATAGGACTATCAGCCAAATTTCCCAGAGGAGTTACAGAGGTTTTAGCCGTACTGTAGGTGGTCAGGGGACTGTCACTAGTATAACAGGTCCCTTAGTGCCATCACCCAGCTTTCCGTAGCCCCTCACTGACCAGTAAGCAGTATTACCCCCATCGCGCACAGCTGCTGCCATTATACAATTCTTCCTAAAAGGAGCCTCCGGATGAGCGGAGATGTATTAATTCTGATAAGATGCTGCAAGTCGTATTCGCCACACTTGCTAAGTTTGTTCCTAATTTTGCGCAAATGTTTTCGAAATCTAAAAGCCTGCTGTCTTACTTCTAAGGCTGCTGCTGTACATTTACGTGTCCGGTCGGCTTTTAGGAATAAAACTCACAATTTCTTCCCTTACCCCCTCTATGGGTGCACGCAAAACCGCTCCCCCGAGCGATGGTTCTGCCCTCCTCTAAAAACGTGTTTACAGAGAAGACAACGGCGCTCTGTGTGATATCCGACCGTGTGAAGGTGCCAGCTCCATCGAGCACACTGTGAGCTTCTCATGACTCTAAGCGTAATAAGACCGCAGCACATCGCACACAAATACCTGAGCGTCTATTTACTGCTGGCAGCCAACAATGCAATTTAACCTCTAATCGTCCAAAGTCGTGGATCATAACATGAACAGTAATGGAAGGGGACCTGGGACTCTGGTGCCAGCAAAATGGCCAAGGACAACTAACCTAAGACTGTCTACACTAGATACAATTGTAACAAACTCTCAGCTATTAGAAGTGTTAGGTCTGTACTCGTGTTAAAGGGGTTTTGTCATAAAAAAAAAACAATACTTACCTATTCCTCCCCAGGCAGCCTTCTTTAAGCATATTGTCCTAGCTGATCTTCTCCAGTCTCCCCGGATCACCTCACCTCCAGCCGGCCGGATCCTCCTCTTCTTGTTATGATGCGTCCATTCTCAGCATTCTCCTTCCAGCAGGTCAGTGTAGGTTAGGTCACCTGTGATGTAACATTCACTGCCTAGGAAGGAATGCCAACCTACTGCTGAGACTGCACATGGGCACTGTCTTGCCACAAGAGTTCATATACTATTGCAAAGAGACAAGCGCACATGCACAGTCTCAGCAGTAGATCGGCACTCCCTGCTAGGCTGCGAACGCTACATTACTAGTGACTGGATACATTGTCCTACAGGAAGGAGACTGCAGAGAATGGACGCTTTGTCACTGGAAGACGAAGAATCGGTTGGCCTGTGGTGAGGTGACCTGGGGTCGGCAGAAGCCGAAAGAAGATGCGGTAAGAAGACTGACGGGAAAGTAATAGGTAAGTATAGAATTTTTGTTTTCTAATGACAGAACCCCTTTAAGTGAACTGATACAGTCAAAGCTTGTTTTGGGTAGAATTTTACTAAAGGTTCGTATCAGCTGAAGCCACAAGAAGAAAAAGAGGAAGGAGAAGAGGAGCGAGGAGGAAGGGAGACGGATGAGAGGAGGAAGGGAGACGGATGAGAGGAGGAAGGGAGACGGATGAGAGGAGGAAGGGAGACGGATGAGAGGAGGAAGGGAGACGGATGAGAGGAGGAAGGGAGACGGATGAGAGGAGGAAGGGAGACGGATGAGAGGAGGAAGGGAGACGGATGAGAGGAGGAAGGGAGACGGATGAGAGGAGGAAGGGAGACGGATGAGAGGAGGAAGGGAGACGGATGAGAGGAGGAAGGGAGACGGATGAGAGGAGGAAGGGAGACGGATGAGAGGAGGAAGGGAGACGGATGAGAGGAGGAAGGGAGACGGATGAGAGGAGGAAGGGAGACGGATGAGAGGAGGAAGGGAGACGGATGAGAGGAGGAAAGGAGACGGATGAGAGGAGGAAAGGAGACGGATGAGAGGAGGAAAGGAGACGGATGAGAGGAGGAAAGGAGACGGATGAGAGGAGGAAAGGAGACGGATGAGAGGAGGAAAGGAGACGGATGAGAGGAGGAAAGGAGACGGATGAGAGGAGGAAAGGAGACGGATGAGAGGAGGAAAGGAGACGGATGAGAGGAGGAAAGGAGACGGATGAGAGGAGGAAAGGAGACGGATGAGAGGAGGAAAGGGGACGGATGAGAGGAGGAAAGGAGACGGATGAGAGGAGGAAAGGAGACGGATGAGAGGAGGAAAGGAGACGGATGAGAGGAGGAAAGGAGACGGATGAGAGGAGGAAGGAGACGGATGAGAGGAGGAAGGAGACGGATGAGAGGAGGAAGGAGACGGATGAGAGGAGGAAGGAGACGGATGAGAGGAGGAAGGAGACGGATGAGAGGAGGAAGGAGACAGATGAGAGGAGGAAGGAGACGGATGAGAGGAGGAAGGAGACGGATGAGAGGAGGAAGGAGACGGATGAGAGGAGGAAGGAGACGGATGAGAGGAGGAAGGAGACGGATGAGAGGAGGAAGGAGACGGATGAGAGGAGGAAGGAGACGGATGAGAGGAGGAAGGAGACGGATGAGAGGAGGAAGGAGACGGATGAGAGGAGGAAGGAGACGGATGAGAGGAGGAAGAAGACGGATGAGGGGAGGAAGGAGACGGATGAGAGGAGGAAGGAGACGGATGAGAGGAGGAAGGAGACGGATGAGAAGAGAAGGGAGAAGGATAAGAGGAGAATGGAGAAGGATAAGAAGAGGAGAAAGGGGAGGTAGGAGTAAAAAGAGGAGGCAGTGAAAGTGCAGGGGGGACAAAGAAAATGAGAAAAAGGAGGAGAAAAGGGGGGGGAAGAAGAAGAGGAAAGGGGGGAAAAAAGAAAAGGAGGAGAAAGGAGGGGAAAAAGATGAGGAAGAGAAAAGGGAAAAAAAGAAGAGGATGGGGAAAACAAAAAAAGAAGAGAAGGAGAAAGGGGAAAAAAAGAAAAGAAGGAGAAAAGGAAAAAAAGAAGAAGAGAAGGGGAAAAAAAGAAGAAGAGAAGGGGAAAAAAAGAAGAAGAGAAGGGGAAAAGGGAAAAAAAAGAAGAAGAGGGGGAGAAAGGGGAGAAAAAAAGCAGGTGGAGAAAGGAGAGAAAAAAAGGAGGATAAACGGGAGAAAAAAGAAGAGGAGGAGAAAGGGGAGAAAAAAGGAGGAGGAGGAGAAAGGGGAGGAAAAAAAAGGAAGAGACAGGTGAGGAAAAGGAGAAGGAAGAGAAAGGGGAGAAAAAAAGGAGGAGGAAAAAGGGAGTCGGGAGGAGGAAAAAGAGAAGGGGGAAAGGAGGAGGAAAAAAGGGAAGAAAAAAAGGAGGAGGAAAGAGGGCTGGGGAAAGGGGAGAAAAAAAGAAGAGGAGGAGAAAAGGGGGAGAAAAAAAAGAAAAGTAGGAGAAAGGGGGAGAAAAAAAAGAAAAGGAGGAGAAAGGACGAGAAAAAAGGAACAGAAGGAGAGAGGGGGAGAAAAAAAGGAGGAGGAAAGAGGGGAGGAAAAAAGGAGGAGAAATTGGGAGAAAAGAAGGAGGAGGAGAAAGGGGGGAAAAGAAGAGCAAGAGAAAGTTGTACAAAAATGGAGAAGGTAGGGGAGAAAAAAAAGGAGAAGGGGGGGGGATAAAGGGGAGACAAAAAGGAGGAGGAGAAAGGGAAGACAAAAAGGAGGAGGCGAAAGGGGAGACAAAAAGGAGGAGGCGAAAGGGGAGACAAAAAGGAGGAGGCGAAAGGGGAGACAAAAAGGAGGAGGCGAAAGGGGAGACAAAAAGGAGGAGGAGAAAGGGAAGACAAAAAGGAGGAGGAGAAAGGGGAGAGAAAAAGGAGGAGGAGAAAGGGGAGACAAAAAGGAGGAGGAGAAAGGGGAGACAAAAAGGAGGAGGAGAAAGGGGAGACAAAAAGGAGGAGGAGAAAGGGGAGACAAAAAGGAGGAGGAGAAAGGGGAGACAAACAGGAGGAGGACAAAGGGGAGACAAAAAGGAGGAGGAGAAAGGGGAGACAAAAAGGAGGAGGAGAAAGGGGAGACAAACAGGAGGAGGACAAAGGGGAGACAAACAGGAGGAGGACAAAGGGGAGACAAACAGGAGGAGGACAAAGGGGAGACAAACAGGAGGAGGAGAAAGGGGAGACAAAAAGGAGGAGGAGAAAGGGGAGACAAAAAGGAGGAGGAGAAAGGGGAGACAAAAAGGAGGAGGAGAAAGGGGAGACAAAAAGGAGGAGGAGAAAAGGGAGACAAAAAGGAGGAGGAGAAAGGGGAGACAAAAAGGAGGAGGAGAAAGGGGAGACAAACAGGAGGAGGAGAAAGGGGAGACAAACAGGAGGAGGACAAAGGGGAGACAAAAAGGAGGAGGAGAAAGGGGAGACAAACAGGAGGAGGACAAAGGGTAGACAAACAGGAGGAGGACAAAGGGGAGACAAACAGGAGGAGGACAAAGGGGAGACAAACAGGAGGAGGAGAAAGGGGAGACAAAAAGGAGGAGGAGAAAGGGGAGACAAAAAGGAGGAGGAGAAAGGGGAGACAAAAAGGAGGAGGAGAAAGGGGAGACAAAAAGGAGGAGGAGAAAAGGGAGACAAAAAGGAGGAGGAGAAAGGGGAGACAAAAAGGAGGAGGAGAAAGGGGAGACAAACAGGAGGAGGAGAAAGGGGAGACAAACAGGAGGAGGACAAAGGGGAGACAAAAAGGAGGAGGAGAAAGGGGAGACAAACAGGAGGAGGACAAAGGGGAGACAAACAGGAGGAGGACAAAGGGGAGACAAACAGGAGGAGGACAAAGGGGAGACAAACAGGAGGAGGACAAAGGGGAGACAAACAGGAGGAGGAGAAAGGGGAGACAAAAAGGAGGAGGAGAAAGGGGAGACAAAAAGGAGGAGGAGAAAGGGGAGACAAAAAGGAGGAGGAGAAAGGGGAGACAAAAAGGAGGAGGAGAAAAGGGAGACAAAAAGGAGGAGGAGAAAAGAGAGACACAGAGGAGGAGGAGAAAAGGGAGACAAAGAAGAGGAGAAAGGGGAGGGGAAAAAAGGAGGAGAAAGGGGTAGAAAAAAGAAGAGGAGGAGAAAGGGGAGAAAAAAGGAGGAGGTGAAAGGGGAGGAAAAAAAGGAGGAAGAGAAAGGTGAGGAAAAGAAAAGGGAAGAGAAAGGGGAGAAAAAAAGGAGGAGGAAAAGGGGGTTGGGAGGAGGAAAAAGGGAGGGGGGGGAAGGAGGAGGAAAAAAGGGAAGAAAAAAAGGAGGGGGAAAGAGGGCTGGGGAAAGGTGGAGGAGGAGAAAGGGGAAAAAAAGAAGAGGAGAAAAGGAGAAAGGGGGAGAAAAAAAGGAACAGAAGGAGAGAGGGGGAGAAAAAAAGGAGGAGGAAGGAGGGGAGGAAAAAGGAGGAGAAATTGGGAGAAAAGAAGAGCAGGAGAAAGGGGTAAAAAATGGAGAAGAGAGGGGAGAAAAAAAAGAGAAAGGGGGGAGGAGGAGAAAGGGGAGACAAAAAGGAGGAGGAGAAAGGGGAGACAAAAAGGAGGAGGAGAAAGGGGAGACAAAAAGGAGGAGGAGAAAGGGGAGACAAAAAGGAGGAGGAGAAAGAGGAGACAAAAAGGAGGAGGAGAAAGGGGAGACAAAAAGGAGGAGGAGAAAGGGGAGACAAAAAGGAGGAGGAGAAAGGGGAGACAAAAAGGAGGAGAAAGGGGAGACAAAAAGGAGGAGAAAGGGGAGACAAACAGGAGGAGGAGAAAGGGGAGACAAACAGGAGGAGGAGAAAGGGGAGACAAACAGGAGGAGGAGAAAGGGGAGACAAACAGGAGGAGGAGAAAGGGGAGACAAACAGGAGGAGGACAAAGGGGAGACAAACAGGAGGAGGACAAAGGGGAGACAAACAGGAGGAGGACAAAGGGGAGACAAACAGGAGGAGGAGGACAAAGGGGAGACAAACAGGAGGAGGAGGACAAAGGGGAGACAAAAAGGAGGAGGACAAAGGGGAGACAAAAAGGAGGAGGAGGAGAAAGGGGAGACAAAAAGGAGGAGGAGGAGAAAGGGGAGACAAAAAGGAGGAGGAGGAGAAAGGGGAGACAAAAAGGAGGAGGAGGAGAAAGGGGAGACAAAAAGGAGGAGGAGGAGAAAGGGGAGACAAAAAGGAGGAGGAGGAGAAAGGGGAGACAAAAAGGAGGAGGAGGAGAAAGGGGAGACAAAAAGGAGGAGGAGGAGAAAGGGGAGACAAAAAGGAGGAGGAGGAGAAAGGGGAGACAAAAAGGAGGAGGAGGAGAAAGGGGAGACAAAAAGGAGGAGGAGGAGAAAGGGGAGACACAGAGGAGGAGGAGGAGAAAGGGGAGACAAAAAGGAGGAGGAGGAGAAAGGGGAGACAAAAAGGAGGAGGAGGAGAAAGGGGAGACAAAAAGGAGGAGGAGGAGAAAGGGGAGACAAAAAGGAGGAGGAGGAGAAAGGGGAGACAAAAAGGAGGAGGAGGAGAAAGGGAGACACAGAGGAGGAGGAGGAGAAAGGGGAGACAAAAAGGAGGAGGAGGAGAAAGGGGAGACACAGAGGAGGAGGAGGAGAAAGGGGAGACACAGAGGAGGAGGAGAAAGGGGAGACACAGAGGAGGAGGAGGAGAAAGGGGAGACAAAAAGGAGGAGGAGAAAGGGGAGACAAAAAGGAGGAGGAGAAAGGGGAGACAAAAAGGAGGAGGAGAAAGGGGAGACAAAAAGGAGGAGAAAGGGGAGACAAACAGGAGGAGAAAGGGGAGACAAACAGGAGGAGGAGAAAGGGGAGACAAACAGGAGGAGGACAAAGGGGAGACAAACAGGAGGAGGACAAAGGGGAGACAAACAGGAGGAGGACAAAGGGGAGACAAACAGGAGGAGGACAAAGGGGAGACAAACAGGAGGAGGACAAAGGGGAGACAAACAGGAGGAGGACAAAGGGGAGACAAACAGGAGGAGGACAAAGGGGAGACAAACAGGAGGAGGACAAAGGGGAGACAAACAGGAGGAGGACAAAGGGGAGACAAACAGGAGGAGGACAAAGGGGAGACAAAAAGGAGGAGGAGAAAGGGGAGACAAAAAGGAGGAGGAGAAAGGGGAGACAAAAAGGAGGAGGAGGAGAAAGGGGAGACAAAAAGGAGGAGGAGGAGAAAGGGGAGACAAAAAGGAGGAGGAGGAGAAAGGGGAGACAAAAAGGAGGAGGAGGAGAAAGGGGAGACAAAAAGGAGGAGGAGGAGAAAGGGGAGACAAAAAGGAGGAGGAGGAGAAAGGGGAGACAAAAAGGAGGAGGAGGAGAAAGGGGAGACAAAAAGGAGGAGGAGGAGAAAGGGGAGACAAAAAGGAGGAGGAGGAGAAAGGGGAGACAAAAAGGAGGAGGAGGAGAAAGGGGAGACAAAAAGGAGGAGGAGGAGAAAGGGGAGACAAAAAGGAGGAGGAGGAGAAAGGGGAGACAAAAAGGAGGAGGAGGAGAAAGGGAGACACAGAGGAGGAGGAGGAGAAAGGGGAGACAAAAAGGAGGAGGAGGAGAAAGGGGAGACACAGAGGAGGAGGAGGAGAAAGGGGAGACACAGAGGAGGAGGAGAAAGGGGAGACACAAAGGAGGAGGAGGAGGAGAAAGGGGAGACACAGAGGAGGAGGAGGAGGAGGAGAAAAGGGAGACACGGAGAAGGAGGAGGAGGGCAAAGGGGAGAAAAAAGGAGGGGGAGGGCAAAGGGGAGAAAAAAGGAGGGGGAGGGCAAAGGGGAGAAAAAAGGAGGGGGAGGGCAAAGGGGAGAAAAAAGGAGGGGGAGGGCAAAGGGGAGAAAAAAGGAGGGGGAGGGCAAAGGGGAGAAAAAAGGAGGGGGAGGGCAAAGGGGAGAAAAAAGGAGGGGGAGGGCAAAGGGGAGAAAAAAGGAGGGGGAGGGCAAAGGGGAGAAAAAAGGAGGGGGAGGGCAAAGGGGAGACACGGAGGGGGAGGGCAAAGGGGAGACACGGAGGGGGAGGGCAAAGGGGAGACACGGAGGGGGAGGGCAAAGGGGAGACACGGAGGGGGAGGGCAAAGGGGAGACACCGTGGGGGAGGGCAAAGGGGAGACACCGTGGGGGAGGGCAAAGGGGAGACACGGAGGGGGAGGGCAAAGGGGAGACACGGAGGGGGAGGGCAAAGGGGAGACACGGAGGGGGAGGGCAAAGGGGAGACACCGTGGGGGAGGGCAAAGGGGAGACCCGGAGGAGGAGGGCAAAGGGGAGACCCGGAGGAGGAGGGCAAAGGGGAGACCCGGAGGAGGAGGGCAAAGGGGAGACCCGGAGGAGGAGGGCAAAGGGGAGACCCGGAGGAGGAGGGCAAAGGGGAGACACGGAGGAGGAGGGCAAAGGGGAGACACGGAGGAGGAGAGCAAAGGAGGAAAAAGGGCAGACAAAAAGGAGGAGGAGAAAGGGCAGACAAAAAGGAGGAGGAGAAAAGGCAGACAAAAAGGAGGAGGAGAAAGGCAGACAAAAAGGAGGAGGAGAAAAGGCAGACAAAAAGGAGGAGGAGAAAAGGCAGACAAAAAGGAGGAGAAAGGGCAGACAAAAAGGAGGAGGAGAAAGGGCAGACAAAAAGGAGGAGAAAGGGCAGACAAAAAGGAGGAGAAAGGAGAGAAAAAAGGAGGAGGAGAAAGGGGAGAAAAAAGGAGGAGGAGAAAGGGGAGAAAAAAGGAGGAGGAGAAAGGGGAGAAAAAAGGAGGAGGAGAAAGGAGAGAAAGGGGAGAAAAAAAGAGGAGGAGAAAGGGGAGAAAAAAGGAGGAGGAGAAAGGGGAGAAAAAAGGAGGAGGAGAAAGGGGAGAAAAAAGGAGGAGGAGAAAGGGGAGTGGGGAGAAAAAAAGGAGGAGGAGAAAGGGAGAAAAAAGGAGGAGGAGAAAGGGAGAAAAAGGGAGGAGGAGAAAGGGGAGAAAAAGGGAGGAGGAGAAAGGGAGAAAAAGGGAGGAGGAGAAAGGGGAGAAAAAGGAGGAGGAGAAAGGGGGAGAAAAAGGGAGAGGAGAAAGGGGAGAAAAAGGGAGGAGGAGAAAGGGGAGAAAAAAGGGAGGAGGAGAAAAGGGAGAAAAAGGAGGAGAGAAAGGGAGAAAAAGGGAGGAGGAGAAAGGGGAGAAAAAGGGAGGAGGAGAAAGGGGAGAAAAAGGGAGGAGGAGAAAGGGGAGAAAAGGGAGGAGGAGAAAGGGGAGAAAAAAAGGAGGAGGAGAAAGGGGAGAAAAAAGGAGGAGGAGAAAGGGAGAAAAAAGGAGGAGGAGAAAGGGGAGAAAAAAGGAGGAGGAGAAAGGGGAGAAAAAAGGAGGAGGAGAAAGGGAGAAAAAAGGAGGAGAGAAAGGGGAGAAAAAAGAGGAGGAGAAAGGGGAGAAAAAGGGAGGAGGAGAAAGGGGAGAAAAAGGAGGAGGAGAAAGGGGAGAAAAAAGGAGGAGGAGAAAGGGGAGGAAAAAAGGAGGAGGAAAAGGGGAGGAAAAAAAGGAGGAGAAAGGGGAGGAAAAAAAGAGGAGAGAAAGGGAGAAAAAACGCGGAGGAGAAAGGGAGGAAAAAAAGGAGGAGGAGAAAGGGGAGAAAAAAGGAGGAGGAGAAAGGGGAGGAAAAAAAGGAGGAGGAGAAAGGGAGGAAAAAAAGGAGGAGGAGAAAGGGGGAGGAAAAAAAGGAGGAGGAGAAAGGGGAGGAAAAAAGGAGGAGGAGGAAAGGGGAGGAAAAAAAGGAGGAGGAGAAAGGGGAGGAAAAAAAGGAGGAGGAGAAAGGGGAGGAAAAAAGAGGAGGAGAAAGGGAGGAAAAAAAGGAGGAGGAGAAAGGGGAGGAAAAAAAGGAGGAGGAGAAAGGGAGAAAAAGGAGGAGAGAAAGGGGAGGAAAAAAAGGAGAAAGGGGAGGAAAAAAAGGAGGAGGAGAAAGGGGAGGAAAAAAAGGAGGAGGAGAAAGGGGAGGAAAAAAAGGAGGAGGAGAAAGGGGAGGAAAAAAAGGAGGAGGAGAAAGGGGAGGAAAAAAAGGAGGAGGAGAAAGGGGAGGAAAAAAAGGAGGAGGAGAAAGGGGAGGAAAAAAGGAGGAGGAGAAAGGGGAGGAAAAAAAGGAGGAGGAGAAAGGGGAGGAAAAAAAGGAGGAGGAGAAAGGGGAGGAAAAAAAGGAGGAGGAGAAAGGGGAGGAAAAAAAGGAGGAGGAGAAAGGGGAGGAAAAAAAGGAGGAGGAGAAAGGGGAGGAAAAAAAGGAGGAGGAGAAAGGGGAGGAAAAAAAGGAGGAGGAGAAAGGGGAGGAAAAAAGGAGGAGGAGAAAGGGGAGGAAAAAAGGAGGAGGAGAAAGGGGAGGAAAAAAAGGAGGAGGAGAAAGGGGAGGAAAAAAAGGAGGAGGAGAAAGGGGAGGAAAAAAAGGAGGAGGAGAAAGGGGAGAAAAAAGGAGGAGGAGAAAGGGGAGGAAAAAAAGGAGGAGAAAGGGGAGGAAAAAAAGGAGGAGAAAGGGGAGGAAAATAAGAAGAAGGAGAAAGGGGAGAAAAAAGGAGGAGAAAGGGGAGAAAAAGGAGGAGAAAGGGGAGAAAAAAGGAGGAGAAAGGGGAGGAAAAAAAGGAGGAGAAAGGGGAGGAAAAAAAGAAGAAGGAGAAAGGGGAGAAAAAAGGAGGAGGAGAAAGGGGAGAAAAAAGGAGGAGGAGAAAGGGGAGGAAAAAAAGGAGAAGGAGAAAGGGGAGAAAAAAGGAGGAGGAGAAAGGTGAGAAAAAAAAGGAGAAGGAGAAAGGGGAGAAAAAAAGGAGAAGGAGAAAGGGGAGAAAAAAAGGAGAAGGAGAAAGGGGAGAAAAAAAGGAGAAGGAGAAAGGGGAGAAAAAAAGGAGAAGGAGAAAGGGGAGAAAAAAAGGAGAAGGAGAAAGGTGAGAAAAAAAGGAGAAGGAGAAAGGTGAGAAAAAAGGAGGAGGAGAAAGGAGAGAAAAAAGGAGGAGGAGAAAGGAGAGAAAAAAGGAGGAGGAGAAAGGAGAGAAAAAAGGAGGAGGAGAAAGGAGAGAAAAAAGGAGGAGGAGAAAGGAGAGAAAAAAGGAGGAGGAGAAAGGAGAGAAAAAAGGAGGAGGAGAAAGGAGAGAAAAAAGGAGGAGGAGAAAGGAGCGAAAAAAGGAGGAGGAGAAAGGAGCGAAAAAAGGAGGAGGAGAAAGGAGCGAAAAAAGGAGGAGGAGAAAGGAGCGAAAAAAGGAGGAGGAGAAAGGAGCGAAAAAAGGAGGAGGAGAAAGGAGAGAAAAAAGGAGGAGGAGAAAGGAGAGAAAAAAAAGGAGTAGGAGAAAGAGGTGGTAGGAGAAAGAGAAAGGAGAGGACGTGGAAGATGAAAACCTCATCCTCTTCTTCCTCCTTTTCAGTATCTTCATGTCCTCATCTTACAGTATTATACACCAGTTGTAGGCTACTTCCACACATACGACTAAAAGGTTTCACCTGGACTCTCAGATTTTGTATCCTGTCTGCGCGTGGCCTGATGTGCGCGGACCGCTTACTGGCATGCTATCCTCGTCTGAACATCAGACAGGGGTAGGACATGTGTTTTGTCTGAATAAAAAAAGAAGCTCCTGTGCAAACATACACTCAAATGAATGGCTGCCATTTCTGTCCGATTTTTTAGCCCAAAAATCAGACAGAAATATCGCCCTTTTAAAAGCCTGCTGATCGCTAGTCTGCAGAAGTGTTAATTGTCACCATTCACTGGCAGCAAGCAGAGATCTTGAAAACGGTAAGAAACAATGTAATTGATAACAATATTATTACCAGAGGGGGATGCGCTGACATCTCCAGTAACTTCTACTCTTGATATGGGGGAGTCTGGGGCCCCCCTGTCCATCATGCTTTGCTCCTCTTCTTCTTGCTCCGCCCCGGAGTCATGTATATAGGTCATGGACGGCGGCTCGGGAGTCAGACATTGCTCATCAGATTGCACCTCCTCACATTTGATCTCCATCAGTTCTGCGTGCTGAGTGTGACTATACTGAGGGAAGTGACCATGGAAGCCCTCCGATGACAACGGACCCTGCAGGATCGGTTGCCCCAGCACCCCGCCAGGACCCAGCGCCCCGTAAGAGATGGTGGGGCGGTGGGTGAGCACCCGGTCCATAACTTCATAGAACTTCCAGGCTCGACCTCCACGTAAGGTCTTACTGTTGTCCTTCAGCCTCCGGTACTCCAGCTTCATCTTCTTGATCTTCTCGCGGCACTGGTCGCCCGTCCGGTGGATGCCCTTGTCTCTCAGGACATCCGCGATGCGGTTGAAGACGTGTTGGTTCCTCAGGCAGCTCTCCAGCTCCATCTGCACCGACTCGTTACCCCACAGCTGCAGGAGCTCCACCACCTCCGGGTCCGACCAGTTGCTGCCACGTTCATATTTTTTCCCACGGAAATCCATGTTTTGGGGGTATGATGCCAAAATACGGAGAGAAAGTGACCCGACCGACTACACTACATAACAGGACGTACTCTACACCTCGCCAAAGCTGCAGCAAGACCTATAGAGACTTTATCATGTGGAGACTCCTTATACAGAGGGAAATAATTCAGAATATTCCAGAATTATAGGAAACCTCGGACTGCAGAGCGCAAGATTAAGAGGGTCCAGGAGGAATAATAGAATTACCGGCCCTGGATATTATAACTAGATGCGATTATAATTACCGGCCCTGGATGTTATAACTAGATGCGATTATAATTACCGGCCCTGGATGTTATAACTAGATGCGATTATAATTACCGGCCCTGGATGTTATAACTAGATGCGATTATAATTACCGGCCCCGGATGTTATAACTAGATGTTATAGTTACAGGTTCCGGTTTTTAGAACTGGATTATTATAATTGCGGCTCCTTTTTACTAAATCTTCTAATAAATTCTGGTTATTATAACTTATTAGGATTATTCAGTCCGTTTCTATGGACGGATATATAACGAGATGCTATTATAATCAACGGCCCTGCAGATTGTAAATAAATACTATTATAGTTACCTGTAAGTTATAACTAAATGTTTTAACTTCCGGGTCTGGGTATTATAACTAGACTATTATTAACGAGTCTGGATACTATTACTGGACTATTATAATTACAAAGTCTAGATATTATAACTCAACTATTATAATCACCGGGTCTGGATATTATACTGGACTATTATATTACTGCCTGGTTCCCATCATTATATGAAGACTATTACAATTGTGGCTTCTTTTTATTATGACTAGAGAATCTTATAAATCGCTCCGGCTGGTACAATGTATTCCGATTATTCCGTTCTGGTTATTATAACCCATCAGGATTGTTCCGTCTGGCTACGAGGTTCTATAATTACCGGCTCTGATTATAAAACCAGACCTTCTTATAACCTCATTAGAAGGTTCTTATTACAGTCCAGCCAGATTATCAGAACTTCTTCTTGCGAGTCCGGCTATTATAATCTGCTGTAACAGCCGGTTATTATAACGAGGTCCTTCTGCTTCCAGGCTCTGGACATTATAATGGGATCGCTATAATTGCCTTCTGCTTCGGCTGATTATTACAATCCCGGCTCCCTATAATGTCCAGCGGGTTATCACTGTCTGTCCCGGGTTGGACATGCTGCGCTCCGCACGGCGAGTCACCCGGCTGGGGGAGGGGCGCTGTTGGCCTCGATGTGGCCGGCTGGGGGTTGTCTTGGCTCGGCACGGCACGGTTCGGCACAGCTCGGTCCGCTCGGGATGCGGGGCGGCGGCTGCGGGCGGATCACATCCGGGTCCGTGCACATGCGTGCTGCCATTATTCCGGGATAACTTTGGTCCGTGTCAGTCATTGTGCGGCCGGGAGGGACTGAGACAACCCCCCCCCCTCTTCCACTGCGGGTGCGCTGCCGCCATCGTGTGGGCAGAGGGGGGTATAACAGCGGGGAGGGACTGAGACAACCCCCACCCCCCTTCCCCTCTACTGTGGGGTGCGCTGCCGCCATCGTGTGGTCAAAAGAGGATATTACAGGGACCGTGAGGGAATGAGATAACCTCCATTGCGGAGTGCGTTGCCGCCATCGTGTGGGCACAGGGGGGTAATTACAGCGGCCGGGAGGGAATGAGACAACTTCCCATACGGGGTGCACTGCCGCCATCGTATGGGCACAGAGTGATACTACAGCGGCCGAAAGGGACTGAGACACCCCCTCCTTCTCCTCCACTGTAGGATGTGCTGCCGCCATCGTGTGGGCACAGGGGCGTATTACAGCGGCCGGGAGGGAATGAGACAACCTCCACTGCGGGGTGCGCTGCCGCCATCGTGTGGGCACAGGGGATAATTACAGCGGCCGGGAGGGAATGAGACAACTTCCCATACGGGGTGCGCTGCCGCCATCGTATGGGCACAGAGTGATACTACAGCGGCCGAAAGGGACTGAGACACCCCCTCCTTCTCCTCCACTGTAGGATGTGCTGCCGCCATCGTGTGGGCACAGGGGCGTATTACAGCGGCCGGGAAGGAATGAGACAACCCCCCCCTCTTCCACTGCAGGGTGCGCTGCCGCCATCGTGTGGGCACATGGGGGTATTACAGTGGCCGGGAGGGAATGAGCCAACCTCCACTGCGGGGTGCACTGCCGCCATCGTGTGGGCATAAAGGGGTATTACAGCATCCGGGAGGGACTGAAACAACCCCCCTCCTCCACTGCGGCTTGCGCTGCCGCCATCATGTGGGCATAGGGGCGTATTACAGTGGCCTGGAGGGAATGAGACAACTTCCACTACTGGGTGTGCTGCTGCCATCATGTGGGCACAGAGTGATACTACAGCGGACGAAAGGGACTGAGAGACCCCCTCCTTCTCCTCCACTGTGGGATGTGCTGCCGGGAGGGAATGAGACAACCTCCACTGCCGGGTGCGCTGCGCTATCGTGTGGGCAAAAAGGGGTATTACAGCGGCCGGGAGGGAATGAGGTAACCTCCAAAGGGTGCGCTGCCGCCATCGTGTGTGTGTGTGTTTATAACAGCAGCTGGGAGGCATATATCTATATTACTGAGGGACTGAAACAACCCCCCTCCTCCACTGGGCGTTGTGCTGCCGCCATCGTGTGGGCACAGGGGCGTATTACAGCGGCCGGGAGGGAATGAGACAACCTCCACTGCTGGGTGCGCTGCCGCCATCATGTGGGCACAGGGGGGGATTACAGCGGCTGGGAGGGAATGAGACAACCTCCACTGCGGGGTGCGCTGCCGCCATCATGTGGGCACATAGTGTTACTACAGTGGCCGAAAGGGACTGAGACACACCTCCTCCAGGTTCTTTGGGTTCCCTAATTCAACTTGATTGGTTGGTAGTGCCGAACTTGAGTGTAATATAGATATATGCCTTCCCCCTCCACTGTGGAGTGTGCTGCTGCCATCGTGTGGGCAAAGGGGGGTATTACAGCAGCTGGAGGGAATGAGACAACCTCCACTGTCGGGTGCGCTGCTGCCATCGTGTGGTCAGAAAGGGGTATTACAGCGGCCGAGAGGGAAGGAGACAACCTTCCCTGCGGAGTGCGCTGCCACCATCGTGTGGGCACAGGGAGATACTACAGCGGTCCAAAAGTGAGATAGAAAGATTGGGTACGTGAGCAGTTCTCTGGACATGCTGGGTATTGTAGTCCCGTCAGACTAAAACAGAGCACAGCAGTACAGTGTGCGAGCTCAGGTGAGCGAAACACACATACCACAAAAGTGTAACAACCCCCTCTCCCCCTATAAGTGTGTCCTCTGCAGCCCCCCCATAACACTGTGTCCTCTGCAGCCCCCCCCCCCATAACAGTGTGTCCTCTGCAGCCCCCCCCCCATAACAGTGTGTCCTCTGCAGCTCCCCCATAACAGTGAGTCCTCCGCAGCTCCCCCCATAACAGTGTGTCCAACACAGCTCTCCACATAACAGTGTGTCCTCCGCATATCCCCCCCCCTATAACAGTATGTCCCTTGCAGATCCCCCCCTATAACAGTATGTCCATCGTAGATCCCCCCCCCCCCCATCGGTGTGTTCTCCGCAGCTTCCCCCATAACAGTGGGTCCTCCGCCGATCCCTTCCATAACATTGTGTCCTCCGCAGATTCCCCCCATAACTTTGTGCCATCCGCAGATTCCCCCCCCCCCCCATAAGGAAGGGTTCACACAGGGCGGATTCTTCTGTCTTTTTTGTCCATAGACCACTATGGACGCAGTAAAATCCGCGGCAAAATGTAAAAAAAGTGCTGCGGAAAAAAACGCAAGCCAAAATTAACCTTTGAAGCAGTTTTGCCGCAGAAGCATTTTTTCTGCGGCAAAACCGCAGCAAATCCGCCTTACAGTGTGTCTTCCGAAGATCCCATCACCCCATAAGTGTCCTCCGCAGATCCCACCCCCCATAACAGTGTCCTCTGCAGATCCCACGCCCCATAACAGTGTCCTCTGCAGATACCCCCCCCATAACAGTGTCCTCTGCAGATACCCCCCCCCCCATAACAGTGTGTCCACTGCAGATCCAACCCCTCCCCCCCATAACAGTGTGTCCACTGCAGATCCCACTCCCCATAAGTGTGTCTACTGCAGATCCCACGCCCCTGTAACAGTGTGTCCTCTGCACATCCCACTCACCCCATAACAGTGTGTCTACTGCAGATCCCACTCACCCCATAACAGTGTGTCTTCCGCAGATCCCACCCCCTTTAACAGTGTGTCCTCTGCAGATTCCCCCCCATAACACTATGCCCTCCGCAGATCCCACTTCCCCATAACAGTGTGTCTTCCGCAGATCCCATCGCCCCATAACAGTGTGTCCTCTGCAGATCCCACCACCCATAACAGTGTGCCCTCTGCAGATCCCTCCCCCATAACAGTGTGTCCACTGCAGATCCCACGCCCTTTTAACAGTGTGTCCTCTGCAGATCCCACCCCCCCATAACAGTGTGTCTTCTGCAGATCCCATCGCCCCTTTAACAGTGTGTCCTCTGCAGATCCCACTGTCCCATAACAGTGTGTCCTCTGCAGATCCCACCCCGCATAACAGTGTCCTCTGCAGATCCCACCCCCCATAAGTGTCCTCTGCAAATCCCACGCCCCAGTAACAGTGTGTCCTCTGCAGATCCCACCACCCCATAACAGTATGTCCTCTGCAGATCCCACGCCCCTGTAACAGTGTGTCCTCTGCAGATCCCACCACCCCATAACAGTATGTCCTCTGCAGATCCAACGCCCCTGTAACAGTGTGTCCTCTGGATTCCTTCCCATAACGGTGACTACTGACTAGCGTTTTTTTTTCTGCTGAGAATTCGCAACTTTTTTTTTTCATTTGTCAGTGGGACTTTTTTATGTTAAAAACGCAATGCGACGCAACTTTTTTGGTGCATTGTGTTTTTAACATTAGAAAGTCCCATTGACAATTGGAAAAAAAATGCAGCGAATTTGCAGCAGAAAAAAACGCTAGTGGGTAGTCAGTCACCCTTACAGTGTGTCCTCCGCAGATTCTCCCCCATAACAGTGTGTCCTCCGCAGATTCTCCCCCTTACAGTGTGTCCTCCGCAGATTCTCCCCCATAAGTGTGTCCTCCACAGATTCTCCCCCTTAACAGTGTGTCCTCCACAGATTCTCCCCCTTAACAGTGTGTCCTCCACAGATTCTCCCCCATAAGTGTGTCCTCCACAGATTCTCCCCCATAAGTGTGTCCTCCACAGATTCTCCCCCTTAACAGTGTGTCCTCCACAGATTCTCCCCCATAACAGTGTGTCCTCCACAGATTCTCCCCCATAAGTGTGTCCTCCACAGATTCTCCCCCTTAACAGTGTGTCCTCCACAGATTCTCCCCCATAACAGTGTGTCCTCCACAGATTCTCCCCCATAACAGTGTGTCCTCCACAGATTCTCCCCCTTACAGTGTGTCCTCCGCAGATTCTCCCCCATAACAGTGTGTCCTCCGCAGATTCTCCCCCTTACAGTGTGTCTTCCGCAGATTCTCCCCCATAAGTGTGTCCTCCACAGATTCTCCCCCTTAACAGTGTGTCCTCCACAGATTCTCCCCCTTAACAGTGTGTCCTCCACAGATTCTCCCCCATAAGTGTGTCCTCCACAGATTCTCCCCCTTAACAGTGTGTCCTCCACAGATTCTCCCCCATAACAGTGTGTCCTCCACAGATTCTCCCCCATAACAGTGTGTCCTCCACAGATTCTCCCCCATAACAGTGTGTCCTCCACAGATTCTCCCCCATAACAGTGTGTCCTCCACAGATTCTCCCCCTTACAGTGTGTCCTCCGCAGATTCTCCCCCATAAGTGTGTCCTCCACAGATTCTCCCCCATAACAGTGTGTCCTCCACAGATTCTCCCCCATAACAGTGTGTCCTCCACAGATTCTCCCCCATAACAGTGTGTCCTCCACAGATGTTCTCTACAAGAAAAAATTGACAAACGATCCAAAAGTACTCCAAGATCGTGCCAATAGAAACTACAGTTTGTACCGCAAACAAGAAGCCTTCACATAACACCAATCACCAGAAATATACAATACAAAAGGATATACATATAAATTTTATATCACTGTTGCAGCATCCGAGGAGCCGGTCCTGGCCTTGGAGACGGCAAGGATTGGAGTAGGGCCTTGTCACATTGGCACTACCGTCTCCCACTCGGATGATAGCCGGAGACACATCCCAGGGGCCGAGGGCAGGCTAGTAAATGGCGTTTGTAGCTTATTTGTACCCGTGGTTGTCATTGTTCCTCTGTGGTGAAACTGAAGATGTAATATAGTCCAAACACACGGATAGTAGAGAAAACACACAATTGCTGGGAATGGTCGGCAACTGGAACTTTACTTGGGTAACCGTAGATAAATACAGGGTACAACAGCTTGACAGAGTTCAACGAAACACACCAGTGCAGGCAGAATTAGTGGTGAGGACAGGCAGGCGGACACAGGATGACACTGGGCCCACAGTCCGAGTTATGTGTGTAGCACCGCTCCTGGAAAATACTCCTTAGCCAGGCACAAACTCTCTACCGGTCACTTGCTTCAGACGACGGGAACTCTACATAACGGACTATACACTTCAATCACACTTCGGGGTAGGGGTCCTGAGGAAAACATCTAGGCCACCTCTCCGTTTCTTCCATCCTCACCACATGCAGGTTGAAGGTATCTGCATGTGGCCGGCACTCCACAGCACAACTTGTCCCCACTCTACACCAGACTCAGACTAAGGACCGAGACAAAAGACCCAATCATCCACCGTGCAAACACATATATGAAACATGGTCACATGACTTACAAAACACATTTTTAGACATGACCCAGACAGTAACCCATTCAGTGCTTCAGCTAGGCTGTACTTCCTCCGAGGAGACAGTCTGTGGGGGTGACCTTCTTCTTGCCGGGACCAGAGCTCCTGGTCGAATGAATGGACTGTTCCGGAGCGGGGAAACAGCAACAGATGGCGGCAGCAGCAGTTCCTGCAAGTCGGGTTCATTGCCTCAGTAGTAGCGCGGGCTTGTAGGTGTGTAACCAGTGGGTAGACCCACAACGACTCCAGCAGACATGTTACTGGTGGGCGGAGATGCGTTGATTGCCAGCGTCAGATCAAGCGGCTCACTGGCTGTAGAGGAAATCTCCTCCTCTGGGTGGTCCTCCAGGACACTAGGCTGTTCCGCGGAGAGGCAACTCCCCTCTTCTTTCTCTCCAGCCATGGCGGGAAGTTCTTGGCACAAATTCCTTGGTGGGAAAGTCCTGTAGTGAAACAGAACCACACGGTTGGGCGCCATATTGCACCACCATGCCACTTTCTTCTCTACCAGCATAGTGCAAATCAGGCAACACTATAGGGTCTAGTAATCTCACCTGTCTTCGGTTCATCACATACCATACCGCATCCTAATGTCATAGGAAGGGTTGGGTAAGGGATCTACCCGACTCTGCATACTCTTGAGTGCAGACACACAGTCTTGTCCTCCTGGTATTCTTCTCAGGGGCTCAGCGGACTGGAAAATACTGACTTGACGATACTCCAGACGCGGGCTTGCAATTTCCTCCAGTCTGGGCATCAAAAATGGCAGAGGCGACTTCACTCCGTCCATGTGGGAACAGGCACAGAAGGGTTTTATCCTATTTGTGACATGTCAAGATAGCTTTGACCTGGAGTATCCAATGAGAAGGTCTTGGCCTAGGAGACAGGAGGGATTGGAGTAGGGCTTCGTCACATTGGCACTACCGTCTCCAACCCGGACGGTAACTGGAGACACGTCCCAGGGGCCAAAGGGCAGGCTATTAAATGGGATTTGTAGTTTAGTGTTTCCATGTTTGTCATGTGTGACGCCACCGTTCCTTCCTCCGTGGTGAAACTGAGGATATAATAAAGTCCACACACACGAATAGTAGTGAAAATACAGAATTGCTGGGAACCGTCAGCAACTGGAACTTTACTTGGAAAAACGTTGATAAACACACGTACAGCAGCTTGACGGAGCTCAATGAAACACACCAGTGCAGGCAGAATTAGTGGTAAGGACAGGGAGGCAGACACAGGATGACACTGGGCCTACAGTTTGAGTTATCTGTGTAGCACCGCTCCTGGAAAGTACTCCTTAGCAAGGCATGAGCTCTCTACCGGTCACTCACTCACTTTGAACGACAGGAACTCTGCACAGTGGACTCCACACTTCAATCACACTTTGGGGTAGGGGTTCTAGGGAAAACTTCTAGACCACCTCTCCGCTTCTTCCATATTCACCATATGCAGGTTGAAGGTACCTGCATGTGGCCGGCACTCCACAGCACAACTCCCTTGTCCCCGCTCTACACCAGACTCAGACTAAAGACGAGACAAAAGACCCAATCATCCGCCTTGCAAACACATATATGAAACATGGTCACATGACTTACAAAAGATACATTTTTAGACATGACCCAGACAGTAACCCATTCAGTGCTGCAGCTAGGCAATATACTCGATATTCATCCACATATAACACACTGACAATACACATAAGCATGAGACTACATAGATCAATCAGAGCCTTCCAAACATGAATTTTTGTACACTACACTGTAATTGCACCAACGCGCACAATAAAGTTATGTCATTTTTACTGCAGTGAGCATGCTGTAAAAACAAGAACCCTCCCCCACCCCAAAGATGGCAGAATTGGGTTTTTTTTCCATTGATCCCCACTTAAAAATTTTTACACGTTTTTTATTACATTAAATGGTACCATTGAAAAATATGACTGCTCCCGCAAAAGCAAGTCCTTAGATGGCTATGTCACCTGAAAAATAAAGAGGTTAGGATTTTTTGAAAACGGGGAATAAAAAAAAATAAAAGTAAGAAAAAATGTTTTCATCCTTAAACACTAGAGCCGCCGTGGGAGACATTTCTGACTCCAACAGTTCAAAAGAAATGCAGTAAAACAAACCGTTCTTTGTGTTAAGGGGTTAAGCCAAATTTGGCCGCAGCTTCTAAGAAAGATTTGGAAGTGTTGAATACGATTTATAAACTTCCCAAGAACATTGAGCGAAGTCTACTCTATGTCCAGCAGAGGGCGCGGTGGCACCCAGCCTGATCTCTATCTGGACACCCTCGCTGTTTGTTCTTCGCTTTGCGCTGACGTCTGTGTATATATAGGAGTTTAAACAACAGGACGGGTGACGTCAGGAGATTATACAATCGGAGGGGAACGTCTTGTGCTCATTTAATGCATCTTGAAAGAAATAGAAGCGTCTCCACTACTGTACCTGGCACGACGCTGGGCGCTGCTGAGAGACATCTTGTCATTTATTATTAATTACCAATCATATACTTCGCAAAGACACATTCAGCAGCGCTGTACGGGATGTACCCGGACCCCCAGAGGGCTCATACATGTACGCCCACATTTCCATTGAACTCTGTGGAGGTTATGAAGACCTATGAACCACAGTATGCCAGCGTAGCCATGAATTAACAGGCTTGACTTAGTTCTGGCTGCAGGCTGGTGACCCTAAAACTAGTTCTACTCCAAACCTGCCCTGATTGATGCTTCTTTGCCTTGGCTACTACACTGAATTTCACCTTTATTAGCGGCCCGGCCCTCTCACGATTGGCGCTTTTTTTGTATGGAAATTCTCCCCGTGACCCCGGAGTGCAGCATAAAATCAGGTGACAAGTTTTCTGTGGATCAGTTTCAGTGTGAACTCACATCAGATGGGAAAATCCAGCGATCTGAGTGACTTCCAATGAGGCCGGGTCATCAGTGCTAGACTTGCCGGGGCCAGGATTTCACTACCAAACATGTGGGGTTTTCTCGTGTAATGGTGTGGAGAGTATACAGAAAAAGGCGTGATCAGGGAAAACATCCAGCGGAAGAGGATGTGAACAATTCGTCACCAAAAAGGGGTCTGAGGAGGATGTCAGGAATCGTTCTGATGACAGGTGCCGCACAGTGCTGCTGCTCCAACTAATGTGTCTGAACGCACGATTTATCATTCCTTAGCACAGATGAGCTATAACAGCCGGCGGCCAGTTCCAGCACCATTGTGTCTAAGAGAAATAGAAAGATGAGACTCCAGGGGGCAAAATAACACAAAAATTGTATCACTGAGCAGCAGAAAAAAATCACCTGGTCTGATGAATCCAGATTTCTGTTCCGATGGGAGGTCAGAATTTGGTGCAAGCGGCATGAATCGATGACCCGTTCCTGTCAGCTGGTCAGAACATGTAAGACCTCCATCTATTCTGCAGCAACTACAAGAAGCTTCCTGTCTGCAGGGGCCGATATTCCTGCAGGACAATTTCATCACCAAGTGGGATCTGTACCACAAGGAATCACAGCAGTTCTGAAGGCCACAGGAGTCCAACGTTACTAGATGGGGTCTCTAATAAAGTGGCCAATCGGTGTATATTGTAGTAGTGCAGTTCTATGTAAACGCATCCTGGTATCACAGTGAGCTATGCTCCATGATAACTTTACTCTGCTACATCTCTATAGTGGCTTCGCAGGATGGGATCTCTGGGTCTATGAGGGGTTAATCCGGGATGCGGGGAGACGAGCGCACTTGGTGCTCTTGCTGGGATGTGTAAACATGTTCTTGGCAGGATGCAGGTTTGGTTTTGAAATGCGCTGCCCGGCAAAGCTTCAGAGGCATACAGAAATCCATCTTCCCCGCTCTGCAAATCCAATTACCAAATACAGGCAGCCGGGTGACATTATTCCACAGCTACTAGGAGACGGCTAAGTCCTCCGCCATCAACAACATAAGATGCAGGATCTTACGGAGGGGCCGGTGTCTCTCTATTCCCACTATGGTACGTCGCTCCGTGCACTAATACCTTATGGGATAGTATAATCGACCCGATCTATTCTTACTATCGTACGTGTTTCCCTTTATGACTATGTTAATACAGTTGCGTTTTAGGGTCCATTTTTTGGTTGCAGCACCCAAACTCAATCTAAACTCTTTGTCAAAAACAATTGCGCCCTCTAGAAGAAGTTGCCGTTTGGTTGTAAAACCTGGCATGCAGTTACATCTTAGGGCTCCTTCACACTGGCAAAAAAAAATCGGCGATTTTCTCACGCTGTGAGAGTGAATAAAAATGTACGATTATGAAACCAATTAATTTCAATGGTTTCATTCTCATTTGCGATGTTTTCCCTCCTGTGATGCTGCGTGAAAAAAAATTGCAGCATGCCCATTCTTTTTGTGACATCGCCCATTGTTTCCAATGGAGCCAATGACAGCATCGCCAGCCCCATTGAAAGCAATAGGAGAAGATCGCGATCCCCAGCCATGGCTGTGAAAGCTGCAGCAGAGGATTCCTTCAGCCTTGCAGGGATGTGAGCCCGTCATGTCCAGGTTTAACCTTGTTCTCAATGGGGCCGGCGGCAGCAGCGCCAGCCGCATTGAAGACATAGGGAGAACATTGCAATCTCCTGTCACTGCTGTGACAGCAGTGGCAGGGGATTCCTTCGTCCCTGCGGGGAGTCCCCTCATCACTGAACACTGTGACAGCAGCGGCAGGGGATTCCTTAATCCCTGTGGGGAGTCCCCTCATCACTGGACACTGTGACGGCAGGGTGTTCTGTGATGAGGGGACTCCGCATGGGGATGAAGGAATCCCCTGCTGCAGCTGTCACACCAGTGACAGGAGATCGCAATGTTCTTCCATTGCTTTCAGTGGGTCCGGCTGCCCCATTGAAAGCGATGGGATGAAGAGATTCCCTGCAGTGATGCAAGGCTCTTTTCACATCAAAACGCCTTGCATCCAGGGTTTTATAAAAGGTTTGCGAGAGCGATATCTGTCCGTGATTCACAGCCTGATATCACTCTCGCCAGTGTGCAGGAGCCCATTGGCAGATATGTAAATGGTTGGCGTTGTGGTGTTATTAGATGAACGGTCTTGTCACCGGAGGCCCTAAAAGTGGTTCCCCCCTTGGTCTATAAGAGGATCTCGGAGGCTCCTTGTATGTAGTGACCTCTTCTTCCGCTTGTGTAGAGCTTGTTGGCCACTAGACGCCTCTACGACGCAGAGAAGAGATTTCACCCCGTTACCAGAGGGGGCGCATTATTGGGATGTGAGAAGCTGGATGGTCATATCGATGAATTGTCCCCCACCGGGCTGTTCTGACCAAATTGTTAGGAGGTGTTGGGATCAGTGGATATGTGAGGGCACACAAGGTGACCGGGCTCAGGACGCCCCCTACAGACCACCAGTAGAGAGGAGCTTCTGACCAGATTGTTAGGAGGTGTTGGGATCAGTGGATATGTGAGGGCCCACAAGGTGACCGGGCTCAGGATGCCCCCTACAGACCACCAGTAGAGAGGAGCATCTGACCAGACTGTTAGGAGGTGTTGGGACCAGTGGATATGTGAGGGCACACAAGATGCCCGGCCTCAGGACCCCCTACAGACCACCGGTAGAGAGGAGCGTCTGATCGTCCGACAAGCACCAACTATTTTGGTGTCTGCCATCCAGAGACAGGTGGCGCCATCGTTACACCCCTGTGTCTGTCGGAACCATTTCCAGGCGCCTGGCTGAAAAATGTTTGGTCTCTCATAGTGATGCTGCAAGATTAAAAAATCCCTCCTATTTTTAGGCGATTCCTCACAAGGCATCACCCACTTTTCTCTATGGGACTGCTTAATAAATTGCCCTCGCATGTCCTGTGATTTACATGCCAGTGCGATTTTTAACACTGAAACTATTGGAAGTACTTGCGAGATTTTGACACATGACAATTGCAAGTATATAGACCTGATGCCGTTTTTAAGCAAAAACTTATCACGCTCGCATGCAGAATCACAAGTTTAAGAGTGCGATATTGTAGTCGCCAGTGGAATCCTGCATTAGGGGGAGATTCATTAAGACTGGCGGTTCATATGCTGGTTTTAATACTATCCCCATTGGTGCACGATGCAGTTAATACAGGATGGATCACAGAAAAGTAGTCTGCACCAGACTCTTAGGGCTCCTCCACACTGGCAAGTGCGATATAGCTGCCTGAAAAACAATCTTGCATCGTATCACTGCCGCCTCGAAGTTCGTGCGTTGTGATCCAATAAATCAGAGGCTCCATAGGGAAACATGGGTGGGAAATAATACCCCGTTTCCCTGAAAATAAGACATAGCATGATTTATCAGAATATTTGAGGATGCAAAATGATTTTTCAGGCTTTTTGAGGATGCTTGAAATTTAAGCCCTACTCCAAAATTAAGCCCTGCTAACAGTTAATTTAAAAAGTCAATTTAAATAGTGTCCAGGCAGCTATACATGTAAAAAAGTTACAAGTTTTTGAACAAAAATTAATATAAAACACTGTCTTATTTTTGGGGAAACACAGTAGCAAAACTAAGAAAGATAGGGCAGGCAGCGATTACCAAATCTTGGAATGTCTCACTCGCCAATATGCGATTTTTACCATGGATGCCAAACCACCTCCCATCACTTCAGTGAAGCAGCGATCCTCCGCAACGGCTGTCAGCTGCGGCAGAGGATCACAGAGTTTCTCCCATTGTTTTCAATGAGGAAACCTTGCATCGCATCGCCTGCACCTAGCATGTGGTGTGATGCTGCCGCCGGCCCCGCTGAGGACAATGGACACTGCGATGCAAGAGCATATAGAAATATAGAAGATACTGCGAAATGTATATGACCCCATTCAAAAGAATGGGGTTTATATTTGTGCGTCTCGTAACGTACAAATCTGGAGCAATTTTCCCGACCGTGTGAAGGCGGCCTTAGAGCGAATTAGTGAGTTCTGAAAGACTAGAAAAATGAATGGAGCTACAATGCGCATGCTCAGCCACCAAGCTATTCATTTCAATGGGAGCGCCGAAAATAGCCGAGTTCAAGCGCTTGGCAATTTCTGGCGCTCTCATTGAAATTAGTGGATCGGTGATGAGCTTGTGCGCTGCAGTGCCATTCATTTTGTTACTCTCTCAGGGGACACGAGACCCCCATTCTGGCAATCGTGGGGTTCCCGGCGGTCAGACCACTACTGATCAACTAGCTATCTCCTATATTGGGAGATAGGGGATAACTTAATGTTACGAACATACCCCTTTAATGACTTCCAGGGGTATGTACATGTTATTAAGCCAATTATATCCTCAGCCCATTCTTGTGTATTCCAAATACTAAATATTAATGCCTGATAAGTAACACAGCCGCGGACCTGCTTGTTGATGGTTTCCAGATGCCTAGATGGGATTTTTTCCTCTCTGTGCAAAACTTTGTATTTGTTTTATTTGCTTTTCCATCTGTCGCCTTAGCGAGATCGGACGCCAAAAAGCCAAAGTCGGGATATTTTTATTTTTAGATCTTTTTTTCTGTGTAAACACTTTCAGAAATTCCATAATTTCTAGATTAGAATGTTCATTGCTCTGCAGTTGTCATTAAATTGCAGAATGTTGGGACCATTCAGGTCATTACCGGTAATCTTCCATTAGGCCAATGTCTGGGAGCGACAACCCTTCCTCTCCCCTCCGCCCTACAGGGGCAACATACCGGGGCAGCCCCCTGCCGGTCACTGGAAGCCACTCTGCATGCCTTCTCAAATTCTCATCAACATCTGGAAGCAAAATAACCCATAATATTAATAGACTATGACCCCGGGCTTGGCAGGATTGCATCCGTCTACATGGGGATTTAAAGGGCCAGTGTCGTCATTTTCTGTGTGCTTTATAACTGAGGATTTCTTCTAATTTTACTTACCTTCTCCTCTCACACATCCATTCATTTTTGTTCAGCATTCTAGGGACCGTCAAGGCTTTGGATTATAGAAAAACCAAAAAATTGGATATTTTACAGAGACATACAATTTGTTGTCCTACCAAAAGTAATTGGACACCTGAGCAAGAATGAAAAATAGTATTTATTTCTATATGTTAATACTTAGTGGGGCTCCTTTGGCCCCTAATGACATCAGATACTCTCTGTGGCATACTTTCTACTAATGTCTGAAACACTTCAGCTGGTATTTCCCTCCATTCATCCTGCAAACGTCTGATGAGTTCTCTAAAAAAAAAGTGAATCATCCCGTCTACAGTGGTGCAAGGAGCGTCATCTGGACTGTTGAGCAATGGAAGAATGTTCTATGGAGTGATGAATCACACTACTCCAACTTCATATCAGAGAGACGTACCTAGGTGTGTGTTGTGCCAACAGTTAATCACTGTAGAGCTTTCATTATAGTCTGGAGATGTTTTACATGGCATGGTCTCGGTCCGTTGGTTGTAGTGAAAAGAACCATGAACACGGAGGTGACCCTGACATTAGAGACAATAATGTGCTGCTAACAATGTGGTGATACTCTGGGAATGGTCGGCCATACTTCCAACAAGACAAAATTTGCTGCAAATGGGCGACATATGAACGCACCATTTGGGTATATTTACACATAGTGGCAATGAAGTGATCTCATCTGCACACTGTAAAATAAAAGCTGCAGCGTAAATTGGACTGCGGTGTACATTTTAACCCCTTCCCGCTCCAGGGCGTAAGTTTACGTCCTAGGAGCGGGATACTTCCCGCAGCAGGGCGTAAACTTACGTCCTGGGGATAGCGCGAGATCACATATGATCCTGCGCTATCCCGCAGCAGGAGCCGGCTGTCAGTCACAGCCGGCCTCCCGCTGAAACAGCGCGCGGGGGGGGGGGCTGTTAAGTAGATCGCGGCAGGGAAAGAGTTCACAGAGGGAGCGCACTCCCTCTGCGTCTTCGGCCGGCTCTCGCGATATTTTCGCGAGAGCCAGGCCTGTCGCCATGGCAATAGGATGCCAGACACTGGTGTCCTGTGTTGCCAGTGCCTGAGATCGCCATGCCTTATCACAGCGATCATCAGGGCTGTGGTGAAAGTCCCCCAGGTGGACACAAATGTTGTAAAAAAAAAAAGATTAAAATATGAATTAAAAAAATGTAAAAAAACATGCTTTTTCTCAGATTAGCATAAAAAAAGGTTAAAAAAATTTAAAACCCCACATATTTGGTATTGTCGCATCCATAACGATGCATACAATAAGTTGCACATGCTTTTGACTGTGCAGTGAAAAAAGCGTTAAAAAAATGCTACAAAACTGAGGCAAAATGCTAATTTTTAGCATTTTGCCTCACTAAAAACATATTAAAAGTGATTAAAAAAGCCGTATGTACCCCAAAATGGTACCAATAAAAACTATAGCTCGTCCCGCAAAAAATAAGCTCTCATAGAGCACCGTACATCAAAAAATAAAAAAGTTACAGGACTTTGAATGCAGCGATTTAGAAAATAAAAAAAGATTTCCAAAAAAAGGGGTTTTATTGCAGAAAAGTGGAAAAACCTAAAAAAAATGTAAGAATTTTGGTATCATTGTAACCGTACCGACCCGCAGAAAAAATGGATTGTCTCATTTATGCTGCATGATTAATGCTGTAAAAAAAAAATCTATGGCAGAATTGATGCGTTTTCTCTCCCTGCTATCATAAAAAAAAAAAAGTTTTACAATATAGTCAATGTACCCAAAAATGATGCCGATAAAAACTATGGTTCGCCATGCAAAAAACAAGCCCTTATATGGCCGCGTCGACGGAAAAATAAAAAAATTATGACTTTTGATAAATGGAAAAGAAAATCCGCCAACAATCGTTGCGTCCTTAAGCCCAAAATAGGCCGTGTCATTAAGGGGTTAAATCCCCAGCATGTTAATTTATGCTGCAGACTTTCAGAGAGGATTTCACTTCTTCAAATGAAGGTGTAAAATCAGTATCAGAATCCGCGGATTACATGTGGATTTTGATGCAAATACAAAAATTCCCTGTGGATAATCATGTAGCTGTTATTTCTCTTATGCTCCTCATTTATCAAACTTTGTTCTTCTAACCTTCACCTCGATGACGTATTGCGATCTACTGCAAAGTGCAATAATCACAAACGTAAAATCGCCTAAGATTAATATTGAAGCTGCGTTCACAAAACATGACTTTCAAAACGCTGCAAAACTGCAAAAATTGTGGCAAAATTGTAAAAAATATTCAATTTTTTTAGCTTGTCCTGATTATTGTTTGGCCATTGTTTTGCATTAACCGTAAATCTTGAGTGACCGCACAACGAGATACCAGTTATATCCTGCTGTCATTGCTTTCATCTACTGGAATTGATGCCCATGTGTGAGCTGGGCATGCTAGTAAACAAAATGGCATTGCCAAAGTGGTATCAGTATGGTATGCACCTGCTGTGTTTATGAGCGGATTGGCAGGTGTGTCCTGGGTTTAGTCGCGCGCTGAGTTACATGACCTGGGCATGGTCTGGCACAGTAATAGGGTTGCAGATATTGCAGTTACAGTGGTATCAGTGGTGGGGAGTTGGTGGGACCTGATACAGTTTGAGAATACAACAACCCGTCATTAGAAAATGCATAAATGGCGCTACGAGGCTGGTATCATCCCCATTACAGAGTAGATTTACCATCTATGGAAGAGATGAAGAATCACTATTACTGGCTCCTGACATGACGATGATCCCAGTCCTTGTTCGTCTTAAGCTCCTGAGGTTCTGGACTCAGATCAGAAGCCAAGTAGAAGCTTCAGTCATTCGGCCAAAACTTTCTGTGATCGCAGTCCCAGTGTTTGTATGTCAGTAAATGGCAACGATGCTCTCTTTAGTTGTCCAGAGTCCATCAGAACCCGAGTCAATGCAACCGAGTGCTATATCCAAGTGTGTGCTTACTGTAGAGGAAACTATATGCAGCGCATGATGCTTCCCGAGGAGTGAGGGGAACCTTTTCTCTCTCTGCAGGCACCACACTTGCTTGTAGGGACCTTGACTAAATCACCCAGGGTCAGGACAAGATGATTTGGCATACTAGACAGGCAAATTGTTCCCTGCCACCCTCAACCCCTAGAATAAAGGTGTAACTAAACACTCCTGGGCCCCAATGCAAAATCTGTAATAGCGTCCCCTATCTACCAGATGCCATTTATAATACTGGTGTCGTCTTATGTGATAGAAGGACCTTTGGGCAACTGAAGGTTTCAGGGCCCGGTAGCAACTAATACCTCTGCACCCCTTATAGCTACACCCCTACAATAGAATCAATTAAAAACTACCTTACTTTTTAATGAAAATGATTTAAACATATCTTAAAAGAAACAGGGATTTGTTCTGGTGACTCACTTCACTGCTTTACTTTTCTTCTCCGTTCAGCCCAGACCATCCAAGCGATTTCTCCCTAAGACTGCTGAGTTTGGTCCCAAGATATTTTAATCCCATAATTAATATAGATTCCTTATCCTACCCGAAAATTAATACAGACCCCAGATCAGACCCCATATTTAATACAAACCCTTTATCCAACCACAAAATTAATATCGGCCCCAGGTTCTACCCTGTAATTAATAGACACCACAGACCAGATCAGACCCTGATTTAAGTCCACAGACCTGACCATTAAAAAACAAACAAAACCTGTCCTCCTTCTGTCTAGGTGTCACTCATTCTGTTTTGTGCCTGCTTTCACTGCTGGTACTACTGCTGCCGCTGACTCTCACCACTATGCCAGACCTCTCTCTTTATACAGACCCCAGACCAGGCCTCCATTTACAGTGGATATAAAAAGTCTACACACCTCTGCTGACTGCCATGTTTTTGTTATGACTAATTATTAGTATTATTTATAGTACCAATGTTTCTGGTGGCGCAATAATGTTACTTACTAATGTAATGTATAGTAAAAGGGATTCAAGTTGGTCAAAATACTTCCATGCAAATAGTAAGCTATTGCCATTATTTGCAATTTTGCTGAACAGTGCAAACACCTATAAATAAGAAAACGTCAGTAAATGTACAAAATAACAATACTGATACTGCAACATTTAAACCTGTGAACATTCCGAAGGGATACAACCAATGTTTCTGTTGGCATGATGCGCCACTTACTAATATACACTGTAAGAAATTGGAGTTAGTACAAATATTTCCAAGCAAATAGTGAGCTATTGGCATTATTTACAATTTTCCAGAACATTGCAAACAGTGATTTACGAGCTTCAGCAGCTTGCTGAGGAGACATGTTGGCTCGTTGCTTTCGCATATAAGCTGCATGTAATTTACGAAATTTAACAGCTCACTGAGGAGACATGTTGGGTCGTTGTTTTCGCATATGAGTTGCATGTGATTTATGAACTTCAGCAGCTCGCTGGGGAGACATGTTTGCTTGTAGCTTTCGCATATCTGCTGCACAAGTTATACAAACTTCAGCTGCTTACTGAGGTGAAATCGTGGCTGTGTCATGTAAGCTACATTAGCTGCACGGTGGTGTTGAACCCTCTGTGTTGACATGTTTACACATTAGGAAGGGTTTGTGTCAACACTGGACAACGGTTGACAATTAGAAGAAGGCTGGCCTGCTATTGGCGGCATTAGTACTGGATATGACATGATATCACATTCAGGAGATGTGAAGATAGCAGTAAAGGGCTATGCTTCAATGTTGTTGTTGGTCAGTATGCACCGCCAGCTATGTATGTGTACATTTGTGAGGTGTAATTTATTGGGGTCTCCACACCGGTGTGCAGCTGTGTCACAACCAGCTACAAACTACAAGACTGAGTAATGTTGTATCCATAGCAACTGACGCCGTGGGGATTTGTGGGGGATGTAGTTTGGCTATAATCCCTAATTCAGTACACAAGGATGAAGGAACCGTGATGAAATCACTATCATGTGATCAGGCTCTGCTAGTTTAGGACCTGTAATGACGTCACCATCATGTGATCAGGGGGCGGAGCTCATACACGATGTGACTAATCACATGGCATGACATTATTACAGGTCCTGTGAGTACACATATGCTGTCAGGTTCTGTGTTTTATATATGCTTTAGAACCTGTGAAAGCTGATCTGTGATTGGTTGATATGGACAGCAAAAGTCATTTCATAAATCTTCCGCTAGTGTTGCCTACAGACACTCAGCTAGGAGTCAGTAGAAAACTCCAAAGCGGGCCTTACAATAATGATGTGTGTATTACCCCTATACACTAAGATATGGAGGCGGCATGTGCCTATAATAAGGTCGGGGTTGTTTATTTCTGCACCCTGCACCTCCATAAAGCCACAGCGGCTCTTACATCTGTGTATTCGCAGACTTTCTCTCAGTGGGTTAAGAGCCACAGACTCCGAGCCAAGAAAATAACTTGCAAAACACAAACCGATAAAGACCCCGTGAATCTCCATGGCAACGGCTCCGAGTTCTACAGCAAAACAAATGACTTTCTGTCTAAATATTTCCAGGAGTGTTTCCATGAGATGTGACCAAGGCCGAGAGCCAGAAAATAATAAGATAACAGGGTGAACCCAAAAGTACGACATCAGTGGTCTCTGGGATGTAGGGTCAGAAGTATACGCATCACTCTGGAATACACGCAAACCGCCAATTATACACAAAGTGACTTATCTTTATATCTTCAGACATTACTATTAGTCACTGACATCTGCAGTGTTCTTACAAGGCATCTGGACATCATTGAGCTTCAAAGAGGCATATTGTTCTACAAGAAGAAGGGGGGGGGGCAGTATTATAGTAGTTATATTCTTGTACATAGGGGCAGTATTATAGTAGTTATATTCTTGTACATAGGAGCAGTATTATAGTAGTTATATTCTTGTACATAGAGGACAGTATTATAGTAGTTATATTCTTGTACATAGGTGGCAGTATTATAGTAGTTATATTCTTGTACATAGGGGTCAGTATTATAGTAGTTATAGTCTTGTACATAGGGGGCAGTATTATAGTAGTTATATTCTTGTACATAGGAGGCAGTATTATAGTAGTTATATTCTTGTACATAGAGGGCAGTATTATAGTAGTTATATTCTTGTATATTGGGGGCAGTATTATAGTAGTTATATTCTTGTACATAGGGGGCAGTATTATAGTAGTTATATTCTTGTACATAGGAGCAGTATTATAGTAGTTATATTCTTGTACATAGGGAGCAGTATTATAGTTATTTTCTTGTACATAGGGGGCAGTATAATAGTAGTTATATTCTTGTACATAGGGGACAGTATTATAGTAGTTATATTCTTGTACATGGGGACAGTATTATAGTATTTATATTCTTGTACATAGGGGGCAGTATTATAGTAGTTATATTCTTGTACATAGGGGGCAGTATTATAGTAGTTATATTCTTGTACATAGGAGCAGTATTATAGTAGTTATATTCTTGTACATAGAGAGCAGTATTATAGTAGTTATATTCTTGTACATAGGGGCAGCATTATAGTAGTTATATTCTTGTACATAGGGGGCAGTATTATAGTAGTTATATTCTTGTACATAGGGGTCAGTATTATAGTAGTTATAGTCTTGTACATAGGGGGCAGTATTATAGTAGTTATATTCTTGTACACAGGGGGCAGTATTATAGTAGTTATATTCTAGTACATAGGGGCAGTATTATAGTAGTTATATTCTAGTACATAGGGGCAGTATTATAGTAGTTATATTCTAGTACATAGGGGCAGTATTATAGTAGTTATATTCTTGTACATAGGAGGCAGTATTATAGTAGTTATATTCTTGTACATGGGGACAGTATTATAGTATTTATATTCTTGTACATAGGGGGCAGTATTATAGTAGTTATATTCTTGTACATAGGAGCAGTATTATAGTAGTTATATTCTTGTACATAGGAGCAGTATTATAGTAGTTATATTCTTGTACAGAGAGAGCAGTATTATAGTAGTTATATTCTTGTACATAGGGGCAGTATTATAGTAGTTATATTCTTGTACATAGGAGCAGTATTATAGTAGTTATATTCTTGTACATAGGGAGCAGTATTATAGTTATTTTCTTGTACATAGGGGGCAGTATAATAGTAGTTATATTCTTGTACATAGGGGACAGTATTATAGTAGTTATATTCTTGTACATGGGGACAGTATTATAGTATTTATATTCTTGTACATAGGGGGCAGTATTATAGTAGTTATATTCTTGTACATAGGGGGCAGTATTATAGTAGTTATATTCTTGTAAATAGGAGCAGTATTATAGTAGTTATATTCTTGTACATAGAGAGCAGTATTATAGTAGTTATATTCTTGTACATAGGGGCAGTATTATAGTAGTTATATTCTTGTACATAGGGGGCAGTATTATAGTAGTTATATTCTTGTACATAGGGGTCAGTATTATAGTAGTTATAGTCTTGTACATAGGGGGCAGTATTATAGTAGTTATATTCTTGTACACAGGGGGCAGTATTATAGTAGTTATATTCTAGTACATAGGGGCAGTATTATAGTAGTTATATTCTAGTACATAGGGGCAGTATTATAGTAGTTATATTCTAGTACATAGGGGCAGTATTATAGTAGTTATATTCTTGTACATAGGAGGCAGTATTATAGTAGTTATATTCTTGTACATGGGGACAGTATTATAGTATTTATATTCTTGTACATAGGGGGCAGTATTATAGTAGTTATATTCTTGTACATAGGAGCAGTATTATAGTAGTTATATTCTTGTACATAGGAGCAGTATTATAGTAGTTATATTCTTGTACAGAGAGAGCAGTATTATAGTAGTTATATTCTTGTACATAGGGGCAGTATTATAGTAGTTATATTCTTGTACATAGGAGCAGTATTATAGTAGTTATATTCTTGTACATAGAGAGCAGTATTATAGTAGTTATATTCTTGTACATAGGGGCAGTATTATAGTAGTTATATTCTTGTACATAGGGGGCAGTATTATAGTAGTTATATTCTTGTACATAGGAGCAGTATTATAGTAGTTATATTCTTGTACATAGGGAGCAGTATTATAGTAGTTATATTCTTGTACATAGGGGGCAGTATTATAGTAGTTATATTCTTGTACATAGGAGCAGTATTATAGTAGTTATATTTTTGTACACAGGGGGCAGTATTATAGTAGTTATATTCTTGTACATAGGGGGCAGTATTATAGTAGTTATATTCTTGTACATAGGGGGCAGTGTTATAGTAGTTATATTCTTGTACATAGAAGCAGTATCATAGTAGTTATATTCTTGTACATAGGAGGCAGTATTATAGTAGTTATATTCTTGTACATAGGGGGCAGTATTATAGTAGTTATATTCTTGTACACAGGGGGCAGTATTATAGCAGTTATATTCTTGTACATAGGGGGCAGTGTTATAGTAGTTAAATTCTTGCGCATAAGGGACAGTATTATACTACTTATATTCTTGTACATAGGGATTAGAATTAGAGTAGTTATATTCTTGTACATAGGGGGCAGTATTATAGTAGATATATTCTTGTACATAGGGGGCAGTATTATAGAAGTTATATTCTTGTACATAATGGGCAGTATTATAGTAGTTATATTCTTGTACATAGGAGGCAGTATTATAGTAGTTAAATTCTTGCGCATAGGGGACAGTATTATACTACTTATATTCTTGTACATAGGGATTAGAATTAGAGTAGTTATATTCTTGTACATAGGGGGCAGTATTATAGTAGATATATTCTTGTACATAGGGGGCAGTATTATAGAAGTTATATTCTTGTACATAATGGGCAATATTGCAGAAGTTACACTCTTGTACATATGGTATAGTATTATAGTAGTTAAATTATTGTACATAGGGGGCAGCATTTCTGTAGTTATATTCTTCTAGTTGTTATATTCTTTTATATAAGGGTTGCAATTGCTTATGTTGATTAGAGGAGTCATTGACAGGAGGTGACGTACAGCAGGATGATGTGAGTCACATATAGCACCCCAAATTCTAGCTTAAAATGTTGTATATTGGGTGTTTTCAGCAATTAAACGTTTAACTCTTAAAGTGTATCATGAAATTGCCACTATTATAAAATGTATACCTGGGTATTAGTGTATCTTGACGCCACCGGAAGCTAGGGGTTTGACAGGTCTTACATGCAGGAACGCCCCTGTCACACCCCTAGCTCCCCATTGGTTCAAGTCCGCAACGTCCTAGAAGGTGGACACCAACGTACAATAATAGCCATACAACCCTCCGCAGCTCCGCATACTGTCCTGGAGTATGCTGTGTGTCTGAGCACTGTGTGCGGCCGAAATAGTACCCATACAGGCCGCGGCAGTCCCAAAACTGTCCTCCTCCAATACATGGCATTGTCGCTGAGCAGCGCTTACATGTGGGGCCCGGCAACTGTCTCTGCTCCCTTCTCCCACACTGCATGAGCAGCCGCAGGGAAGCTAGCAGCGGTGAGATGTGCCAGCCAGCGGCTGTCAGTGCTGCTTTCTTACCGGCAACAGCGGGGGAGGTACAAGGAGCCCACGTGCGACGGTACAGCCGCCGGGGAGTATACAGCTGCAGCGGGGAGGCTCGCATAGGGGACGAGAACCGCGACTGCACAAGGATACAGCCCTGTCAGGGGGATAACAAACACCTCCGCAAAACTGCCAACCAAGAAGCAGCAGCATCGGGGCCAGAGGTGGGAACTTACAGGCACCGGGGAATAAATAGCTGCAGCACATGGGCTGGGAGCCGCCCCTGCAGGCAGCAGCCATGATCTTGTATCAATGCCAGGAGCCAGGAGGTGAGAGCACAATTTTAGTTGACTGCCAGGACCTGCTGGGGAGATAGCTATACAGCCTATCAGGTTCAGGGGGTGTGACAGAGCTGTCAGTCTTGTCTTCACCAGGATTTCCTGGTGGCGTCAAGACACACTAATACCATGTACCTGTTCATCGAGAGGTGCACTTTAATGAAGTTTTCATCTGCATATACAATTCAATGATTGTTGGATCTGTTTGCAACTGCAGTTCTCATCCCTGAAGCATAAACCACATGAGCGCAGCAGATTAAACATGTGAAATATGCTTCTGGAAGAGAGTCAGGTAAATCTTGCAGTATAAACTCATTCCTGTCCCATAAGAAGCACAAGCAACAGTCAGGAATATGCAAAGATATCATAGTGCCTATAGCAGGACTCAGACTGCCCCCCTTCCTCCACCAACAACTCTGTCAAAGTTATTCACATTATTTTTTTTATTAAAGGGAAAACCCACTTTAATTTGATTGTAATATGCGAATTAGGGTCAAAGCTTTTTTTTTTATAGCACTCAGTTTCAGGCAGCTGCTGCCAAAGCAAATAAGATCATGGTGTACATCAATAGAGGCATAAATACACATCATGAGAACATGATTGTTTCTCTTTACAAATCAATGACCCAACTTCACTTGGAATATAGTGTACAGGTTTGGGCATAGAAAATGTTATGACTGCAAAACAAACAGGGGAAGCAGTATGTAATACGTACACCCCTTTACTGCAATATTAACCCCCATGCTTTATACTGAAGCTCTAGGATGATCCAATAACTTTGAGGGGAAAAAAATAGTTTTATGCAGCAATTAAGACCCATATCATGTATTAAGTAGGTCAATGGAGGAGGTGGGGCAGAGTACTAATTCTGGCCTGTCCATGCCACTTATGTGATTTAAAGGGCACGACACTGGGAATCTTGTTGCCTAATAAAAAGGCTTATTTAATTTTTTTAACTGAAGTCTTTTCATTCCTATGCAATAATTGATAAGTGGGCAGCATATGGACGGAAAGAACTCATTGCTAAAAGGGGTCAGAAGAGGATGTCCGGAATCATTCTGATGAACAGGCACTGCACATTCAAGAACAGCTGAGTACAATGCGGATGCTCCAAGTAACGTGTCTGAACACACAACTCGACCTTCCTTAACAAGGATGGGCTATAACAGCAGACGTCCAGTTTCAGCGCCATTGCTGCCTAAGGGACCTTTTACACAGGATTGAATATTCCATAATAGCATTGCGGAATATACCTTAATGAGTAATATTCAGCACCAAAATCTGCACTGATAACGTGCTGATTTTGATGTGGAATGAAAAATAGCAGAATTCTGCCAGGGATTCTGCATCAAAATCCGCAGTAAGCCATATAGATTTTGGTGCGGAATTCCGGGATAGCATATGTCACAATGCTGTTGCAAAATATTCTGTCCCAAGTGAAAGGTCCCTATGAGAAACAGAAAGGCGAGACTCCAGGGGGCAAAAGATTTTAAAAATTGTATCACTGTGCAGTGGGAAAATATAATCTGGTCACCTGAATCTAGATTTCTGTTGCACCATGCTGATGGGGTGTCAGAATTTGGCACAAGCAGCATGAATTGATGACCCCTTCCTGTCAGCTGGTCAGAACATGTCAGCACCACCATCTAAACTGCAGAAACTACAAAAAGCTTCCTGTCCGCAGGGGCCGACATCCCAGCAGAACGATTTCATCACCTATGTCATGACAAATTGCTGCGGTTCTGGAGGCCAAAGGGGGTCCAACATGCTACTAAATGGGGGTCTCTGATAAAGTAGCCATCCAGTGTAGCATGATACAGTGCTGACTTCTTTAAGCTGCAGCTCTATCACTTGAATTTCATTTTCCTTGTGATTTCAACATCCAGCCAGATAAAAGAGCTGGACAGCTGACTGCGCAATGCAATAGTTTGGCAGGACATGGGGGTCAAACGAAAAAAAGGTGTGCAGCTGAACTCAATAAATCAGCGCTTCCATGGGACCAGGTTTTTCTTGCTGGTTGGAATTAGAACAACTCATAACATTTCCCAGAACTCAGCAGGCGGCTCCTTCCAGATTCCACCTCCAATGGTGAGCTTGTGTCTGGTGGAAAACACTGTAACTAGTTTTTAATTAATCATTGTATGAGTAATCAAGTTTATTAACGTTTTCAAAATATAGTATACAAACTAACAAAGAGATAACCACACCCCAACGCCAGACACAGTATTATCACCTTCCCGCTGAGGCTCTATTTTGGTTTCTCACTTTCTTTTGTTTCCTCCCCACTTTCAAAACATCATAAGACTTATTTTTTCGGTTACGTAGCTGCATGAGGGCTTGAGTTGTACTTTTAAGTGGTACAATTTAACCTACATATTATGTACTGGAAAGCTTTTAAAAATGTAACAGCACAATTTTTGTTGAGAGTTTGCTTTTATGACGTTTATAATGCAGTAAAAATGACATTATGGGCTTCTTCAGACAGGTGTATATCGGTTGGGTTTTCACGCCCAGTCGATATACGCTGTCCCTCTCTGCAAGGGGAGGAGGAGGGTCTGTCCGGGAGCTAGTGCACTGAGCTCCCGCTCCTCAACACTATTTACAATGGGAGGGGGCGGACAGAGATTAGCTCCGCCCCATCCAGCCCGCCCATTGCAAGCAGTGGCAAGGGGCTGAGAGGGGGCGGGAGCTCAGTGCATTAGCTCCCAGCCAGGCAGAGAGGGATAGCGTATATCGGCCAGGCGTGAAAACCCAGCTTATATACGCCTGTCTGAAAAAGCCCTTAAGCAAAAAATTTTGTTTTCTGTGGCCATCTCTTGACCCCCCCCCCCCCCCACCTTAAATTTACTATTTTTGCATTGATGGGGTCATTTTTTTAGGGTAATTTTTATTAACACCCTTTTGGGGCACATACAACTTTTTAATTGCTTCTTGTTCAATTTTTTCTTGGGTACATAGGAGGAGAGGCAAATAAAGCACAAGTTTAGCATTACTTTTTTTTCCGACAATGTTCATTGTGCTGGATTATTAATGTGATATTTTAATACCGTAATTTGGACTTTTGCGGATGCAGCAATACCAAATTTTTTTTCTGTCCGTATTTGTTATGAGGTGACTGGGAAACGGTTAAAAAAAAACAAAAAAACTTTTACTGCTGTTTATTGTTTTTAATATTTCCTAAAACTGTTTAACTGTTTGTTTTAGTCCCCATATGGGACTTGAACTTGCAATCGTTTGATCGCTCATGCAGTATAAGGCCTCAGTCACACGGGCGTTTTTTGCCGCGATTTGCGGATCGCATAACGGATGCGCATCCGCAAATTGCATGACCGGGGCCGAAAAATCGCCCGAAAAATCTGCTCCTAGCCGCGTTTCCTTTGAAACGCGGCTAGGAGCAGTGGAGCGCTGTCTAGCCCATTGAATTCAATGGAGCCGGCAATACAGCCGGCTCCATTGAAGGCATTGGGCTGCGGGTGATCTCAGGTTGAATTTTCGGGAAGGGCTTAAAAATATAAGCCCTTCCCTGAAAATCATCCAAAAATGTGTAAAAAGTAAAAAAAATAAATATACTCACCTTGTCCCGGCAGACGGCGTTCAGCCGCGGCCGGCCAGCAGTTCTCCTGAACTGCTGTGAGTAGTATTCAGCAGGTGGGGATTTAAAATCCCCGCCTGCTGAATGAGCTGCCTCTGATTGGTCACAGCCCTCACCAATCAGAGGCAGCTCTCACTCACCCATTCATGAATTCATATATTCTTATATTTTTAAGCCGTTCCCGAAAATTCATCCCGCGATCGCCGGAAGCCCATTGCTTTCAATGGAGCCGGCTGTATTGCCGGCTCCATTGAATTCAATGGGCAAACATCATTCTTCTCTGCCACAGCTGTTACAGCTGTGGCAGAGGAGAATGATTTGTGTAGTATATATTCTCAATGGGGTCGGCGCTGCTGCCGCCGGCCCCATTGAGCGCATATAGAGAAGAACAGGAATCGCAGATAGGCGCGATCTGCGATTTCTGTTCTATAATTAATCGGATGAGCGCATAAAAAGCGCTGATGTGTCCGATACCATTGCAAAGCAATGGTTCCATAAAATCGGCGATCGCATGCGCATGCGCAGATCGCACCGAAAATAGCTCGTGTGACCAAGGCCTAATATTGCATTATATCACGCTCTGACAGGCAGTCTATCAAGGCTGGCCACAAGCATGGCAGCTCTGGAGGCCTTCAGAAGGCTCCAGGGTACCATAGCAACTGAACGGCACCCCCCATTTGCACTGTGTAGGGGCCATTCAAGACTCCTAAAAGCCAACCGGGGCATTTAAATGCTGCTCTTAGTATTGATTACAGAGATTCCCATTTTCCAATACAGCAATGACACAAACGATAAGATAAAGGCAACAGAAAATAGTTTTAAATGCACAGAACAAGCAAGAGGGG
The DNA here is from genome assembly GCF_035609145.1 of Eleutherodactylus coqui. NCBI lineage: Eukaryota > Metazoa > Chordata > Amphibia > Anura > Eleutherodactylidae > Eleutherodactylus > Eleutherodactylus coqui. The sequence continues at coordinate 122,497,330 of NC_089847.1, read as the reverse complement.
GAAAAGAAAAAGAGAAAAAAAAGGGAAGGGGGAGAAGGGGGAAGGAAAATGAGGTTGCAAAGATATGAAAATCAGTCCCTGTATGTCTATCTGACAGCTGCAAACCCTAAAACAAGATTACTGGATAGTCATAAAGACATCCGAGGATCTGAACTATATTCAAGGTGTCCATAGTGCAAGAAAACATTCCTAAGAATCTGTGTCTTCGGCCAGAAATTCCTTCATATGCATAATATTATTCAACTCTTGGGTCCCCTCTGTCATGGACAGATTGCTGGGGATTTCCAGTGTTGAGCAACCACCGCTCGAGTCGCAACCAGAGAAAAAAAATCGCAAGAAAGTGCGCTTCATCTATGCTGAGGAGTCTGAAAAGAAAGATAATAAAGCCAATAGTGGCATGTTAGACACACAAAGTTCACTAACCACGCGATATGTCTCCAGGACCTGGTGCCAAAAATCAAGAAGCTTTCCCACTGGGCATGCAAGGGTGTCCTCCTCTCTGAATTACAATGCCAACAAACGCCAGGAATCATGGGAGCACAGGAATGGTCCATGTCTAGTGATACCAGCGAGAAAGCAACTTATAGTCACAATGAGGTAATTATTATGGAGGACTTTAACTATCCAGATATAAACTGGAAAGCCAAAACCTGCGGATCTCATAAAGGTAACAACTTCCTGTCAATCACTAAAGATGATTACCTGACCCAACTTCTACAGGACCCAATCAGAGGGACTGCCATTTTGGACTTAATATTAACCAACAGACCAGACAGAATAACAGGGTTGCAGATTGGGGGCACCTGGGAAATAGTGACCATAATATAATAAATTCAACTTGTGCTTCAAGACAAAGATTTATCGGGGAGCTACAAAAATACTAAACTTTAGGAAGGCCAAGTTCAATCAGCTTAGTGATGTCCTTAACCTTACTGACTGGGATAATGTTGTCAAAAGAGTACAAACAATAAATGGGAAATGTTTAAAAACATCTTAATTACTTACTGTGAAGGGGTCATGCCTTACAGCAATAAAAGGGTTAGTAATGGGAGAAAACCAGTACGGTTTAATTATGTAAAAATCAGATAAAAGCAGTAAGGGACAGACAGACTTATTGCCTAGTACAGTAAAACTAACCCTAAACTGTTCTTCAACTATATAAATAGTTAAAAGATTAATACTAAAAGGGTTGGCCCTTTTAAAAAATAATGTAGGAGAAATTGTAGAGGGGGATGAGAAGAAAACAAATTTATTAAACACCTTTTTGTCCAGTGTATTCACGGAGGAAAATGAAATGTCAGATGAGATACAGAGTGGTAAAGTAAACTCTCCACTAAATGCCTCCAGTCTAACCCAGGAAGAAGTGCAGAGCTGCCTTAAAAAGATTAAAATAGACAAATCGCCAGGTCCCGATGGCATACACTCCCGAGTTTTAAAGGAATCAAGTAATGTAATAGACTGACCCTTGTTTTTTATATATAAGGACTCTATATTGACGGGGTCGGTTCCACTGGATTGGTGCATATTAAAAAACAGGTCAAAAAGTGAACCTGGAAACTACAGGCTGATAAGTCTTACTTCTATTGTGGGTAAAATGTTTGAAGGGTTTCTAAGAGATGCTATCCTGGAGGATCTCAATGCAAATGGCTGTATAACTCCGTATCAGCATGGGTTTATTAGAGATCGCTCCTGTCAAACCAATCTGATCAGCTTCTACGAGGAGGTAAGTTCTACGCTGGACCGGGGAGAGTCACTGGATCTTGTATATCTGGACTTTTCCAAAGAGTTTGATACTGTGCCGCATAAAAGGTTTATATATAAAATAAGAATGCTTGGTCTGGGCGAGAATGTGTGTAAGTAATTGGTCAGTGATAAAGCAGAGGTTGGTTATAAATGGTACATACTCTGGGGAACCAGAGGGGCAAGACTGGAGGGGTCACCGTTACTAGTGGGGTGCTAAAGGGGTCAGTTTGGGGCCCTATTCATTTTAATACATTTATTAATGACCTAGTAAAAGGATTGTGCAGTAAAATATCAATATTTGTAGATGATACAAAACTATGTAAAACTATTAACACAAGAGGATGCAAGGAGATTGCAAGATAATCTGGATAAGATGGGGACTTGGGCAGAAAGTGGCAAAGAAGTTTAACACTGGTGAATGTAAGGTTATGCACATGGGCTAAGGAAATATATGTGACCATTACATACTAAATGGGAAAGCACTGGGTTAAATGTAAGCTTAACTGGAGCAACCAATGTCAGACAGCTGCTGCCAAGGCACATAGGGGGCATGGGGGCATTAAAAGAGGTCTAGAGGCAAATGATGAAAACATTGTTCTTCCTCTTTACAAGTCACTGGTCAGACCACACATGGAATATTATGTACAGTTTTGGGCACCGGTACTCAAGCAGGACATATCAGAGCTTGAGTGGGTACAAAGGCGGGCAACTAAAGTAATAAACAAAATGGGCAACTACAATACCCAGTATTTTCAGTCTGTGAATACCCGTATTCACAGACTGAAATTACCCTGATTCTCCGCATCGTTCAGTTTTTTTGCATGCCTAAATACTCAGCATTGTCACGGATGGGAGAGAGGAGAGATGGGAAGACCCCGATCGATCTCGCCTCTACTACTGATTAGTCATGCATCGACTATTCTGAGCACTCTCACCGCTGCAAACACTTGTCATGGCAGAGCCTTGATCGACCACTGTAGCAGGATTGCAAGCGCGGAGTCGTTAGAATACAGGCGGACTTGTACCCAGCTTTCCCAGGCTTCTGCACGTATGCAAAACGAAAGCTCAAATCACCACTTGATCTGGTCTAATGGCTCCAGCACTCTACAATACCCACACACACTCGCTGCCATCAGCAGCTTTTGTTTCCCAGGTAAACTGGAATCCACACCTATAAATTATTAACACAATCTTCGGAGTTATAATTCATTTTACAACAGACAAGTTTTAACTAATAAATTGCAGACTGATTCTAAAAAAGACTAGCAGTACTAAATATTGAGATATATATATATATATATATATATATACACAAAAATATACAGAAAAAGATGTTAGAGTGGAGATAAGGTTTACAGGTATACACAACAGACAGTATTTCAGATAAAAAAAAGGATGAAATAAAGAAGAAACCAGATTTGGGATATTCGACCCAAGGTTGTGATTGTGCAGTCACTGGAAGCAAAAGGAAAAGTCCTTACGCTGTGGCGCATCTCCGAAGATCTGACACCTTGTCTCTCTGAGACCCCCAGGTTTTAAAGTTTACCCAGAACACAATAACACCCTCAAGAGGTCATTCAGAGAAGGTTGGGGTAAATGCATACGTACCTGTGAAAAACCATAATTCCCCATCTCGGCCATATCTCCGCAGGAGATCCTCTAATCGAGAATATATGCCTGGCATATATGTTCGGTCATGAGTTTATCTATTCAGCAATATGAAATGTGACATGTAAATTATAATTTGTGCACAGCCATCGCTTTCAATGGGTTATTCTGGTGCATAATTCACACCAAGATAGGACATGCTGCGTTTTTACGGTTGCATGAAAAGTATACAGCTGTAAATGAACCCATTGAAATCAATGGGCTCTATTCAATGCGTATTTATGTTCGTGTGGAAGAAATCTAAGGTGTTGAAAGTGGACTTCGGCACTAAATTCTTTGCTAAATATATTTACATGAGACGTAAATTCTAAATCTACAATAAAAAAGTGATATTTTCTGGAGGATGTTTCCACTTTTAATGCGACTGTTAGGGGGTTAAATAAAACTTTGCATTAAATATCTGCCGTTTGAGAGTTTTCGGACATTTCCTAAAATATCAGTGGACGATGAATTCAGACTTGAATTGGCTCCCAAGAAAAGTCTGCGAAGAGAATCTAAATGAAGGAATTTAATACAAGACGAGATCTGTGGGAAAAGCAAATAATTAAAGCAATGTCTATTAATGCCCTGGGTTTATACGGTGCCAGCAAGAAACTCAACCCTGTGGGCACAGCATAGTGACATAGTGACATGTAGGGTTGTGCTGCAGCTGCCCTCATTGAAGTGAATGTAATACAGGAGCTTACATTACCAGCTCCCAGGGTGCACGTAGGCTGTTCTGTGGACTTTCCTACAAAGGCAGTGTAATCACTACCTCTATATTCCCTATAGCTTCTCAAGGTCCATAACTGCTCATTAAGTACAAAGGCTTAACCCTTTGCAATCCAATTTTGGATTCAAGGTTTCCTAGGGAGCTTTCTCTTTCTGCCACTATACAGTGGCGCCATCTGCTGCCTAGAGCCAGTACTGCGTTATGGGACATGCTGGAGAAGCCCCCGACAACAGAGCAACCAGTAAGGATACCCTGCCAGACGTCTTCCGACATTGGAGCTGTACAGCCTTCAATCAGAATGTCTTTAGACGTCAGACAGTGGATTGGAAAGGGTTAATTCACATATCTGTGTATTTTGTCCATATGCAGTCTGTGCTTGCGATTAGCTGCACACTGTCAGTACAAGGACCCATTGACTTCAATAGGGCTTTTCAGACAAAAAAATCACAGCATTTCCTATTTTTGTCTATATCATGGATGAGAATTGGACATGCAATATCCAATGCCCTGCATCCGTGTGCAGTCCAATGCAAATTGCATCTGAGAAGCTCAGACACAACTCCTATATACCTGTGTAAATAAGCCCTAAGGCCGCAGTGAGACGAGCGATTTTTTTTTTTGCGCGCCTGAGGCCTTAGTCAGACGGGCGTTTTTAGCCGCGATTTGCGCATGCACATGCGTCCGGCGATTTTATAAAACCATTGCTTTGCAATGGTATCGGACACATGAGCGCTTTTTATGCGCTCGTCCGCTAAATTATAGAACAAAAAATCGCAGATCGCACCTATCTGCGATGTGCGATTCCTGTTCTCTTCTGTATATGCGCTCAATGGGGCCGGTGGCAGCAGCGCCGACCCCATTGAGAACATATAGAAGACAAATCATTCTTCTCTGCCACAGCTGTAACAGCTGTGACAGAGAAGAACGATGTTTGCCCATTGAATTAAATGGAGCCGGCAATACAGCCGCTCCATTGAAAGCAATGGGCTGCCGGCGTGCGCGGGGTGAATTGTCGGGAAGGGGTTAAATATATAAGCCCTTCCCTGCAATTCATCCTAAAATGTGTTAAAATAAAAAAAAATTGTATACTCACCTTTCCGCTGCAGCCGGAGTCCAGCCGCGGCCGCTGTCAGTTCTCCTGAACTGCTTCTCGGCACTATTCAGCCGGCGAGGCTTTAAAATCCCCGCCTGCTGAATGATCTGCCTCTGATTGGTCACAGCCCTGACCAATCAGAGGCCGGTTTCACTCACACACCCATTCATGAATTCATGAATGGGTGAGTGACTGCTGCCTCTCAGCGCTGAGCTAATCAGGGGCAGGTCTGACTCACATCCATTCATGAATTCATGAATGGGTGTGAGTGAGGCATGCCTCTGATTGGCTCAGCGCTGAGCCAATCAGGGGGCAGGTCTGACTCACACCCCCTTCACACCCACTGCAGGACGGCCGCGCGGAGCTCCGGCTGCCGGGAGAAGGTGAGTATACAATTTTTTTTTATTTTAACACATTTTAGGATGAATTGCAGGGAAGGGCTTATATAGTTAAGCCCTTACCGACAATTGATCCCGGGCTCGCCCGCAGTGCATTGCTTTAACCCTTTCCAATCCACTGTCTGACCTCTGAAGACATAATGATTTAAGGCTGTACAGCTCTGATGTTAGAAGACATCCATCTGGGTTCTCTTACTGTATATTGCCAGCCTTTCTGCTGTCGGAGCCTATCCAACGTGTCACCTCATGCAGTACTAGATTTAGCCAGCATATAGCGCCCTTGTATAATGGCAGAAAAAGAGTAAGCCCCCTAGGAAAATCAGGATACAAATTGGATTGGAAAGGGTTAAATGGAGGCGGCTCTATTGCCGTCTCCATTGAATGCAATGCGCTGGACAGCTCCGGCCCGTTTCTAATGAAACCCGGCTAGGAGCAGATTTTCGGGCGATTTGCGGGCGACTTGCGCGCACCGGTCACGCGATTTGCGGATGCGCATCCGTCATGCGATCCGCAAATCGCGCGAAAAAACGCCCGTCTGACTAAGGCCTCAGAGGTAGTAGTTGCATTGCAGAAGAAGAAGGACGCCAGTAGCACAGAGTATTTCAGGAGATTACTGTTCTGATCTTGTAGGGAAGAGTGGCATGTAAATCAAGTGAACATAATCACTTCCAAATAAAGTCTTGGGGTGCATTACAAGAGGTATAGGGGCGAGGGGCGAGAACATTATTCTCCCACTATATAAGGCATTAGTCAGGCCCCACATGGAATACTGTGTACAGTTCTGGTCACCGGTGCTCAGGAAAGATGTTACAGTGCTTGAGGGGGCCCAAAGAAGGGCAACTAAATAAATAAATGGAATGGGAGGACTAGAATACCGAGAGAGGCATCAAAATTGGGATTATTTACCCTGGAAAAAAGACGGCTAAGGGGCGACCAAATAACTCTGTATAAGTACATTAGGGGACGATACAAGGATCTCTCCCATGATCTGTTTATACCCAGGACTGTGACGGTAACAAGAGGGCATCCGCTACGATTAGAGGAAAGCAGGTTTCATCACCAACATAGAAGGGGGTCTTTACTGTAAGAGCAGTGAGACTGTGGAACTCTCTGCCTGAGGAAGTGATGATGGCAAAATCCATAGAGGAGTTTAAGAGAGGACTAGATGTCTTTCTAGAGTGCTACAACATTACAGGATATAGTCATTGAATTACCAGTGGGGTTGTTGATCCGGGTCTTGGAGTCAGGTAAGAACTATCAAAACATTGATCCAGGGATTATCCTGGCTTCCATTATGGAGCCAGGAAGGATTTTTTTTCCCCCAAATGGGCTAAATTGGCTTCAGCCTCATTGTTTGGTTTTTTTGCCTTCCTCTGGATCAACAAGGGGGGGGGGAGCTGTGGAAACAGGCTGAACTGGATGAACGTTGTCTTCTTTCAGCATAACATACTATGTTAATATAGTGTAAGATGAGAATGTTAAAGGAGTTTTAGCCATTAAAGACATGTGTACACTATCCACAGAATATACGGGGGTCCGACCACTGGGATTCCACCAGTCGGGAGATCTGCACACCCTGAATGCTCTTTGTGAGTGTAGAGGTGGTGCACATGCATGACTTGTGCTTGGCTATCTTCTTCCACCCCATAGAAGTGAATGCAGCAATGGTCATACACGAGCACCATTGCGCCATTCACATGGGGCATTTGGGGTGTACAGATCTTGGTATCACTAGGACTCCCAGCGATCAGACATGTATCTCTTGAGTATATGGGATAAATGTCTTCAATTGGAATACTCCTTTAACCCCTTCACATCCCAAGACGTACATTTATGTCCTGGGCATGAGAGGCTTGCATGGAGCGGGATGGGGAGCCCATCTCACTCCATACACGGTGAGTGTTGACTATTTTTGACAACTGTCACCCGCCCACAATAGTCACATATAGCATTCATGCTAATCATGGCTGTTAAACCTTTAAATACCCTGATGAGTATTCTGGGGTCCTGAGATCACGACGTGCCATGGTAGCCTGGGGCCTTCTTAAGACTGTCTGTCAGAATGCAGTATAATGTAATACTATGGCATTGCATTACACTGTATAAGCAATCAAATGGTCGCAAGTTCAAGTACCTTATGGGGCCTAAAAAAAAAATGTAAACATGAGTTAAAGTTTTATTAGTTATTAGAAAAAATACAAAGTAATAAAAGTTAACAAAATACCTTTCCCCATATTTGTAAAAAAAATCAAAAAAAAACAACTAAAACATAATTGGCACGGCTGCATCCATAAAAGTCTGACCTATGAAGGTAACGCATTATTTATCCCGTTGTCAGAAAATAAATACACAACATCAGAATTGCGCTTTATGTGGTCACATCTCTAAGAAAAAAACGTAATAAAAAGCAATTAAAAAGTTGCATTTACTCCAAAATGCCAATAGAAACTAAGGATGTTCCATATAAAACGAGCCTTCATGCAACTATACTGAAGGGAAAATTCAAACGTTATGGCTGTTAGAAGATGGCGGCAGAAAACAATTGTATTTTTTTTCCATAGATATTTTATTTTTTAAAAGTAGTACAGCAATAAAAAAATATATAAATTTGGTATTGTTATAATTATACTAACCCATGGAATACACTTATCATGTCATTTTTGCCGCTGTGTGTATCCCATAAAAACAAGAACCCTCAAGAGGTGGTGGAATAGCATTTTTATTTTTTTTCCATTTCACTCCGGTTAGAATTTATTTTTTAATTTTCAGTACATTATATGGTACATTAAATAGTACCAATGAAAAATACAACTCGTCTCACAAAACACAAGCCCTCAGAGAGCGACGGCGATGGAAAAATAAAAGTTATGATTTTTTTTATTTTTGAAATTGGGGAGGAAAAAGCAAAAATGAAAAAAAAAGTGGCGCATCATTGAGGGGTTAACGCATTCTTCCTATAAATGATATGGACAAGTTGACTCCTCATCTCATCCTAACTTATGACTTGGTGAAGAGCTGGAGAAGCAGCTTCTCTGTCACCATCTCCTTTTGTTTTTCACTTGTCCCCTGGAGTATTAAGCGACTTCCTGATGATGCTGGATTTGGTCCCAATCCATTGCAAAGCCACAAAAAAATCTCCAGCAGAGATCAGGCTGGAAAATTTAAGAGCCCTCATAAATCTGACATTTCCATGTATTAATATACTGGAATGGAACAAACACCCATCGCTGCAGAATGAACTCGTGCAGAGATACTCGAGGACTAAATTATTACTGCAATTAAAGGGGAATTTCCGTCATGGGAAATTTTGCAGATTTTTCCCTCCTTTCCCCAATTCTCTTTATTTACATAGTAGAACCCTAAGAATCTGGTATGAACTAATATACTCCGCTCAACCCACCACTTGCGTCCCCCATTAAGAGTGAAAATCGCATGTGCAGTGATGTTTATTGGGCCCGACTTAACCCTTTCCAATCCACTGTCTGACGTCTTCCTACATTCTGATTGAAGCTTGTACAACTCCAATGTTAGAAGACGTCCGACAGGGTATTCTTACCGTCTATTGCCAGCCACTCCGCTGTCGGAGCCTCTCTGGCGTACACACAATGGCTTTAGCCAGCAGGTGGCACTGCTGTATAAAAGCAAAAAGAGAAAGCCTTTTAGGAAACCCTGAATCCAAAATTGGATTGGAAAGGGCTAATGCAGCTTTACTCATAGTAGTCGTCATGTCTTATACTCCGGTCACTTCTAAGCTCGTATTTACACAGTTGAGAATTACACACGTTCTGTGCGAATGCGAGACGCACAGAATTCGCCTGTTATAATTTCATTGTTTTCTATGGATTAATGTACATATGTGATTTTTCGCTCATACTGATAGTGCGAGAAAAATCATAGCATGTCCTACTTTTTGGGCGATATTTTGGAGCTTTTGAGCGTTACTAAGAGTCCTGATGGTGTGATTATTTATTAACGGCATTCTTACAATTCCCTGCAGTTACATATTACCTGTCCCTTCCTACAGTTTTTGTATATTAAGGCATGGCATCTATATAATATATCTCATATGAGGACCCATATACATATATTACACTCTATGGTACCAGACATGTCTATATATACTGCTCTACATATAAAGGCTTTCTGGACATCACAATGTAATACTCTGTAATATCAAAATACTATATGACTGAATCATGGATACATTCCTACACTTACTAGCATATATACACATTAACTGGATACACTGCTATACTTATCTAGCATTTATATAACTAGCTAGCTCCATAAAAATACACATTTTACTATGCTTAACCTCTTAGTGACCAAGCCTTTTTGCGCCTTAATGACCAGACCAAATGTTGGAAATCTGACATGTGTCACTTTAACATAGAATAACTCCGTAAAGGTTTTGCATATCCAAGTAATTCTGACAGTGTTTTTTCGTCACATATTGTACTACATTCAGGTGGTAAAAATAGATCGAAAAACTGTGTATATATTAAAAGCACCAAAATTGGGAGAACTTTAAAAAAACTTTTCATTTTTTCATAATTTTAACTGCAATATGTCAAATATGTGCAATCATACTGCACACATTTTTGATAATATATATATTTACATCTGTTTATTTTATTCTGAAAGCACATTTGAAAAACTTTAGTGTTTTTTAAGCAATCTATGAGACGTACAAACTTAAAGTGGTTTTCCGGTTAAAAATACTATTGATGACCTATCCTCAGCATTTACCAGTGTCGGCTACTACATGGGATAGCTCATCAATAATTGATCGGCTGGGGTCCGCCACGCAGGACCCAGACCGATCAGCTGTGCAGGTGCAAGCTATCAGCTCGCAATAACAGAGGTCGGCGCGGAAGCCTCCGCGCCGACCTCCCAAGTAGCGTCTGGTGCAGGTAACTGCTGGCACAGCTCTCATTGAAATCAATGAGAGCCGTTCCTGCAGTTACAATGGCTAGCCACTACATACTGTAGCAGGTCGGCACAGGGGCTTCCGCTCCGATCACTGTGTGTTTAGAGCGGAAGTCTCCACGCCAACCTCCCATGTATATCTCAATGGGGTTGGAAGGATACCCCCAACAGTGGTGAGACCAGGGTTTCCCTGCAGGGGAGAATAAGGGATTCCCCCGCTGCTGGGGATTTCCTTATTCTCCCCTGCAGGCGAACTCCAGTCTCGCCACTGCTGGGGATATCCCTCCAGTCCCGCTGAGATGAAGGGAAGCCCCGCAGAGAAGAGAGTTCCCCGGGGCTTTGTTTTATCTCTCTCTCTCTCTCTCCCTGCTATGGGGGAATTTCCCTGTAGTCAGGAGATAAGGGTCCCCTGCAGGACGTAATTACACTGACTTTTCTTATGCCTTTTAGCCCTTAAACTACCCCCCCCCCCCCTCCGGTCACTGCTCCAGGCTCTCAGCTACCTTTGGTAGCCAGGAGCAAGGAAATTAGAAATTTCCTGGGCCCTCCCTGGCTTCTGAGCATGCGTCTGCCATTGTGCCAGCCTGGCTCATACGCAGAAGCCAGGAATAGGTCTGTGATGAAAATATTTGTTGGGGGACATCGTCGGAGGCCTTAGGTAGGAAGTTTTATCTATCCTCACCGATTGGATCAGTGAGGGGAGTTGAAACTTAAACTTTTTAAACTTATTTTTACTCTTATATGAATGCCGTTATCCGTTAAATAACAGCCATCCCATGACGGGACCGCACACCTCGCAGCTTTATTCTACAGGGCTGACGTGTTTTCAAGGCCCTGTAGAATAAAGTCCAGACACCCAGAACATGAAAACACGTATTGATGTTCACTAAGGGGTTAACCATTATAACTCTATTTAATCAGAGAGCTAACTTTTCCCTTCTCCATGGAGGCCTGTTTTTTTCAGTTATAAGTACAACCCCAATTCCTAAAAAGATGGGACGCTGTGTAAAGTGTAAATAAACTTATTATCAAAAACCAATCCCCCCATAGAAGGAATTTTCGGAATAGAATGAAACATTATATGTGTGATTGTAATGTTGATATAAATAATTGATTACAAGTTACAATATCAGAGCAAAAGCATCATTTACTGTGGAGAACTGACCCAGCCTAATTTATCATGCAGGTTGAATAATTTTGATAGTAACTGAAATATACCCCTTAATAATATCAATGATATTCATGATCTCATTCTTCAGAGGGCGCTGTACCATATTTCTGTCAATAGGGGAAGCCTAGTGCTCTAATGTATGGTTTGATGTATTGTTTGCTGACCTCAAATCTACTTGTCGTCTCCTTCTATAAATAGAAGGAATCTGAAGAAATAAAGCATTCTATGTGCGGACAGTAGAGGCAAATGAAGGAATAAAAAAAGTCCTGCTTGGCTATTCTGCATCAACAAAGCCTTCTCCCCCCACTACCCGAGTTGTGTCAGTCACAGCCTGGTGCACAGTGGGCATATTCACTGGCACATAGAGAATGCATCTCGCTTCGGCCCAGGGACACGCAAGCGTTCTGCAGGCACAGTGTGGGGCTCCCAACATGTATAAGTCTCAGGGATGGTAACATAGCCCCTACACACATAAGGTATCTTACCATACCAGGATGCTACTACACAATGAACGGCCACATTTCCAGTCACCTCAGAGCGTATGTTAGATAATTGCCTCCATAACAATTCCCTAATAAAAAATATTGCAATGAGAACGGTTCCTGCTAGCAGCTAGAATATTCTGAAAGTCACATGCATAGTAAATTATTATTAATCATTGTAAAATAAAACATTCTGCAACTTTCTAATACACTTTGCATTTCAATTCATCACTATTTCAAGACATCTGCTTTCTGTCAGTGAATGAGGACATTTCTATTTGCATCCAGAGACTCAAAACCTGTACAGACCTACTATTTCTCATAGCTGAGAGTTTGCTACAATTGTATTTCCCCGTCTTGGTGGTCAAGTGCAGGGGAAGGATTAATGCCTGCCTCCCTGTTGGTCCAGAGCAGGGGAAATGTTAATGCCTGTTTCCTGTTATGTCTGTTTCCCTGGTGATCTGAGGTATTGGATGGTCGAGGGGGTTAATGTTTCCATCCTTGATGGTCTAGGGTAGTGAAAGGATTAATGTATACTTTCTTGGTTGTCAAGAGTAGTGGAAGATTCACTCTTGCTTGCCTTGTGGTTTAGGGCAAGGAAGGAGTTAATGCTTGCTTCTCTGTTGTTCTAGGTTAATGGAGGAATTAGTCTTCCCTGGTGGTCTAGGGTACTGTAGTTAGTAGTGCAGAGACTGGTGTCACCATGCTTGATAATGTAGTATAGTGGAGGGTTCATTCTTGCTTCCCTGGTGGTCTAGGATATTGGAGGGTTTAATGCCTTCTTCCCTGGTGGTCTAGGTTAGTTAATGATGGAGAGATTAGTGTCACCATTCTTGATAGTATAGAAAACTGGAGGGTTCATGCCTACTTCCCTGGTGGTCTAGAGTAGTGGAAGGGCTTAATTACACTATGCTTAGTCTAGGGTACTAGACTGCATCATATTTGCTTTTTTAATGGTTTAAGGTACCACATTGGTTAGTTTCTGCTTCCCTGTTGGTCTAGGCTAGTAGAAAGTTTAATGTACCCTTCCTTTGTGTCTACAATATAAAGAGAGGTTAGTATTTGGTGATGTCTCCTGTGATGTCATGCCTCTTATTGCATTATGAGATACAGATCAGTGTCAGATATAAGCAGAGAGCACTAGCAACAACTACCATAATTCTCCCAATGATGGGGCTGAGTGTACTATGAACACTCTGTCTGATCGATCACTAGGTACAATGGTAAGGGAATTCTGTCACCTCTGGGCCTCCCTATCCCCAGACTATAAGATGCATTTTAAGGTGTAGGTCACTTTAAGACCCACAATACATTATAATAAATAAATCGACTCTCCAAAACAAACGTCCTGGTTTCCACTGAAATGAGCCAAATTTAGCGGCAGTGCGGGTTGTTTACTAAAGCCAGTTGCTATTTTTAATCTAATTTAATTCTGTAGGATCCATAAACAGATTAGGCTATTGAACATGTTCAGTAAACAGGGTCACATCGGGTAAGAAACGTGGACCAAGAAACAAATGAATCGTTGTATAATCCTCTGTGCACAAGTCACTGGGGAAGATGAGGCATGAAGGGACATTCTGCGGAGGAAAGCGGCCAACCAAGACGGATTTGTCTACAATTGGGATAAATACACAAACCACATCCTGGATGTCATAACAAACGACGTGATGAAATCGACGAAAGATGAGTCACATGACTCCCAGTGCATCACAAGATCAATCGTTCAACAGGGTGACACATCATGTCGTATGATCGAGCTATAGTACCACTACCCTCCTTGGCAGTGGTCTTCCACACCAATAGAGTGGTATGTAGTCAGGGCCTATGAAGAAACAGAGCTCCAGCTCAGGAGGGGCATTTATATGAAACCACTCAATGTTATGGTGATAAATGGCCCAGTGTCCTTTTCCCTGCCCCGCTCTCCTTTAAGGAAAGTGGACCAAGCTAGAAAATATCAGTTCAGCTTTTTTAAGAATAATTGGCGAAAGTTGGGTGGGAGTCTAGTGGTGTGCATAGAGTGAGGACCAACATGTGCAGGCCCTCGTGTTAAAACTTTGTACTGTACCAGGAAAGAAGGGTAGGTGCCCCTAACCTACTTCGAGCTTGTCCCTATAGTGGATATCTATCTCATAAAGGGTGGACATACCTTCTATGCAGCTAGTTTGGCTGCACAGGGGCCCGAACGGGAAAGAAGGCCTGTGACACAATGGTCTCATCAAACTACTAATGACCATTTGTCTTAATGTATGTGTGTGAGTGCTTCTGATGATCCGCCCCTGCTGATGTCATATCTCCACCCCCTGGTGACGCCATTGAAGGTCCTACAATATATATAAAACACAGAGTCTGAATGACAGAAGAACAACACAGTTAGGGCTCTTGGAAGGGGAGGATAAAAACACACTGAGAATACAACTAAGCCGTTATTATCTCAGAAGACACAACTCAGCGGTCCTGACAGGAGACAACAACCTACCACCACCCCAGAGATCTAGTGGGCTAAAGGACCTGTTGTGATGTCACTGCTGTGGGAGGAGCCAAGCTGTGTGTGTGCGTGTGATGTGTGGGTTGTGTGTGCATGTACTGGTACTATAATTTCCTACACAACTTAGCAGTTCTGACAAAACACATTGACCTACCACAGAGATCCAGTGGGCTGAAAGACCTGTGGTGATGTCACTGCTGTGGGAGGAGCCAAGCTGTGTTTGTCTTTTGTGGTAATCAAGCTGCTGGGAGTGTGATGTGCCACCAGAAACACTGGTACTATAATGTCCTAATAATTACTAGCCTACAACTAATTCACTGCTGGGCCTCTTCACCACAGAACTTCATCCAAACTCCATGCAATAATTCCATTTGGCAAAACTTCTTCAAGACACCCACAGATCTTTCCAGGGCCACGCTCTGTACTGAATATAATCTGACTCCTTTCCACATTTCTGTCTCTAAGTACAGTGGGGAAAGGAATCAGGTTATGTTTTGTACAGAGCATGGCCCTGGAAAGTACTGTGTGTCATAGAGAGGGTGCTGCTGGTTACTGGATCCAGGGTAAGTTGGTGGGACAGGGGAAGCATTATTATTAACTATGGTTATCGAGTGAAGTGCTATTTTCCAGTGGGGCCATAGAGGGAAGCCCTGTTAGTAAGTGGGGCCAAAGAGGGGAGCACTGTTAATAAACTGGGCTACAGAGGGGACACTGTCAGTAAGTGAAAGCACAGAAAGTGCATTATTATATTGTGTGGCCTCAAAAGGCACATTATTATTTTGTAAGGCCACAAAGGGCGCATTATTACTTTGTGGGCCCAAAAAAGGTGTACTAATACTATGGAAGGGGTACTGAGAGATTAATTGGGAACAATAGCAGGATGGAGAGAATGTGCAGATATGAGTCGTGACTAGAAGAACTCCTCATGGTAGTCCAATAATAGATTAAAAAAACAAGAGATCACTGGAGGTACCTTCAGTGTAAACACTATCACAGGAGGTAATGTAGCGGCCCGGAGTTAGTGGGGCCCCTCCATAATGTATGAATGCATTTATCTCGTGCCTGTGTGTTGTCAGTATCATTCATGTTGCATGAATATGATGTGTATTGCTCAGCTGCAGCACTTAATGCGTTAACTGTCTTGTATGTGAGATGTCTGAAAATGTATCTTGTTGTTTGTCATGTGATCGTGCTTCACATATGTGTTTGCAAGGATTTTCTGCAAGTCAGTCTGAGAGTCTGCTCCGGTATTGTCCGTGTGAGGAGCGTTTTGGAGGTGCTGCAAGTGAGCCACACAGACACCTTCAGTTCTGTGTGGGCCGGAATGGAAGAGGCTGAAAGGTATTCTCAGCTTTCCCTGGGCCTGCTTTACCCAGGAGATGCCAGTGGTATTCTGAACCACTGAGGAGAGAACCGTGCAGTGTAGAGTGCCTGCCTGCCAAATGTGAGTGCTGACCTGTAGAGAGCTGCTATGAGTGAAGGAGTTGGTACCAGAAACAGAAGCCTGCAGATAACTTGGACTGTAGATTCTTCTGATATCCTGTGATTTCCTCTGTCGCACTATTTTGTGATCCTGCACCATTTTTCCTGCTGGCGTGTGTATTTCTACTGTAAATAGTTTTCAAGTAAACAAGCACTGCCGTTCGCTCCCAGCTTTGCTCCTGAAAGTTTTCCCTATTGTGTGGACCACTTATTTCATTGTCTGGATTCACCGCGGAGAAAGGAACGGTGGCGTCACCTGTGACAAGACTGTGTAAGGTAAACCATGTATTGGGTTACCCCCATGAAAGTCCCCTCCAGCGGCAACTTGGATGGGTCCCGTATTACCCTTGGGGTGGGAGATGGTAGAGCACAGTGACAAGGCCCAACTCTACCCTGCTGTCTTCTAGGTGTGGGCCCGCACCTCGGACTCCTGCAGTAACTGCACTCAAATCGCTATCGCTGTGTAGAAATGGCATCTGACTATTATATGGTATGGTGACTGTATTAGAGTGAATGCAGACAGCCAGGTCGGATTCCGACTGCGAGAATTCCTGCAGTGGGATGCGACCCGTGCCTCATCTCTTCCTGCGAGTTTTCACGTGGTCAGATCGTGGATGTCTGCATAGGATTGCATAAACAAATGCAATCCTATCGCAGCATGCCACGGCAGAAATTCTGGACGAAATCTCGTAGTGGAATTTCCGCCCGTGTGCATTCAGCCTTATTTAGTGATATACAAGAGCTGAGCTGCTGTATCTGATGTCACCATGTTATAAAAGTTCCGTTAAGCCTAATGCACATGGCCATCACGGCGCCCCCCTCAAAGACCCCATACTTACCTCCCGAACCGATGCGCGAAGTCCCACATGACGCACCGCACGCATGAGCAGTGCAGCGCATGACGCACCGGCAGTGTCATATGATGCGCCGGCAGTGTCATATGACGCGCCAGCAGTGTCACATGACACGCCGGCGGGGGACGGGGAAGCGTTTTCACGCTATCTTCCGCTGTTTTACAAATATAGCGTCACGGACGGCTTCAATTGACTGCAAATAGGACATGCCGCGGGTAATTGCACGCTGTGGAATTCCGCAATTTGACCATAGAACCTAATTGCTGCGGGGCAACGACGCGGATTTCCGCCGCAAATCCGGCTGTGGGCATTGGCCCTAAGGCCTCATGTCCACGGGTAAAATAGGATTTTAAATCCGCAGCGGATCACCCGCATGCGGATCCGCATCCCATAGGGATGCATTGACCACCCGCAGGTAGATAAATACCCGCGGATGGTCAATAAAAGTGAATTTAAAAAAAACGAGCATGAAAAAAAACGTGACATGCTCCATTTTCGTGCGGGTCTCCAGCGGGGACGGCTCCTGCAGGCTTCTATTGCAGCCTATGGAAGCCATCCGGATCCGCGGGAGACCTGAAATAAGAATAACTTACCCGCAGCGGACCGGGCAGGTCTTCTCTTCTTCACGGCTGGATCTTCTTGCTTAGACCCGGCGGATGTGCCCAGCGCATGCGCGCGGCACGCTGCCGGCGTGCCGAGTACATCCGCCGGCCCAAGAAAGAAGATCCGGCCGTGAAGAAGAGAAGACCTTCCCCCCCCCCCGCTGCGGGTAAGTTTATTCTTATTTATTCTTCTTTTCCATGGAGAATCCGTAGCGGGCCTGATTTTCCCCGTGGACATGAGGCCTAGTGTGAAATAATATGTAATATTCATTTGTAAGGGGGAAATTAGACACATTCTTTGCACCCTGTATCTAATCTGTATATCTATGTATCTATCCATGCATGTAATATCTATCAAATTATCTATCCATCTAATATCTACCATCTATCTATCTATCTATCTATCTATCTAATATCTACCATCCATCCATCCATCCATCCATCTATCTATTCATCCATCTGATATCTATCTCATATTTATTTATTCTATCTATTTATTTATCCATCTAACATCTATCTATAAATTATGGATGGGGTACTGAGATATTCATTCTGAGCAGCAGCAGGATGGGGATAATGTTCAGAGATGAGTCGTGACTGGAAGAAGTCCTCATGGTGGTCTAAACATAGATTTAAAAAAATGAGAGAGGATGGCTTCATTAAGAGAAGATGCCACCTGTAATCATGGGAAGTAAAGTCAGTGTAATCATTATCTCAGGAGGTAACTGCACTGTAATCACTATCACTGTGTAGAACTGACATCTGACTATTATATGGTATGATAACTGCATTATTTAGATATATACAAGAGCTGGGCCACTGTATTTTAAGCCATAAGGTTATAAAAGTTGTGTTATAGTATGACACAATCTGGTATTAGTGTATCTTGACATCACCAGGAAGTCCTGGTGGAGGCAAGATTTACAGGGGGGTGACGCCCCCTGTACCTGATAGGCTGAACAGCTGGCTGGGCTGCAGGTCCTGGCAGTCCACTAAGAAAGCCTTTATTGGAGCTTAACAGCATACAGCGGTCCCCAGCTGCAGGCAAGCCGCAGCTCTTCTAGCCTTCTCATAAAAGTAATCTGCAAATTGCCGGCAGTTACAGCAAAACCCAGGGCGGCCCCCACTCTCCCCGATGTCATGTTGAATTTCCGCAGGGAGGCCAGTGCGGTGGGGGCAGAGACTGTCACAGCCATGCGGCCACAGCGATCCCACTGCACAGCTGCTGCACAGCAGCAGGAGCCACGGGACAGCAGCAGGAGCAACAGGTGCATCTGCAATGGCACATCCGCAGTACATAGGCGTGGGGGACGGGACGTCACGGAGCAGAGAGCCGCGGGGCAGCAGGGAGCAGGCAGGTGCCGGGCGGGACGGAATGGAGAGCTGTCGGCAGTAACTGAGGGCTCATCCTCTGGGCATCCGTAAGGCATTCCAAAGAAGCGGTGGCATGGACAGCGGTGAGAGTCACAGCTGCTGCGTCTCCATTGCTTTTTGCCGGCTGTGCTGCTTTAGGGTGACAGTTACTTTTCTCCTTAGCCTTACGTTACCCACTGTAAAGCTGATAATGTAAGCCTAAAAGGAAAAACAACCCTCACCCTAGGGCATCAGGGTCAGCTAAAAGCAATGGAGACACTTCTAGGACCTAGAAGGCTTGAGCCAATTGGGAGCTAGGGGTGTGAGAGGGGCGTTCCTCCTGTCAAACCCCTAGCTTCCGGTGGCGGCAAGATACACTAATACCACACAATCGTTGCACAGAGCCCCTCTGCATCCTATATGTCATATCTAATCTATCTATGTATTTATCCATGCTTCTAATATCTATTTATCTATCTCATATCTATCTATCTGTCCTTGGCAGCACTTCTTCCCTGTATTACATAAATACATTGGCTGCAGTCCACTGCCGACTCAGGCAGAGATTTGTATCTGGTACTTGTCAGCTAGACAAGGGAGCAGACGTCTGACTCCACCGAGTGATAAAATGGGAAAATTTTGGGCCTAGAAAAAGTCTGTGTATATTTTTGGAGATGGATAAATCTATGGAAAATACAGAGAAATAAATGAACTGTCAGACAGGGAAGATGAAGGTGTGGGGTAAGAAGCGATTAACCTCTTCAGATTCAGCCGCAGAACTCAAAGGATTCTGTGATGTATCCAATACTGTAGCACCCCGCTGAGATCTATATCTGGAATCAGTCATAGAACCTGTGAAAGGAGGATATGCATTTTTAGGAGTAGCAGGCAATGGTCCCTGATGTCTGTTCTGTGCTCGACTTTATACTGACCCTCCATACATGTCAGCATTTCCTAGTGAGTTGTAGTTATATCCTTCTACATAAGGGCGGTATTGGGGTGCTCTCACTCGCAGGTTTTTGTGGCAGTTTTTCATGGTTTCTTGAGCCAAAGCTAGAAGTGGATCCAGCAGAAAGGAAAAGTCCGTTCTTTATTGTTTCTTTATGTTGTAAATCCACTTCTGGCTCTGATTAATATGAAAACCAGGAGATGTCAGAACATCATCGTGTTGAGCACAAGGCTGGTCGTGTTGGACGAATCTTGGTGCAGACTAGAGTATCAGATACCTGTACTCAGTAGCAGCTGAAACCTTCCTATTAATTAGGGTCATGCTGACGACTGACCGGACCTTTAAGTAACACTATGTACCACATCTCATAACATATTATCAGGAGGAAAATTCCTGTAATCCACCAGGAGTTGATTTACAACCATTTGACAATGTTCATGTGTACAAACCACAGTAAATGTACATTGCATCAGCGAATCCCTGTGCTGGTCACAAGGCCACAACAAGACTGTTGCCTATAAACTATTCTAATTATGTCAATATGGTAAAAAGCTCCACAGGTCATCTGATCTCTTTAAATATGGTAAATTGTTAATTTAATTAGGAACATGAAAAAAGGGGAAATATATTCTTAAAAAAGCATACTCCATACTGTCTGCTATGTACAAGAATAATACTATAATACTGCCCCTATGAACAAGAATATAACTACTATAATACTGCCTCCTATGTACAAGAATATAAATACTATAATACTGCCTCCTATGTGCAAGAATATAACTACTATAATACTGCCTCCTATGTGCAAGAATATAACTACTATAATATTGACCTTTATGTACAAGAATATAACTACTATAATACTGCCCCTATGTACAAGAATATAACTACTATAATACTGCCCCCTATGTACAAGAATATAACTACTATAATACTGCCCCTATGTACAAGAATATAACTACTATAATACTGCCCCCTATGTACAAGAATATAACTACTATAATACTGCCTCCTTATGTACAAGAATATAACTACTATAATACTGCCCCCTATGTACAAGAATATAACTACTATAATACTGCCCCCTATGTACAAGAATATAACTACTATAATACTGCCCCCTATGTACAAGAATATAACTACTATAATACTGCCCCTATGTACAAGAATATAACTACTAGAATACTGCCCCCTATGTACAAGAATATAATTACTATATTACTGCCCCTATGTACTATAACTAGTATAATAATGCCTGCTTTGTACAAGAATATAACTAATATAATACTGCCTCCTATGTACAAGAATATAACTACTATAATACTGCCTCCTATGAACAAGAATATAACTACTTTAATGCTGCTGCTTATGTACAAGAATATAACTACTATAATACTGCCTCCTATGTATAAGAATATAACTACTATACTACTGCCTGCTATGTACAAGAATATTACTACTATAATACTAACTGCTTTCTACAAGAATATAACTACCCTAAATACTGCTCCTATGCAGTTGAATCTAACTACTACAATACTGTCCCCTTATGTTCAAGAATATAAATACTATAATACTACCTCTTATGTACAATAATATAACTACTATAATGCTGCCCTCTATTTACAAGAATGTAAATACTATAATACTGACCCTTATGTACAAGAATATAACTACTGTAATACTGCCCCTATGTGTAGGAATATAACTACCATAATACTGTCCCCTATGTACTAGAATATAACTACTATTATACTCCCCCCTGTGTACAAGAGTACAACTAATTTTATACACCCCCAATGTACAACAAAATAACTACTATAACACTGCTCCCTATGTACAAGAATACAACTACTATAATACTGCCCTCTATGTACAAGAATATAACTACTATAGTACTGTCCCCTATGAACAAGAATATAACTACTATTATACTGCCTCCTATGTACTAGAATATAACTACTATTATACTCCCCCCCTGTGTACAAGAGTACAACTAATTGTATACACCCCCCCTATGTACAAAAAATAACTACTATAATACTGCTCCCTATGTACAAGAATACAACTACTATAATACTGCCCTCTATGTACAAGAATATAACTACTATAATACTGCCCCTATGTACAAGAATATAACTACTATAATACTGCCCCCTAAGTACGAGAATATAACTACTATTATACTGCCTCCTATGTACTAGAATATAACTACTATAATACTGCCCTCTATGTACAAGAATATAACTATTATAATACAATCCCCTTAGTACAAGAATATAATTACTAGAATACTGCTCCCTATGTACAAAAATACAACTACTATACTACTGCCCCCTATGTACAAGAATATAGCTACTATAATACTGCCCACTATGTAAAAGAATATAAGTACTATAATACTGTCCCCTATGTACTAGACTATAACTACTATTATACTGCCCTATGTGTACAAGAATACAACTTTTATTATACTGACCCCCTGTGTACAAGAACATAAATACTATAATACTGCTCCCCATGTACAAGAATACAACTACTATAATACTGCCCTCAATGTACAAGAATATAACTATTATAATAGTGCCTTCTATGTACAAGAATATAATTACTATCATACTGCCCCTATGTACAAGAATATAAGTATTATAATACTGTCCTCCTGTGTACAAGAACATAATTACTACAATACTGCCTCCTATGTACAAGACTATAACTTATATAATACTGCCCCCTATGTACAAGAATATATCTACTAAATAATGCTGCTATGTACAAGAATATAACTACTATAATACCGCTCCCTATGTACAAGAATACAACCGCTATAATACTGCCCTATATGTACAAGAATTTAAGTACTATAATACTGTCCCCTATGTACTAGAATATAACTACTATTATACTGCCCTTTGTGTACAAGAATAAAGCTACTATAATACTGACCTCTGTGTACAAGAATATAACTATTATATTACTACCCCTATGTACAAGAATATAAGTACTATAATACTGTTCCCTATGTACAAGAATATAAATACTATAGTACTGCTCCCTATGTACAAGCATACAACTACTATAATACTGCCCTCTATGTACAAGAATATAACTACAATAATTCTGCCTCCTCTGTACAAGAATATAACTACTATAATACTGCCCCCTATGTACAAGAATATAACTGCTATAATACTACCCCCTATGTACAAGAATATAAATACTATAATACTGTATGCAGTAGAATATAATTACTATAATACTGTCCCCGTGTACAAGAACATAATTCCTATAATACTGCCTCCTATGTACAAGAATATAACTACTATTATACTGTCCTCCATGTACAAGAATATAACTACTATAATACTGTTCCTATATACAAGAATACAACTACTATAATTCTGCCCTCTATGTACAATATATAATTACTATAATACTGCCCCTATGTACAACAATATAAATACTATAATACTGCCTCCTATGTACAAGAATATAACTACTATTATAATGTCTCCTATGTAAAAGAATGTAACTGCTATAATACTGCTCCCTATGTACAAGAATATAACTACTATAATACTGCCCCCTATGTACAAGAATATAACTACTATAATACTGCCTCCTATGTACAAGAATATAACTACTATAATACTGCTCCCTATGTACAAGAATATAACTACTATAATACTGCCCCCTATGTACAAGAATATAACTACTATAATACTGCCTCCTATGTACAAGAATATAACTACTATAATACTGCCTCCTATGTACAAGAACATAACTGCTATAATGCTACCCCCTATGTACAAGAATATAACTACTATAATGCTGCCCCTATGTACAAGAATATAACTACTATAATACTGCCTCCTATGTACAAGAATATAACTGCTATAATGCTGCCCCCTATGTACAAGAATATAACTACTATAATACTGCTCCCTATGTACAAGAATATAACTGCTATAATGCTGCCCCCTATGTACAAGAATATAAGTACTATAATACTGCCCCCTATGTACAAGAATATACCTACTATAATACTGCTCCTATGTACAAAAATGAATTTGAAAGTGTAGGTGAGTGTTCATATCTTTCTGGAGCTGTAAAATGCTAATACTCATATGTAATACATTTACAATAACCGGCTGCAGCCATGTTCCCTTCATAGCGTCCTCTGTATAGCCTTCTCTCCTCATCGTCTTTGCTGTACGTATCAGTTATATTTAGTGAGTGCGGGTTATATTTAGAAGTCTTGGGACAGAATGGATGAAGCATTAGCAGATCATTTCATTTCAATCACTGTACATAAGAGATCACAGGATGCAGCCTGGTCTGTATTACATTTTGCAGTTACTAAGCTACCAGGACACTAATAATGACATCAAGAATATTAATAATGACTGACTGAGGAAGCCCTGATCATTATCATCTGTAATTCCCCCTGTGTATCCTGCACTGTACTGAGCTCATCCCTGCCATCTGCCCTGGATGACCGCTACTGGTAGCCATGTACACCTACTGGATTCCTCAAGGAAGAAAATTCCCCTTTCGAGATACTGTATCAGTATACTAATGCTACATATCCTTACACGTATCGCTGCGGTATGTCCACCCAGCAAGTGCTGGATATAATAAACAAGTGAAACTTGCCATTTTGTTTATATAGCTACTATGTAGATCTATGTGTCTCCATGGTTACAGACTACAAGCAAACCATGTGTAGTCTGTTCCTCCACTCATACCCTTCCCTTTGTCATGCTAACTTACATTGAGCAGGTTAGCAAAAAAAAAGGGCTCAGATGTAAGGGCGAATCACTGCTGGATCTGACTATACTGGGTTAGGTTGTAGTGTCTAACAATGGAGACACATATGTCTGCTTTAGTGCTGAATTCACAAAATAGTAAGACGGTTTTAGTTAAGCCTATTAGCAAATTGCTTCATTTTCTATTTGGCACTGACATGCAAAAGGCCGTGGAGCATCGTGTGACCCCCCTCTAGCCTGGCAATTCAATGTGGCATTGATTCCACAAGTGGATAGAAGTCACCTGGAGGGATGTTGAGAGGACTGCATAGCCTCCTACAGCTTTGAGGTATTTGTCGGGACCTCTCCACCACATTCCATAAATGCTACATTGGGCTCAAGTTGGGTGAACATGCAGGCTGCACCATTCACAGAAACTCTCCACAATTCTCCATCCAACCAGTTCTGGACAAATTGGACCTGATGGCACAGTGCATTATCCTGCTGGAATATCCCATCATTGTGGGGTATATGAAGTCCATGAGAGGCTGCAAATGGTCACCAGGCAATGAAATGTAGAGGGCACCGGTCAATGGCCCAACCTATGCCATGAGAATACTGCCCACAGCAGTATGGAGCCACCACCAGCCTTGCACAGTGTCTTGCTGACATCTGGGGTCCGTGGTTTTATGGGGTCTCCACCACACATGAACCCTACCATCAGCCCGAAACAATTGGTACCATGACTCATCGGACCACACCACCTGTTGCCAGTCCTGTAGGGTCCAGTTAGTAACCTCATGAGCCCAGGTGGGGTGCTGTGCCCGGTGTTGGGGTGGTAACAGAGTCCTCTGGTGGGTCTTCTGCTCCCATATCACATGGAAGCTACAGAACGCTGCATCGGAAATTGAATGTCACATCCGTCTGGCACCTGCCATCATGAGTCGTTCCAACTCTGATAACTCATGTTGCCTTGTCATGAGCACACTGTCCGGGGTTTTATCTTACTCACAACCTGTACAGGTGTGAGCATCCCAAGTGTCACCTGAGGGAACCCCACTTCATAATCAGTTTACACACTGCTATCCCATGACTTTTGGCATGTCAGTGTAGATGTACTGGACTCTGGAGGAACAAAAAACAGTCAGCTGCAAACATGGACATGTCCTTTAAGACCCAAAGGTTCCCCATAAATTCAAGCAAGATATATCATAATGGTTCTTTCTGTAGATTTGGCACAGGTGACCAATTCTTCGTCTTGCTCATCTGCTTAAACGTGACATGCACATTTCTGGCATCATTATAACAAGCTACTGTCAGACACGATGACGACAGCCCATGAATACAAACATTCACGTGAACGATGAGAAAATCCAGATAAATGTTCAGTTTAATTACCATTGAATAGATAAGACCAGGAAAAGAAAACTAATTAAGATTTCAGCTGCTTACGACTAATCAAGTGCGCTCTGACATCAAGTATAAACGGTCGCCATCTTTTGGCTCTGGTTCTCATGTAATCTGACTGCCAATAGCCAGAGGGGGTTCTGGTTTCAATAGACACCTGCTTAGTGTTGATGGGCTCTCTCCCCGGGGCCCTGAGATCTGAGCCTGCTTACGTGAGTGCCGGGACGGAACACTACCTGCATTGTAGTCAGAAGTGAGAGCCCATGGCTCATACACAATGCCCATCTTGTCTTACCGGAGCTTGGCAGATGTTACTTGGGGTTTGCAACATATAAATCTTAATTACTGTGTTTTCTCTACCTTTCCAAAGTGGTTTATATCACCAAAACAAATACATCTAAACAGGAAATATTCATGAGGTGACAACCAAAGCAGAATATTTAGATCAAAATTATAGGGCATTTAGCCACGTTTGGCCCAGATGTGTAAGGGCTTGTAAAATAAGTAATGCAAAGCCTATACATTACATGATATACCTTGTATTGATTCTGAGTTACCTCTTGTATTATACTCCAGAGCTGCACTTCCTATTCTGCTGGTGGAGTCACTGTGTACATAGATTACTTATCCTGTACTGATTCTGAGTTACCTCCTGTATTATACTCCAGAGCTGCACTCACCATTCTGCTGGTGGAGTCACTGTGTACATAGATTATTTATCCTGTACTGATCCTGAGTTACATTCTGTATTATACTCCAGAGCTGCACTCACTATTCTGCTGGTGTAGTCACTGTGTACATAGATTACTTATCCTGTACTGATACTGAGTTACCTCCTGTATTATACTCCAGAGCTACACTCACTATTCTGCTGGTGGAGTCACTGTGTACATAGATTACTTATCCTGTACTGATCCTGAGTTACATGCTGTATTATACCCCAGAGCTGCACTCACCATTCTGCTGGTGTAGTCACTGTGTACATAGATTACTTATCCTGTACTGATCCTGAGTTACATCCTGTATTATACTCCAGAGCTGCACTCACTATTCTGCTGGAGGAGTAACTGTGTACATACATTACTTATCCTGTACTGCTCCCGAGTTACATCCTGTATTATACTCCAGAGCTGAACTCACTATTCTGCTGGTGAAGTCACTGTGTATATACATTACTTATCCTGTACGGATCCTGAGTTACATCCTGTATTATACTCCGGAGCTGCACTCACTATTTTGCTGGTGGAGTCACTGTGTACATACATTACTTATCCTGTACTGATCCTGAGTTACATCCTATATTATACTCCAGAGCTACACTCACTATTCTGCTGGTGAAGTCACTGTGTACATACATTACTTATCCTGTACTGATCCTGAGTTACATGCTGTATTATACCCCAGAGCTGCACTCACTATTCTGCTGCTGGAGTCACTGTGTACATACATTACTTATACTGTACTGATCCTGAGTTACATCCTGTATTATACTCCAGAGCTGCACTCACTATTCTGTTGACTCCCCATGAATAACACTAAATTTACCAACCCGCTTTCTGCAAAATCAGTAGTCTGAAGAGGTTTTTGCAGGGCACCCAGGAAAAGGTTCATATCAAACCTGAGCTTCTCCTCTTTGCTTCACCAGAGCAAATCACCCTTCAACAAGTAATTTCAGTTTTGCGTCTTCTTGCAGGGCTGTTGATTTAATTAGATCTTGTGTAATTAGTGCTGCGCTGTTTAGACGTCATTATGTACATACTGTAGTGCTGGCCTCTACCTGACTACATATAGTGTAAGTTGTCATATTACACAGGATCTAGCTCATCTGCCTTAAAGGCACACTGGCCCAACAATGACTGCAGACTTGTATATAGTGTAATGACTTCTTCTCTTGAAGATGTTCTGCAGCAGCTGAGGTGCCCATTAGGATGTTCTGCAGCAACAGAGGTATATATTATGATGTTCTGCAGTAGCTGATGCGTGTATTATGATGTTCTGCAGTAGCTGATGCGTGTATTATGATGTTCTGCAGTAGCTGATGCGTGTATTATGATGTTCTGCAGTAGCTGATGTGTGTATTATGATGTTCTGCAGTAGCTGATGTGTGTATTATGATGTTCTGCAGTAGCTGATGTGTGTATTATGATGTTCTGCAGTAGCTGATGTGTGTATTATGATGTTCTGCAGTAGCTGATGCATGTATTATGATGTTCTGCAGTAGCTGATGTGTGTATTATGATGTTCTGCAGTAGCTGATGTGTGTATGAGGGCTTCTACCCACTTGTTTTTTTAATAACGCTGCAATGTTGCTGCATTTTTTTAATACAAATGTGAATGGGACTTTCTAATGTTAAAATCACATTGCGCAAAAATCGCAAGTTTGTGCTTTGCGATTTTTGTGCGATGCGATTTTAACATTAGAAAGTCCCATTGACATTTGCATAAAAAAAACACAGCAATATTGTAGCATTACAAAAAAAAGCTAGTGGGTAGAAGCCCTTATGATGTTCTGGAACAGCTAGGATGAGCATTAGGATGTTCTTCAGCAGCTGAGGTGTACATTACTTGTTCTGCAGTAGCTGAGGTGTATATTATAATGTTCTTCAGCAGCTGAGATGTGTATTATGATATTCTGCAGTGTTGGTGTACTGTGTGGTTCTGCAGCAGCTGCGGTATCATTGTCACTTTGTGACAGCTGAGGTGTTCTGATGTTCTGCATCAGCTGAGATGTGTATTATGATGTCTTTAAGTAACTCAGATTTGTATTATGATGTTCTGCAGCAGCTTAGGTGTGTATTATGAGGTTCTGCAACAGCTGACGTGAGTATTATGATGTTCTACAGCAGGTGAAGTAAGTATTATGATGTTCTGCAGCAGCTGAGCATTATGAGGTTCTTCAGCAGCTGAGGTGAGTATTATGATGTCTTTAAGTAACTGAGATGTGTATTATGATGTTCTGCAGCAGCTAAGGTGAGTAATACACTGTTCTGCAGCAGCTAAGGTGCTGCACTGGCTGCCTGTTAAATACAGAATTCAATTTAAACTCGCTACTTTTATCCACAAAGCCCTCCACAGTGCAGCGCCCCCTATATTGTCTCCCTCATCTCAATCCATCACCCAGCCCTGGCTCTCCGCTCTGCTAACGAAACCAGACTGAGCGCCCCTTTAATTCGAACTTCTCATTCCCACCTCCAAGACTTCTCCAGAGCAGCACCGGTCCTCTGGAACGCACTACCAAAGGCTACCCGAGCAATCCAGGACCCGCAGAACTTCAGGCGTGCTCTAAAAACGCACCTCTTCAGGGAGGCATACCGCATTCCCTAAACAAACCCCTCTGTACTCCGCCTGATAACATGCTCCCTGACCTACTGACTGCAATCCCTGCTAGCCATCATAAACCGCTCCTGCAGTCATACCGATTCTGCCATCACATGGCTAAATGTCTGACCATTGTCTATGTGTATAGCATCCCTCACTCTCCACCTCGCCATACTGTGCACACCGCCAGCCCCTTTACCTTCTGTATCCCCCCATTACTTGTAGTATGTAAGCTCGTTGGAGCAGGACCCTCACCCCTATTGTTTCCATCAATTGATTACTATGTAACCGTGGTTCTGTAATTTTTGTATTTTGTCTTTCTGTATTCCTCCTGTCTATGTAAGCGCTGCGGAATATGTTGGCGCTATACAAATAAAGATTATTATTATGAGGTTCCGCAGCAGCTGAGTATTACAATGTTCTACAGCAGCTAAGGTATTACTAGGCTCTGCAGGCGGTGACCACGGGTTGGAGACCCCTGCCATATTTCACAGAACCCCCCAAACAATAATCTCATCATCTGGCGGTGATTAAACGAATCCTCGCTGTATGGAAAGGTTCCCGAAAGTCCCAGCAGCTGCGAAGACACTTTGACAAATGCCTCATAGCACAAATCCGTTGCTCGTGTGTCTCCCATCAGACAGCTGCTCTGAGCTCAGGAGCAAGAACTGGTGAGGGCAGGAGAG
Source organism: Eleutherodactylus coqui (assembly GCF_035609145.1). Taxonomy (NCBI): domain Eukaryota; kingdom Metazoa; phylum Chordata; class Amphibia; order Anura; family Eleutherodactylidae; genus Eleutherodactylus; species Eleutherodactylus coqui. The sequence goes on along the minus strand of NC_089847.1, from coordinate 122,467,247 downwards.
GGCACTTTACACCTCTCATACATGCTCCATGCGTGAGTCACTCCCTAAATGTACGGGCACGCCTGGCATGCGAGTGGAGGACGTGTGCAGCCAGGGCAATGTCAGTACGCTGCCCCGCAAGGCAATGATTACTCCCGATGAGGTGGCCGGGCGATGACTCTCTTCGGAGTTGGAACTACTATTCCTGTCACATACTTAATGGTGGCATGCCGGTTCAGCCAGGCTTCACTCCTAGAGTCAGAGTAGTAATGCATTGTGCATGATGAGGGTAGCCATATCTCCTTGAATGCCTTTCCATCCCCCACTGAGAAAACGGCAGCTTCTTCCTCCTATACTTAAAGGGATTGTTTGGGGTTTAAAAAAAACATGGCTGCTGGCTTACAGAAACAGCGCCACCTCTATCTATGTGTTGTATCTGGTATAACCGCTCAGCTCCACTGAAGTGGATTGAAGATCAGCTGCAATACCACACACAGTCTTTGGTCAGGTGTGGCGCTGTTTTTCAAAGAAAGCAGCCATTTTTAAAAAATCCTGCATAACCCCTTAAAGGGGTTGTCCCGCGCCGAAACGGGGTTTTTTGTTTTTTTTAACCCCCCCCCCCCCCCCCCGTTCGGCGCGAGACAACCCCGATGCAGGGGTTAAAAAAACAACCCGCACAGCGCTTACCTGAATCCCGGCCCTCCGGCGTCTTCATACTTACCTGCTGAAGATGGCCGCCGGGATCCTCTGTCTCCGTGGACCGCAGGGCTTCTGTGCGGTCCATTGCCGATTCCAGCCTCCTGATTGGCTGGAATCGGCACGTGACGGGGCGGAGCTACACGGAGCCGGCATTCTACACGAGCGGCCCCATAGAAGACAGGAGAAGACCCGGACTGCGCAAGCGCGGCTAATTTGGCCATCGGAGGCCGAAAATTAGTCGGCACCATGGAGACGAGGACGCCAGCAACGGAGCAGGTAAGTATAAAACTTTTTATAACTTCTGTATGGCTCATAATTAATGCACAATGTACATTACAAAGTGCATTAATATGGCCATACAGAAGTGTATAGACCCACTTGCTGCCGCGGGACAACCCCTTTAAATGTATGTTCATATTTTTTAACGGTGGAGGGGAAAGTTCTCAATGAGAACCACCAGTCAGAAAAATTATTAGGAAATTATTAGGGGGCAGTATGTGTATAGGCAGAATTAGGGTGCCAATGCACTTTCAATAGCCTTCAGCAATATGCATGCACGCTAGGTTTGGCCAAGTGTTCGTTTGTCTTCGATGAACAGAGGGAGGTACAGCTGAAGCAAAGTTCAAATTGACTATGATAACTTTCTGCGACAAGTTAGTTTATCTTAAGCCATTGAAAAGCTATTGCTATCTTATCATCACAAAACCTACTGAAAGGGAAAATAAACATGTTAAAGTGACCCTCTGGTCCTGGACAAACAAAAATTAGAGGTGCCTCTCCTTGAGTGCCTCCAACAGGAGAAGAAACTGCAGGCCCTGGCAGAGCGTCCCGGTTGGATACCTCAGCCCCTTCGCCCCAGAAGAACCACGCCTGTGGTGGCGGATAGCCGAAGGCCATACCCTGGATGGTTTCACTGGTTGAAGTGGCTGGAGGAAACATTTCGACGGCAGGATGGCTGGAAGTGCTCTGTTGAGACAAGTCCAGAGGCTCTTCAAGTACTGCTAACTCCACTCCTTGGGGGCGGGCTTCAGACGGGCAGGCTTCAGATGGGCGCCAAACTTCTGAAGTAGGGGTAGTCCCCCCCCTACTTTGTGCACAGAGAGAGTTGGGACTTCCTGGCGCGACCCTTTTGGCGGCAAGTCTTTGGCGGGAACCTCCTGTGGAGAAGGGAGAAGACATGGCGTCTGGGCGCCATCTTGGACAGACATGTTGTGACTCATGTGGGGCTCTGTATCAAAGCCCATCAACTTCACATGGTCCAACAGAAGTGGTACACTCTCTCGCTCGGCTTAATATTTCATGGCTACTGCCACTGGAGAGGAAATTTTTTTTATCACTGTAGATATGGCGGGAAAACTTGACTCTGAGTTTTGCTTGCTCTCTGGACTTCACCTGAACTTTTTTCTTGCATTCTCTTGAGTACCTCTGTGGTAACGCAGGCAAACAGATGCGGCACGGAGGAGTTGATCCTGTTCATGATGCCAAAAAGAAGTAGGACCTGTGGTGACCAGATGGCCACTCGGGACCTGAGACCCACACTGAGGAGTTGGGAGGGTAGAATTGTCACTTTTATGGTGGCTCTAACCAGACTCCTCCCTGGAGGGACGCACACCACCTCAGCCCAAGTACCAGTAGGCCTCTTCTGGACAACCCTGGGACAGGGATGGCCTTTAAAAGTACGGTGTACTGTAAATATATCACGTGACGCCACCATTCCTTACTCACCGGAATGACTCTCGGCAGAGAAATAAAGGAAGTCCACGCATACAATTAACTTTTAGTACCTCAGTCCCTGGTAACGGTCACGGCCTGGCAAAACTTTACTTGCACCTTGACAGATTACAGCCTAATTACGCACAAGTGCAGGCACGACAATAAACTTGAGGTCAAGGAGGAAACTCAGAATTATATCGGTCTTACAGTCCATGTTAACTGGAAGGTATCGCTGATGGAAGGGGAAACTCTCCAGAAGAGGATGGGGGTAGGATCTCTCCACAGACACTCACTTGACTCAGACTTGGATCTTTGCACGGGGGACTCGTCTTTGCTCTCTCTCTCCCTCTTTTACAAATGGTTCCTGGAATTCGGGAACTCAGGAAACCTCTCTTTCTCCTCCATCACTCTTCACTACATGAGGGTTGAAGGTACCCCCATGTGGCCGGTACTCCATTCCACTCTCTACTGTAGAAGATGATGGATGCCTGAAGAAGACCACACCTTGCTCTCCAACACTCATACTTATAGTTCTCTAGCACACCATGTAACAGGTCATAAATTGATACTTTTCTAGACATATCCCAGTCACGTTCAGACATTAACCTCTCATATGCTGCAGCTGTGCAATACATATAACAAGAGACTAGACAGTTTGCACAGTGCATCTACACAAAAGACATGACATGTATGACATTTATGAAGGAGCCAGAAATATAGACTTTGGGCTACTACAGCAGCAGTGCAGATTTAGGTACTGAATATTCCTTCACATTAGCAATGTTTTGTATGATGCTACATTACGAGATGAAAAAAAAAAATCGCAGCATGCTGAATATTGCTGTGATTTGCGATGTTTTATAGCCCATGCTTCCCTGTGGAGCCTTCCTTTGTGTTGCATTGCATCGCATGAAAACATGGTTTTCATGTGGTGCGATGCAACTTTTACAGTAGGAAATCCTACTGTTTTCCCTAAAATAACCCCTAGCTATATTAAAAAAAACAAATACACAATACATCAAATAAAGAGGCGCTGTCCAGCTTCACCGCGTGTCTCCTCTTCAGCGACGGCAGACTTGCTTGTAGTTTTCACCCAGCACTTCCTGGTCAGGGGTTCAAAAACCCCACCTCCAGGAAGCACTGGCTCTGATTGGTTCTTGAGCGCCACGGCTCAGCCAATAACTGCAATGCTTGATGAAGCGATCACAGCCATTCAAGGTGATGGCTGTGATTGGTTCATCGAGCCCTGGCTCTGATTGGCTGAGCTGCAGCGCTCAAGAGACAATCCCAGCCAGCGCTTCTTGCAGGCGGAGATTTTGAACCTGCAAGCCAGAAAGTGCTTGCTGAATACGACAAGCAAGTCTGCCGGAGATGAAGAGGAGATGCACGGCAGACCTGACAGCAGCTGTTAGGGCTTACTTTAGGGTTTTTACAGTAGTAGACTTCCTACTGTAAACGTTGCATCACATCGCACGAAAACCACGTTTTCGTGTGATGTAATGCAACGGAAAGGAAGGCCCCATAGGGAAACATGGGCTACGAAACCTCGCAAATCGCAGCAATATTAAGCAACCCACAATTTTTTTCTCTTGTAATCTAGCAGGCTACAAAACATGGCTAATGTGAAGGCACCCATTGGAAAGCATGGGCTTCACATGCATACGATTTGTAATGCTATTGCATTGCAAGAAAATCACGTGATTTTAAAACCCAAGTTTACACTGATGGTCTATGTAAAAGAATCACAGCATGTCCTATTTTGTATTCAAGTATGGCTTGCCCATTCGAGTCAAGGGGTGTTTTTTAATTAAATTGTATTAGATTGTATTCACATGGCATGCGTGTGAGTTCTGCTTTTTTATGCACCTGTTGACTTCACTGAGAATTTTAAATGACATCATTTGGGCCACTTTCCTTTTTTTGTCGCATGTGCAAAAGCGATGATACTCGGATAAAACTCACTCGTTAATAACACATAAACTGAACAAAAAATTGTAGAATACACTCATAGTGCAATCGATCCATTTTTTACTTATCGCTGTTGCCGTTCCTCATAGGAATAAGACCGTTTTCCCATGGGCAAAACCCAAACGCATTCTACTGAACCAAACTTACATCCCCATAGGACATTATAATGATATAAGTCTCAGGAGGTCCAGGTCCTACAGTCCTAATACGGATGCTAAAAGATAGCCCTATTACAGCGTCCTGAAACCTGTCTTAGGCTGCCTGCACACGAGCGGAAATCCCGCCGCGGGATTTCCCGCGGGATTTCCGCCGCTGAAAGTTTGCATAGGAGTGCATTAAAATACGCACTCCTATGCAGACGGCCGCGGTTTGGCCGCGCGAAATCTCGCGCGGCAAACAAACCGCGGCATGTTCTAATTTTCTGCGGGGCACGCACTCACCCGGCCGCCGGCTCCGGTCTGCGCATGCGCCGGCTGCGCGGCAGCCGGCACATGAAAGAGCCGGGGCCGCCAGGCGCGGGTGAGTACGCTCTCGTCCCTGCAGGCCCTCGGGTCGGATCGCGCGGCGAGAATTCTCGCTGCCGGATCCGACCCGCTCGTCTGCAGGCGGCCTTACTGCTCATCAAAATCATAGCTCGGTGGCTGGGTCTGTATATAGTGCGCTTACACGACCCACAATGCCCTCCCTGTACCTGCAGGGCAGAGGTGTGCCAGCTGCATTAACAATTTCTTCTTGTTTGTAGTGCAGGCTTATTAGACAATGGGCGACCTGTGATTCTCTACAGCAGCGACTGCCACCTCAGTTGAAGGTCAAATGCAACAGTGCTGGAGATCAGGGACATAGCTATAGGGGGTACAGAGGTAGCAGTCACTACCAGGCCTTGTAGTCTTAGGGGGCTCCAAATACTAGTATTATACATTTCTTTGTAAAAAAAAAAAAAAAGAAAAAAAACAATTGGGCCCTTTGGAAGAAGTTGTCATTTTGCTGCAACACCCGTCCTGCAGTTCCATCTCAGGCAAATATGTAAATGATGAGAGTTATGGGGTAATTAGATGAACGGTCTTGTCAACTGAGGCCTTAAAACTGGTCCCCCCCTTGGCCTATAAAAGGCCCTCGGTGGTTCCCTGTGTGTAGTGACCTCGTCCTGTGTAGAGCTTGTTGACCGCTAGATGCCTCTACGATGCAGAGAAGAGATTTCACCCCGTTACCAGAGGGGGCGCATTATTGGGAAGTGAGAAGCTGGATGGTCGTATCGATGAATTGTCCCCCACCGGCCATTCTGACCAGACTGTTAGGAGGTGTTAGGAGGTGTTGAGACCAGTGGGTGTGTGAGGGCATACAAGGTGACCGGGCTCAGGACGCCCCCTACAGACCACCAGTAGAGAGGAGCGTCTGATCAGACTGTTAAGGGGTGTTGGGACCAGTAAATGTGTGAGGGCACACAAGGTGACCAGGCTCAGGACGCCCCCTACAGACCACCAGTAGAGAGGACCATCTGACCAGACTGTTGGGAGATGTTGGGACCAGAGGATGTATGAGGGCTCACAAGGTGACCGGGCTCAGGACCCCCGACAGACCACCAGTAGAGAGGAGCGTTAGATCGTTCGACAAGCAGCTCCAACTATTTTGTTGTCCGACATTAAGAGACAGGTGGCGTCATTGTTAGATCCTGTGTCTGTCAGAACTATTTCCAGGCGCTTGGCTGAAGGTCATTTAGTATCACGGTGACCATTACATGTTCTGTCTTTGACACCCACAGTCGCTTCCATTTGCAGTGGTGTTGTGAACAATGAAACTTGACGCTACGAAGGGGAACCGGGTTGTCTTCAGTGACTAATCCAGGTTTAGCTTGGGTGCCGACGATGGCTGTGTTCGTGTCTGGAGACCTCGGGGCGAGCGGCTTAATCCTGCCTTTGCTGTGGAGCGGTACACTGCCCCCTGCTGCTGTGATGGTCTGGGGGCCATCGAATATGACAGTCGGTCACCCCTAGTAGTGGTATGACAGACAATGACAGCTCAGCGATATATACATGTTGTTTTTCATAATGTTTTGCAAGCTTTTTTGAGCATAATGAAGCAGGAGGATATGATGGCACCACGATGACAGACGGCGATGAAGGCACCATAATTCTATCACAAATAAACTTTATTTAACCAAACCAGTATTTATATTAGTCCACTCCATGAGATTGTTAATGTACTTAAATGTTGCATAATAACATCACAAAGTATTACATATCATCTTTTTCTTAAAGTGACAGTAACTCAACTTTGCCTACATTATCTGACATACTCCAGCAGCGTACATCTCCTCTCACTCTCTTCTTAGTGGCAGCAGCACGGTACATGTACCACGGGCCTTCCCTAATCATGCCCAATACCTGTCTCACTACCTGTCACCTGACCTCTCACGCTCTGTAGGAGCCGTGTCCTTACCACACAGGTCGACCAACGTCAATGGCATTATTATTTTTTTAAAGGATTTTCATGTAGAACCTGTGGCTTTATTCCTTTGTGTTATGGCGCCCAAAACATCAGGGCTATTTCATCTGCTTTGGCCACTGGGTCATTAGGGCTCTCTGGTCTTTTGGCCCCAAGCCCCTAGAGGATTGGGAAAACTGCCTGCTGCACTGCCCTTTCGCATGGCCTCCGCCACTTCAGGTGCCCTCCTGTGTTCTTCATTTTGTGCTGCGTCACACACTCTGCTGCTCAGAGCTGTGGCTCAGCTCTGATTTCCTTTTATACAGTGCCTCAAGCATCTAGAACGTTCAAGGACCTTCTGGGTGAATCACAGTGGAGTCTTCTTTACAGCGCTTCTTCTTTCTGATACTCATAGTGCCTCTGTCCTGTCTTTCCCGACTGTGTCACTGGCCAGCAGAGGAACGTTTTTCACAGTGCTTTAAGCAATCCCTCTCCCCTGCTACTTCATTGACTAGTGTGGAGGCAGGGCTTGAGTGCGGCAGTGCTCAGAGTGCCCTAAAACAGTGGCAGAGCAGCTTTGGCAAGAGGGGCAGCACTCACCTCTCTTACATTACCAACAATGGTCTGTCTGCAGTGTGAAATAACTGACTCAACTCTGCTATATCTGTTTTCCTTTTTAGCACCTATATCCGTGATGGTGAACCTATGACACGCATGTCAGCACTAACACGCGTAGCCATAGTCACTGACACGAGGCCGCTCACCCTGTTAGTGAATACTGGCAGGGGCCGCGGCTCCCCTGCTAGTATTCACTAACCAGCGCTACTAGCAGCGCTGACCCCGGCGCACACTGTGATGCCAGTGTGCAGCCGGGATCCTCCTTCCCCCTGCCCTGACGTCTCCTACCTGTTGGTTCCGCGAGAGTGCCCGGGGGAGGAGGCGTCAGGCAGCACACTGACGTCACAGTGTGCACCGGAGATCATCACTGCTGGAGGGCGCGGAGTTCAGAGGAGGAGCGGAGCTTCCAGGATGTGGAGGGGGTAAGTGCATGGGTCTCGGGGGGCACTGTGGGGGGCACTATCACTGCTGGGGGGCACTATCATTGCTGGGGGCTGCTGCAGGGTCACTGTGACTGCTAACGGCTGATGTGAGGGGCACCATCACCGCTGGGGGTCACTGCTGGGGGGCACTGTTACTAAGGGCCACTGTGAGGGGCACTATCACCGCTAGGGGCCACTGTGGGGGGCACTGTGACTGCAAAGGGCCGCTGTGGGGGGCACTATCACCGCTGGGGGCCGCTGTGGGGGGCGTTGTCACTTCTGGGCGCCACTGTCACTGCTGGGGGGGGGGGCGCTGTCACTGCTGGGGGGGTGCTCTGGGGGCCACTGTCGCTGCTGGGGCCGCTGTGGGGGCACTGTCACTACTGGGGGCCACTGTCACTGCTGGGAGCCGCTGTCACTGCTGGCGCCGCTGTGGGGGCCGCTGTCACTGCTGGGGGATCACCATTACTAAGATTAGTGAGGGGAGGCAGCGAGAGGTGAAGGCCTGTGCTATGTGTGTTTTGGGTTTATTAAATACAGTTATATATTACAATTATACATTTTTGTTATTTATACTATAAATATCGCAAATTTTTTTTTTTTTTCTTGAAGTGACACACCACCAGAGTTATGCTCGTTTTTTTGGCGAATTTTGACACACTGAGCTCAAAAGGTTGCCCATCACTGACCTATATAATCCAGAGAACCCTGAATATCCATAGTGTGTTGTTCCTGTTTTAGAGCAGAATAGCGGCAGCTTGACCTGTTCCTTGTGTGATTGATTGTGTTCCTTTCCTCTTGGCTCACTGAGAAAAATAAGAAAATAAGATCCTTTGTAATGTGAAGTGCTGAGAAGAGCCAAAGACGTCACCTATCTGACGTGAGAGAAACTCTGCACAATGTGCACTCAGTGCAGCAGTATTGGCCATAATTACCAATAAGTCAGCGTTGAAGTGGGGCCGGCGCTGCTGCTCTCTGCAACGATGTTGCTCTAGCTTCTCTGTTTTTAGCAAATTGTCCTCATGTAACTGAGGGGCAGCAGTCTCTGACCTGCAACTGTCCAACTGTTGTGCCACTACAACGCTCAGCATGCCCTGACAGCACCAGTTCACTCATCCCAGTATTGTGCAGGGTGGTCCTGTCTACTGTCACTCTTCCCGAAATTAAGGGGAATGGGGCCATTCTGAACTGGCTCTCTTTTTCATTGACCACATAGCCAAGGAGAGCGAGATTCGTAATACTACTATGCTTTTATTCTCTCCGACCACTTGCTTGGAGCATCCAATCACGTGACGAGGAGTGAAGCAAGTATTATGGAGCGATTGGAATTTTAAAAAAAAAGAAAAAAAGACTACCGCGAGATAAAGATGGCTGCCCCCATATTTTGTGTTATTTTAGCAGCTGTGGAAGGTTTTGAGATGTTTTTCGGCAACGATACGGATGAGAAGGAGTTTGAATTTGCATCAAAAAGCTCAACATTTTGAATTTCGGAAGTTGGAAAAAATGACACGGACCTCCAATGTAAGGAAAACTTCAGGATGGTACGACACGAGACGTTGTCCAGTTTAAGAAAGTAAATGCTCTTCCGCGTGAAGAAATTCAACCTGGAACACTTAGGCCTCATGTCCACGGGGAAAATCAGATCCGCTGCAGATTCTACATGTAGAATCTGCAGCGGGTCCCTCCTGCCCCGCGGACATGAGCGCCGAAAATAAGAATTTAAAAGTATTTACCATCCGGCACGGGCGGAGAAGATCAGCTGTTCCTCACGGCCGGATCTTCATTTTCGGCCGGCGGATGAATTCCTGACGCCGGCGGCACGTCGCCGGCACGTCGCCGACGTGCCGCGCGCATGCGCCGGGCACATCCGCCGAGCCGAAGGGCTCATGTCCACGGGCAAAATATGATTTAAGATCCGCAGCGGATCTCCCGCATGCGGATCCGCATCCCATAGGGATGCATTGACCACCCGCGGGTAGATAAATACCCGCGGATCGTCAATAAAAGGGATTTAAAAAAAAATGGAGCATGGAAAAATCCGGACCATGCTCCATTTTCGTGCGGGTCTCCCGCGGGGACGGCTCCCGCGGGCTTCTATTGAAGCCTATGGAAGCCGTCCGGATCCGCGGGAGACCTAAAATAGGAATTTAAAGTATTTACCATCCGGCGCGGGCGGGGAAGGTCAGCTGTTCCTCACGGCCGCATCTTCCTTGCTTCGGCTCGGCGGATGTGCCCGGCGCATGCGCGCGGCACGTCGGCGACGTGCCGGCGACGTGCCGCCGGCGTCAGGAATTCATCCGCCGGCCGAAAATGAAGATCCGGCCGTGAGGAACAGCTGATCTTCTCCGCCCGCGCCGGATGGTAAATACTTTTAAATTCTTATTTTCGGCGCTCATGTCCGCGGGGCAGGAGGGACCCGCTGCAGATTCTACATGTAGAATCTGCAGCGGATCTGATTTTCCCCGTGGACATGAGGCCTTAAGGTACCCGTCCGACGTCAGCTGATGGTTTTGCTACGACTTTTATCTAATCCTGACCCATTTACGTATGTCAGCTTTAGGGTTTATTCAGACGTCCGTATATAGGCCACGTTTTCACGCCTGGCTGATATACGGTGTCCCTCTCTGCAGGGGGCGGAGCTAAGTCTCAAAACTCAGCTCCGCTCTGCCTCCTTCCATTGCAAATAGTGACGAGGGGCGGAGAGGGGGTGGGAGCTCGGTACACTGCTCCCAGCCCTTCCAGCATCCTCCCCCTGCAGAGAGGGACACCCTATATCGGCAGGGCGTGAAAACCCGGCTAATATACGGATGTCTGAATAAGCCCTTAGGGCTCACTCACGGGGGCGTATTTTTGATCCGTATTAGACGAACATTTTTTAAACAATTGCGCCTTCTTGTGTTTATTGCCTGCATGAAACAAGCACAATGAATACGAGTGCAGAATAACGCATATGCGCCAAATACGCATACAGTATATACATGCAGAAAATGCTGCGGATTACACAGATTGAAATTACATAATCCCATGTGAATGAGCCCTTATGTCGTTTTTAAGGGAGCATGATGATGAATGGATTCTGTAGTAAGGTCGCCATGGCATTGCGCTCTCTTCGGAGGAAAAGTCTGAGCTTGTCAAGTGCAACCGGACAGCACTATGGTGGAATTAAAGGGGTTCCTCAGTACATGAAAAAGTTAAACGAGTTTGAAAAGAAATAAAACTGAATAATTACCCAACCCAGCTGCTCCATCGAGCTCTGCAACCACTTGCAAGCTTCAGCGGCCATAGAAGAGTCACAGCTGAAGCCTGTGAGTGGCTGAACGGTTAGGTGCACAGTGAACGGCACGTGACTGCCCGCCGCTGCATTCGTGTTGGTGGGGTGGGCACCGAAGCTGTGTGAATTCATCCTCAACTGTGGCAGAAATCTGCCATTATTCTGCCACAGTTCCACACATAGATTTAGTGCTGTCAATGGGCAAAATCCAGTCCAGAGATGGTAAATCTCCATATAGACCTCACAACTGAGGTTTTACTACAGTTGTATCCAGTCTAGACAATCCTTTGTGAGTTAGCAGTACAAGTCCTTCTGAATAGCATGGTGACAGACTATAGAAGAATCAGCAAAAGTGGCTGACCTAACTCTGATAGCTGTGAAAATTGGGTAACTTGGCAAACCCTTTCTACCTGCCACTACACCTGAACAAACTGTAGTTACTCCCCCAATTTCTGGCATGGACTACAGTGGGTGGTAAAGAGTCCCTGAACTTCATTAACCAAGGGCAACGGCCGCTTTAAGTTCACTGTTGAAAAGTCCCTGAGTCGTTCTCTTTTGTAAAGTTTTTAAAGGGAACCTGTCAGCGAAGATATTACTATAAATCCACCGGCATGGTGCAATTTACCATGTGACATGCAGATCACGTGTATTTGTATAAAAGCAGTCTTTTAGCTTCACTTCAAATCTTACCTTTAATCTTGCACACCCTGTATGGAAATTCGCCATCTCGAGTCACACAAGTGGTGCTTCAATTGCTCCACGTCACCGTGTCTTCCGAGAAATCCAACCTGTCCTTCTGCTTTCCCCCGCCCCCTGGCTCTTGATGTCAGCTCATACACTGAAATCTCGCACGCTCACACCGTATGGCCCTCTGCTCATGTCTTCCAGTGCATGCGCAGTATGCCAGTGCAGTATACACCTCGATTTCGCAGGCGCACTGTGTATGCGCCTGGAGACACCAGCACAGGGCCACACAACATGTGCATGACATCAAAGGCCAAGGGAGCATTTTGAACGATTTCTTGGCCGGTGTAGAAGGGACTTAAAATTTGGGGTGAAACTTAAAGGCTGCTTTTATACAAAAACATGCATGAGCTGCATATTACATATTAAATAGCGCTACAGTGGCGAATTTACAGTGATATTTATGTTAACTAGTTCCCTTTAAAATCTATTTCAAGACCCCAGGGAAACCAGGGTAAAACAGACAATTCACAATTAGCAAATTACGGTATCACTTAAAGGGGTTTTCTGGGGAAAATACTATTGATGACCTATTCTCAGGATGGGTCTTCAATAGTTGATCGGCTGGGGTCTGTCGCTTTAGACCCAGACTGATCAGCTGAATGTGCGCCCACTGACAGCGCCTCTATTACACAGGGGTCGGAGGGGAAGCAGCGAAAGTCTCCGCTCTGACCTCTGCGTAGTGGTCGGCGCTTGTAACTGCAAGCACGGTTCTCATTGAAATCAACACGAGCTGTGCCTGCAGTTACAAGCACTGGCCACTTCACAGAGATCAGAGCAGAGACTTTTGCTGCTTCCGCTCCGACCCTCTGTATTTGCAACACTGTCACCGAGTGCACAATCAGCTGATTGCTTGGGGTCCTGAGCGACGGACCCCAGCTGATCAACTATTAATGACTAGAGATGAGCGAGCGTACTCGCTAAGGCAAACTACTCGAGCGAGTAGTGCCTTATGTGAGTACCTGCCCGCTCGTCTCAAAAGATTCGGGTGCCGGCGGGGGAGAGCGGTGAGTTGCTGGAGTGAGCGGGGGGGGGGGGGTGGGGGTGGTGGAGAGAGTGAGATCTTCCTCCCGATCCTCCCCGCTCTCCCCCACCGCCCCCCCCCCCCCCCTTGCTGGCACCCGTATCTTTTGAGACGAGCGGGCAGGTACTCGTATAAGGCACTACTCGCTTAGGTAGTTTTCCTTAGCGAGTACGCTCGCTCATCTCTATTAATGACCTATCCTGAGGAAAGTTCATTAGTAGTATTCTCCCTGGGAAAACGCCTTTAACTAAAAGGTATCATTTATATTGGTATGCATTAAAAACGGGTGTTTAAGACCCCAGTATCCTCCACATGCTGCTCTCACAGATTTTAACTATATTCCCTAGATAACTAGGTATATAAAGAAGGAGAAATTCTATCTAACTATTATCGTGCAGCAATCGTTCACTTTACTGAGATTAAAAAGTAACAAACAGCCGCTCCAACGTGTTTCAGCCCCTCAGTGGCGAAGGAGAAATTCTAACTATTAGGCTGGATTCACATAAACGTATATCGGCTCGGTTTTCACGCCGAGCCGATATACGTCGTCCTCATCTGCAGGGGAAGGGGGTGGGGGGATGGAAGAGCCAGGAGCAGGAACTGAGCTCCCGCCCCCTCTCTGCCTCTTCTCCACCCCCTCTCCGCCCCGCTGCACTATTTGCAATGAAAGAAGGCGGGATGGGGGTGGGGTTAAATTCCGCGAACTGGCCCCACCCCATTGCAAATAGTGCAGAGGGGCAGAGAGGAGGCAGAGAGGGGGCGGGAGCTCAGAGCACTGCTCCTGGCTCTTCCATCCCCCCCCCCCCCCCCCCCCGATGTATAACGGCTCGGCGTGAAAACCCAGCCGATATACGTTCGTCTGAATCCAGCCTAATAGTTAGAATTTCTCCTCTATGTACCTAGTT